>NC_138087.1:145000-875844 GCF_964212035.1 Myotis nattereri
AGGCGCGGGCCACGGTAAGGCACAGCTGCGTCGCCGCTCGGCCCCTCAAAGCCGGCGCGAGAGGGGCCCGAGCGCACAAGCACAGGGGCGGCTGACCGAACGCGCTTCCAGAGGAGGGGCGGCGGCTGGGGGGTCCGGTACCCCAAGGCACCCTCTCGGATCGCTAGAGAAGGCTTTCTCACCGAGGGCGTGTCGTCCCCCAACCCCAGCAGAAACACCCCACCGGGCCCGCGGAGCCACGAGGAGACACTTCCGAGGGAACACAGGGGGGGGCCCGGGAGAGGAACCCGACCGGGACAGGGTCAGAGCACAGGGTGTACACGCAAACGAGCGCACGCGATAGGGGCCGTCGAGAGAGAGAGAGAGCGCGCGGGAGGAGCGAGCCCGTGCCGCCTCTGGGCTTCGTCCTCTTGCCTCACCGGGGGCCTCCGTCCACAGTTAGCTAAAAGAGAGCCCGCGGTGTCGCGTCGGGAACACCGGCACGACGCAAGGAAAAAAAAACAAAAAAAACCAGCAACGGAAGAACAGGCGGCAGCAAAAAAAAAAAATTCAACTCTCACGGTCAGCCAGCGGCCGGCACCCGCTGACTCGGCCCCGTCGCGGTCGCCCGCGCGGCACACGTTGCGAGGGCCCGGCCCCCCTCCCGCGAGGGGGACGGGCGTGCCTTCCCCTTACCCGGACAGACTCCCCCGGGGCTCCCCCCTCCGGCGCACCGCCGACAGCGGCGGCCCGGATGGGGGCGCTCGCGGGGAGCGGGAAACGACACCACCAGCTCGGCCTCGGGCACCTGCAGGACCGTCCCGGAGCGCTCCAGGGGCACCCACCGAGAGCCAAGGCGAAACAGCGACCGCACGCCCAACGGGGGAGGCACGTGCGGCGCGACGACGGGACACCCCCTCCCCGCCGCGGGGAAGGGCGCCCGCGACAGCGGCAAGCCGGGAAAGGCGAGCGGAGGGTGTCCGCTGCGTCATAGAGACCACGGGCGTGACACCGAGGTCGGGCCGGGTTCCGCACCCCTTTCCCCTTCCACGCACCGCCGTCGGACGGGGGAGGAGGAGAGGAGAGGGGCCCGCGGACAGAGCGAGAAGAGCGGTCCCATTCGCCAAGGAATGTCCGTCCCTCGGCTGGCGCGGCTTAGGCCCGGCCCGGGAGAGCGCGACGTCACCACATCGATCGGTCGGCAACAGAAAACGGGGCGGGGAGCCGCCAGCGAGGCAGCCCCCCCTGCGAGAAGAAGGGAAACGAGGCGGGGACAACCGTCCGGAACACGAGCCTGCGCTTCAGCCTCGCCACGTAAGCCCTTCGCTCTCTTCTCACGCAGAGGAGGGAGAGGGGCACGGTCCGCCGGGTCGGGGCCCGAGACGTACAGAAGCCGGCGCGCGCAGGCCCGAGGCGTACGGCTTTCGCTCGCGCGGCCCGGACGCGGGGGGAGTCAGGCTTCGGGTCGCGGCCGAGAAGCTCCCGGGGACACCCCCCCGCCGTCCAATCACCCGAGGACAGCGTGCCCACAGTCATCTCGTGGTACAAAATGCCAACTTTAGGCAAAACATGGACGGTGCCCGGTGTCGGGGGCCTCTGTGTACAGATCACGCCGCACTCCCGGAAGCGAGTCGCGGCCACCAGAGACCCCACGGGACCCCATCGCCACCGAAGAAGGGCGGGGGGGGGGGGGCAAGAGAAAGGGACGGGGCTATCTGGTCGACCCCCCACCCCCCACCCCAAAGCCCGTTAAGAGCGTGCCTCGGACAGGCGGCAGCAAGAGGAGAGGGCCGGGCCGTCCACGGCCTCACCTCACCACTTGGCACGCGCGGGCAACGGCCCGGTCAAACGCGCTTCCGAATCGGGACTTTGAAAAAATTCCGCGGGGCGCCTAGAACCACCGTGTCAACGGAAGGCCCGGCCACGGCATCGGCCCAAGCCCGCTCGCGGAAAAAACCAAGAACCGTATCTGACGACCGGGGCCACGCGTGCGCCCGTACCGACCCGCCTCGCCCTCCGCCGCCCTCCACGCACCGCCCGTGCCGGGCCCCACCTACGGAGCTCCGAGACTCGGATAACGGCCACAAAGTCGAGCCCGGTGACCGCGGCACACTCGGGCACTCGCACGCCCGTGCAGCCGGGTAGACCCCTGAACGCGCGCACGCTCCCGCCTCCGGATCGGGACTTTGAAAAATTTCGCGGAAGGCGCCTCTGACGGACGGACGGACGGACGGACGGACGGACGGACGAACCCGCAGGAGCGGGCGCGAACACACGGCACGGGTCGCCCGGCACCTCACGCAGGCACGCGCCCGCGCCGAAATCAATACAAGCGGGAGTGGGGGGGGGGGCGCCTCGGGCAGGACGGCGTCCCGGCGCAAGCCACCCTCTCCGGCTACGCCCGCGGCGGCGGCCCCGGTCGGTCCCCGCGGAGGGGCGACAGCGAGTGCCGGGCCACCCGTCCCGGCGGCGGCGGCGGCGGCGGCGGCGGCGGCGGCGGCGGCGGCGGCGGGCACTCACGCCTTCAATGGCCCCGCAGGTCCAATCTCCGGAGAACCGGACAGGCACCGACGGAGCGGCGCGAGGCAACCTCTGCGGCTACGCCCGCGGCGGCGCCGGCGGCGGCGGCGGCCCCGGTCGGTCCCCGCGGAGGGGTAACAGAGTGCTGGTCGACCCGTCCTAGCCGTCCACCACCGCGGCGGCGGCAGCCACTCACTCCTTCAGCATTGCTGCAGGTCCAATATCCGGAGAACGGGCCGGGCACCGACAGACCGGCGCCGCCGGCACGATCTCGACAGCGCCGCCGGCACCCTGGAAGTTGGCCTCGGGCACTGCAGCCGCTTCCCCTCCCTAGATGCTCCGCAAGGAAGAAACGATATAAAAGCGGCCGCCAGGTGGCTCCCGACAACCGGCGCGAACCTCAGCGGGACGGATCCGGATCTCGGGCCGGCAAGGGCGTCCTGCCGCCCGCCCGGAGGGCCGATCGCGTCCCCGGTCCCCACCCCCAACCCCCTCCGGGACGGCACGGCGCCACCGAACGCGGGGGCGGGCGGGGGGCAGGGGGGGGGGGTGCCTAGGATAATCTTTTTCGGAGGATGACCGGAACAAACACGGGGGCGGGCCGGGCCATTCGAAAGTGAAACTTCCGCCACCACCACCACCACCACCCCCCACACACACACACCCCGCAGGCCCAAGACGTCCCGGCGCCTGCCTCCCTCTCTCCCTCTCTCCCTCTCTCCCTCTCTCCCTCTCTCCCTCTCTCCCTCTCTCCCTCTCTCCCTCTCTCCCTTCCCGGAAGACATAACACAAACTTTTTAATAAATATTTTATTGATCTTTTACAGAGAGGAAGGGAGAGGGATAGAGAGAAACATCCACGAGAGAGAAACATCGATCAGCTAGCTGCCTCCTGCACACCTCCTACTGGGGATGTGCCCGAAACCAAGGTACATGCCCTTGACCGGAATCGAACCTGGGACACACACACACACACACACACACCCCGAGTCCGCAGGCCAACGCTCCATCCACTGAGCCAAACCAGTTAGGGCACAAAAACATTTTTGCCACCTGGGAGCTGAAACCTAAATGAGGCAGTACTCACGGATCGGATCGTGTCATCTAATCTCTCTCTCTCTCTCTCTCTCTCTCTCTCTCTCTCTCTCTCTCATTGAAATTATTGGGGAGACACCGGTTCATAAAACCATACGGGTTTTAAAATAAAATAAAAAATGAATAAATCAGATATGAATAAATAGGAATCTTTGTATGGAACTAAACAAAAAACAACAACAGAAACATACAGGTTATTCCAGTGGACAACTCAAGAAAATATCATCTGAATACATACATACCACATCCAGTGCTCAAGCAGGAAGCGTCATCGCGCATTCTGCCCATGAAGCCGAGTACATCAAGTCCCTCCGTCCTCATGGATTTTTTCTCCGCCCGCACTCCCTCCTCTTTTCTCTCTTCTCTTTTGCGGTTGGGGTGCGAGGCGAGGGGGTGTCGTAGCGGGCGTGCACACGGCCTCTCTAGCCGAGTTGGCGCCCGGAGTGGCTGAGGAAGAGGAGGCACTCTCGCCAATGGCGGCCTGTGCGCTCCTCACCGGCCAATCAGGATGGGTGTGGGTGTGTCATGCCACGATGGGCGGGGTCGGAGCGCCCCGGGCGGTGCACGTGGGCAAGGAGAAAGGCGCTTAGAGGCACTGCGGCCTGCCGGGGTTGCGGCTGGGTGAGTTGCGGGCGCGGGGGGAGGGAGGGAGGGCGGGAAACGGGGGTCTCCGCCTGGTGGTAAAGGGCTTGGGATGTCACCCCCACTTTAGCGTGGTGCCCCGTTTCCACACAGTGCAGTTAGTGGGGCCGGCAGCAGACCCCCAGCTTCAGCTGCTGTCCCCTGACTCCTGGGCACAGTGCAGGGAATGTCAGGCCCTGGGAGCGGACCCCCGTTTTCAGCGGGTGCAGTCCTCCTCGGGGGAAACGCCGATGGGGCCGAGACTCAGGGACCGTCCGGAACTGGCAGGAGGGACCCCGGGGCGGGGGCTGGAGGCTGGAGAAACTTGACCGCAGTGGAGCCATTGTAGCTTTCTGTGAAGGGGGAAGTCCTGGGCCGCTGCAGGATGAAGACGTTCCTGCATAAAAAACCCGGGTGCAGTTTGCCCTCGGGTAGCTGACTCGGCTGCAGAAGCTGACGCGGCGGGCGGGGAGGGGGGGGGGACGGCCCCTGGTCCGCAGGTGCCCTGTCCAGCTGGCCGCCCTTCTCCCTCTGCGGGACTCTCGGCGCTGGACATAGAACTCTGCGTAAATGTATTGACTTTAATAGGAGGCCGTGTTCCGAGAACGCCGCAGCTGTAGTGGGTGCAGTGACTCCTGCTAGAGGTAAGAAGTTCCCATTCATGCAGATTGCCAAGGGCTTTCAGTCTTTTCTCTGGTGGAGCCACAGAGTGAAGCAGCTGCCAGTCCTCTGCACTTTCTGCAGGAGCCGCTCACTCTCCCTCCAGAGAGAACGCTGCGGGGATAACGCTGTCACTGGTCACAGAGCTGGAAATAGACTCTGAACATCTCTCTCTGTGTCTGTGTATATATATAAAATTGCCTTCCACTGATTTTTCTGAGTAAACTGAAGGTCTGTGACATATATTTGGTTTTTGAAAGGAAGGGGGAGGGAGAGAGTGGTAGAAACATCAAAGATGAGAGAGAATCATGGATCGGCTGCCTCCCGTACGCCCCCTACTGGGGATGGAGCCCACAACCCCCACCTGTGTCCTTGACGGGAATCAAACCTGGGACTCTTTAGTCTGCAGGCCGAAGCTCTATCCAATGAACCAAATTGGCTAGGTGTGGGAAACTGTTTATTGCCTTCACTATCTGATAAGCATAGACAGAGAACTCCCCGAAACCCCACGAAGGCTGGGTGCCTTTGAAGCCCTAGCAAAGCTCAGAGCTAGGCGCCACCTCTGTTTGTCCAGACAGTGGTAGCTGAAACTACTCCCCCATTTATTATTATGTAAATCCTTGCTGATGGGCTAGTCTGCTTGTTATTAGGGGGTCACCTGCCTAAGGGCTATGCTATGGGTGCATCCCAGATGAATAAAAGCTTGGTGAGGCCTGAGCAAGGAGGAAGTCCTTCGGGACTTGCCGCCTGGTCCCCCAATATTGCAAAATTATCTCGTGTCTTTTTCACTCATTTGCTGTGCGGCTCCTCTTTCAGGTACCGAACCCTACTCCACGCAGAACGTGGAGGGAGTCTTACTCGACAGCTAGGGCTAAACATCTCTTTTTATAGAAAATTAATTAGAAAAGGAGGGTGAGATGAACAGCTTGCAATATAATTTGACGCTGAGCTCTAACCGATTGGCCCCAGGATGTGATTTAGTGGCCATTGCCTGCAGTGGGGTGCGCAGCGGCATTATAATCAGGCATAGACGTCCATGGTTTCTTGTCAATAAGTGGTCCATCTCAGGTGCTGTTTTGTAATTGCCTAGGGCCCCATTGAAGGCGTTTAGACAATTACAGAAGAGGTAACATTCAAAGTTTTTCACTCTTTGAAAAGTGGAGGGTGACTTGCTAGTTTTACCAAATTCTTCAAGTTGCTATTTTGAGATGCACATTTTCTCCGAAGGGTTTCGTTGTTTCCTTGTGGTGAAGTTAGTGGGAGACTGCGAATTGTGGGTAGAGGCACCCTGGTGGGAAGGGGCTGGTCACGGCAGCCCTGGGTTGAGCTCTGGACTGTTCCCCTCATGCACGTCTAAGTCACTGACCTTCAGTTTACTCACAAAATTGGTGGAAGGCAATTCTATGAAAATGCTCTTTAAACTAAATGTGTTGTTCATAAGCTAGAGGAAAGGAAAAATGCAGTGATTTTGGACGTGCTACTCTGTGAATAATACTTTTGAAAAACACTATCATTACATTGTGGGAACCATGTTGTCAAGCACATCATTATTTTACTGCACAAAGCAGCAGAGAAAGGCCACACACAACTTCTAGTGTCATCGTCCCCGATCAGGGACGTCACCCAGCGTGTCAGGCCTCCGAGCATCTCAGAGGTGCTGCGCGAGTTGCTGTGGTTTAAACTCAGGCAGACCTCCGGAGGCATTTCTGTATCACTTTCCTTCCATGCTGTTGCTTGGGATTGTAAGTGAAGTTCTACAGAGGGAAAATGACTGTTCTTGGCGGGATTCCTATTTGAACCTTTGCATAGCAGCTTAGAAAATTTGCAGAGGCACTAGCCAGTTTTGCTTAGTGACTAGAGCATCAGCCTGCAATTGAAGGGTCCCAGGTTTGATTCCAGTCAAGGACACAGGCCCAGGATGTGGGCTTGATCCCCAATGTGGGGCGTGCAGGAGGCAGCCGATCACTTATTCTCTCTCATCAATGTTTCCCTCTCTCTCTCCCTTCCTCTCTGAAATCATGAAAAATATATTTTAAAAAAATACTTTGCTGAGGTCTCCTCAGTGTGTCACTACCGACCATGAAATAGACTTAAACTAGTGGTGTTTGGGACGCATTCAGGGCAGGACTTTATATTTCGGCATTAGCAGTCTTCAGTGATGTCACTCTGCACATGGATAAGTCATAAGCTCTGTACTTGTGTTGCCAATGGTAGCTACAGTGTGTCTGACGGATCTGAGCACCAGGCCCACCTGCAGGGACAGGCACTCATTCCAGTGCCCCATTCTGCCTGAGCTCCGTCCTGGGCCTGTGCAGACAGCAGCAGCTGCCGAGGACTGGCTTCCCTGGAGAGTGCTCACCTTCACACACGGTATTGCACATGCTCTGCAGTGCTCTGCAGTCAGGAGTGCCTAACGAAGGACTTACTGCCATGGAAAAGATTGTCTTTAGTGAAATAGACCTCTCCAAAGTTGTTAAGCCGCTACACAGAGGTTATCATAGGAACCCAAGATCCTGAATCACATCTGCACGTTTTTCCTGTAACAGCAAGAGACTCGATGTCTTATAATCTCTACTGAAATCACTCATCTTCTCATCATTCATTTATCCACTCACTCATTCATTCATCCACTCACTCATTCACTCAATCACTCATTCACACACTCATTCATTCATTCACTCATGCACTCACTCATTCATTTGCTCACTCATTTCACTCACTTGCTCATTCGTTCATTCATTATTTGCAAAAGTGTATGGGGAGAGAACAGTGGTAGGTCAGTTTCGCCCTGAGACCTGGGTGGCGGATGGCAAGCAGGACACCTGTCCTCAGCAGCTGGTGCCTTCCCAGGTGATACCCGCAGAGGCGCTCAGAGGGGGCACTTCTCTCCCTTTGGGGGGTGGGGGTGAGGGCACCTGCATGTCACTTTGCAAACCTGAGGACACTAGACACAACTACTGTCCCCTTCATGGGGAACGATAGTTGTTGGTCCTGAGGTTCATGCTTTGCTTCATCCCTTTACAAATATTTAGGAGCATGTTTTGTGCCACACCTTTCAAAGCTTTATTTCTCTAAGAAACAAGTTTCATACAAATCATGTCGAGGTGAGCGACTGAATCCTAAAAGCTCAGCAGCGTGAGCTCACTTCCGGAGGCGAGTGCTGACAGGAGCAGCGTGTGGCTCAGAGTCAGGCCCACAGCCTGAGCCTGTGCCCAGCCTCTCCCTTAGAACAGGCGCTTTTTTCTGTCCCTGTGTCAGGGCTGCATTGGCATTGTTGTTTGGCATTGCCTCCCTGTCATATGTAGGTGCCACAGGAACTTAGGAGATGAAGACAATGGTGTTTGGGAAATGTCCTGGAAACTTCTATTCTCCCGTTGAAGACATGGATCGCTCTAGCAGGTGCTCACCAGTTTGCTTAGTGAATAAAGTGACTACCTCCTCATAGAGCCAAAGGTATCTTCGTTCTGTGCCTGGGATGCCTCGGGGCTGGTTAGTCACTGAGAGTGGAGGCAGTGGTTCCTTGGCCAGGTTTGTTTATTGCTCAGTCAAGCGGAAATTCAAGATCATAGAACAAATGTTCTCTTCCAACTTCTAGGAAATGGATGGTTTCATATCTTTTTCTTCTCATTTATTTATTTTTTAAATCCTCATGGAAGTATTTTCCCCATTGATTTCTAAAGAGAGTGGGAGGGAGGGAGCTAGAGAGAAACATTGGCATGAGAGAGACACATGGCACGCATCCATACTGGGGCTGGGGAGCCTGCAACCGAGGTTTGTGCCCTTGACCAGGAATCGAACTCATGGCCCTTTGGTATGCAGGTGGATGCTGTAACCACTGAGTTAACTGGCCAGGGCTCATTTTCTTTATTTCAGTTAAATATGAACATCAGAGGATTAATATGTTCCTCAAAGCCCTGACTGGCTTGGCTCAGTGGATAGAGTGTCGGCCTGCGGACTCAGGGGTCCCAGGTTCAATTCCGGTCAAGGGCATGTACCTTGGTTGTGGGCACATTGCCAGTAGGGAGTGTGCAGGAGGCAGCTGATGGATGTTTCTCTCTCATCAATGTTTCTAACTCCCTAACCCTCTCCCTTCCTCTCTGTAAAAAATCAATAAAACATTTTTAAAATATATGCTCTTCAAAGATGAGACTGCAAAGTAGAAACGTGTTCTTACATCAAAAACAGCAGTGAAACAGCAAGAAGTGTGCTTGTTATGCAAAATTTGCAAAATATAAAAAATCAATGGTTTCATGTGTGTGTGCACCAACTTTACACAGGATGATAACGTTTTGCAGGCATTCCATAGTGTTCCTACAATCAGCCATGTATACAGAATCTATCTATATAAAAGGCTAATATACTACATGTCCTTCCCACCTTCCGACTGGTACTATGACACGCACTGACCACCAGGGGGTAGCGCTCAGGAGCTGGCCTGACGTGCACAAAGAAATGGCACGGCAGAGCCTGGCTGTGGTGGCTCAGTGGGTTGAGCGTTGTCCCATAGACCAAGAGGTCCCGGGTTCAATTCCCAGTCAAGGTACATGGCCGGGTTGGGTTGCAGGCTCAATCCCTAACAGGGGGCAAGCCAGAGGCAGCCGATTAATGATTGTCTCACAGTGTTGTTTCTATCTCTCCCCCTCTATCTCCTTTCATCTCGGAAATCAATAAAAAATATATTTTTTTAAAAAAAGAAAGAAAAAGAAATGGCACTGCAGACCTGGAGCCCAAAAAGCAATACTTGGCTTCCCCCAAGTGGGACACAGGCCCTGCCACCACCCTGGAGTGACAGTTCACCAAATCTCAGCTGATTCTGCCGAAACCCCATGGCACAAAATGCAGCCCACAGCCCAGCCCAGCCTGGAAACGGTGGCTGTGGTTGCTGGGTAATGACATCATGTAGCAATGCCCAGCTTCCTCTCCCTAGCAACGAATAGCCCCTTGCATTTTCTTCAGCACACAAACACAGGTTGAAACATTTCACACTTTAACCAAATATCTGTGAAGTGTTTTCCTGTGCCTCATCTCATTTGATCCTCACAGAAGTCCTGGAGTAGGTAGATAGGAGACTTGGTGGAATACTATTTTCTTTTCATTACCCAGAAAACGGAGATTTAGAAAGCTTAGAAACTTTACCTAATTGAAAAGAAGTAAGAAATGGTGGACCTTGACAATGACTTCAGGTTTTCTTGCTGTACAGAATATATACAAACACTGCTGCAGTTAAATATTTTACCCTTTGTTCTTCCTGCGTGATCTACAATAATGATCTGCTTTGTGTTGATATTTACTGCTGTGTTGCTGACAATCACCTGAAAGAGAAGTTGGGGTGCTTCACTGGCCTAGAAAAAGTTTAGCTACATCAGAAAGCATGTCTACTTAAGCAAGTTTATTCTATTTAATAAAATACTAATATGCAAATTGACTAAACGGCAGAATGACTGGTTGCTATGATGTGCACTGACCACCAGAGGGCAGACAATCAATGCAGGAGCTGCCCCCTGGTGGTCAGTGCGCTCCCACAGGGGGAGCACCACTCAGCCAGAAGCTGGGCTCAAGGCTGGCAAGCACAGTGGCTGTGGCAGGAGCCTCTCCCACCTCCACAGCAGGCGGGCGGTAAGGAGTGAAGGGTCCCAGACTGCAAGAGGGATGTCCAACTGACAGATTAGGCAGGCATCCTCCAAGGGGTCCCAGAGTGCAAGAGGGCACAGGCCGGGCTGAGGGACAACCCTCCCCCGTGCACGAATTTTGTGCATCTGACCTCTAGTCCTATATGATAAAAGCCTAATATGCTGTGTGTTGTTGACCTTTTGGCCGTTCAAGCAATCAAAGCTTAATATGCTAATGATATGCTAAGGCCGCTCAACCGCTCCCTATGATGTGCACTGACCAGCAGGGGGCAGACGCTCCACCAATAGGTTAGCTTGCTGCTGGGGTCCGTCAGATCGGGATTGAGCCAGATGGCCCAGACACACCCTGGAGCCCTCCTGAGGTTCCTCCACAGCCAACCAACCTTCCGTGTCTCTCCCAGGCCTCAATTGTGCACTGGTGGGGTCCCTCGGCCTGGCCTGCACCCTCTTGCAATCCAGGACTCCTCGGGGAATGTCGGAGAGCTTTTTTCTACCTGATCCTGCAGGCCTGGCAGAGGGACCCCACTAGTGCACGAATTCGTACACCGAACCTCTAGTATCCTATTTAATAAAAGGCTAATATGCAAATAGACCGAATGGCAGAACAAACGAACAACTGGTCGCTATGATGTGCACTGACCATCAGGGGGTGTGCGCATAACACGGCAGGTGTAGGCCACAGCGGAATTGTAGAGCAGGTGAGCGGGGGCACCAGACCAAGGCAGGGTGCCTGTCACTGTCATCAGGGCGAGCCTGTAGTGGTTACTGAAAATTCTTTCTCTTGCGCAAAAACAGTCCCACCAGGCACTCGCACCTGCTGCTGGCACCGGCCCAGTTGCACCCACAGCCGGTGCCGGAGTCACTGCTCACACCGACTGCTGATGCCCAGCATTGGCCCCAATCGCTCAGCATGGTCAGCAAGTGTGAGTGCTGGCTGTCAGCCCCTATGACACCTGACGGCTTCTCTGCCTCCCCCTGCTCCTGATGGGAGATCAGGGCCGGCAGCCACCTCTCGCACCCACTGCCGGAGATGGCCCTGCTCTCACCTGCTGCTGGTGCCAGAGCTGCCACTCGCACCCACTGCCAACGCCAGTCCTGCTTGCACCAGCACCTGGTGCCAGAGCCACCGCTCACACCTGCTGCTGGTACCTGGTGCCAGTCTCAATTGCTCGGCGCCGTCAGCAGGTGTGAGCAGCAGCTGCCAGCTCTGATTGTCCCTGAGGGCTTCTCCACCTCCCCCTGCTCCTGAGGGGCGATTGGGACAGCAGCTGCTGCTCACACCTGCTGACAGCGCCACCTCTCTTGCACCCACTGCTGGCACTGACCCCAATCACTCTGTGCCCTCAGGGGGTACAAGTGGGGCTGGCGCCATCAGCTCATGGGAGCAGTGGCAGTGGGAGCAGGGTTGCTGGCAGACAGGGGGCAAGGGGCCGTGGTGTGGAGGATGGGCTGAGACCCACTCCTGTGTGTACCGCAGCCTCGTGCACTGGGCCCCTAGTATCTACGCCAGCCGTGGGCAAACTACGGCCCGTTTGAAATGAATAAAACTATTGAAAAAAAAGACCGTACCCTTTTATGTAATGATGTTTAGTTTGAATTTATATTAGTTCACACAAACACTCCATCCATGCTTTTGTTCCGGCCCTCCGGTCCAGTTTAAGAACCCATTGTGGCCCTCGAGTCAAAAAGTTTGACCACCCCTGATCTACACTAATAAAGGAGGAACTTGCAAATTAACCATCACTCTGCTACACCACCAGCCAATCAGGAATGAGTATGCAAATTAACCCAACTAAGATGGAAGCGGCCATGGAGCTGGAGCAGCAGGAGGCTTGGGTTGCCCTGGCGATGGATGAAGCCAAGCTTTCTGCCTGCCCTGGCAGGCCCTGGGCTCTGCTCAAGGCTACAAAGTTTCAATTATAGAAGATAAATAAATCCAGATACCTGCTTCCAGCCCGCCCTGGCCTCCACTCAAGGAGGCGCTGAAAAGAAAAAAGGAGAGGCTGGGAGCTTGGGTCCCCACTGGGGGGCTTGGCCAGCCTGCAAAAAGCCATCAGCCCCTCACCCAGGCTGGCAAGGCACCCCAGTGGGGACCCCCACACTGAAGGAGGTGTGGTGAGCCTGAAAAAGGCCCTCATCCCCTCTACCCAGGCTGGCCAGGCACCCCAGCAGGACCCCTACCCATGCACCAGGCCTCTATACTAATAAAAGGGTAATATGCTAATTAGACTGGGAGACCTTCCAGACGTTGTTCTGGACAAAGCCATGGCGGCAGGGCTGAGGTAGAGGCGGTTAGAGGCCAAGAGGGGAGGGCAGTTGTGGGTGATCAGGCCAGGATGGGATGGCAGTTTTTTGTGATCAGGCTGATGGGGGACGGGGCCATTGCGGATAAGCAGACCAGCAGGGAGGCCAGTTGGGGGCGAGCAGGCCATCAGTGGGGGTCAGTTGGAAATGATCAGGACAGCGGGGGCGGAGGGGCAATTTGGAGTGAGTAGGCCAGCAGGGGGTCAGTTGGGGGCGAGCAGGCCAGTGGGGAGGGAAGGTGGGGGCGAGCAGGCTGGTGGGGGGGGGGGCATCTGGGGGCAAGCAGGCCGGCGGCGGGGGGCAGTTGAGGGTGAGTAGGCCAGCAGGCAGGCAGGCAGGTGAGTGGTTAGGAGCCAGCAGTCCCAGATTGTGAGAGGGATATACGACTGCCAGTTTAGGACCGATCCCTGTAAACCGGCAGTAGGACATCCTTCGAGGTGAAGGGTCCCAGATTAGAGAGAGTGCAGTCCAGGGCTGAGGGCACTCGGCCCCTAGTATCCTATATAATAAAAGAGAAACATATAAATTGACCGTCCCTTCGCTATGCTCACCAGCCAATCATGGTGAATATGCAAATTAACCCAACAAAGATGGTGGTTAATTTGCATACACAGGCGCCGGGTGGAGAGCAGAGCAGGAGAGCTGAAGGCTTGGGGGGTCGTGGCTCCCTTGGTCACTCCCAGAGCGGGGAGCACCAGGAATTCTGGGAATAGTTCTGATGGCAGCCCCAGGGCCAGAAGCAGAAGTCCAGAGCACCAGGAATGCTGGGAATCATAGTTCTGGTGGCAGACAGATCTCCTAGACACTAGAGCAAAGTGAGCCTGGAGCAAGTTACTGTTGCGGTGGGGGATGGAGGGAAAGCAAAGGTGAAGACATAAGTAAAGTCAGAGTGTCTAGGAAAAATTCAAGGGAAGATATCCTAAAACTTCCAGGAAATCTCCACCAATGAGGCAAAGAAAAAAAATGCCTCTATTATTCTGTGAGCAACAAACCAAACTGGGTTGGAGGTCTCAGACAATTCGTTCAGATGATTGCACAGACAGACAGAAACTCCCGGATTGGAGAGGGCTCCCCTGAGGGCTCCCAGATTGGAGACGGTGCAGATCGGGCTGAGGCAGTGGTTGGCAAACCATGGCTCGCAAGCCACATGCGGCTCTTTGGCCCCTTGAGGGTGGCTCTTCCACAAAATACCATGAGCGGGTGTGCACGTGCAGTGCGATTGAAACTTCGTGGCCCATGCGCAGAAGTCGGTTTTTGGCCTGGGCGAGTCTCATTTTGAAGAAGTGGCATTAGAAGAAGTGGGGGTTGTTGGTCGGTTGGGCGACGGGAGATGCAGTGCAGGCGGGCTGTGGGATACGAAGCGCAGGGGAGGCACACACGATTCATGCAGGAGTTGAGTGAGCCAGTCAGTCAGCAGTCTCATTGTGCAGTGGTTAGTGCTAGTCGCGTCCACAAATTGCGTGCGGGTGACAAAAGATAGATGAAACAAGTATGCAAGATGAGTGTGGATGGGAGAGTTGTCAGGGGTCAACCTCAGCAAATGTACCTCAATCAGATTGAGGACATTTTTAGCAAAGGCCAGCTAAGGAGGACCCTAATTAAGTTAATAACAATGTACCTACCTATATAGTTTAAGTTTAAAAAATTTGGCTCTCAAAAGAAATTTCCATCGTTGTACTGTTGATATTTGTCTCTGTTGACTAATGAGTTTGCCGACCACTGGGCTGAGGGACCCCCCCACACCACCGTGCATGAATCTTCATGCACTGGGCCCCTAGTCTATATATAAAAGGCTAAGTTGACTCACATGTGCAATACATATACAGCTCTAACTGGCACCAATCGCACACGTGTTTCCATCTGTCATTGTTGATCATGAATTTGGTTCACACTTCTATTATAAAGGGCAAATAGCATTATTATAATATTTCTTCTACTTCATTTCCTTTCCATGTGCATGAATTTGTGCACTGGGGCATTAGTGAATAATAAGCATGGAAATTTTTGTCTTTAGGGAAAAAGACCTCTCTACAATTCTTAACCAACTGTTTAATGATTATAAAGGGAATTCTAGGTCAGAGGTCAGCAAGCTGTTTCTGTAACAGCCAGAGACTCAATGGCTTACGGTTTCTGCAGAAACTCCAAGCCTCTCCTCATTATTAGATATCAGTCATTGACTCTCTGTAAATAAGTAGCTGTGGCTCTATTAGAATAGATCTTTTCTGTGAACAATAAAGTTTGATTTTCATATAAATGACATGTATTAGGCAATAAGGCTTCCTCTGAATCTCAGAGAATTAGGCACAGGGCCTAGGCTGCTGGGCCCTGGGACTCACGGGGACATTGCTGCTTCACTAGATGGAGCAACAATGCAGTGAGCTTCCTCTCCCCACCACTAGGAACAGATGACTCATTAGCCAACACTGTACGTCAGGGCCAGTCAGACTCACTAGATCCTGCTTGGATTTGCTGTATTTCAGGCTGATCAGATCCACCGTGAGTTCAGTGACTGGAAAAGGCCCAGTGCCCCTGCCTCTGGGGTTCAATGTCTCTCATCACATTTGGACTTTCCCATTGAGAGGGTGCAGTTCCCAAGGTCTGGTTTTCATAGAAGAGTCTTCATGCAGCTCTTCAAATATGCTGTTTCCAATCATCAATATAGTTCCCTGTGCATTGGTGAAAGGTATGCCATGTGGGCACTCCCAGAGTGGGCAATAGGACTCACATTACCAATCAACTCCAACATTACCACCACCATAAACTTTTGAACTGCTTCTTCATAATTTAAAACAAGGGAGAATGGGCATTTACATGTCACATAGAGTAGCACACCACCTCAGAGGTCAAACTCTCCCCTCACCTTTAGGGTCCTGCTGGGATTTGAGTCTAATCAAGGTAGCAACTGTCGCAAAAGAGCTCACTGTCTTTGTTACTCTGGTGTGCTTCCTCTTGAAAATTTTCTGTTCCCTGGCAAATTCTGAATTATTCGACTTTCCTCTTGTGTGGGTTATAACACTACCATGATCCATTCCAGTTTTTCTCATATCTGGCTTGAAACCTGTGACAAAATTAATCTCTTCATGCTGAGTTAGATCTCTGGGATACAAATCAAGTAAACCATCCATGTCCACTGTTCTGGAGCACTCAGAAAACTTTCAGAATGTCTGTGTCATCACCCCAGACATGGAAAGAGAACTCAGAAACCCCATTGGATTGCCACCACAGCTCCAACTCCTCCATTTAGTGTTACATGGCATAGCCCAGTATTTACTAAGTGTCTTGAGTGGAATCTGGATTAGAACTTGTTTTTTAACACTGAATGAATGATTTTCTTTTCTTTTTATTGTGATAAAAATTTTTAATTTTACAAGTGGCAAAATAGGTAGAAAGATTAGCCTTTTGGTTCACACAGTGTAGCCAAACTGCTGCTTATAACCTGATTCTAAAATAGTCACATCACCAGTACTGAGGGACATGATTCAGAGAGGTTTTCTGGGAATAGTTCTTTAATTACAACTCATAGGGAAGAAATGTTTATAAATCTATAATTTAAAAACAAATTCAAATAGAAAAATAATATTTCCTCCAAATAAGAGAACTAGAAATTATGCATGTAACTTAAAATAAGATAAATTGTACTTAATGGTTAAGTATAGTAATGGTCTGAAATTTTGATACTTAAATTATCCTCAAAACTGTTGAATGAATACTATCAAATTTTTCCTTTCGGGTTTATGCTTCTGGCTAAGAACTGACAGACTGAGGTTTAAAGTGACCAAAAATTCTTCACATGGTTTCTTGGGACCACTTGTAAGCTGCTTTTCTCTACAGTCCAAAGACAAGAAAAAGTCTCTGATTTGAAATCAGAATCGATCTGCTGTTCTGCTAGCCACAGCTCGAATATTGCCATAAACCTGTGATGGAGGATTTCCAGGATGAGGTTGCAGATGGCAGCTCTTGCCGTCTTGATGTTTTGGAAAGAGCCCAGGATGTGAGCTTCCACATCAGCTGGAACGATCCGCGTCCGCGTCCCATTCTCTGTGGTGGATTTGGCTTTTCCTCCTTTGCCAGCGATTCTCCCTACTGCCCTGGACAGGTGGTCTCCCTTTAGCGGCTTCACATCTGTACTTTCCAAGGACTCTAAGAAGAGGTCATCCAACCTAATGAGAGCAAGTGCATCCTCTACCTGAAACCCGAGAATAAAGGCTTTCACAAAATCGGCGGCTTTTGTCAGAGTGCTAACATCCTTGGTTTCTTTACAAGTCCTGATTTCTACCTTCCTCGATTTCAAGTTAAAGGAATCTGAAGTCCCAGATGTTCCAGGATGGGGGTAATTATCTTCATCCAGTTCTCTTTCAATGGCGTGTATCTGTTCGCTGGGACTGGAATTGTCCTTGTTTCTTTCCCAGCCAGGAACCCGTCCCCGGAGAGGGGCGGGAACACGGGCCTCTTCGCCGCCGGCCGGGCCTCCTCAGTGTCCATGCGGCTCGCATCCCGCCCTCCCCCGCCGCCGACAGCTCCTCCGCCTGCCTTTTCTTCGCCCTCCGGCCACCCTTGGGGGTGACCTGGGTGAAACCGTCCTCAGCCTCACCGCTCTGTGCCTCCATTGCTGCGGCCACCCTCCGGAATCCCCTTTCTTTTCTTTTTATAGATACAATTCCTCATGAACTGATGCCTAAGGCCCCACAGCTACCTGCTACGGCCCAGTCCTAACAGAAGCTCACGCTGATATTAGTGAGGAAAAGGTAAGTACGGAGAAATGTACTCATATTATTCCAGAAGGAAATAACATTGCTTATCAACATCATACAAATCCATCAGGAGGACAGGCCGTGACTGCTTCAATGTCACCAGGCCACAGGGAGCTTTCCATGAGTGAACAGGTCTAGGTAGAGACAGGGACTCCTTGTTTGACATTAGGGCCCAAGGCGTCACCTCATGTAACTACTTTGATCAGCCCAGGTTGGATCAGGTATGGCCCACACTCATTGATGTAGTCTTCCGTGCACGGCCCTTACTGACTCTGTGAGTGACATCACACCCAGGTCATAATGGACAGCTCAGGTTGCACGGTAACTTGGTGGCCCATGTTTAAGATTTGTTCTTTGTAACCCAGGAAATCCTGTGGGACAAGTCTCCGTCCATCCCCAGGGTGATGACAGCCCCTCACCCGGAATGTTTGCCCCTCTGGCTAGGACGACTTTTGACTAATGGGGATGGAAGCCACCAGCGATGCCCTGATGGACTCAGCCAGGGGCTGGAGCCATGGCCGCCCACAGGTCCGTGGGGAGCCAGGACACCTATGCAGCTTGGCCCCTAGTTACCTCTTCCCCAGCTCTCAGCAACCCAGGGAACCTTGACGATCAGATTTGCCAGCTTTCTACCATGAACCTTTCCAATTCTTCTCACTTCTGGCTTGGAATCATTGACCCAAATCTATACTCATGTCCTAAAGCTCTTTGTGCTCAATCTGAGTCTTGGCTATAAGTCATGTAAACAATCCATGTGTGCTGCTGTGGACAACTCAGAAATTTGTCAGATGGTCTATGTCATCACCACAGACATTCACAATGGAAGCCAGGAGAGCCATTGGATTGGCACAGCGGTCCTCACTCCTCCATCTAGTGATGTTGTCACTCAGTATTCATAAACTGCCTTGTTTGGCGGACTCTGGAGTTAGAAATTGGCTTTGTAACTCTTAATTTTCTTCTTTTCAGAGACACCAGTCCTCATTAACTGTCTGGTGGCTAACACCCTGCGGCACACCTGCTGCTGACAAGTCCAAACACAGGCTCCATCTCATCCTGAGTGAACCAAAGGTAAGTAAACAAGGATATGCTCGTGAGTGGGGCATCCTGAGCACCTGCACTGTGACTCACACACCGGCCTTCCCGAGGTCCCAGCCACCATCCCCATCTGCCGGGGACACTGGGAGGACCATCATGTCTGCTGCAGTGCATGGAGGGGGACACGCAGCAGCCTGCGCCTGTGACAGTGCCTGTCTTTTTCCGGGTTGAACTCAAAAGAAACAAACTTTCAGGTCATTCCATGGAGTCATATACCCAACTGAGGAGTAATCTGCCTCTAAAATCCAGAGGCCCCCCAGGCGCTGGTTCTCCATCTTGGTAGCAGGTGGGGCCAGATGCCAGCAATCATTGTTTACCTCAGACACCTGCCTGCCCCACAGAAGAGCACTGGACACAAACATATTTCACTGAGTAAGAATTCTGAATTTCAGTCAGATTTCTTCCTCAGCTACTGACTCTAAAAGTGGATAACTCTAGAGTAGTATTGTCCCACTCACTTGGCCCATTCTGCATAACGTCATCATTGTAACTGACCAGCAAGAAGTATTTCCTGTGGAAGAAAAGGGCAGTGAGGACCTTCAGCCTGTAGAGATGGCTCATCCCTGAGGGAAGATAATGAAGGTGTATGGGGGCCTTGCCACCTGAGAGAAGGCAAATTGGATTGAACTATGGAAACACGAGGAGGAGGCATTTGCCTGCACTGTAGGTGCATATGGAACAAGGTGATGGGGACTTTGAAGTTGCTCAAGCAAAGTAACCACATGGTGCAGCAGCGGCATAGGGTCTCCTGTAGTTAAGAATCGGTGAGTGCACTGCCACTCTCCAAGCTGTGTCTTCTCTCTCTCTCTTCGCCGTCTCCTCCTCCCCCTCCTCTTGCTTCTCATCCTTTTCTTACTCCTTCTATTTCTTCTAAGCCTTCTTTCCTCCTCCTCTACTCTCTCCATCTTTTCCTCCTCTCTCACTGGCTCCTGTCCAACCTCCTCCTCCTCTTCTTCCTTCTTTCTCTCAAGACAAACCAAACGCGTAATGAGGATGTGCCCAAATCCGCACTCCTGAATCTTGCAAATCCTTCATGGTGGCACAAATCTCTCGTATTCATCAGGCAGATGGTACAGCTTCTAACTTAATACTTGCACAGTTGCAGGCAGTTCTTATGGATTGGTTTAGACTTTCCACAGTTGTCTTGACTCATCGGTGATGAGCGTGTGGGATAAATCTGCTGGTGTAAGTATTTCAGTTATGCATTTTACAACCAGGAGCAACCGCAGAATGGGTGAGATCAAATTTGGACTTATTTCAAAATGGACCTGAGCTAAAATTCACTGGTCACTACCTGACCCTCAAAAGCTCCTAGTCTTAGTGAGGGCTTTAGTATTATTTTGGATTCTGCGACCAATTTCTGTTCATAACCATTTTCCTATGGTCGCTGAATTATCTAGTTCATTGTTTCCCCCAAAGAGATAGTTACTCGGATAAAACTTTTTGAAAAGGGGCTATTAGCCAATGGGCCAACCAAAGCATTCTTCTATATTAGAGCAGGAAACAGTGGGCATTTCCATGTTACAATTTTTGGTCCATCTTTGGATGCCTTTTTCAGCCCACCATCTCAATAAACTTTATACGACTTTGATAATGACCCAAGCTGCAGATATAAATTCACAATCTCTGTCTTGTCATCCCAAATTATTAAATTCCCTTTCATCACAATGTATATTTCTTTAAACATTGTCCCTCCACCATTAATTATTTCCATACATAATCCATGTTTCCCTGCTTCTGTAAATCACAGAATTCACATGGCTCTTGTAAAGGGTAGCACACTTCCTCAAGGGTCGCACTCTGCCCCTCACCTTTAGTGTCCTGCTGGGATTTGTGTCTACTCGAGGTGGCAGCTGCTGCAGGAGAGCTCACTGCCATTATCGTCCTTGTGTGTTTCCTCTTGCACATTTTCCCAGTCCATGAACAATTCTGAATTATTCCAATTAGGTTATAGCCATGTAGGTTATAACTCTACCATTAACCTTCCCAGTTTTCTCACATCTTTGGCTTGGAACCATTGAGAAAATAAATCTCCTCATGTCCTGAATATTTTCAAGCTGAATCTGGTGTCTTGGATATAAATCAAGGAAAACATCCATGTCTGCTGTTGCGGACCACTCAGAAATTTTTCAGAACATCTATGTCATCACCAGAGACATGGAAACTACAAACTAAAAACACATTGGATTGCCACAGCGATCCTCACTCCTCTGTTTAGTGATGCTGTAGCCCAATATTTAGAGATTGTCTTGAATGGACTCTGGAATAGAACGTGGTGTTTGTTTTCTCTTAATGATTGTCTTTTATTTTCCTAGCCATCTTCCTCAATAACTGTCTGATGGCTGACGCCCTAAGCACACCTGCTACTGCTCAGTCTTAACAGAGGCTTTCCATGATCCTTAATGAACAGGGGCAAGTAAACAAAACTATGCTGGCATTCTTCGAAAACAGAGGAATGTCTCTTACTTTCAAAAACAAGAGGAAGACTGACAAAGATTCTTTTAAAATTATCCCATTATTAAATATTGGGGGATCATGTGGTTAATGACATAATACTAACTTGTACAACTTCACAGTACAACATAGCACACTCCAGTTTGTGCTCAACACCCGCAGGATGGCATCCTGGCGCTTGAACTCCTTTGCCATCGTATCCTCACTCATGCTTTCTCCCCTCAGGTGACCGCCACGGAAAAAGTCTGCAGGTAGGAGATCTTCAAGGTGAATGAGGAGGCGAACGGCCCAATCTCTGCCCATCGTGATGGGTTCGTTACCCACTCTCCTTCACAAACATCCCGAATGGTCCGCTGGAGCGCAGCCGTCCAGTTTCCGGTTGGATATTGACATCATGCAAAGTCACCGGTAAGCCAGGCCACGACTTTGCTTCCTCTGTCAGCAGGTCAGGGAGCCGTCCATGCGCCCACAGGTCTCGGCTGAAAGGGTTGGCTGTCTGGCAGGAGGGCCGGCTCTTATCTCACAGCTCTGATCCTCCGAGACCCCATCATGTGTGAACCATCTCACCTTCATGTGGTCTCCTGTGTGTGGCCTCTCAGGCTCCGTGAGTGACCTCTCACCCAGGTCCCAGTGGACAGCCAGGTGGCCTGGTAACAGTGGGCCATGGTTAAGCACTACTTTTCTGAAACCCAGAGAGCCCTTTGTGGATAAGTCACAGGCCATCCTCAGCGTGAGGACAGCCCCTTACCCTCACTGTCTGCCCCTCAAGGCTAGGACTGCTCAGGCCTAAGGAGGGGACGCAAGCCACCAGTGCTGCGCACGTGGACCTCAGCCAGAGACTGGAAATCTGGCCCCTCCAGTCCACTAGGGAGCCGGGGTCCCTATGGGGCTTGTCCTCTAGGGTAGCTTCTTCACGTTCTCGAATGTTCTGAGAGAGGCCTCGGGGCCAAGGGTGCTGGGGCCCTGTGCCTGGCTAGGACTTTCGGAGAGAAAGGCCAGGGAGTGATGTCAGGGCAGAGCCGCACTGAGAGAGAGGCCAGGGCCTGGGGCTGGCTCTCCCTGAGCGAGGCGCAGCCCTTTGGTGATGGGCCCGCTATGTGGGGCCAGGTGGGCTCTCTGTGCAGGAGCTTCGGCTCCGAGCTGTTGACACTAGGCCGGACTCTGAGGCTCGCATCGTCTCTGACCATGTCACGCTGACATGGACAAGTCACAGGCATTGTTCTTTTTCTTCTTTGAATGCCAATTGTCTCTGTACTTCCTTTCAGTTTCACCATAATCTTTGCCTCTAGGTACATATCAACACAGCAGATTTCGTTTTAAAACCTAGTATTGAAGATTGAATGTCTTTCCCCATTCTAACCTTACATCACTCTCCCAAGGACAAATAGGAAAACTCAAGGTATCTGAGGCACGGACACACCTCCATGACCAGCCGGCTGCCTCGGAGCTGGGGACTCCGTGCTTCCTGCCGTCAGCAGATCCAGCCTCAAAAACAGACCAGTTTACAATCATCTCTGAAAACTGCCACGAATGGGCGGCCTGTTCTAAGCCGGGTCACCCAGGAAGGACGGGGGTAAGAGGGACATTTTGCTCCAGAAACAGAATGTCCAAAAAGGCCCAGCCCATTATTTTCCCCAGAAACGTTTGGAGGAGAGTAAAATCCCAACATGAGCTTCGAAGGCCTCTGTGCCCAGGGGATGGCGTTGCCTGCTGAGGAGGGGCAGCAGGGGACACGGGCAGTTTCTCCACAGGCCGCAGCGGGAAGCTGGGCAGGAGCCTGGCGGGCCCCGGGTTCTCTAAGAGGTTCTTCTAGAAACAGACCCCTCAGATGCTTCCTCTCACTTCAGGTAAGAAGTTACTGTTAAGGCACTTGAGGAGTTTCCCTTCTTCAGAAAGGAGGCACAGATATGTGAGTCATCAGTGCAGCCTTAGTGGGAGACCTGAAGGTGGGGGACCCTGTAGAAGTGGACAAAGGCTGCTGCCACCACCATGACACTAAATACCCAGCGTGACTGGTTCCATGTGTCAACTTAATAGGACCGAGTGCTCTGTAACTGGAGCAGCCTGGAGGCCAGCTCTGGGCTGCACAGCCCAGCCATGAGGAAGAGCCGGCCCAGCTGCCTGCGTGTGTCCTTGACACAGCCCCTGGTGAGAGTCAAGGGCGTGGTGGACACAACACTGCTCCAGCCAGGGCCCAGGGACACCCCTGACCTTGTCCACAGGTGTTTAGCGGGGACCCACTGTGCCACAATGGTGGCGGGATGCCCAGGACACAGATGATGGAGCGGTACATGAGCCAGGGCTGTGGGGGCAGCAGTAATGGAACCAGGGCGCCAAGCTCTGTAATGTAGAGCAAGCCCCGCCTAATGCAGTCTGCAAACTGCCCGAGGCTTTCTGGGAAGAGCTGTAGGTGGCGGGAAAGAGCCAGGAGGAGCTGAGGCAGAGCTCTGCGCCCAGGAACACCCCCAGCCCAACTGCCCCCAGCAGGGGCCAGAAGTACCTTTGGTCTGAGCAAGGTCAAGGTTCACAGAAAGAGAAACAGCAAAAAGAACCAGTAAGCAGAGCCGTGCAGTGAGAGCCCCTTTCTTTCTGTGCGGGTGCAGATGCTGCTGGGAGCAGCCTGCGCGAGGGCCTGGCCCGTGCCCTGCAGCAGGAAGCTGTCCTGCAGCCGGTCAGGTAGCACAGCCTCAGCGTCCCCCCCAGACCTCATGCACCCCCTCCCATCTCCCTGGCCGGGTGCTCGCCGCCGGAGGGCAGGCCCCGCACCTCCCCTCCCCCTGGCGCACTGCGCATGCATCTCTTCAGCTGTGGTTGGCTCAGCGATTCCCCAGGAGCAGTTCTCCCGCAGGTGCTCCAGTTCAGCCCGGTCACCCTGTCCGATTCCCTGTCACTGGCAAGAGCCCGGTTGCACTCGGCCACCACTGGTCCCTGCTGAGCAGAGATCTGGCTGGTCCCTCAGTGCCCTGTGCCTCCAGCAGGGGGACGGCCGGGGTGTGTCACCCCTGGGAGCAGAGACCTCCCTGGGAGGTGAGGCAAGCAGGCAGCGGCCTGAGCTGGGCCACCGCCCTCGCACTCCACCCCCCAGCGGGCCAGGCAGCCTGCAGCTGAGCCTCCTGATCTTCATGCTCCACAAGGCTCCGTTCTGACGGCAACTGGCAGTGAGTCTCAAGGCTCGGAGCACAGGACTGGCCTGCAGGGAGCAGACACTCATCCCAAGACCCCCCTGCTGCTGAGTTCCATCCGGAGCCTGTCAGAGAGCAGCCGCTGCCGTAGCCGGGCCTCATCTGAGTGTGTGCCAGCTTCACGCAGAGCACAAGGCATGTCTGCAGGTGTCGCAGAGCGTTCCCCTAACCAGGAATGGCCTTCAGCGTGGAAAAGACGGTCTTTAGTGAAAGAGACCTCTCCAGAGACCTCAGCCAGCCATGCAAAGACTATCGAGTTATTCCAGGATCCGAGATCACATCTGCAGACTTTGTAACAGCCAGAGTCAATGACTTAAGGTGTGTATTTAAACTCCAATCTCTTCTCTTAGACTCAGCGTCATAGACAGTATGTGAGCAAATGGGTGTCGCTGTATTCCCATAAAGCAGTATCTGTAGACACCAGAGTGTGCGTTTCACATCATTGACATGTTTTGGGCTGCAGGGCATTGTTTGGGCTCCAAGACAGAGGCCCAGGCTGTCTGGGTCCTGGGTCGCCATTGAACTCTCTGAGAGAGGACCAGGGCCTGCTGTGGGCCTCACTAGGCGTCTGTGAATGAGGAGCTGGGCTCCTCAATGCTGCCCTCTGCTCTTTGGGGCTGGGGGAGGCTCTGCAGGGCTAGGTTTTGCCCTCTGAGGCCCCAAGGATTAGCTCAGTGGCTTTGGGGCTAGGCTGGGCTCCCAGGCGGCGATGTCATGCTGCACATCAACACATCCCAGGCTTTGTTTGTGTTCGCACTGGCAACAAACAATTAGTTACACTGAGCCCCAGGCTGGCCTGCAGGGAACACACTTATCGCAGCCCACCCACTGCAGCCGAGTTCCATCATGAGCCTGTGCCGAGAGCAGCAAAGGCCGTGGACTGGTTTCATTGGAGTGTATCCCAACTTCACACAGAAGCATAAAAGCGTTTACAGATGGTCCGGTGTTCCTATTATCTGGAAAGTCTCAACATTGCCTAACTAGCTTGGAAAAGATTGTCCTTAGGGAAATTGACCTCCAAAACTCTTAACCAGCTCGGCAAAGACTAGAAATGGAGTCCAAGCCCTAGCTGGTTTGGCTCAATTCATAGAGCATCGGCCTGTGCATGGAGGGGTCCTGGGTTTGATTCCGGTCAAGGTCACATGCTGGGTTGTGGGCTCGATCCCCAGTAGGGGGCATGCAGGAGACAGCCGATCCATGATTCTCTCTCTTCATTGATGTTTCTATCTCTCCCTTCCCCTTCCTTTCTAAAATCAATGAAAATGTACTTTTTTTTTTTTTTTTTAAAGAAAATGGAGTCTGTTGAGTGTGTTTCCTTCCACGACTCGTGTGGAGTAGGGTTCGGTATCTGAAAGAGGAGCCGCACAGCAAATGAGAGAAAAAGACACGAGATAATTTTGCAATATTGGGGGACCAGGCGGCAAGTCCGGAAGGACTTCTCTTCCCTGTGCTCAGGCCTCACCAAGCTTTTATTCATCTGGGATGCACCCATAGCATAGCCCTAGGCAGGTGACCCCCTGCAACAGGCAGACTAGCCCATCAGCAAGGATTTACATAATAATAAATGGGGGAGTAGTTTCAGCTACCACTGTCTGGACAAACAGAGGTGGCGCCTAGCTCCGACCTTTGGGAGGGCTTCAAAGGCACCCAGCCTTCAGGGGGTTTCGGGGAGTGGTCTGTCTATGCTTATCAGATAGTGAAGGCAATAAACAGTTTCCCACAGGAGTCCAAGACCCTAGAGCAGAGGTCTGCAAGCTGTTTCTGTAACAGCCAGAGACTCGATGGCTGTTGGTCTCTGCAGAAACTCCAAGCCTCTCCTCATAGTTTGACAGCAGCCATAGACTCTGTGTAAGCAAATAGCTGTGGTTCTATTTAATAGAATCTATTAGAATGAATCTTTTCTGTGGAAGATTGAGTGTATCTTTCATAAATTGACCTGTAGTAGGCAACAAGACATCCCTGAGAACCTGAGAGAAATAAGCACAGGGCCTAGGCTGCTGGGCCCTGGGGCTCACGGGGACATTGCTGCTTCACTAGATGGAGCAACAATGCCGCGAGCTTCCTCTCCCCACCGCTAGGAACACATGACTCTTTAGCCAACACTGCACGTCAGTGCCGACAGACTCACTAGATCCTGCTTGGATTTGCTGTATTTCAGGCTGATCAGATCCACCGTGAGTTCAGTGACTGGACAGGGCCCAGTGCCCCTGCCTCTGGGGTTCAATGTCCCTCGTCACATTTAGAATTTCCCATTGAGAGGGTGCAGTTCCCAAGGTCTGGTTTTCATAGAAGAGTCTTCATGCAGCTCTTCAAATATGCTGTTTCCAGTCATCAATATAGTTCCCAATGTATTGGTGAAAGGTATGCCATGTGGGCACTCCCAGAGTGCCATAGGGCTCAAATGATCTATGCACTCCAACAGTCCCTCCTCCCTACACTGCTGAACTGCTTCTTTACTGAAAAGAGACAGTGGGCACTTCCAGGCCGCCCCCTAGGGCCATCCTTGGATGCAGTTGTCTGCCAACCATCCCACTCAACTTGTGGGCCTTGTGAAATGACCCACACTGCAGATATAAATGCAGGCTCTTCCTGTGGGCCCAAATTAATAGGTTCCCTCATGTCCAAACTTATGTTTCTTTGAACATGTCCTCGGCCGTTAATTATTTCCACATAGAGTGCATACTTTTCTGCCTGGGTAAGTGTCAGTGCCCTGCCCTCACATAGTTCTTCCATAGAGTAGCACCCCACCTCAAGGTCAAACCTTCCCTTCCCCTCAGTTCCCTGCTGGGGTTGGAGTCCAGTCAAGGTGGCCGCTGCCTTTGTTACTCTTGGTGCTTCTTCTTGCACATTTCTCCCGTCTCTGACAAGCCCTGAATTATCCCAGTTTCATCCCATACCGGTTACAGCCCTCCCATGATCCATCCCGTTTTTCCTCGCATCTGGCTTGAAGCCATTGTGAGAGATACCTATTCATGTCCTGAATCTCTCCAAGCTGAAGGAGTGTGCTAGCTATAAGCCAGGGAACCATCCCTGTCGGCCATTGCGGATTACTCAGGCATTTTCAGAACGTCTATGTCATCCCCTCAGGAGACTTTCTGATTCCCCCACATCTCGCTGGAAGCATAGAGGTAAAGTATTGGTGCCCTGAAGCTCCTCAGGCAGCATCGGGAGCCCTGGACATAAGCTCATAGAGTGATGAGAGGGAGCATGTTCGTGTGTGCTGTTTCAGATTGCGTGTCATCACCAAAGACACGGGAACTGGATGCAGGAACCCCGCTGGTTCCCACCGCAGTCCTCACGCCTCCGTCCAGGGACGCTATAGCCCAGTGTCTAGCTCTTGCCTTGCTTGGCAGGGCCCAGGAATCAAAACCGAGTTTTGTAACACTTAACCATTGACTTCCTTTCCTTTTCAAGACTCCGTTGCTCACTAACTGTCTGAGGGTTCATGCTCTCAGACAATTGCTACTGCCCAGCCGCCACAGATTATTTGCCTGGTTTTTATTGAACAAATGATAGGTAAACAAATACATGTTCTTATTATTCAAACACAGAAAAGTGTCTCCATTTCTTGAACATTTAATACTTAAAAAGTATTTCATGGTTACTGTTTTGGGGGTAATCAGTTAATCACATTAAAAACCTTCCCTTGTACTTCATGGTACAACATAGCACACTCAGCTGTGTGCTCGACACCAATGTCTGTCTCCTCTGCCCTCTTGCATTTGAGCCCCCATTATTCACCTGGCCCTCCCTCCTGCTTCCCCTGCGGTAAACACATGATTCCATGTGTGTATAGGAGACTTTGGTTCTTTTGTTTGTGCTTTCACATCCCACTGACGAGGGAAAATATAGAACGTGCCACTTTATCCTTTTGACAAATGAAATCTCCCACTTTGAGGCTTCACTCTGGTGAGCATTACATGAGACGCAAACATCTTTGAATATTTGTGACCACTGAGCGAGAATGTCCAAGGAACGTCTGCGCAGAGAGCTTGTGAGGGATCTCCTAGTCAGGCTTCCTCAGCGCCTCTGCCTGATGCTGCAAATCCAAGGCAGAGCCCTGAGTCAGCATCTCCTTCCACAGCTGGGCATTGTTGCCACGCAAAGTAAGTGAGGAGGCGACCGCCCCACCTCTGCACATCGTGAGGGCTTTGTTACCCACTGTCCTTCACAGACGTCCAGACGTGGGCTGTCGTGCTGCAGCGGGCCCTCTCTGGTTGGCCCTCGATACCGTGCAAAGTCATCGGGGAGCCAGGCCACAGCTTTCCTTCCTCTGTCAATAGGTCCTAGGACACTTTCCAGGAGGCCACAGGTCTAGGCAGAAAGATGGATTCATTGTACAGAAGTTGGTACTGAGGTAAATTGGGACACAGACTATCTTCCTGCTTTGGTCCTCCCGGGTTCGATCATGTATGTAGCACTTTAAATTGAAGTTGTAGAGTTCCCAGTCTTTCTATTTCTTCTCCTTCTACTTCTCCCTCTCCTATTCCCTCCTCCTCCTCCTGTTTCTCCTCCTTTTTCACAAGTCAAATCAAATGGTTAATGAGGATGTGTTCCAATGGACACAATCCTGCATATTCAAATCCTTCCCGTGGCACAAATCTCTGCCATTCATCCAGGCATGTGGGAGGCTTTTGGTTTCCTTCTTATCCTCTTACAGGCTGCTCTAGGGGCTTCTGCTTCGACTTTCTCACCCTAGTAGCCCCCACTCGTCAGTGATGAGTGTGGGGCTCATTCTGCTGCTTTGTCTATTTCGGTGATGCCTCCTGGGACCAGAGGCAACCAAGGGTGGTCCCAACATATGTCCCCTACTTCAAAAGGGACCTGAGCTGAAACTCATTGGTCACCTGACTCTTAAAACTCCTAGATTTAGTGCAGGGCCACAGTTATATTTTGGTTTCTGAGACTAATTTCTGTTCAGATCCATTGTCTTTGAATTATCTCGTTCATTGTTTCTTCCATATAGATAGCTGCCCTGGCTAAAAATAAAGAAAAAGGCCCTCAGTCCACTGGGGAAGCATGAAGTAAGCTTTAGACTACACACTTTTTGTTGTCTGTTGGGGGGTCTTTTCTCAGGACGTTCTGGTCTTTCCTCCCTTTAAGAATTAAGGTGTGTAAACTGGCTCGGCCAGGGGTCGGTTAATGTGCTGAGCGAATGTTTTTATGGTTCCAGTGACACCATTGTTCACTTCACCTAGGACAGTTCTGTTTCGATAGAGCCAGCGAAGAGTGATTTAGGGACGATGGAAGAAAGCAAGAATGATAGAGGAAAGGAAAGAATGAAAAACACAAGAAAAACAAAACAACGAAAGAAACACAAACAAAATAAAAAAAAAATGGGTGGGATAAAAGCAATATGAAGGGCAGAGATGAAATACAGAGAATAAAAGAAAAGAATTGGAGGAATATGGGAAGAAAAACGGTTAAAATAAAGGAAGAAGAAAAAACAATCGCTAAGGAAAATAGAAGAAAGAGCAGATAGACCCGAATAAGAAAAGTCGTAAAGACGAGGAAGCCGGAGAAAAGGCAAAGAAAAAAGCGGAGGAGGAAAATGGAAAAGTCAAACAGGAAATAGTACCCAGCCAGACCGCGGGAGAACGCGGTCTCCGACGGGCGGAGGCAGGACCGGCGTCCAGACCCCGGGCGCCCGCGAGGGGGCGGTGCTGCGCAGCTGCAGGGCCGCCGGCGCCTCCCAGGTCCCGGAGCGGCGCCTCCGCGAGGGCCCGGGACACCCTTTGCGCTCGGCGGGCGGAGGCCTCGCAGGCAGTGCCGGGGCAGCCGGAAGCCCGGGGTTTCCATCAGCTCCCGGTGGCGGCGGGGGGAGGCGGGGGACGGTGCGGTTCCCCGGATGGGGGTGCGGACGGCCCCCCCATCCAGTCACTGACCCTCCCTGAAACTGTGCCTCCCCCAGGCGTGGCCTCCGCAGCTGTCGCCTCCGAAAACAGCCACAGCAGGCGCGGCCGGCGGGGCTCCTGGGGGGCGGGAGGGGGGGCGCCGCGGGCGGGGTTCCCTGTTTCCTGAGCTGCGTCGGGGGGCTGGCTCCTCAGGGGAAAGGCCGTTCGTTTCCACGTGGGGGACGTGAGCTGCTCCGCAGGACTCCCGGCCGCTGCTTCTCCAGGTCGCCCTGCAACGCCGCCCACCAGCCCCCTCCCCGCCTCGGAGCCTGGGCTGCAAGCTGCAGAAACAAAGCAAACAAACAGCCCTCCTGTGTTTGGGGGCAAAGCACAGGGAACAGGCTCTCTCTCCCACCAGCTCCAGGCCACTGGCTGCAGACGCCCCGGCGCCAGCCGACCCTCCGGGAACCCACAGGCCGCGCCTCCCTCCCAGCCCCGGGCGGGCGTCCTTGATGCAAGTCCTGCTCAGGGCGCAGCGGGGAACTGGGGCAGAGCCCACACTTGAGTTCTATTGTCCGCCTGGCTGGGGCGGGAGGGGGGGTGCAATGAAGGTCTGCCCATTCCACCACCATCTTCTCTCCTCGCCATAACCTTTTGATTAATTAAATCCTCCATTTTGATGCTAAGCAAACATGTAAATAAGCAAAAACCTCTTAGATTGTGCCCATTGGTGAGAACTGTCCTCACGCCTCTGCATATGCCAATGTGGATATTTCCCCTCCGGCTTCTCCTCTGCCAGCTCCACAGCAGGGTATTGCGGCCAGAACCGTAAGTCAGCATGAACTTGCCTCTCGGCTCAGGTGTCCTCAGCAGAGTGAGTGAGGTGACCTGCAGGGAACGCTGGCCCTGGGACGGCTCCCTGGCCCTGCCCTTCAGGGACATCTGCAGGGCCCTGTGGGCGGCAGCTGCTCGCTCTCTGCTGGGTCATCGAGAGGACGCTGGCTTATGGCTCAGCCAGGCCACAGGTTTCTTCCACTGCCAACAGGTCATCGGGAGTTTCCCATGAGTCCAGGCTGCCAGCGGGATCCAGGACAATCCGGCCAGCACTTACATGACTTCTTTGAGCTTCCCGAGTCCTCCCAGGTCAGATCACGTATGAACCTCGTTAGATGGACATTGTCGTCATTCTGTGTGTCGCCAGCCTGAGGGCTCCATGGGTTCCGTCACACCCAGGTCGTCATGGACAGCGGGGCGGCCTGGTAACTTGGAGGCCCATGGTTAGGCGTTTCCTCTTCGAAACCAAAGAAACCCTTTGAGACAAACCTCAGTGCATTTTGAGGGGCGACAGGCAACCCCCTGCCCGTTTGCCCCTTATGCCAGGGTGACTTTGGGCTGAAGGGCGTTTGGAAACTGTCGTGTGGTGCTCATGGAAGTGAGCTGAGCGAGGGAACGTTTCCCTGGATCTTTAGAGGCCCCTGAAGGGTCAAGATACGCATGGACCTTGGGGTCAGGGGTCCCTTCTCCCAAGCGCTGCGCAGCACAATGTGACAGGAGCTCGGGTTCCCCGCTTCTGACTCAGTCCCTGCTGCTTCTCTGGGGCTCAGGAGGCGGGACCATCATGGAGGGACTCCGCTGCCCTGTGCTGTTGGCTTCCTCACCTTTCTCATTCTGGACACCAAAGTGACCAAAGCGGGAACTCTTAAAGGCTGGTTTACTCGGTGGAAAGATTTTGCATGTTGAGTGATGTGCCAACCATGTGGAAAAAACATTATTTGCCAAATTTGCCTCAAAGAAGGCCAAAAGTTGCTCCCCAAAAGGACAATAGTTGTTTGTTGGTGATATCAAGACCTTGGTGTGTAAGTTCAAGCATTTATACTGTGTTCCACCTACAGGACTTCCTAAGGCCCCAGCCAGAATCGCTCTCTGCCAGAGATGCTCAGAGGACCGTCACGTCTGCTGCAGGGTATGGACCAGGTCACAGAGCAGCCTGCACAGCGGCCTGGACCTGAGGGACCTACTGCCTCTGACATCCAGAGGCCACTGGGCGCTGTGCCTCCACCTTTGGGGGGGGGGGGGCCTAGATGGCAGCCATTATTTTTTACCTCAAAACAGTAACTTCTCCTGCTGAATGCACTAGACACAAAACCATTTCACTGAGAGGAATTCTGAATTCTAGTCAGATTTGTTCTCAACTTCTGACTCTAAGAGTGTATTAAGTCTAGAGTAGGACGGGTCCCACTCACTAGGTCCAGTGAGGCTCGCATCATCTACGTAACGGACCGACAGAAGTACATCCTGTGGATGGAAAAGGCAGTCAAGACCCCTGCGAAGGGCATGAAGCTGCGGAGCTGGTCACTCCAGAAGTGAGATAAGGAGGGAATATGCCGGCCTTGGAGCGGAGGGAAGGCAGCTTAGATGGAACCGTGAAACACAGGGGAGGCACTGTCGGTGTGTGTGGGCGCCAGGTGAGCTGGTCTTTAAGTCACTCAAGCAAAGGAAACCCACGGTCCAGCAGCAGCAGAAGGGCCCCTGTGGCTATGGTCTGGGTGACTGAACAGCCATTTTCTAGGTTGTTTCTTCTATTTGGTTTTCTCCTCCTTCTCTGTCTCCTCCTCCTCTTCCTCCTGGTCCTCCTCATGCTCCTTCTATTCCTCCTCCTCCACTTGCTCCTCCCATTCCCACTCTTCTTCTTCCTTCTCCTCGACCTTTCCCCCCCCCCCCCCCCTTTTGCCCAAGCGAAATCAAAAGGTTAATGAGGATGTGCTGCTGTCGGCACTTCCTGTGTCTTTCAAAACTTTCCTGGTGGCACAAACCTCTTCTGTTCATCCAGGCCGTGGCACAGCTTTCCCTTGGCCACTGACCCAGCTCCAGGCAGTTCCAATAGCTCCCGGTTACCCTTCCCCACGACAGTAGCCCTCACTCATCAGCTGTGGGTACGAGGGCTCATTCTGCTGCTTTGTCTATTTCCGTTACGTATTCTAGAGTCAGGCCAACTACTGGATGGGTCTGAACAAATGTGGACCTACTTCAAAATGGGCCTGAGCTAAAACTCATCAGTCTTGTGAGCCTCAAAAGCTCCTAGTCTTAGTGCAGGGCCAGAGAAAATTTTTTTTTTTTCTGAGTACAATTTCAGTTTAGAACCATGTCATCCCTGAATTATCTGGTTGTTTCTTTCTTGCAAATAGTCACTTATCCTGCTTTACAAAACAAAACAAAACAAAAAATGCCATCATTCCATTGGGGAAATGCCTGAATCGAAGTGAACAATATACATGTTTTCCTGTCTGTTGGGGGTCTTTTCACAAGAGGTTCTGGCCTTAATATTTTTTAAGTTTAAACTTGCTCATGTCAGGGACTGCTTAATGGGCTGCCTGCATGCTTTGTGATTCCGGTGACAACACTTTCTACTTCACCGGGACTTCTGCTCAAGTGGATCAGGGAAGAAAGCACGTGCTTGCTGCCCACAGTTCGGGAACATGACTCACTAGCCAGCACAGTGGGTGCCGGTCTGCCTCCTTGAAGCTGCTGGGACTTGCAGTGTTTTACTGGGATCAGGTCTACTGTGAGTTTGAAAGGATTGAAAGACACAGGGCCCACTGCCTCCTGGGTACCCACTGACTGCGTTCTTTGCAGGTTTTCCCATGGAGAGGCTTCAGCCTCCAGCATCGGGCCTTCAGAGAAGAGACCTCACCTGGCTCTTGGGATGTGCTGTTCCCGCTCTCCCCTGTATTCCTCAGTGTCCTGGTGGGAGGTTCGCCAGGTGGGCATGCACAGAGTGTGGGCGAGGCCCCACATGACCAATCCACTCTAACACTTCTGCCTCGTGAACTTTTGAACTGCTGCTGCTTTATTAAAACAAGAGACAGGGGGCACTTGCATGTCACATGCATCAGGCCGTCACTGGATGCACTTGACAGTCAGTCATCCCAGGAAACTTTTAGAGCCTTTTCTAGTCACCCACTCTGCAGGTCTGAATGCAGAGTCTCTGTCTGGCTGGCCCAAAGTAATACATTCCCTCTCATCCCAATCTATGTTTCTTTGAGCATTCTTCTCCAGTATGAGTTATTTACACACATGTTCCATGCTTGTCTGCGTGTGTGAGTCCCTGCGCTCAGGCAGTTCTCCCGAGGAGCAGGGCGCTTCCTCGGGCCACGTGCTGTCCTCCGCACTCAGGTTCAGCGGCAGCGGCTGCCCGAGACTCGCTGCGCCGTCGCACCCGGTGCGTTTCCTTTTTCGGGGGGTGGGGGTGGGGGAGGGGGGCACATTTTCCAAGTCTGTGACAAATCAGGAATTATTCTAGGTTCCGTCCATACACCTCCACTAGGAATCTTTCCAATTTTCTCACCTTCGGCTGAACCACTGAAAAAGTATAATCTATTCAGGTCCTTACTCCCTTCCATTGGACCTGGAGTCTGGGATATAACTACGTAGGCCGGCTTCGGTGACGATAAAGAGCAGGCCCATGTCTGCTGCAGGGGACCACGCACAATTTTTTCAGAATGTCCGTGTTGTCACACAGACATGGGCACTAGATGCAGCAAAGCCATTGCATTGCCACTGTGCTCCTGCTCCCCACCTACAGATGCTGTAACCCAGGACCTAGAGATTGCCTTGCTTGGCAGGAGTTTGGATTCAGAACTCGGTTTTGTAACCATTAGCCATTGATTCTCTTTCTTTTCTTAGATATGATTCGTCCATAATTGGCTGATGGCTGATGCCCTGCATCACACCTTCTACTGCCCAGTCTCAACAGCTGACTCACCTGACCCTTGTTGAACAGTGTCAGCAGCCAGAATATATGTATATTATTCAAAACCCAAAAGAGGTGCCTCTTCTTCTCTTGAGCACATGTGGGACTAAGAGAGTTGCTTTAAGTATTTTACAGTTTCGGGGGGGGGGGGTAACATGTTTAATAACATTATATAGATTTCAGTTGTGCAGGGTTACAGTACAGTACAGCACCCTGCGTCATGTGCCGCCAGGGAAGTGCGGTCTGCTCTGTCTTCTTCAAGGCCGTCCTTTCCCTTTCCTTTTCTTGTCACCACCGTGATTTTGTCTGCATAGAGGAGATTTTGTTCATTTGTTTCTTTTGTGCGTAGTTTTATATTCCATAGATGAGGACAAAATAGAATGTGCCACTTTATCTCCTTGATTAATGAAATCCGCACCCAGAATTCGCTGTGAGGATCAGTATATGAGACACAAATATCCTTGTATATTTCTGCAAATTGAGTGAGACTGTCTGACAAACTTATGCCCAGTGCCATTGTGAAGGATCTTCCAGTCATGTTTCTTTCATGTCCCTGACTGTTACTGCAAGATAATGGCCCGCACCATGAATCAGTATCTCCTTACACATCTGGTCATTTGTCATTCCAGCAAAGTGAATGTGGAGATGCGTGGCCCCAAATCCGCCCATTGTGAAGGTTTTATTACCCACAATCCTTCACGAATGTCCAGAGAGGGTCGGCGACGCTGCAGCAGCGCACTTTCTGGTGGGTCATCCAATTCCTGCAAAATCATTGGTACCCAGGCCTCAACGTTCCTTCCTCTGCCAAAAGGTCATAGGGAGCCTTCCATGAGGCCACAGGGCGAGGCTGAGAGCGGGAGTCATTGCTGGCAGTGGGGCTGGTGGGAATTTGGACCACCTCTATGGAGCTGCTCTGATCCTCCCAGGTTCACTCTTCTTCGGGCTACTTTAAGTTGATGTTGTCTTCCTGTGCGTGACCTCTTTGTGACCCCGTGGTGGACATCACATGCAGGTCATTATGTGCAGCTCAGGTAGCATGGTGACTTGGTAGCCCATGGTTACAAATTCTCTGCACCTGAGATAACTCTTTGTGACCCATTAGAGTCTATCTTCAGGGCAATTACAGCCCCAAGCCATGAATATTTGCTTGTCTTAGCTAGTGCTGCTTGGGTCTAAAGAGGGGATGGAAGCCACCGTGATGCCCAGATGGACCTCAATCAGAGAGTGGAAATGGCTCCTCCCCAGTTCTCTGGGAAGCCAGGATCTCTATGGAGCTTGGCTTCTAGGATTACATCTGGCTTCACTCAAACTCTCCAAGAGAGAGGCCCAGGGCTAAGGCTGCCTCGGGCTTGGGCCTTGCTCTGACACCCTGAGAGAGAGGCCATGCTGTGTTCCCAGGCGATCCTGTGCCTCGCTCTGACTCTCTGAGCGAGGGTCCCAGGGCCTTGTCTGCCAATCCTTTGAACTTCACTCATACTCTCACAAGGAGAGGCTGAGCTCTTCAGGGCGAGGCTCCACTCTTTGGACAAGACTCAGTTCTCCAAGGATCCGAGCCTTGACTCAGAGGGTCCAAGGTGAGGCTAGACTGCAAGGCCAGCATCAGTCTTTAATGATGTCATGCTGCACATTGAATAGTAACAGGCTTTCTTGTTTTATCGCTAATGTTATGGGTTCAATCAGCGAGATAGACCACCAACTCAGAATTTAAATTTAAGAACCTTTATTAAGCTGGTCAGCTGCCTACAGCACGTCCCTCCTGTAGGGAGCCTCGTACTGCAGCAGCGATGGAGGGTACAGCAAAGCTTTTTATCTGCAAAAACTACAAAGCATTTAAAAAACAAACAAAAAAACTGCAAAGCGGTTCATTAGCCGTTCCTGGTACTGGCAAGGTAAAAAGTTCATATAAAGTGTACAAGTACCAATGGGGGAAAATCAGGGTCACACCTGGCTGGGTCTAATCATAACACATTGTTTTTCTAAGATAAGTAGTAATTTTTCTCTGCCATGGTCCTTGCCCCTCAGCCCACTCAGTAATTCTTCTCTGCCAGGTCCCAGCCCCTAGCACACTAATGGTCTCTATACTCCCTTTTTATATATATATATATATATTTTATTGATTTTTTACAGAGAGGAAGGGAGAGGGATAGAGAGTTAGAAACATCGATGAGAGAGAAACATCGTCAGCTGCCCCCTGCACACTCCCCACTGGGGTTGTGCCCGCAACCAAAGTACCTGCCCTTGACCGGAATTGAACCTGGGACCCTTGAGTCCGCAGGCCGACGCGCTGAGCCAAACCAGTCAGGGCTCTATACTTCCTTTTATTTTCATTACAGTCATTGCTCCAGAACCAATAGCAATGGTAGCAGATTTTTTTTAAAGCTTAGAATGAAATATTAAACACCGTTCTCCTTTCCCAACTATACTCTTACATTACTCTGCCAAGAAATAAAATTAAAGCTCACGGTACCTGAAGCTTGGTTGCAATGCCATGACTAGCCAGCTCCCTCGAAGCTAGTGACTGCTTCCTGCTGTCAGCAGGTCCATGCTCAGAAAGACAAGGCTGGCTGACAATTTCTGAAAAGTGTGTCACCGGTCCCACTCTGCGATAAGAATGGCGGAAATGCCCAGGACACAAATGACGGTGTGGTAGACGAGCCGTGGGTGTGGGAAGCAGTAAGAGTGATGAGCAGGGGACCAAGCTCCCACAATCAGTAGAGGAACCCTGAGGAACCCAGTGTGAGGAAAGGCCTGGAGACTTCCTCTGAGTGACAGCAGATGGAGAAGGAGCCGGGGAAGCTGAGGCCGAGCTCTTCCCCCCTCGGGAAACTGGCGGCCTAGTGCGCAGACTTGTCACGCACCTTGTCTCAGGGCCAGACCGAAACACCACTAAGTAGAGAACATTCACCTGGAATTACCAGCTGAGGTCCCGCTGGAGAGACGTGTATCAATCTTTTTCCCTTCGGTAGAGAAGGCTAACCCCTATTTTGGAAAACTGCTGTGTGGAATTCTCTGCTCTTCTTTAGACGGCCTCTTATTCTAAAAAAATAACTTTGCTTTCTAGCATGCTTTGGCCTGCTTGAATGATGAGGAAGGTAAACTTAGCTGTCTGACCTTGTAGGCCAGAGACTAGATACGCCCATACTCTCAATGCCATGCCAGGTGCATTTTTTAATCGGATAGAACTGTGTTGTTTTCAAGGCCACCAGCGAGATAACCAATAAGCACACATAGGGTCGGCTCTTCATTAAAAAGGGAAGTTCTGCTTGTAGCGCTGCTTAGCGTTTGAATTCATTTTTCTCTGAGCCACCGGGGAATAAAGTGTGACTCCACACTCTCCGAGCATCGCTTCATTTATTCCGGTTTTTCTGTAACATGGTAACCACCATGATTTCATCTGTATGTTGCAGATTGTTTGTTATTTTTAATTTTCAAAGACAGACAATATGACAGAGTAATCTTTTGAGTAATTAAATCCCCCACGTTAAAGCTACACTGTGAAAAACAGCATAAGAGACACAAATATCTTTGTATATTTTTGCCCATGGAGTGATAACTGTGCACATACCTCTGCCCAAATTTCAATGTGAAGAATCTTCCATTCATGTTTCTTTTATGTCCCTCGCTATTGTGGGAAATATCGCCCAGAGCCACGAATCAGTACAGACTTGCATATCTGGTCATTTGTCTTTCAAGCAAAATGAGTGCTGATGTGACTGCCCATCGTGCAGCACACAGCACTCGCTGTTCCCTCCTCAGTAGATTTCTCCATGTGCTGGTGCAAGTTACACCATGTGGACATCCACCGCGTGCGGAATAGGACTCCTATGACCCGTCCACTCAAACGGTCCCACCTCCCTAAGCTTATGAATGACTTCTTCTACATGAAAACCGAGAGAGGAGGCATTGCTATGTCACATTTTTGGTCCATCATTGACTGCATTTTTCAGCCAACCATCCCAATAAGTATCCATAGCCTCAGGTAATATACCAAGCTGAAGAAATGCATGCACAATCTGTCTGGTGGTCCCAAATTAATGAATTCCCTCTCCAAATGTATGTTTCTTTGAACTTTTCCCACCACCAATAGTCATTTCCACACTTATTCCATACAATTCTGCTTTTATAAAATACAGAACTTCTGTATTTCATACAGGAGTATAAAATGGATCACTTTGACCCTGACCTTTAGGGTCCATCTGAGTTTAATCAGTTTGGCAGCAGCCACAATGTAGGTAAGTGCCATTATTACTCTTATGTTTCCTCTTGCACATTTTTCCAGTCCGTGAAAAATTCTTAATTATTCCAGTTTCCTCCAATATAGGTTAAAAACTCTACCTGGGATATTTATACTTTGTCTCACACTGACTTTGAGCCATTGAGGAAAAAAAAAAATGACTCATGTTCTGAATGTCTTCGAGCTGAATCTGGAGTCTTGGATATGAATTAAGTAGGCCATCTGAAGTGACAAAACACAGCATATCCACATCCGGTGCTTGGGGTCACTCAGGTTTTTCAGATCATCTGTCTCTTCAACACTGACATGGAAATTAGAACCAGGAAACCCATTGGGTTGCCACAGCAGCCCTCACTCCTTCACCTAGTGATGCTGTAGCCTAGTATTTTGAAATTGCCCTTCTTGGTGGGAGTCTGGAATAAGAATTTGTGTATTGTTTTAGTAATTTATCTTTATTGTTGAAAGTATTACAGATGTCAGCTTTTTTTATTTTTTGTTTTTTCCCCTGCCCCACTGCCCCAGGCCTTCACCACCCTATTATCTGTGTCCATAGATGCATACAAGGTCTTTGGTTTACTACCTCCCACCCACCACCCTCCCCTGCCTTCCCTCTGAGATTCTGCACTGTGTTCCAGGCTTCCATGTCTCTGGATCTACTCCATTCATCAGTTTATTTTGTTACTGAGATTCCTCATTTGAGTGAGACTATGTGATACTTGTCTTTCTCTGACTGGCTTCTTTCACTTAGCATGATACTCTCCAGATCTCTCCATGCTGTCTCAAAGGGTAAGAGATTCTTCTTTGTACTAATGCATTGTATTCCCTGGTATACATGTACCACAGCTTTTTTATCCTCTTATCTACTGATGGGCACGTGGGCTGTTTCCAGATTGTAGCTATCGTAAATTGTGCTGCTGTGAACATAGGGGTGCATACATCCTTTGCTATCGGTGTTTGGGGTCTTAGGATATATTCCTAGAAGTGAAATCACTGGGTCACATGGCAGCTCCATATTTATTTTTTGAGGATATTCCATACTGTTTTCCTCAGTGGCTGCCCCAGTCTGCATTCCCACTGGCAATATGCAGGGGCTCCCTTTCCTCCACAACCTCGCCAGCACTTGTCATTTGTTGAGTGGTTGATGGAAGCCATTCTGACTGGTGTAAGTTGATATCTCATTGTCATTTTAATTTGCATCACTCGGATAATCAGTGACTTTGAGCATTTTTTCACATGTCTCTTGACTTTCTGGGTGTCCACTTTGGAGAAGTACCTATTTAGGTCCTTTGTCCATTTTTAATTTGAATTGTTTGTCTTCCTTATGTTAAGTTTTATGAGTTTCTTATGTATTTTGGAAATTGACCTTTTATCAGATGTATTATTGGCAAATATGTTCTCCCATGCAGTGGGCTCCTTTTTCTTTTTCTTTTTTTTTTTTAAATATATATTTTATTGATTTTTCACAGAGAGGAAGGGAGAGAGATAGAGAGTCAGAAACATCGATGAGAGAGAAATATCGATCAGCTGCCTCCTGCACATCCCCCACTGGGGATGTGCCCGCAACCCAGGTACATGCCCTTGACCGGAATCGAACCTGGGACCCTTCAGTCCGCAGGCCGACGCTCTATCCACTGAGCCACACCGGTTTTGGCTCCTTTTTCATTTTGTTGATGGTTTCTTTTGCTGTGCAGCCTTTTTTTTTATGTAATCCCATTTATGTTTTCCTTAGTTTTCTTTGCCCCAGGGCCGTGGTCAGCAAACTGCGACCCGCGAGCCACATGTGGCTCTTTGGCCCCTTGAGTGTGGCTCTTCCACAAAATAACACGTGTGGGCGCGCACCGCACGTGCAGTGCGATTGAAACTTCGTGGCCCATGCGCAGAAGTCAGTTTTCGGCCTGGGCGAGTCTATTTTGAAGAAGTACTGTTGATATTTGGCTCTGTTGACTAATGAGTTTGCCGACCACTGCCCTAGGGGATGTATCCATAAACATATTGCTAGGAGAGATGTCTGAGGTTTCACTGCCTATCATTTCTTCTAGATTTTTTATAGTTTCACAACTTACATTTAGGTATTTTATCTATTTTAAGTTTATTCCTGTGTATGGTGTAAGTTGAGGGCCTAGTTTCATTTTTTGGCATGAACTTGTTCAGTTTTCCCAAAATGAGACTGTCTTTACTCCATGGTATGCTCTTGCCTCCTTTGTCAAATATTAATTGAGAACAATGACTTGGGTCTATTTCTGGCATCTCTGTTCTGTTCCATTGATCTATATGCCTCTTCTTGTGCCAGTACCAGGCTGTTTTGAGCAGAGTGTCTTTGTAGTATAACTTGATATCTGGTAATGTGTTTCCACCAACTTTGTTCTTCTTTCTCAAGATTGCTGTGGCTATTTGGAGTCTTTTTTGGTTCTGTTTATATTTTTAGAGTGTTTGTTCTAGATCTGTGAAGTTTGCCATTGGTATTTTAGTAGGGATTGCATTTAGTCTATAGGTTGCTTTGGGTAGTGTGGACATATTAATGATGTTGACTCTACCAATCCATGAACATGGTTTATTCTTTCAATTGTTTAAATCTTCCTCTCTCTATTTTTTCAATGTTCTGGAGTTTTCAGAGTATAGGTTTTTTACCTCCTTGGTTAAATTTATTCCAAAGTATCTTAATTTTTTTTTTTGCGATGGTAAATGGGATTGGGTTTTTTAGTTTCTTTTTCTTTTTCTTAATATATATATATTTTTATTTTTGTATTGTTATATTTTTAATTGTCTAAAGTTTTACATATCTATCCTTTCCCCCCAAGTGACCTCCCCAATTCCCACCCCTGAGGGCAAGCCGCCACCACCCCAGTGTCTGTATCCATGGGTTATGCTAATATGCATGCATACAAGTCCTTTGGTTGATCTCTAACCACACACCCCCTACCTCCCCTGCCATTTGTCTCTGGATCTATTTTTGTTCATCAGTTTATGTTGATCATTATATCCCACATATGAGTGCGATCATGTGATACTTACCTTTTTCTGGCTTATTTCGCTTAGCATACAGTTCCTCATGTTGTGGTGACCTCCAACCATAAAATTATTTTTGTTGCTACTTCATAACTGTAATGTTGCTACTGTTATGAATCATAATGTAAATATCTGATATGCAGGATGTATTTAGGCGACCCCTGTGAAAGGGTCGTTCGACCCCAAGGGTCACGACCCACAGGTTGAGAACCGCTGCTCTAGAGTGTTGGCAGTGTGAGCCCAGAATGTCTCCCAAGCGTGTCTGTGTGTGGGACCCTGTGGTGGGACAGTGGACAGTGGACATTGAAACCCCATCAGATTGAAAGTGGCGCTAAAGCGCTGGGAGGCATGCGTCAGAATGGTGTGTGGGAGGCGGAGCCCTAGAATGTCAGCCGTGACTGCGGGCACTGGGCCCAGCGATTCACAGAAGGTTGTGGCCGTGGGAGCTGAGTTGTGACAGAGCAGGTGGTCAGCGGGAGGCCGCGGGTGCACGGTGCTGTGTCGGCAGGGGCGCTGAGCGTGGCAGTGTGGAAGGCGGCAGTGTATCCCTGGGGTGGCACCGTGTGTGCTGGCAGTGAGATACCTTGGGTGCCACAGGGGAATGTGGGCAGCGAGAGCCTGAGGGTGTCACTGTGGGCTGTGGGCATCATGGTCTCTGCAGCGTCAGCATGGAGTTCTGTGCCTGGGAGCCGTTCGTTGTCTTGTAGAGAGTGGGCAGTTGGAACCTTTGGTGTGAGAGTGGAGCGTGGGCATAGGGAGGAGTGGGAGTCCCAGGGCCGTGTGGGGAGCGGGAGTCCTCACATGTCACAGTGCAGTGTACAGAGTGGGGTCAGCGCAGTGTCAACATGAGTTGGGCGAGTGCCACCCTGTGTGACATGTAGGAGTGGAGGCAGTGGATTCCTGCAGCGTCACAGCGGAGTGTGTGCTGGGTAAGTGCTGAACGTGTCCCAGATGTGTGTGCAGTGTGACATCTGGGGCATCCCAGTGTGAAGTGTGCAGACTCACCGTGCGATGTGTGCCGTGGGGACCCAATGTGTCCCATGGAGCCTGGGCAGTGACAGCCCTCAGGTTAAATGATAGAGTGAGCTGCAGGTGTACTGGGAGAGTCACAGTAAATATTGGAAGTAAAAGTTCGTGGGTCCAAAAATAAATCCTGGCCGTGGGTGGTGTGGCTCGGTGGTTACTGTGTCGGCCCGAGACCAAAGCGTCCTGAGTTCCATTCCACATCCAGGGCATGCACCTGGGTTGTAGGTTTGCACCCCACCCCGCGTCGGGCCGTGAACCTCGGGCAAACAGTTGATGTGCCTCTCGCATCGATGTTTGTCTTTCACGGCCTCCCTCCCCCTCCAGTCCTCCCCCTTCCATGGTCTCTGAAAATCAACAACGGTAATGCCACAGGTGAGGATGGGCAGCACAGAAAGGGTCCCTTCCAGGGGACTGTGGTGGAACAGCAGAGGTCAGCAGGGGGCCTGGAAGTGTCCCGCCCAGGGGGACCGTGGTGGAACAGCAGAGGTCAGCAGGGGGCCTGGAAGTGTCCCTTCCAGGGGACTGTGGTGGAACAGCAGAGGTCAGCAGGGAGCCCTGGAAGTGTACCGCCCAGGGGGACCGTGGTGGAACAGCAGAGGTCAGCAGGGGGCCTGGAAGTGTCCCGCCCAGGGGACCGTGGTGGAACAGCAGAGGTCAGCAGGGAGCCCTGGAAGTGTCCCGCCCAGGGGACCATGGTGGAACAGCAGAGGTCAGCAGGGGGCCTGGAAGTGTCCCTTCCTTCCAGGGGACTGTGGTGGAACAGCAGAGGGCAGCAGGGGGCCTGGAAGTGTCCCGCCCAGGGGACTGTGGTGGAACAGCAGAGGTCAGCAGGGAGCCCTGGAAGTGTCCCGCCCAGGGGGACCGTGGTGGAACAGCAGAGGTCAGCAGGGAGCCCTGGAAGTGTCCCACCCAGGGGACCGTGGTGGAACAGCAGAGGTCAGCAGGAGGAGCCCTGGAAGTGTCCCGCCCAGGGGACCGTGGTGGAACAGCAGAGGTCAGCAGGGGGCCTGGAAGTGTCCCGCCCAGGGGGACTGTGGTGGAACAGCAGAGGTCAGCAGGGGCCCTGGAAGTGTCCCGCCCAGGGGGCCGTGGTGGAACAGCAGAGGTCAGCAGGGGCCCTGGAAGTGTCCCGCCCAGGGGACCGTGGTGGAACAGCAGAGGTCAGCAGGGGCCCTGGAAGTGTCCCGCCCAGGGGACTGTGGTGGAACAGCAGAGGTCAGCAGGGGGCCTGGAAGTGTCCCGCCCAGGGGGCCGTGGTGGAACAGCAGAGGTCAGCAGGGGGCCTGGAAGTGTCCCGCCCAGGGGACCGTGGTGGAACAGCAGAGGTCAGCAGGAGGAGCCCTGGAAGTGTCCCGCCCAGGGGACCGTGGTGGAACAGCAGAGGTCAGCAGGGGGCCTGGAAGTGTCCCGCCCAGGGGGACCGTGGTGGAACAGCAGAGGTCAGCAGGGGGCCTGGAAGTGTCCCGCCCAGGGGGACTGTGGTGGAACAGCAGAGGTCAGCAGGGGCCCTGGAAGTGTCCCGCCCAGGGGGCCGTGGTGGAACAGCAGAGGTCAGCAGGGGGCCTGGAAGTGTCCCGCCCAGGGGGCCGTGGTGGAACAGCAGAGGCCAGCAGGAGGAGCCCTGGAAGTGTCCCGCCCAGGGGGCCATGGTGGAACAGCAGAGGTCAGCAGGAGGAGCCCTGGAAGTGTCCCGCCCAGGGGGCCGTGGTGGAACAGCAGAGGTCAGCAGGAGGAGCTCTGGAAGTGTCCCGCCCAGGGGACCGTGGTGGAACAGCAGAGGTCAGCAGGGGGCCTGGAAGTGTCCCGCCCAGGGGACCGTGGTGGAACAGCAGAGGTCAGCAGGGGGCCTGGAAGTGTCCCGCCCAGGGGGCCGTGGTGGAACAGCAGAGGTCAGCAGGGGCCCTGGAAGTGTCCCGCCCAGGGGGCCGTGGTGGAACAGCAGAGGTCAGCAGGGGGCCTGGAAGTGTCCCGCCCAGGGGGCCGTGGTGGAACAGCAGAGGTCAGCAGGGGGCCTGGAAGTGTCCCGCCCAGGGGGCCGTGGTGGAACAGCAGAGGTCAGCAGGGGGCCTGGAAGTGTCCCGCCCAGGGGGACCGTGGTGGAACAGCAGAGGTCAGCAGGGGGCCTGGAAGTGTCCCGCCCAGGGGGACTGTGGTGGAACAGCAGAGGTCAGCAGGGGCCCTGGAAGTGTCCCGCCCAGGGGGCCGTGGTGGAACAGCAGAGGTCAGCAGAGGGCCTGGAAGTGTCCCGCCCAGGGGGCCGTGGTGGAACAGCAGAGGCCAGCAGGAGGAGCCCTGGAAGTGTCCCGCCCAGGGGGCCGTGGTGGAACAGCAGAGGTCAGCAGGAGGAGCCCTGGAAGTGTCCCGCCCAGGGGGCCGTGGTGGAACAGCAGAGGTCAGCAGGAGGAGCTCTGGAAGTGTCCCGCCCAGGGGACCGTGGTGGAACAGCAGAGGTCAGCAGGGGGCCTGGAAGTGTCCCGCCCAGGGGACCGTGGTGGAACAGCAGAGGTCAGCAGGGGGCCTGGAAGTGTCTCGGGGTGTGGCGGCGTGCGCCCTGGGGGTCAGTGGGGCTCCTGGACAGTGAGCAGCTGCAGGTCTCACCGTAGCGTGAGGCTGTGGCGGGGCTGGTGTCCCTGTGGAGTGTGGCCTGCCGCAGCCCAGGTGTCCCAGGGCGCTGCTGCTGCTGGCGGAGGTGCGGGGTGGCACACTGGAGGGTGGGCAGTGGGAGACGTGCAGTGTCAGTCATGTGCTGTCAGTGGAGGCTGTGAAGGTGTCACAGGGTGGGTGCAGGTGAGGAAGCTGGAGTTTTCACGGGGATGTGGCCTGTGGAAGCGGAGCTGTCACTGTGGAGCATGAAGACCTGGGATCTCAGGGTGCCTTGTGGTTGTGGGAGCGGGAGGAAGCACAGTAAGAAGGGGCAGCGGGAACGAAGGGGTTCACAAACCGTTGTCACCCGTGCTGGCCGGGGCTCTCCACATGGAGGGAGGCCAGTGAAGGCTCGGTGTCAGCGCTGCGTGCGCCCCAGGAGGCAGGCCTGTCCCGCTGAGACGTGCGGTGGCAGCTGCGGGGAGAGGCCACGAGGACCGTGGGCAGTGGAAAGGCCGGGCGTCCTGGTGGAGGTGGGGCCATGAACTCGCTGGGGCAGCGAGCAGTGGAGTGAGAGCGTCCCAGCTCTGGCGGGTCCCACCGCAGTGCTGGCCTTTCCGCCCCTGGGCGCCCAGTTTGATCCTGGGCAGCAGGCCGTTCAGGCAGCGACAGTGGATGTGGGCATTCGGGGGGTGGGGTGGAGCGCTGCCACGCGGGTATTGGGATGTGGGGTTCAGAATACCATATCAGCAGGGGAGAGTGAAGGTCTCGGGCGGCTGAGGACACTGAGAGCCTGGGGTGGCCTGTGAGTGTGTGCGCAGGAGGCGTCATCTTGGGCCACGGCAGTGTGAGAGCAGCACGTGGCCGAGGGGGCCAAGTGGACTGGGCTGGGGGTTTCTGAGGTGACCCACTGGAATAGAGGGACTGAAAGTCTGCTCGTTGCCGTGGCCGGTTTGGCTCAGTGGATAGAGCATCAGCCTGTGGACTGAAGGGTCCCAAGTTTGATTCCGGTCAAGGGCACATGCCCGGGTTGAGGGCTTGGTCCCTAGTGGGGGGGTGTGCAGGAGGCAGCTGATCAATGATTCTCTCCCATCATTGATGCTTCTCTCTCTCCCTCCCTCTCTGAAATCAATTTAAAAAAATAAAGAAAAGAAATATCTTTAGAAGAAGAAAGAAAGGCTGCTCGTCGCACAGATGCGCGTGCGCAGTGGGAACCCGGCACATGTGGCTGGGAAGGCAGCGCTGTGCTGCAGAAGACCCCAGAAAACCAAGCGACGCTTTGAAGAAGTGGAAAGGCACTGTTTTAATTACACTGGCGACTCCGGGAAATAATTTCCAGATCAGAGTGAGGTAGCATGTGAAAGGCTTCACTTTTTATAATCTTCGGGGTCTTCGTTCTGCAAATGTGCCCCCCCCCATGGCCCTGCAGGAAGACCCCCGGTGTTGATGATCTGTCCTGGCGCCAGTGATAATGGCTCCCCCCCTCCCCCAGGGAAGTTCATTGTTCCTGACATGCCTTACAAGACCAGTTTCCTCCTCACTGGCAGTGTGGTGCGACCTGCGGGATCTGGGGTGGCTCTGCGGTGCTTGTTATTGGGGAGCCTAGAATGTCATACAGGATCGTGTCCAGTCAGACCTCTCGGGTGGCAGTTTGGATTGTGGCCTTTGCTAGCTCCGCAGTTGTGACCGAGCAGTGTGGCCAGGGGGCCTGGGTGTCACAGCGGTGTGTGAGCAGCGGGGAATGTGGAGTGTGACACTGGAGTGTGGGCAGTGGCAGGTCTGAAGGTGTCACTGAAACAGGAATTTTTAGGGGTGAAATAGGACAGGTTCAGGAGAGTTTAGAAATGAAGGGGACCATGGAGGAAGCACAGGGCTGCAGAGCAGCAGAAGGTGTATTTCCATAGAATGGGGAGCTGAGAAGCTGCAACAGGTGCATTTCCATAGAATGAGGAGCTGGGAACAGCAGAAGGTCTATATTTACAAAATAAAGGGAAAGCAGCATCCAGAAGGAGGAGAAGAAAGCCCAGAGGGAGTAGGAAAACAATAAGGAGGGGGAGGACCTCTCGTGTCCCCTGTGAGGTTGGACCGTTGAGCCCAGGAGTTGCTATAGTAACAAGTCCAAGGGAATATTTGCCGGGGGTCCAACCCCAGCAGGTCCAGGGGTCCCCAAAGGTGTGGACGGAGTTGGCGAAGAGGGAAAGACTCCGCCGAAACTGGTTTGGCTCAGTGGATAGAGCGTCGGCCTGCGGACTGAAGGGTCCCAGGTTCGATTCCGGTCAAGGGCATGTACCTGGGTTGCGGGCATATCCCCAGTAGGAGATGTGCAGGAGGCAGCTGATCGAGTTTCTCTCTCATCGATGTTTCTACCTCTCTATCTCTCTCCCTTCCTCTCTGTAAAAAATCAATAAAATATATTAAAAAAAAAAAAAGAGGGAAAGACTCGGAGGCAGCCTTCAGTTGATCAGCATGGTTGGGTTCTCTTGCCTGGTTCTATTGCCAGGTTCTGTAGCCAGGTTCTTCTGCCAGGTTCTGTCCAGGTTCTGTTGCCAGGTTCAGTCACCAGGTTCTAGTCAGGTTCTCTTGCCATGTTCTATCCAGGTTCTGTAGCCAGGTTCTGTCTCTAGGTTCTGTGGCCAGTTTCTGTCCAGGATCTTTTGCCATGTTCTCTCGCTAGGTTCTGTCTTGAGGTTCTGTCTCCAGTTTCTGTCCAGGATCTTTTGCCATGTTCTCTCCAGCGAAGTTCTTCTGTTTCTAGGTTCTGTGTAGGTTCTGTGTCTAGGTTCTGTGTCTAGGTTCTGTGTCCTGTTGTCTTGTTACATCTGTATTTATACCAGTTGATTCCAATCCTATCAATCTCTATTCCAAAGGTTAGGGCGTTTCTTATCTCCATTCCAGGGAGTAAAGATTATGTAGCTTAAGCATGATTGTTCATAGTTAAAGTGATTAATTACCGGCCTGACACTTAGTTAAGGGGTTTTATTCCCTCCCTAACTTCAGGGGAAAATCCCTACCTGGGGAAACAACCTTTCTCGGAGAGGTGACCTTGGTTAAAACACATAGGGCCAAGAAGGTGAGCAAACATATTAAGAACAGTATGCCATATATGCCAGGTCCCTTGAAACAGCAAGGATTGACCGGCTCCCGGCAAATATTGACAGATCAGGGGGGACATCAAGGCACCAGGATCTGCAGCCTTTATAAGCCGCAGGGAAAAGGAGCTCAGTGGGACCCTTTCCCCTCCCCACGTGGAGTCTGCACTTGTTCTTCAGTAAATCTCCATCTTTGCCCTACCACCTTCCTTCCGTGGATTCATTCTTTGATTCCCACGGAGAGAGCCCGGGAACCAGTCTGCCCAGTCCAAAACTCCCGCTTCATCACAGTTGTGAGTGGGCAGTGAGGCCCCTGTGTGGTCGCCGGGGCCGTGGCCCAGGGTGATGGAGGCTCCGCTGGAATGCGGGGTGCATGGCAGGAGCCTGGGGTCGCCCCATTGGAGAGTGCGAGTGGGAGAGGGTGTGGGGCGTGGGGCGTGGGGCGTGGGGCGTGAGCTCAGGTGGGGGCCCAGGGCAGAGGGGCCTGGAGGCCAGGCTGCGTCTCTTGGGGCTCCCAGGTGCCGCCCCCACCACATTCAGGGATACCACCCTGAGCGCTTGCCATGGCCTCTGAGCTGGGAGGCTAAGTGGCCTCAGGCCTGGTTAGTCGTGAGTGGGAGGCCCTGGCCGGTTTGGCTCAGGGGAGTGGGAGGCCCTGGCCGGTTTGGCTCAGGGGAGTGGGGGGCCCTGGCCGGTTTGGCTCAGGGGAGTGGGGGGCCCTGGCCGGTTTGGCTCAGGGGAGTACCTGTGCTGTCACGTTTCTGCCCCAGAGATGGCCTCCCTGCCCCCCCCCCCACCAGCCCCCACTCCTGGGGCCGCACCCCGGGTGACCCAGGGTCTTGTTCCAGAGGAATTTCCCGGCCCTGGGCTGTCCCTCAGGACTGTGCTGACTGTTGCAGGCACCGCCAGCCCCTCCTGCCATCCTGATACTCCCTCCCACCCAACCCCCACCCCACTCCCCGCCCTGGTGAGTGTCCCCACCTGCCCTCGCAGGTCCCCCTGCTATGGAATGTGGCATTTATGAAAGTGGTGTGGAAGTGACCGTCGGACACTGTGAGGTTCAGGAAGGAGTCTTTATTTAAGCAGCGCTGCTGGTTCCGGGGCCTCTAAGATCCAGATCCTGACCTGCCTGGACAGTGAGATCTCTCTCTCTCTACTGGGAGCGTTAAAGAGGATAAAACGGGGCAGAGAAAGACTTATTGTGCTTAGCGGAGATCCTGCAGGAAGCCTGCAGCCTTGAGCACAGCACAGCTCAGATAACCAGAAGACACCTGGCATGAGAGGAACCAAGGACGGACCAGACCCCCACGTCAGCAGAGCGGCTTGCAGGACCAGATAATTAAGAGGGGGCAGTGACTTAATCATAGGCTATCAGGAGTGTGCATGAGGTTACTGGCACAGATTCAGATTGCTAGCCCCCCGCCCCCAAAAAGTCTCATTTTCCCCATCATCCCCAGACCAGCGCCCCCAGTCAGGAAAACGTGTCACCTGACTTGCAGAGGGCACCCCTCGGTTAGAGGGTGTCTCTTACCCGTCTGGCCAGGTGGAAGCCCCGGTGGTTCTCTGGGGACCCAGCGCCCAGAAACAAGGGGAACTGAACACTTTCCCTGCTGCGGAGGGAGGTACCCCCACCTGCTAACAGAACCCCACAGCCCCCCACAAAAGGCCCTGGGCAGCCCCTCCACTTCCACCCTCCCTAGGGGGCTCCTTCCTTTCCCGTTGGGGAGGGCACCCCCTCTCGTGTTACCCAGGGGATCCCACTCACTAGGAGGTGCCCTCCTGCCCCTTTGGAAGCTCAGAATGGGTGTGTGTGTGGCGGGGGGGGGGGGGGCAGTTAAATGGCTCAGCGAGAGATCTGGTCCCAGGGAGGGGGTGGGGTGCAGGGGGAGCACCAGCTCAGAGTGGGGCCAAGGGCTGAGGGGCCTGGAGGCCAGGCAGGGATCGTAGGGGTTCCGGATGCCGCCTCCTGCATCTTCCACCCTGAACGCGCCCCATCTCCGCTGACCTGGCAGCTCAGCAAGGTCGGGCCTGGTTAGAGCTTGGATGGGAGCTGGCCGGGGAGTACCGGGTGCCATAGCTTTTCTGCCCCAGAGATGCCCGCCCGCCCGCTCCCCTAGCTGAGCAGGCACCTGCTGCTCCTCCTGGCAAGTCCATCAGCTCAGCAGGGCCTCCTGCTGGCAGGTCCTCTTCGCACCTGCTGTCCCTGGGGCCCCATGTTCTGAGATGTCACACCCTTGACTCCATTTCAAGGATCAGATGCATTTCTCGCTCCGATTCTCGCTACGTTCATGTTGTGCACAAGCAGGACTCCCTCACTCAGAGAGGAAATGTTCAAGTGGGGACTGCCTGCTGGTGACATCAGGTGGATCCGTCAAGCCCAGACCCGAGTCCAGGATGTGCTGAGAGGTGCTGTGGCCTGAGGGGTCCAATCGGGGTGCTGTGATGCAAACCCAGGCGGAGTGACTGCATTACAGTGCGCTGTCAGCATTGTCACAACAGCAGGGCCATGTGCTGCCATGTCAACAGGAAATGCTAAGGATAAACCTGAGGAAGTTGACAGTGAAAAGTATAAAACGTTACAAGAGAGTTAACCTGAGTAGACGTCCTAGTTCACAGTCCCAAGGCCCAGTGACTCTGAGGTGACTGTTTCCCAAACGGAATGAGCGCCCTCCCAGGTCTTCAGGGAAACATGCTTCCCGGAGGGAGGAGGGGAGATTTCAGCAAAGTGAGGGGACCTGTGAGGAAAGACAGGAAAGGAGCAACAGCCTGGAATAACCCTTCTGTGTAGGAGAACTGCCTGCGCCTTCGAAGGGGCAGGAGGGAGGTTTAGCGCAGGAACCTCATCCCAGCGAAGCAGGAGGAGCTGATGGAGTCTCCAAGGAGAGAGGGTGGGAGGCCGCCCCGAGGCTGACAGGCAGGTGGGTGTGGGGCCTGGCCTGGGCTGTGACCTGCATGTGCCCCTGGGGGACAGGCAGGTGGGTGCAGGCCTGGCTGCAGCCACTGGCTGCTGGGCCTGGGCTGTGACCTGCATATGCCCCTGGGGGACAGGCAGGTGGGTGTCATCTGACCTCCCAAGTAGCTGTGAGACCTGCCAGTGAACAGACGGGGCCCCACGGGGTCTCAGGCTCCTGCCTGTGTCTCCAGGGCTTCCACATGCTGCTCTGACCTGGATAGAAAGTCAATCCCTACACCTTCCCCCAGTCACAGCGTGTTCCAGAGCCTCCTCAGCCTGTGCTGGGACCGTGTGCCATGCCCTGTGGCAGCCGGCGCTGAGCCTGAGCTTGGGGGGGGAGGGGGGAAGGGGGAAGGGGATGGCAGGTCTGCAATGCCGCTTGTGTTCCCGACCTTTTTCTTCCTTGTGACTGTGACCCTGAAGGTTTCTGTGGGACCTGGAGCCCAGGCTTCCCTCTGCCCCACAGGGAGTCAGAGATCGTCCCACAGAGCAGGACCCTGGAAAGGGCCAGAAAAGGCAGCAGTTGAGGAGAGATTGGGATCAAGAGCTACAGGTGACTTAGGGCCACCCAAGAAACACAATCAATGGGATGGATCGCTATTTTATATTTAGCTCTATTTTTCTCACCTCTATCTTACCTACTCTCTCTCTCTCTCTCTCTCTCTCTCTCTCTCTCTCTCTGACACACACACACACACACACACACACACACACCATTTTTAAGAGTTTTACAAAAATTGTTTCCCATGACTTTAAAACCGGCAAGGTTAAATGTGCAGTAGCGTATGGCAGGCCACAGACAGAGAACGGCAACATGTGCCCGTTTCATCTGCAGGCAACCTGCTGGCGAATTCCCCTCCTGGAGAGGTTAGTCGCTGAGCTATCAGGCGTGCTGCTGATTTCCTAATTCCCACCGACATGCATGGGGATCTCTGCGCGTCAATCTAATTATTTAATTATTAAGTGATGTAAGCAGACACTCACAGACACACTAGAGCAGTGGTTCTCAACCTGTGGGCCGCGACCCCTTTGGCGGTCGAACGACCCTTTCACAGGGGTCGCCTAAGACTGTCCTGCATATCAGATATTTACATGACGATTCATAACAGTAGCAACATTACAGTTATGAAGTAGCAACAAAAATAATTTCATGGCTGGGTCACAACATGAGGAACTTATTTAGAGGCCAGAAGGTTGGGAACCGCTGCACTAGAGTAAAGCTGTAACAACAATCTGAGAGCATGGCTGTCTCTGCTCCCACCGGGCGGGCGCTGTCATAGCACCTGGGGCTCTGGCTGGGGGGGGGGGGGGGGGGGTAGCGCCTGTGCTGAGCTTCAGGGCTAAGGGCAGCTTCCAGGTGTCTCCCTGTGTCCCGTGGTACCCTCGCCTGTGACCTCCCACATGACCCAGGTGGTTCTCCCCATGCGCATGCTCACACAGCGCCGCCCAGCTCCGTCCTCCTGCAGGGTGGGCCCTGCCCTCTGCCCTCTGCCCTCTGCCCTCTGCAGGGGCCCTGCAGCGCTCCCCGCTCACCAGCCTCTGTCATGGGCTGTGACCCAGGAACCAACGCCCAGACCTGCTGCCTGGAGAGGCAGGAGCACTGCGGACAATGGTGTGGTCCTGACCCCGCGGCACTGCTGTGCGCCCCGCCGCCTCTGGGCCCCGAAATCCACACCCTCTGGGGACGCAGGTCCTGGTTCCGGTCGCCATGTCGCCTACGGCGGACGCGCCTGCTTACAGCTTATGGATGAAACTGCACAGCCCCGACCGCAAACCAAAGGTCCGGCCAATGTGAGGCTGCCTCCTGCGCCCCCACCGGCACCGAGTATGGACTGACTGCTCCTGTCTTAAAATTCTCACATGGAGCGAGCGAGGACGGGGATGAGTCGCCAGCTCATCTCTTCACTGTTTCTCACCCCAGCCTCACTCAGGCAGCCCCAGTGCTCGCTTCTCAGTCGGAGTGAGTTCAGATCTGGCTCTCACACCATCGTCTCTCCTTTTTGAAATCCCATCTCATTTCCCCTTTCCTGCGTCTCTGCTCCGTGTGTTCTGACCTCTCAAGTGACCTGAACTGTGGACAAGGGGAGAGGGAGCACCAGCCCTGCTTCCCACTTTCACTTGTAATTTTGTGTCTTGCTTCCAGGCTGTGCTGACTCCGACGGCGGTTGCTTCCCGGGCTCAGGAGCGAGAGCGTGTGCCAGAGAGGAGGCAGCAGCACAGAGATGAGCGGATGGCCTGGCAACAACAGCAGCCGAGCAGCAGCCGTAGACACTGGGACCTGGGAGGTTTGCTCGCAGCCATCCAAGACGAACCTGCACGTCCGGCAGAAATGCTTCCCAAGACTCTCCGAGGTCTTGTCACCAAACGGGCTGCACATTAGGGCCTGACCTGGGAGACCTCGGCGATGTTCCACGTCAGGGAAGCGTGAAGACAGCCTTCCCCCTCCAGCTGCTCCCTGCACTCTGTGGTCACTCCTGCGCCCAACCTGTGACCACGTTGCAGCCGGAAGGCTCTGCCAGCATCTCTGCTTTGAGGGGCTGGAACGTCTCTCACTGCTAGTCCTCAGCCTGGTGACCTCCCACAGGCAGACACTTTATGTTCTGGGCAGATGTTTCCTGGACCATCTATAGAATTGTCAATGGGAGGCTGACGCCAAAGCTCAGGAGTTAAGAGACTAATCGAATCTGACCACAGGGAACCCGTGTGATCCAATGTCAGGTCTTTGTGAATCAAAAACAACAGCTGCGGCTCCTGTGCCCTGTCCGCACGCACCCCGCCTGCTGCTGGTTGGCTATGGCCTCCTGTGGCCACGGGCGGCCGGGTTTCCGCTGAGTTCCTGTGCTCCCTGAAGGAGTCACCCTGACGCTCGCGGGCCCCTGTTCTCAGTCTGTGCGTGTTGCTGACCTCATGGCTGTGTCAGCATTGTAATGCACGGGGCTCTATCCAGCGAAGGAGAAATCTGGGACAGTTACGGAGGGCAACGTGTATAGCTCTGACCTCATCATTTATAACTCAGCCAGGGCACCTGCCTCAGGCCTGTCAGTTCCCTAGAAATTTCTGGAAATGAAAAATGAAAGTTCATAACATGAATTGGGAATCAAACATGACAGTTTAGTAAATGTAACAAATTTTAATGAACCAAAAAATAAATGAGTGGGATCCGCTGTGGGGGTGAATAAGTGCATTTGTGTGTGTGTGCGTATATACATACATATATATATATATATATATATATATATATATTTAAATATATTTATTTTTTATAGAGAAGAAGGGAGACAGAGAGTTCGAAACATCGATCAGCTGCCTCCTGCACCCCCCCCCCCCCGGGGATATGCCCGCAACCAAGGCACATGCCCTTGACTGGAATCGAACCCGGGACCCTTCAGTCCCCAGACTGAAGCTCTATCCACTGAGCCAAACCGGTTAGGGCAAGTGTGTTTGTTTTAATATCATCTTTTTGGCGTGACCTCGGTGGAATGGTGGTGTAAGGGTGCATGTTTTCCCTCCCCCTGAAATACCAGCGAGTTGAGAATATATAATTCAATAAAGAAATCCTTGCTCAGCACAGAGGCGTGCCTGAGAGACCTGCACACTGAAACATGTAAAGGTGGGCTCCCAGGAATGAATGGGGAGAGGAGAACAGAGAGAAGCACAGGCCCACAGACCTGTGGGGAGCTAGGGCGGGGCTCGGCTGGGAGAGGGGAGGAAACTGGCAGCAACAGGAAATTCCTTTGGGGGGGGGGGGCATCCCAGCAGGGCGAGCTGCAAGCAGCAAGAGAGTGACAGTGTGTGAGTGAGCAGACGCCTGGCAGAGCACAGGGTTCTCCCCTGCAGCTCACACTGTCGGGCTGGGTGGTGGGTCTCAGACAAAGAAACGGAACCACAGAGCCTGGCTGCTGCCTGAGCTCCCAAAACTACCCTCCCATTGCCTGGGAGTCCGCTCAGGAGCATATGATCTGTAAACCAAGAGCTGCTGCGGTAGAATCCTGTTTTCCTCTGTGACTGATGCCCAAGAGGGGTGCTTGGGGTGGGACCCCATGGAGGTCAGGGGTCGCCATTAAGGTGAGGGCAAAACAAGCCCCACACCCAGGCGGCACAGCTGCACTTTTATGGGAGCTGAGTCGGTTCAGCACTGGGAGACCACAGAGGTAAACACCTTGCGATTCAATGCATCACTGGGAACAGCAGAAAGAGCTCTTCAGAAATAAGTGCGTAAGGAAACGAGGACAGCAAACACCATGAAGAACCGCAGTAACGAAGACCAGAAAGGAAACGAAAAATACCCAGTGAGCAGGTGGGACACCTGGGAATACGGGATATAAATGAGGGCAACGTGTCTAGCTCGTTGAGAGGCAATTCAGTGCAGAGAGGCAATTCAGTGCACTTAAGAAACAAATCAATGAACAAAACAAGGACATTGAAACTTTAGAAAAGAAACAATCAAAAATCCTGGAAATGAAGCATGTAATTGAGGTTAAGAGTGAACTACTGAGCCATAGCGATCAGACAAGAAGAAATAAAAGGCATGTATATTGGAAAAAAAGAAAACTGGCCGAGGCCGGTTTGGCTCAGTGGATGGAGCGTCGGCCTGCGGACTGAAAGGTCCCAGGTTCGATTCCGGTCAAGGGCATGTACCTGGGTTGCGGGCACATCCCCAGTGGGAGGTGTGCGGGAGGCGGCTGATCGATGTTTCTCTCTCATCGATGTTTCTAACTCTCTATCTCCCTCCCTTCCTCTCTGTAAAAAAATCAATAAAATATATTTTTAAAAAAAGAAGTAAAACTGTCATTATTCGCACATGACATGATATTGTACATAGAAAGACTCCATCAAAAAAGTACTAGGCTTAATAAATGAATTCAGCAATGTAGCAGGATATAAAAGTAACACCCAGAAATCTATGGATTTCTTAAACAATGATAATGAGCTCAAAAAAAAAAAAAATAAAAGAAACTAAAAACACAATCCCATTTATCATTGCACCAAAAAAATTAAGATACCTAGGAATAAACTTAACTAAGGAGGTGAAAGACCAGTACTCGGAAAACTACAGGACATTGTAAAAAGAGAGAGAGGAAGACATAAACAAATGGAAGAATATACCATGTTCATGGACTGGTAGAATCAACATCATTAAAATATCTATACTACCCAAAGCAATTTATCTATACAATGCAATCCCCATTAAAATAACAATGACATATTTCACAGACCTAGAACAAATGCTCCAAAAATTCATATGGAATAAAAAAAATCCTCGAATAGCCACAGCAATCCTGAGGAAGAAGAAGAAAGTTGAAGGGATCACAATACCAGATATCAAACTATATTACCAAGCTATAGTTCACAAAACTGCCTGGTACTGGCACAAGAACAGACATATAGACCAATGGAACAGAACAGAGAACCCAGAAATACACCCAAACTATTATGCTCAATTAATATTTGACAGATGTTACAATGAAATCAAGAGCATACAATGCAATCAAGACAGTCTCTTCAATAAATGATACTGGGAAAACTGGACAGATACATGCAAAAAATGAAACTAGACCACTAATTTACACCATACACAAAAACAAACTCAAAATGGCTAAAGGACTTAAATTTAAGACGAGAAACAATAAAAATCTTAGAAGAATAGGCAGCAAAATCTCAGACATATGTCATAGCCATATGTTTACCAATACAGCTCCTAGGGCAAAGGAAACTAAGGAGAAAATCAACAAATGGGACTACATCAAAATAAAAAGCTTCTGCACAGCAAAAAAGAAAAACAAAACCATCAACAAAACAACAAGAAAGCCCACTGCATGGGAGAAGATATTTGCCAATGTTATATCCGATAAGGGCCTAATCTCCAAAATTTACCGGGAACTCATACAACTTAAAAAACGGAAGATAAACAATCCAATAAAAAAAAGGGCAAAGGACCTAAATAGACACTTTTCAAAAGAGAACATACAGAAGGCCAAGAGACATATGAAAAATGCTCAAAGTCACTAATCATCCGAGATGCAAATCAAAACATCAATGAGATACCATCTCACACCTGTCAGAATGGTCATCATCAATAAATCAACAAACAACAAGTGCTGGCAAGGATGTGGAAAAAAGAAACCCCTGTGTACTGCTGGTGGGAATGCAGACTAGAACAGCCACTGTGGAAAACAGTATGGAGTTTACTCAAAAAATTAAAAATGGAACTCCCATTTGACCCAGTGAACCCACTTCTAGAAATATATCCCAAAAAATCAGAAGCACCAATCAGAAAGGACATATGTTCATAGGAGCACAATTTACCATAGCTAAGATTTGGAAACAGCCTAAGTGCCCATCAGCAGATGAGTGGATTAGAAAACTGTGGTACATCTACACAATGGAATACTACACTGCTATAAAACAGAAGGAAATATTAGCATTTGCAACAGCATGGAGGGACATGAAGAGCATTATGCTAAGTGAAATAAACCAGTCACAGAAAGATAAATATCACATGATCTCACTCATTTGTGGAATATAATGAACAACATAAACTGATGAACAAAAATAGATCCAGAGACAGGGAACAGACCACCAAACCTCAGAGGGAATGGGGGGAGGGGGGAGATAAGAGCTCAACTAAATCAGGAAGAATTAGAAAATCTAAATAGACCAAATAGCAGCGAGGAAATTGAAACAACCATAAAAACCTCCGAAAAAAAAAAAAAAAGTCCAGGACCAGATGGCTTCCCCAGTGAATTCCACCAAACATTCAAGGAAAATTTAAAGCCTGTGCTTCTCAACTTTTCCAGAAAATTGAAGAAGAGGTGACACTTCCTATGAGGCCAACATAACCCTGATACCAGAACCCGGCAAAGAAAGAAAGCTACGGACCATTATCTGTGATGAATACAGATGCAAAAATCTTAAATAAAGTACTGGCAAATCAAACACAGCAGTATATCCAAAAAATAGTACATTACGATCAAGTAGGGTTCGTTTCGGGGGCAAATCAGTCAATGAACTACAGAATTAACAACAGAAAGGGTAAAAATCATATGATCTTATCAATAGATGCAGAAAAACCATTTGGCAAGATACAGCACCCACTTATGAATAAAACAGTACAATAGGACTAGAAGGAAAATACCTCAGCATAATAATGGCCATATATGATAAACCCTCAGCTAATACCACACTCAATGTGGAAAAACTGAAAGCGTTCCCTCTACGATCAGGAACAAGACAAGAATGTGCACTCTCACCACTCTTATTCCACATAGTTCTGGAAGGCCTCGCCAGAGCAATGAGGCAAGAGAAAGAAGTAAAAGGATCCAAATAGAGAAGGAAGAAGTCAAACTGTCATTTTGGCGAATGACATGATTCTGTATATAGAAAACCATAAAGACTCTACCAAAAATCTATTAGAAACAATAAGCAAATACAGTCAAGTTGCAGGATACAAAATTAATGTGCAAAAATCCATTGCCTTTCTGTATACTAATGTTACAGGAAACTCCCGGTTGGGCTCAGGCTGCCTGTGGCTATGTCCAATAACGAAGGCAAGGTTGAATCATATTACACGTTTATTGAGGAGGCCAGCCAACCAAGAAGACAGGGCACTTACAAGCATCAAACACTGCCTTCCAGCAGGTGCAGGGGACAGGACTCCGAGGGGGAGGGGCTGGGTGCTACGTGCAGGCCCGGGGCCCGCAGACGCCAGCTGTTGTCCTTAGTCATCAGGCGATGAGGTGATGGTGAGGAGATGATGTTTTGACTCCTGGTGGGTCGTCTGACCATGCTTATCGGCTCTGCTTGCTGGATTCACAGCTCAGTCACCTCCTCAATCACTTTGCACAGGCCTTGGAAAGGAAACTTGAAGAAACGCTTAACCCCCTATTCACATAAATATATGTGTTCTAAGATTTAAAGTAATATGATTACTTTTCTGATTAATTCGGGTTCTCTATTAGATAGAGTATAAGTCCCCCCCATTACTAACTGTGGGGCGCGGTTACGGTGTCTTGGCCAGGTTCAAGCCTCGGACTAATGAAAGGACAGGGTCCTCTCATTGACACGTGCAAATCCCAGCTGGAGGGCAGGGCCCTCCCAACACAATCATAGCCAACGGCTGTGGTTGTGAGCTTGAACCTGTGGTCCGAACGCGTAGCCCCACGTGCCTTGTGATAGAGTTCAGGTGCATGTAGTTGAGTGAGGTTGGAACTCACGAGAATGCTGTAAACAACGTGATCACGCCCCTACTTTGCCTCGTGGCATCTGCTATAAATAAAGACACGGCTTGTGGGCGCTGGTGCTGTCTCCTCATCAGGGAGCAGCGTCCCACCGAGACCCAGGTATTATTCTCCTGTCTGTCTTTCCTTAATCCTTTCGCCCCCCCGCCCCCTTCAGGATCACCCTTGGTCGTGCTGGCGTGGCACAACTAACAACAAAACTTCAGAAAAATAAATGGAAAAAATTGTTTTGCAATTGCAACCAAAAGAATAAAATACCTAGGAATAAACTTAAAGAACATGAAATACCTATACAGTGGGGCCTTGACTTACGAGTGTCCCGACTAACGAGTTTTTCGAGATAAGAGCCGTCTCTCGGCTGATTTTTTTCTTTGAGTTGCGAGCTAAAATTCGGGTTACGAGCCAGCTTCAGATACCCCACCGCTAGTTGGCGCAGCGAACATCACAGTGAATGCCACAACATCAGCCCAGCATCACATGTCTCACTCGTTCACTTTTGATTTGACATATGAGTAATTTGAGTTATGAGCTCCGTCATGGAACGAATTAAACTCATAAGTCAAGGCCCCCCTGTATACTGTAAATTACAAAGCATTATTAAAAGAGATTGAAGAAGATATAACAAAATGGAAAAATATCCCATATTTGTGGATTAGAAGAATTAACATAAAATGGCGATATTACCCAAAACAATATACAGATTCAATGCATTCCCCATCAAAATCCCAGTGTCATTTTTTTAAAGAAAAAGAAGGAGAAAACATCAAATTTGTATGGAACCACACAAGACCCCAAATAGCCAAAGCAATCCTGAGAAAAAAAGAACTGACTTCAAATTATACCACAGAGCTAAGATCATCAAAACAGCATGGCATCGGCAGAGAAACAGACACACAGATCAATGGAACAGAATCGAGTCCAGCTATAAAACCACATCTGATTTTCAACAAAAGAGCCAGAAACACACAATGGAGTACAGACAGTCTCTTCAGTAAATGGTGCTGAGAACACTAGAAAGCCACATACAAACAAATGAAACTGGATGAGTTTGTCCCCATGTACAAAAATCAATTCAAAATCAATCAAAGACCTAAATATAAGACCCGAAACAATAAGTTACATAGAAGAAAATACAGGCACCAAACTTATGGACCTTGGTCATAGAAGACATTTTATTAACGTGATCCCAAAGGCAGGGAAGTAAAGTAACAAATAAGCAAATGGGACTGTATCAAACTCAAAACGCTTCTGCACAGCAACAGAAACGGACAGCAAAACACAGAAGCAGCAAACCATATGGGAGATGACATTTGCAAACAGTAGCTCCGACAAAGGTTTAATTTTCAAAATATATAAAGAACTCATAAAACTCAACAGCAAACAAACAACCCAATCAAAAGGTGGGCAGAGGACCTGAAAATACACGTCTCCCAAGAAGAGCTACGAACAACAAGGATGTTCAACCTCACTTGCAATTAGGGACATGCATTGAGATGCCACCTCACACCTGTTAGAGGGGCCATTACCAACAAGACAAGCAATGACAGGTGTTGGAGAGGCTGTGGAGAAAAGGGAGCTCTCATCCACTGCTGGTGGGAATGTAGACAGTGCAGCCACTGTGGAAAGCAGCCTGGAGATTCCTCAAAAAATTAAGAATAGAGCTACCATACGGCCCAGCAATCCCTCTCCTGGGTATACACCCGAAAACCTCAACATCATGTATTCGCAAAGATATATGCACCCCTGTGTCCACTGCAGCATTGTTCACGGTGGCCAGGACACGGAAACAGCCACATGTCCACGACAGAGGACTAGATCAAGAAGATGCGGTCCATCCACACAATGGCATCTACTCAGCAAGAAGAAAGATGAAACAGCTCCATTCGCAACACCACAGATGGACCTTGAGAACATATGCTAAGTCAGCGGTTCTCAACCTGTGGGTCGCAACCCCTTTGGGGGGCCGAACGACCCTTTCACAGGGGTCGCCGAAGAACATCGGAAAACACATATATAATTACATATTGCTTTTGTGATCAATCACTATGCTTTAATTATGTTCAATTTGTAACAATGAAAATGCATCCTGCATATCAGATATTTACATGACGATTCATAACAGTAGCAACATTACAGTTATAAAGTAGCAACAAAAATAATTTTATGGTTGGGGGTCACCACAACATGAGGAACTGCATTAAAGGGTCGCGGCATTAGGAAGGTTGAGAACCACTGTGCTAAGTGAAATAAGTCAGACAGAAAAAGCTAAAAACCATATGATTCCACTCAGATGTGGAATATAAAACTGAAATTCATGTACACAAACAGCAGTGTTATCGGTGCCAGAGGGAAGGGGGTGGGGGGAGAAGGGGGCCTAATATAAGGTGACAGGAGAAGATCTGGCTTTGAGTGGTGGGCACATGGGCAATACACAGATCTTGTCACATAGAACCCACGCCTGAAACCTGCATGTTCATTTGACCAATGTCACCCCGATCAATTTAATAAATATTACATATATATAATCTTTTTTGGCTGCTTTCTCCTTTTAAAATATTTAACTGGAAAAACATACTTGACATTGTCTTATTTTAATTTTTAAATGTCCTGTATTTAGAGGAAGAGGAAGGGAGAGGGAGAGACACTGTGCTCTCCCACTGTTGACCCTTCCCTCTGGCGGCTGGGACAACGCCCTAACGCACTGAGTGGCCTGGCCAGGGCCGTGACACTTTAAATAAACGCTCAAGAAAACTTCGGTTGCTTTCAATCACCATTCCTGGTTATATAAAAGTAAATATAAAAAAAGGAATAAAGAAGACTTTTTAAAACTCTTAGAGACTTTATATCTTTAAAGAGAAGCTTTGTTCTTACAAGAGAAATAATATAATAGTTTCCATTTTAAACTTGGGCCATACATGGTAGCTTCTGACAAAGCTAATGTGATAGAATTGACCTGGGAGATGTCAAATTGTTGGGGAACATAAAAATACATTTGGGGGGAGGGGGAGCTAGCAATCTGAATCTGTGGCGTAACCTGCCTTCTAATGCACATTCTTGCTAGTTGATAATTAACTCACTGCCCTTTCTTAATTATCTGGTCTTGCAAGACCTATTTACCTAAATGCTCCCGTTTTACAGAGGCCGTAAACCATGAACCATACCAACCCCTGGAGGGGCTTTGAGCGCTGGCGCCAGGCCAGGCCTTTAGTGTGGTCTCACATCCCCCATCCCAACACACGAGAAAGGTCCGGAAGTCTGATCCTTGGTCCAAAGGGGACAAAGAAACCAAAGGGTATAAGGGGAAAGCTTGTTCCATACTCACAGACTCAGCATTTGGAGAACTGAGCCCTGAGTCACTGTATAAGTACAGGTGAAACATCTGAAAATAAATGGTTTATCCTGAATCTCTGAGTACTCCTGTGTATTTTTTGGTCGCCTAGTAAATTCTGTAACAATATCAATAATAAAATAAAATAAAAAAGCTGTGGGACATTTATACCATGGAATACTGTAAAAAAGAGGGATTTGCCCTAGATGGTTTGGCTCACTGGATAGAGCATCAGCCTACGGTCCAAAGGGTCCCGGGTTCAATTCTGGTCAAGGGCATACACCTTGGTGGCAGGATCCTTCGCAGCCCGGGCTCTGGTCAGGGCTTGTGCAGGAGGCAACCAATTGATGTGTTTCTCTCACATTGATGTTTCTCTCTGTCTTTCCCTCGCCCTTCCACTCTCCTTAAAAGTTAATGGAAAAATATCCTCAATTAAGGACTAACAAAGAAAAAAAGAAAAGAAAAGAAAGAAAAAAATAAGAGGGATCTCTAACCCTTTGGGACAGCATGGAGGGACTTGGAAAATATTATGCTAAGTTAAATAAGCCAACTGAGAGACAAATAACGCATGATCTCACTTATTTCTGGAATCTAATGAACAAAATGAACTGACCAACCAAATAAGACCGGAAGCAGGGAGGCATGGAACAGACTGACATGCCTCGATGTGGGGTTGGGGGACAAGAAGAGATAAACCCAAGAACTTACATACTTCCATGCACAGCCCATGGACACGGGCAATAGGGGGTGAAGACCTGGGGGGCGGGGGCTGGGAGGAGAGGGATAAGGGGGGATGGGAGATATCTGTAAATATTATCAACAATAAAAATATATTTAAATGCAAAAGTAAAAATAAAGAATATAAAAATATTTAAACATGAGAAATAAATGTTTTAAATATAGAAACTATCTTTATGTACAGAGGACTAGTGAGTATACTGAAAATTCATCAGGATGAATACATATACTATCGAGTTCACAATAAAAATTGTACATCATTTTTAAAGTAGTTCAAAATGTATATTATTCTTGTCTCAGTATGAAAAATTTGTAAACTTGGATCTTATCTGCAGAAAAGCAATCACAAAATTCAGCAAGTAAGAGAAAAGGCAGTTTGAGCAAGCGATGAGGACTGTGTTTCCTCCTCGGAAGCTCTGACCGCTTCACCGGGAGTCGCCGGCGGACAGCGCTCCGGTCACTGACGCCGTCACCGACGTGCCTCCCCCCGCGCCGGGTGGGCAGAGGCTGCAGCGCGGCCCTCACTGTGCCTCCCCCCCGCGCCGGGTGAGCAGAGGCTGCAGTGCGGACCCTCACTGTGCCTCCCCCCCGCGCCGGGTGGGCAGAGGCTGCAGCGCGGCCCCTCATTGTGCCTTCCCCCGCACCGGGTGGGCAGAGGCTGCAGCGCGGCCCCTCATTGTGCCTCCCCCCGCGCCGGGTGGGCAGAGGCTGCAGCGCGGCCCCTCATTGTGCCTCCCCCCGCGCCGGGTGGGCAGAGGCTGCAGCGCGGCCCCTCATTGTGCCTCCCCCCGCGCCGGGTGGGCAGAGGCTGCAGCGCGGCCCCTCATTGTGCCTCCCCCCGCGCCGGGTGGGCAGAGGCTGCAGCGCGGCCCCTCATTGTGCCTCCCCCCGCACCGGGTGGGCAGAGGCTGCAGCGCGGCCCCTCATTGTGCCTCCCCCCGCGCCGGGTGGGCAGAGGCTGCAGCGCGGCCCCTCATTGTGCCTCCCCCCGCGCCGGGTGGGCAGAGGCTGCAGCGCGGACCCTCATTGTGCCTTCCCCCCGCGCCGGGTGGGCAGAGGCTGCAGCGAGGACCCTCACTGTGCCTCCCCCCGCGCCGGGTGGGCAGAGGCTGCAGCGCGGCCCCTCATTGTGCCTCCCCCCGCGCCGGGTGGGCAGAGGCTGCAGCGCGGACCCTCACTGTGCCTTCCCCCGCGCCGGGTGGGCAGAGGCTGCAGCGCGGACCCTCATTGTGCCTTCCCCCCGCGCCGGGTGGGCAGAGGCTGCAGCGAGGACCCTCACTGTGCCTCCCCCCGCGCCGGGTGGGCAGAGGCTGCAGCGCGGCCCCTCATTGTGCCTCCCCCCGCGCCGGGTGGGCAGAGGCTGCAGCGCGGACCCTCACTGTGCCTTCCCCCGCGCCGGGTGGGCAGAGGCTGCAGCGCGGACCCTCATTGTGCCTCCCCCCGCGCCGGGTGGGCAGAGGCTGCAGCGCGGACCCTCACTGTGCCTTCCCCCGCGCCGGGTGGGCAGAGGCTGCAGCGCGGCCCCTCATTGTGCCTCCCCCCGCGCCGGGTGGGCAGAGGCTGCAGCGAGGACCCCTCATTGTGCCTTCCCCCGCGCCGGGTGGGCAGAGGCTGCAGCGCGGACCCTCACTGTGCCTCCCCCCGCGCCGGGTGGGCAGAGGCTGCAGCGCGGACCCCTCACTGTGCCTTCCCCCCGCGCCGGGTGGGCAGAGGCTGCAGCGCGGACCCCTCACTGTGCCTTCCCCCCGCGCCGGGTGGGCAGAGGCTGCAGTGCGGACCCTCACTGTGCCTTCCCCCGCGCCGGGTGGGCAGAGGCTGCAGCGCGGCCCTCACTGTGCCTTCCCCCGCGCCGGGTGGGCAGAGGCTGCAGCGCGGACCCTCATTGTCAGGGGCGGGCGTGGCTGGGGCCGAGGCCGGGACTGACGCCACAGGAGCCCGAGGCCTGCAGACGGCGAGCAGACCGAGCAGTCTCCGCGGGAAGGGGCAGGAGGAGAGGAAGGAAAGAGCCGATCTGCGCGGACGCATCCGCCTGGGCACAGACCGCAGGGCGGCGAGGGCCTGGGCAGGTGGGGACCGGGAGGACGGGGCCGTGGGCGCGGGCATCTGTAACGCTCTCGACAGCACAGACTCCAGAAGAGCTGGTCACGTGAACCGCTGTCCCCACGCGGCCGCCGGTGACTCCCGGTGCCAGCTGCTTCCGGGTGACAGTGGGGGCGGGGACAGGCGCCGCTTTCCCGGCGGCCCCTGCGGGGCTGAGCTCCGCGCCGGCGCAGGGGCGGACCCTGACCCGCCGCGTCCCGGGGCCTCTCACGCCTGCCCTCCGGGGCCCTCCTGTCCGCAGTGAGCCCCGCCACGTCTGCCCGCTGGTGACTGTTCCGCACATGCAGCCGGAACTATTTTTGTGAGAAATGGCTGGCATGGCATGGCCGCCGAGAGAAGTCTCAGGTCGGCGATGGGACCGTCAGGAGCCGTCAGCCATCGCAGGCCGCCAGGCGGTGGCCCCGGCGCTGCTGCGCTTTGCGGCCGCCGTCCGGTCCGGCCTCGCACCGGGTCCGCTGTGCGACAGGGCGGGACAGGGCTCTTTAGCCGAGAATACTTCCTGCTGACCGACTGGGCCCTCTGTCTGCTCTGACCCTACAACCTGTGAGTGAGTTACCCTGGGATGAATTCCTTTATATCCTATTTTTTTAACCCTCACAAGAGGGTATTTTCCATTGCTTTTTAGAGAAAGTGGAAGGGAGTGGGGAGGGGAGAGAGAGCGTAAGAAATAGAGAGACAGACAGAGACACATCAATTTGTTGTCTCCCGCATGCGCCCCGACCAGGCCGAGACCGAACCTTCAGCCCAGGTACAAGCCCGTGACTGGGAATTGAACCCATGACCCTACAGTGCATCAACTGACTCTCTGATCTCTGAGCAACACCGGCCAGGGCAATTCTGTCATGTTCTAGTAAATAAATAAAAATAAATAAAATGCGTTATTAATGAACAACCATATGCCAACCAGCTGGACAATGTGGATGAAATGGACAAATCCCACCCCCCAAATACAATCTTCCAAAACTGAATCAGGAAGAATCAGAAAACCTGAATAGGCCAATAACAACTGAGGAAATTGAAGCAGTCATCAAAAAACTCCCAGCAAACAAACGCCCTGGTCCAGACGGCTTCACAGAACAGTTTTACCAAACTTTCAAAGGGAGCTAGTACATGTCCTCCTCAAACTATTTCAGAAAATCCAAGAGGAAGCAATACTTCCAAGCTCTTTTTATGAGGCCAGCATTACCCTAATTCCAAAGCCAGATAAAGACACTACAAAGAAAGAGAATTACAGACCAATATCCCTGATGAACACAGATGCTAAAATCCTCAACAAAATATTAGCAAATCGATGAAGCAATATGTTAAAAAGATCATACACCATAACCAAGTAGGATTTATTCCAGGGATGCAAGACTGGTACAATATTCACAAATCAATAAATGTGATACACCACATAAACGAATTGAATGACAAAAAACACATGGTCATATCAATAGACACAGGAAAAGCATTTTACAAAATCCAACACCCTTTTTTGATAAAAGCTCTCAGCAAAGTGGGAATAGAGGGATCATACCTCAACATAATAAAGGCCATATATGACAAACCTACAGCCAACATCATACCCAATCGGCAAAAACTGAAACCATTTCTCCTAAGAACAGGAACAAGACAGGAATGTCTGCTTTCATCACTCTTATTTAACACTAGAGGCCGCATGCACAAAATTCGTGCAAGAGTAGGCCTTCCTTCCCCTGGCTGCGGCACCAGCTTCCCTGCGCACCCAGGACATAGGCTTCCCTCACAGCCCCGGCTTCATCCAGAAGGTTGTCCAGAAGGATGCCCAGTCTAATTAGCATATTACACTTTTATTATTATAGATAGTACTGGAGTGCTAACCACAGGGATCAGACAAGAAGAAAACAAAAGACATCAAAATTGGAAAGGAGAAAATAAAACTCTCATTATTCACAGATGATATAGTATATATAGAAAACCCTAAAGAATCCACCAAAAACCTACTGCATTTAATAAACAAATTCATAAATGTAGCAGGATACAAAATTAACACCAAGAAATTGATGGCATATTTATTCACCAATAATAAATTCTCAGAAAGAGAAACTAATCAATCCCATTTACCACTGCAACAAAAATATTAAGATACTTAGGAATAAATTTAACCAAGAAGGTAAAAGACTTGCACTCAGAAAACTGTAGGATATTGAAAAAAGAAGTAGAGGATGATATAAACAAGTGGAAGAATACACTATGTTAATGGATTAAACGTTAAAATGTCCATACTACCCCAGGCAACCTCTAGAGTCAATGTAATCCCTATTAAAATGCCAACGGCATATTTCACAGAACTAGAACAAATACTCCAAACATTTATATGGAACCACAAATAGCGGCAACAATCTCAAGAAAGAACAAAGTTTCAGGGATCACAATACCAGATATCAAGTTATACTACAACGCCACTGTAATCAAAACAGCCGGTTACGCACAGGAGTAGGCGTATAGACAATGGAACAGAACAGAGACCCCAGAATTGACCCAAGCCATCACACTCATTTAATATTTGACAAAGGAGGCAAGAGCATACAATGTTGTCAAGACAGTCTCCTTAATAAATGGTGTTGGGAAAATCGGACAGATACATGCAAACAAAACCAAACTAGACCACCAACTGACGCCATACGCATGAATGGATAAAAGACTAAAATAAGACTAAAATAAATGTAAGCCGTGAAACCATAAAAATCTTCGTTGAAACCATAGGCAGCAAAATCTCAGACATCTCTAGTAGCAATATGCTTACCAATGCATCTCCTAGAGCTGTGGTCGGCAAACTGCGGCTCACGAGCCACATGTGGCTCTTTGGCCCCTTCAGTGTGGCTCTTCCACAAAATACCACAAAATACCACGTGCGGACGAGCATGTACAGTGTGATTGAAACTTCGTGGCCCATGCGCAGAAGTCAGTATTTTGTGGAAGAGCCACACTCAAGGGGCCAAAGAGCTGCATGTGGCTCATGAGCTGCAGTTTGCCGACCACTGTCCTAGGGCAAAGGGAAGTGAGGAGAAAGTAAACGAATGGGACTGGGACCACATCAAAATAAAAAGCTTCTGCACAGCAACAGAAACCATCAGCAAATGGAAAGGGAGCCCATTGTATGGGAGAACATATTTGCCAATGATACACCTGATAATCTCCAAAATATATAAGGAACTCATACAACTTAACAAAAGGAGGACAAACATCCAATCAAAATGTGGGCAAAGGACCTGAATGGGGACACGTCTTCAAAGAGGACATACAGAGGCCAAGAGACATATGAAAAAGTGCTCAAAGTCACTGATCATCAGAGAGATGCAAACTAAAATGACATGAGGTACCACCTCACACCTGTCAGAATGGCTACCATCAACAGATCAACAAATGACAAGTGCTGGCGAGGATGTGGAGAAAAGGGGACCCTCGTGCACTGCTGGTGGGATGCAGACTGGTGCAGCTGCTGTGGAGAACAGTATGGAGTTTCCTCAAACAATTAAATTTGGAACTGCCATTTGACCCAGTGTTCTCACTTCTAGGAATATATCCTAAGAAAACCGAAACACCAATCAGAAAGAATGTGTGAACCGTATGTTCATAGCAGTGCAATTTACAACAGCTAAGATCTGGAAACAGCCCAAGTACCCATCAGTAGGTGAGTGGATAAAAAAGCTGTGGTTGCCTGACCAGTGTGGCTCAGTGGTTGAGCGTCAACTTATGAACCAGGAGGTCACGGTTACATTTCTGGTCAGGGCACATGCCCAGGATGCGGGCTCGATCCCCCGTGGTGGGGTGTGCAGGAGGCAGCCGATCAGTGGTTCTCTCTCATCATTGTTGTTTTTCTCTCTCTCCCTCTCCTTTCCTCTCTGAAATCAATAAAAAAATTTTTAAAGCTGTGGTACATTTACACCATGGAATACTATGCAGCAGTTAAAAAGAAGGCTCTCTTACCTGTGAGACAGCGTGGAGAGACCTGGAGCGGATTATGCTGAGTGAAAGACAAGCATCACATGGTCTCACTCACAAGTGGAATCTAATGAACAAAATAAACTGATGAACAGAATAGACCCAGAGACATGGAAGCAGGGAGCACACTGATGAATCTCAGAGGGAAGGCGTCGGAGGGTGGGGAGAGAGCAAGCAAAGAACTTGTATGCGCTATGCATGGCCCATGGACACAGCCGATAGGCTGGGGAAGGCCTGAGGTGGGGAGTGGGGCTGTAGGGTGTCTATGGGGGGAAATAAGGGGACATATGTAATACTTTCAACGATAAAGATATTTTTAAAAAATAAAGTAAAATGCTTTATTAACCCGATAAGTGCACTTGGCGTTTTGAATCTTTTCTTCATAGTGAGTGAATTTTTAAAAACCTATTAATTTTTTCCCGCGCGTCTTCTGCGGAACATTTAATTATATGATTCAAATGCATGACTTACATATCTCTCTGTTTTGATAATAATGGTGCTGGCGCCGCGTGTGCACTCCTGCTGTGCTTCCTTGCTGTGTAAATGGAGTGTCTGCTCAACAGCGGGCCCAACGTTTGAAAAGGTTTGAAAAGACCTGCTGGCGGAAGGGCTGGTGTGCGGCCCATGCTCTGCACACTCTTCAAATCGGGGGAAACGTTGGGTCAGTGACAAAAGTTTCAGGGCAAAGTCAAGTAGACACTGACTAATGTTCCTAATGTCTGCAAATCATGCCACGGAATAATCGAGACGAATGGAGAGCCAATTGCCACATTTTCCTTCGTTAGTTGTTGGCTCTGGCGCGTGGGGAATGCCATTTCCTGAACTGCTGTGTTCCAGGCCTTTCCCACGGACGGGGGGCGGCGGGAGCCGGTGCTGTGGCCCTGCGGGGAGTGGTTTTGCTCACAGGGGAGCCACCCCCAAGGCAGGGGTTCCCCCGGGACAGAGATGGGGCGCTGCCGCCCCGGAGCTCGCGCAGCACAGGGGGTGCTCGGTCCCCTGGGCTGAGGGCGGCAGCCTGTGCCCCCGCCCGGCAGGCAGCGCCCCGAGTCCCGCTCTCCCGGGCGGGCGGGCGCAGCGGGTGCGGCTTGGGACTCCCCGCGCGACTGAGTGGCTGGGGCAGCCGAGGCCGAGCCCCGCGTGTCCTCTCCTTCCTGGTTGTGAGGCGGGCACAGCGCGGGGCGGAGGGAGGAGGGGCTTGGCGAGCGGCTGACCCCGGGGAAGAGGAGGCAAACCTCAGCGCCTGCCTCTCCGCGGCTCCATCCCACCACTGAGCCCGGACTCTGCAGCTCTGATCGCACCCCAGGCGCCCCCAGAACCCAGACCCGGCCTTCAGCTCGAGGAGCTAGTGGCCTCCAGTGTGTGGGCCTTTGCCCAACCCTTCGCCCACATGGCTGTCGGGGCTGCCCCTGCCCCCGGCCCCGCTGCCCCTGCCCCGGCCCCGCTGCCCCTGCCCCGGCCCCGCTGCCCCTGCCCCCGCTCCGCTGTCCCTGCCCCCGGCCCCGCTGCCCCTGCCCCCGGCCCCGCTGCCCCTGCCCCGGCCCCGCTGCCCCTGCCCCCGCTCCGCTGTCCCTGCCCCGGCCCCGCTGTCCCTGCCCCGGCCCCGCTGTCCCTGCCCCCGGCCCCGCTGTCCCTGCCCCGGCCCCGCTGTCCCTGCCCCCGGCCCCGCTGTCCCTGCCCCCGGCCCCGCTGTCCCTGCCCCCGCCCCCGCTGCCCCTGCCCCCGGCCCCGCTGTCCCTGCCCCGGCCCCGCTGTCCGGAGGAGGGCCGGGCCCTGGGCGCCTGGGGGTCTGCTGAGGCCACCAGGGAGGGCTCCAGCCCAGCGGGGGGCAGGTGGCTGCCAATGACCCGGCTCCCAACTGGCATGGCCCTCCCTGGCAGGGCGGCGGTGGGGGGTGGGTGAGGGTGGGGGGTGGGGTGAGGGTGGGGGCTCGGAGGGCGCAGGGGTCCCGGCACCGCGGAGTTCACCCCCAGGGCAGGTCGCTGGGTCCTCAGTCCCGGGCCCGTGTACCTGGGAGCACCGTCAAGCCCCCCAGACTGCGGCGGGGCTGCGACCCCCAGGTTGGCAGCTTGTCTTCGGGAGCTCCGGGTGCTCCCTGAGCCGGTTCGGTGGGCGCTCCTGGGGCTGGGCTCCCGGCAGGTCTCGGGGACCCTGCACAGCGACGGCTGTTCCACGCTGAGCCGAGGTGTCCGCTCCCGCTGGCGGAGGGGCCGCCCCGCATCAGGGAAGTTCCTTCATGGAGGACAGGCCCTCCCCGGCTTGGCTGCGGGGAAACGTACCAGCGAGCGGGGCCTCCCGGGCCATCACCGCAGCGGGGGCGGCGCTGGCTGCGGACCTTGGGGGGGGGGGGGCGGATCGTCAGGGCCGGAGGGGCTTCCGCAGCCGGGCTTCCTGGCCACACGCGGGACATGGAGATGCCCCATGGGCACAGGGTGGGGTCCTGTCCCCGAGGCTGTGGGGCAGGTGCTGCACCCGAAGGCCTGGTTCCCCTTGTGGCTGTGGCTTTCTCCCCCCCCCCCTCCGCCCCTCCCCCCCCCCCACGGTCTGAAGCCAGCCCCTCCCCCAGAAAGCAGCCGCAGGGCTCCCGAGGGCGCTGTGCCCGCGGAGGGTGGGAGGGCGCAGCTGCAGGGCGCCCCCCAGAGGAAGCCTTGTCTGTGGGGCGCCTGGACAGGACCCGGATGGTCCCCTGTGCGCACAGTAAGGACTCTGCCCTCCGAAACCCTGCGCGCGGTTTGCTATCGCGCAGCTCCGAGGGTCCAGCAGCCCCAAGGAATTTTTTCCCCTCTTTTTCCTTTTGGGTTTGTTTTGGCATTTAAAAAAATATATATATATTATTGATTTCAAAGAGGAAGGGGCAGAGAGAGGGAGAAACCTCAGTGATGGAGAGAATTAAGGATCGCCTGCCTCCTGCCCACCCCCCACTGGGGATCGAGCCTCTGCCCTGGCCCAGAATCCAGTCTGCAGGCCGAGGCGCTATCCACTGAGCAAACCGGCCAGGGCTGTTTTAGCAGTTTTGGCCTTAGGGCTTGTCCTCAGTGAATGGACAGGGACTGGAGTGTTTGCAGGCAGCAGAGGAAGGAGGCAAGCGGTGAGAAGGTGAGAAAGGCTGCCTCACAGCCAGTCTTCCCACTGGGCGCCTTGCAGGCCCGCCCTGCAGCTCGGGGACCCAGCACCGCGGCCCCACCAGGAGCTCAGCGAGCGGGGCCTGCGCTCAGGTTCCCCAGCAGGAGCTCAGCGAGCAGGGGTTCCCCACCCGAGCCAACTGAGGCTGCAGGAAATGCTGAGAGAGTCAGAGAGGCTGAGGCATTTGGAGAAAGAGGCCAACAAAGTAAGAGGGAGTCACTGTCGTTAGGAGCCTGCACACGGGGACCCGACAGGGGAGCCGGCCAGGCCTGGGGGAGCCTGTGATGGGGCTGGGCTGGGGGCTGGGAGCTGGGCTGGGGGCTGGGCTGGGCTTGGCCAGAGGCGCACCTGAGCCTGGAGGCCAGCGGGCAGGAAATAGCGGGCTAGGGCAGCCACCAGCTGATGTGCGATCACCATCACTTTTCACTGACCGCTGGATGGCAATCTGGTCCGGGCTGGTCCGCATTGGAAGGAGGTGAGGCAAGAGCCTCGCTGAGAGCCTCGCTGGCCCTGAGCTGAGAACGTGAAGGCGCAGTCTTTCAGCCCCGCGTCTCCTCCGCCCTCATGAAACTCCGACCGGCTCCAAACAGCCCAGGTTTCCCAGGAAGCCTGGCCTTGCCTTGAGCTCAGCAGAGCCTGGTGGTGAGTGTGCCAGCCCTGCCTCCTGGCACGGAGCACTGTGTAAAGAGTCTCTCCAACACACGGTGCTGGGAACATTGCACAGTACATGCAAAAGAGTGAAACCAGACCACCAACTCACACCACACACAAGAATAAACTCAAAATGGATAAAAGACGTAAGTCATGAAACATAAAAATACTAGAAGAAAATGTAGGCAACTAAATCTCAGATATCTCACGGAACAGAGTGCTTGCTTAGGGTTAGAGAAACAAAGAAAAAATAAACAAGTGGGACCACATCAAACGCAAAACTTCTGCACAGCAAATAAACCAGCACCAGAATGAGAAGGGAGCCCACTGTGCCGGAGAACGTATTCGCCAATGACGCATCTGTGAGGGGTTAATTTCCAAAACACTGAAGTGCTCATACAAGTCAGCAAAAGGAAAACAAACAATCCAATTAAAACAGGAGCCCTGGCCGGTGTGGCTAAATGGATAGAGTGTCAGCCTGTGGACTGAAGGGTACTGGATTCGTTCGATTCTGGTCAAGGGCACATGGACAGGTTGCGGGCTCGATCCCCAGTAGTGGGTGTGCAGGAGGCAGCCGATCAATAATTCTCTCTCATCATTGATGTCTCTATCTCTCTCTCCTCTCCCTTTGTTGATGTTCTTTGTGACCGGAGACACTGAGGCAAGCTGGGCGTGTAGGATGAAGTAGAGCAGAGGGCTACCACTCGCTCAGGCGTGTAGCAAAGACCCTCTGATGCCTTCTGGCTTTTATTGGGGTGAACACAGCAAACAATAGAGTCCAGCAAGTGACACTGATTAACAAGCATGCTTATGAGATCATCTGAGCTAAGTTATACATGACACTATTAATTTCCTATGTTATACAAGGACTCTTTCCACCTGCAGCAGTGCACCCTCCCTGGCTTCCCATGTTCTTATGGACTATTTATCACATCAAGGAAAGTTCTGCCTCTGAACACTAAGTCTTGTGTGCAAGACTTTGTTCCGACGTGGCCCGCTTGCAGGCTCCCGCCTTTTCCTGGCAGAACGTCCTCTTCTAGTTAACTTCATTCCGCTTGACCGCTACACCCTTTCTCTCTGAAATCAATAAAAATATATTTTTTAAAAAAACATGAGCAGAGAACCTGAATAGACATTTTCCTAAAGAGGACATTCAGATGGCCAAGAGACCTATGAAAACATTCTCAATGTCACTACTCATCTGAGAGATACAAATTAAAACAACAATGAGGTACCATCTCACACCTGTCAGAATGGCTACCATCAACAAATGACAAGTGCTGGTGAGGATGTGGAGAAAAGGGAACCCTCATGCACTGCTGGTGGGAATGCAGACTGGGGCAGCCACTGTGGAGAACAGTGCAGAGTTTCCTCAAAAAGTTAAATATGGAACTGCCATGTGACCCAGTGACCCCATATCCTAAGAAACCCGAAACACCGATCAGAAAGAATGTGTGCACCCCTGTGCTCATAGCAGCACTATTTACAGTAGATAACCTCTGGAAACTGCCCAAGTGCCCATCAGCAGATGAGTGGATAAGAAAAACTGAAGTACATTTACACCATGGAATACTATGCAGATGTAAAAAAGAAGAATCTCTTACCCTTTGAGACAGCATGGAGGGTCCTGAGATGTTTATGCTAAGTGAAATAAGCCAGTCAGAAAAAGACAAATATCACATGATCTCACTCATATGTGGAATCTAATGAACACAATAAATGATGAATAAATTAGAACCGGAGGCATGGAAACATGGAACAGACTGAGGAATCTCAGAGGGAAGGGGGGCGGGGCCCAGGGGGCAGTGGGAAGAGATTTACCAAAGAATTATATGCATATGCATTGTCCATGGACACAGACCATAGGGTGGTGAAGGCCTGGCACGGGGTGGGAACCAGGTGCGTGGGGCAATGGGGGAAAAGGGGGGAGAGATTTGTAATACTCTCAACAATAAAGATTAAAAAATAAAAGACATCAATTAACTTAGGTCGCCCATTTGGAGTCTTGGTGAGCATGGCTTTAGTGGCTCAGAACCGAGCAGTTTAATTACCCACTTTCCTTGTCACCGTTGAAGAGGCTGGGGGACAACGGAGATATCAGGCTTGAGCGACTTCAGTCGCTTTCTTTTTTTTTTCTTTCCATTTTATATTCACCCCAAAATATGCTAATTGGCTTTAGAGGGAGGAAGGGTGAGAGAAAGAGAGACATCAATGTGAGAGAAACAGCAATTGATTACCTCCTGGAGGACTGAATCAGCAACGTGGGTATGTGCCCTGACTGGGAATCAAACCTGCAGGTTTCTGGTGACCAAGACAATGTTCCAATGAGCTGAGCACGGGCCGGGGCCGCCCCTTCAGTTTCTCAGAATGCTACCTCCTTTCTTCCCATTGAGGGCAGGGGCCTCTGTTAGTCCCACAGCCTGTATGGGGCTGGCGAGGCGTTAATCCCCCCTTGTTCCCAGGCCTGCAGCAGCTCCTGGACCTCCAAAAGTTTCAAGACTTGCTTTCTCATCTTTTTTCTTTTTTAAAAAATATATTTTATTGATTTTTTACAGAGAGGAAGGGAGAGGGATAGAGAATTAGAAACATCAAATAGAGAGAAACCTCAATCAGCTGCCTCCTGCGCAACCCCTCCTGGGGATGTGCCCGCAACCACGTTACATGCCCTTGACCAGAATTGAACCTGGGACTCTTCAGTCCACAGGCCAACGCTCTAGCCACTGAGCCAAACTGGTCAGGGCTCATCTTTTTTCTTGTTTCTGAATTTTACTTTCTGGGAAGAAGGGAGATTTTTTCCACCTTTTTGAACCCTCAATTTAGATCCTTCTGAGTAGAAAACTTATAATCGAACAACATGAAAGTTTGAATATAAGAGATCTTATTCTGTCTACTAGACCTTTAGCCAAACAATTCTAGTTCGTCATCAGCTTATAGCTGTAAGTCGAACAGGCAGCTAGAATGCGACCTAATGGACACGCTGGTGTAACTGAGACTGAATCACCCAATTTAAAACAAAAACAAAGTTCAAAAGACAAAAACTAAGTTCAAAGAAACAAATGATCACAACTCAATCCTGCTGGGAGGAGTGTCCGAGACACCCGCCCCGATGCCATGAGTGACCTTTACGAGGCCCAAATGCCCCAAAGCCAAACAGCAGCGGCACAGGACTCCCGGGTGCACAGACAGCAGCCACCGAACCAAGTCCCCCAGATATAAGAAAGCAAGCAAAGAACAACTATAACCAAAGAGGCATTCCAGACAGACGGGGCTCTCAAATCAAACCCAAAATCCTCCCGTGGAAAAACCCAGATTAAAGCCACCGAGCTCTGTCCCCTGCTAACCAACCCTGGAAATGCCTCGTTGCTGAGTCTAGACAGCAGCCAGCCCAGGCGGCAGTGAGAGGGCTTTTGGTGTATGCCAGCTGGACTTGCTCAGTCTTGGAGCCAGCTGACCCCCCAAAGATCATTTACTTTCGCCAGCAAATTATTTATAGGGCGCTGATGCAGTGAGCGGGACAGGGAGAGTCCCTGAGATTTAAAAGACCTCTCCACAGCTCTGGGAAGTCCCTGTGCAGTTCCTGGCACAGAGTCAGATGGCCACAAGCAGCTGAGCGCACCTCTGGGGTTGCTCGCCAAATCCTGATTGCAAACCAGGTTCAGCTGCTGGCCACTTTGAAAGCCAGTCCCAAGAGGCAGGGGCTGGTGTGAGGAAAATGGTTTATTCAAGTGCCAGCTGCCTGAAAAGATGGTGGACTCCCATCCCAAAGACCAACCTACTGTCCCGTTCGTGCAGGGTTTTTATAGGGAGGGAGAAGGCAAGAGGAATAGAGACCTGGCGGGGCTATGGACACACCCGAGTGTCCTTGCTGGTCCTGATACAGATTTTTAATGTCAGCCTGAGTGTCCCTGCTGGTCCTGATACAATCTTCAATGCCAGCACCTGGAGCTGTCCTGTGAGCCACATTCCTGTGGTTGGCAGCCTGTGTAAGCCAGCGTCACGTGGCCAGCACCTTTCCTGTACAGCCTGAAGCTGCTGGTGCTGCAGGACGCTCATAAGGAAACATTAGTGTAGAGGTCCTTCGTGTAAGTTTGTTAGTACATTTTATTCTAGTTCTCCTTCATGGTTAGTCAGAGTGTAAAGTTATTATTCCCCGTCACATTACTAAAATCATTAGATATTGTATGTATAAAACAAACATAGAGAGGCTCTGAAAGGTGGAGAGAATCAGTAATTAATGAGAGATCTCCAACCCATATAAATATATTAATATCAGATCAAGTTGACCAGAGAAAATTAACAGCAAATGAAAAAGATATTGTATAATGAATCAATTTTTCAATAAAATGACATAGCAATCTGAAATGTGCACGCACCAAGAAACAGACCTATATTCCTGAGGTGAAACCTAAAAGAAATGAATAAATTTACAATTACATTTGGAGACTTCCACATCACTCAGGTCACACCACTAGACAAAAACCAACAAAATACACAACTCAAAAATACCACCAGCCAAGCCCACCCGACCCACATTTACAGAACACTGTACACAACACAGGACACGCGTGTTTCCAGACCACAGAACACGTGTCTGTGCCGTGAATGAGCCTGCACCCACCCGAAAGGACCAAGGCCGCCAGTGTGCTGCCAAAGGGCCTGGAAACAGAGCAGCGAGCACAGGAAGCAGCAGAAGGGCCGCCGAGCACTAGCTCACCCGTCACGGCAGCGCCTGCCTCTCGGTGACCCGGGGCCAGAGGGAGCCCAGGGGAATAACACACTGAACGAAATGGAATGCAGCCGAGGTGGCGCGAGTTGAAAGAACTTCTCCCAGATGTCCTTGCTGTCGTGCACTTGCTCACCCAAATCCCTAATGATGACCTGATGCTCCCCCCACCCACACAGAGCCCAGAATACTGACATTCAGAAGGTAAGAGAATTGTGGGTAAGAAGCTGGTGAAGAGACTGTGAAAGGCCCTCGCCGGTGTTGCTCAGTGGATAGAGCCTGTGGTCCTGAGTTTGATTCCAGTCAAGGGCACAGGCCTGGGTTGCGGGCTCAATGCCTAGTGGGGAGCGTGCAGGAGGCAGCCGATCCATGATTCTCTCATCACTGATTTTTCTATCTCTCTCTCCCTCTCCCTTCCTCCCTGAAATCAATAATATATATATATATATATATATATATATATATTTTTTTAAAGAGGCTGTGGAAGACTTGTCAGGACACTTCACTGGAAGATACAGAAAACCCCGTGACCAGCCACAGGCTGCCCTCCCGCTGTGGCCGCTGTCTCCTCACTGACAGAGGCACCTGGCCAGCAGCTGGGAGCTGCATGAGGACGACACTGTGCGGAGCTGGGGCGTCAGGAGGGGACGTTCGCACATTCATGTCACTTCACTGTAGCTGCTGCCAGCAGCTCTGAGGCTTTCTCAGATAGGATCCATTGGAAGAAAATAGACGGCTGTGTGTGTTATAAAAGTTAGTGCTTTTTATTTATTTTTAAAGTTTACTTCAAGGAGAAAGCGTGGAGGACAGACTTCCCAGTCTCTCCAGGGCGACCTCCCCGCCTCCCAGGGACGGGGGTGGGGGTGGGGGGACGGAGCGAGTCAGTGACCCAGGGGAGGAGACCGCTGCTCCCTGACCTTCAAGGGCCCGGGAGCGGGGACCCAGGCCCTCGGGCGATTTCGCACCTTCTCCCGCTTTTCATTTCCTAAGAAATGACTCCAAACGTGCTCAGAGCGACCAGCAAGAACTGGAAGCCAGGTGGTTCCTCCCGCGCCTGGAAATGAAGTCCTTGGTGAGTGAAGGGCTGGTCCCGCAGGTCCCCAGCCACCCGCACAGTCACAGGAGGGACCTGTCACTCAGGAGGCGGTGGTTCTGCCTCCACACAAGCTGCCACCTCCCTGTGGTCAAAGGGCCCCGCTCCGCCCTCCCCTGCCCTGGCCCCCCCTGCCCAGTCCTCCCCTGCCCTGCCCTCCCTGCCCTGCCCTCCCTGCCCTGGCCCTCCCTCCCCTGCCCTCCCCTCCCCTGCCCTGCCCTCCCTGCCCTGCCCTCCCCGCCCTGGCCCTCCCTGCCCTGCCCTCCCCTGCCCTGCCCTCCCCTGCCCTGGCCCTCCCTGCCCTGGCCCTCTCCTGCCCTGCCCTCCCCTGCCCTGCCCTCCCTGCCCTGGCCCTCCCTGCCCTGCCCTCCCCTGCCCTGCCCTCCCCTGCCCTGGCCCTCCCTCCCCTGCCCTCCCCTCCCCTGCCCTGCCCTCCCCTGCCCTGCCCTCCCTGCCCTGCCCTCCCCGCCCTGGCCCTCCCTGCCCTGCCCTCCCTGCCCTGGCCCTCCCCTGCCCTGCCCTCCATGCCCTGCCCTGGCCCTCCCTGCCCTGCCCTCCCTGCCCTGCCCTCCCCTGCCCTGGCCCTCCCTGCCCTGGCCCTCCCTGCCCTGGCCCTCTCCTGCCCTCCCCTGCCCTGGCCCTCCCTGCCCTGCCCTCCCTGCCCTGGCCCTCCCTGCCCTGCCCTCCCTGCCCTGCCCTCCCCTGCCCTGCCCTCCCTGCCCTGCCCTCCTGCCCTGGCCCTCCCAGGGGAGAATCCCGCAGCTGTGCTGGAACTTTCTGAGAAGGGCACACACGCTAAGCCTCTCTCCCAGCCTCCCCTCTCCCCACCGGAGGCCAGTCTCTCCTCCGGGAAAGCTCTGCCCGGGCTCCTTCTCCCGAAACAGCGAGCGCCACCGCCTTGAGCGCCCATCGTGTTTAAGGCCCCAGCGCTGCCCCACCTGCAAGGACCTGTCAGGGGCAATGTTTAAAATTGGCAAAAAAGGAAAGAAAGACCCTCACATCCCACAAAGGAACGACGTCAGTGACGGAAACTGCTGGAAGGCAGGGGCTGGGAGACCCCGGGGGGGGGGGGAGGAGCCTGGGGGGCTGCACGGAGGAGGGGCTGGTGGTGGGCGTGGCCAGCAGCCACCCTGACCCGCTGACGCCACAGGAAGGAGCCGCCTCCTGGGGAAGGAGCACCTGCCGCTCACCTGGGGCAGCGCAGAGACCCCGGAGCCGGGCAGCCGGCATCCTGGCCCCGGCTCTGGGGCGGAGGCGTGGAGAGGGGTGGAGGCACTTGGTCGATTCCCGTTGGTTGAGTGAGGGCCGGGGCTCGTTTCCCTTGCTTACCCATTGGCTGAGATCAGGGCAGGCTGAGTAACTGATACATTCTGTGGCTTTCCTGGGAGAGGAGCTAGGGACACAGCTATCAGTTCCGTTCTGTTCTTTTACTATCAGTTCCATTCTGTCCTTTCGTTAGGGACACAACTATCAGTTCCATTCCGTCCCTTCACACGAGGTGAGGCCGGCACCCGGCACGAGGTGAGGCCAGCACCCAGCACCCAGCACGAGGTGAGGCCAGCACCCAGCACCCAGCACGAGGTGAGGCCAGCACCCAGCACAGGGTGAGGCCAGTACCCGGCACGAGGTGAGGCCAGCATCCAGCATGAGGTGAAGCCAGCACCCAGCATGAGGTGAGGCCAGCACCCAGCACGAGGTGAGGACAGCACCCAGTACCCAGCACGAGGTGAGACCAGCACCCAGCACCCAGTACCCAGCACGCGGTGAGGCCGGCACCCAGCACGCTGTGAGGCCAGCACCCGCTGCCGCCCCTCCGCCCCAGGGAGGCTTGCCCGCAGGGAAAGCTCCAGGAAGCTCTTCTGATGTCAGCTGTGCCCGGGCTGTGTAGAAACGGCAGCTTCTACTCAAGTTAAACACACCTGTGCCAGCAGCTCAGCGCCCAGGCACACACTCAACGCACATGTCCACACACAGAAAGGGAGCATTAAATCTCCTAGAAACTATTCATAACCATCCCAAACGGGAACCCACCTATCTGTCCATCCAAAGAGGAGGAATCACACAGACCAGGAGGCTTATTCGGGTAAATGGCACAGCAATAGAAATGCATCAACTACCGACTCCCGCAACTCTATCAAGAAATGTCAAACCCGTGTTGAAAGAATGAAGCTGGCCAAGAAGGGTCCATAGAGGCATGAGGCCAGTATATAAAGTTCAAGGACGGGCAAGACTTGTTCGTGACAACAAGACAGCACCCTGCTCGCTAGGGCCTGGGTTGGTGGCGAGGAATCGGGGACAGAGGCAGGAGGGGCCTGCTGAGGTGGCGGGGATGTTCTCCTCTTGATCTGAGAGGGAGTTACATGGCGTCCACCAAGATGTAAGCTTAAGATTCTGCATTTTACTGCATGTTCATTGTGCCTTAATTTAAGAAACAATTATCTGGTGAGACCCATTAAATATCAGCCTAACCTCACACTTACAGGAAAGAACCGAACCCTGAGAACTGAGTAACTCGGATTCGAACTTGGAAGTTGGGTGGAACTGCAAGCTGGCCTGTCTGGCTGGAGGCACGAGCGGCCCCCAGCAGGCGCAGGTTAACAAAGCTCAGTTCTGCCCGTTGAGGGGAAGGCCTTCCTCCCAATGCCACAGCGGCGAGCTCAGGGCACTGGACGCTAGCTCTGGAGGAAGAGAAAAAGGAAGGGTGGTTCCTGGGCACGTGCCCCAGGTTCCTTCGGTGGCACTCTCAACTCCCTGTCTTTGTGGGCACCTCGGGACCAGGAAGTGCCCTCCGGGACCAGGGGTGGCCCCTGGCTGAGCTGCCTTCCCGCTGCTCTTCCTCTGGCAGCATCAGGAAGGCGTGTCCTGGCCTAAAGCTGGCCTCTCCGCCCAGTCCCCTTGGGACATAGGAGCCGGCACAGGAGGCCCCTTCCTTTGCCTGAACACACACGTGAGGTCCTCCCCCTCCTTCCCCATTGTTCTCCTACTCCCCCGGGCTTCCTTCTCCTCCTTCTGGATGCGGGGTTCCTTCCCTTTATTTTGTAAATATAGACCTTCTGCTGTTCCCAGCTCCTCATTCTATGGAAATGCACCTGTTGCAGCTTTTCAGCTCCCCATTCTATGGAAATACACCTTCTGCTGCTCTGCAGCCCTGTGCTTCCTCCATGGTCCCCTTCATTTCTAAACTTTCCTAAACCTGTCTTTTTCACCCCCCAAATTTCCTGTTTCAGTGGTACCATTAATGAAAACAGTGAATGAAGGAGGAAGAGTAAGTTTCTCTGAATATGAATTTAATTTTTAACCCATTCAATCTGAAATGCCAGATAAGCATGTAGCTTAGGAGACTGGTATGTGTTCAGAAAATTTGTCATAAATATATGAAATTTAGAGCAATGAAAGAAGACGGCAAGAAAAAGTGAACAAAGTGAGAATGAACGCAGGCCTCTAAAAACTTTCCAACATCTAAATTAAAGGTTTTTTCGTTTCAATGCTCACAAACCCCACTGAGACTCTGCAGGCAGCCACGTCTTCACGTCTGTCAAAGCCACACCTGCACATTTGCACGCAATTTAGAGGAGAGCACAGGCCTCGTGATGCCCTTCGGTGTAAGGCCTCCTGGGTTAAGAGAGGAGGGCAGAGCAGGACACCCTGAGGGCAATGGCCACGGAGATGAGAGAACCACCAAATAGCGCTGCTGCGGAGGAGGGCATCAGAGAACGTTGGAGCCAGCTGAGCCCAGACCAGACAGGGCCCTATGCCTCCGGCTGGGAACTTGGCTTAGTCCTAAGGGCCATGAACAGGGAGTGAGGTTTTAGACGACATTGTCTATAACACTTCATTTGATGTCATGAAAAGGAACCCCAGGCCAAAACCGGTTTGGCTCAGTGGATAGAGCATCGGCCTGCGGACTGGAGGGTCCCAGGTTCGATTCCGGTCAAGGGCATGTACCTGGGTTGCGGGCACATCCCCAGTAGGAGATGTGCAGGAGGCAGCTCATCAGTGTTTCTAACTATCTATCTCTCTCCCTTCCTTTCTGTAAAAAATCAATAAAATATGTTTAAAAAAATAAATAAAAGAAAATAAAAAGAAAGAAAAGGAACCCCAGGACCAACTACATCAATGATGCTAAAATGAATCACTGTCTTTCTCCCTCATGAGAAAAGGTGATGTATCCGTGCTCTTTGTATTTCCTCTGAGAGGAGGAAAACCGTGATCAATTCATAAAAAGGTTCCCTGACATTCAAGTGAACCCCTAGGCCCAGCGTTTTCTGAGGTGGGTTCCTGAAGGCCGGAGCGGGCGGGAGAGCTGGCCAAGTGGCTTGTTTCCCAGAGAAAAGCGGGAAACGGCAAAGGACAGCGTACACTGCCCCCCGGAAGCGCAGGAGCACATCACACAGGCCAGATAAACAAGGTGTACGTTTACGTGGTCGCAAAAGACCAGAAGCTCCCATTTTCATAGAAAGGTAGGTTTATTTCGATAGAGACATGCTAAATACAAAGGGCTGAAATAAATGAGTCATCATTAACATAAAATAATAGAACATTTTAATAAAAATTAATATTTTATCTTGGACATTAACTTAACTAGACACTGAATAATTGCACAGATTAATAAGTGTAATGCAAATAAACCCATTTTTCTGGTTCTCCGAAAGCAAAATGTTTCCTGTTGCGCACACCAAACAAGTCAGTACAAGACTAATGAGCTCTAACTGGTTTGGCTCAATGGATAGAGCATTGGCCTGCGGACTCAAGGGTCCCAGGTTCGATTCCGGTAAAAGGGCATGTACCTTGGTTGCGGGCACATCCCCAGCAGGGAGTGTGCAGGAGGCAGCTGATCAATGTTTCTCTCTCATCGATATTTCTAACTCTTTATCCCTCTCCCTTCCTCTCTGTAAATAATCAATAAAATATATATTTAAAAAAAGACTAATGACATCACAATCAGCTGCTAAAATATTTGCTGTGAATATTAGTGAAGAGAAATGGTGCGCCTGCGTGTAAGGCTCATACAGGAAATGAATACAGCATAATTATAGTAACCAGTCATTAGTGAATGCTGTAGTTCATTATTAATAATCTATACTAATCAAAGGGTAATATGCTAAGTAGACCAGATATCTTCTGGACATCCTTCTGGACAAAGCCACAGTGGCAGGGGCCAAGGCAGAAGCGGTTAGGGGCTATCAGGCCATCAGGGGGGCAGTTAGGGAGCGATCAGGCAGGCAGGCAGGCGAGTGGTTAGGAGCCAGCGGTCCCAGATTGTGAGAGGGATGTCCAACTGCCAGTTTAGGACCGATCCCCCAGGACCTAAACTGGCACTCAGACATCCCCCGAGAGGTCCCGGGTTGGAGAGGGTGCAGGCCCAGCTGAGGGACTCCATCTTGTGCCCGAATTTAGTGCACCAGGCCTCTAGTCCTATATAATAAAAGGCTAATATGCAAATAGACTAAAAGGCAGAACAACAGAACAACTGGTTGCTATGATGTGCGCTGACCACCAGGGGGCATGCGCCGAACATGGCAGGCACTGGCTGCATCAGGATGTTGGAGCTGGTGAGTGGAGGCGCCAGACCAAGACAGGCCACTGGTGGCAGTCATCTGGGCGAGCCAGATGGTTACTGGTGGTTACTGAAAATTCTTTGCTCCTGTGCACAACAGTCCCGTCCAGCGTGCGTGCGCACCTGCTGCGGGCCTCCAGCGCCAGCCCGATTGCTTCGTGCCGTCATGGGGTGCAAGCAGGCAGCGACTGCCTGCCCGATCGCCCCTGAGGGCTTCTTCACCTCCCCCCACTGAAAGGCGATCAGGCCTGGCAGCCACTGGTCGCAGGCGCTGCTAGTGCTGGCTGCGGGTGCGAGCAGGGCCAGTGCCATCAGTGGGTGTGAGAGGTGGGGCTGGAGCAGGGCTGTGGCAGACAGGGGACCTGGGCTGCAGCAGGAGGGGCCGGGCGGGGTTACAGAGGAGGGGCCGAGACCCGCCCCTGTGCCCACCGCAGCCTCGTGGCCCACAGTTGCTTTCAAGGTGCACAGATTAGTTATGTATAACAGGATATTGTAAAAATTAAGTTATTAAATTTTTATTAAAACCTTTCTACATACCATTATATTGGCTGGGCCACAAAAATATTTGTTGTGGGCTGCATGCAGTCCACAGGCTGTGAGTTTGACATGCTTGGCTTAAATGAATCAGACAGCATGGAGCAATCAGGAGAGAAATCGCTTTCTATGGTCTCTCTGACCATTTTTAATTATTGAAGCTAAAAATATGAATGAATTCTCTGTTGCAGCTGTTCTCAACCTGTGGGTCGAGATCCCTTTGGGGATCGAATGACCCTTTCACAGGGGTCGCCTAAGACCATCGGAAAACACATATTGAATATATAATTACATATTGTTTTTGTGATTAATCACTATGCTTTAATTATGTTCAATTTGTAACAATGAAAATACACCCTGCATATCAGATATTTACATTACGATTCATAACAGTAGCAAAATTACAGTTATGAAGTAGCAACAAAAATAATTTTATGGTTGGGAGTCACCACAACGTGAGGAACTGTATTAAAGGGTCGCGGCGTTAGGAGGGTTGAGAACCGCTGCTCTATTGCATAAGCATGAACCAAAGTTAACCAACCCTACCACTCCTTTATATTATACTAGTGACCCAGTGCACAAATTCCTACACATTGAAAAAAAATCTACTTATATAAAAACCATAGGTGGTGTTCGTCACATACAGACGAACAGCGACCGAGCAGAAGGAAGTCAGTCCTACAGGGGTTGTCTTGGCAATGGCTGCACCCTCCCCCAAGCTGTTTCTGGGAGCTGTTTCCTGTAAAGGTGGAGTTTGAGGCAGGAACCCGCCCTGGGAGCGTGGAGGCAGATCTTTCTAAAGTGTGCTGCGCCAGCACGGGATGAACCCGAGTAGGGTGGCTTAGAGGCTTAGAAAAGACAGACAAGAGAATGAAAGCTGGGTCTCGGTGGGACACTGCTTCTCTGAGAGACAGTGACCAGGCCCACAGCTGTGCCTTTAGTTTATAGCAGATGCTACGAGGCAAAGTAAGGGTGTGACCAAGATGTTTACAAACATTCTCCTGGGTTTCAATCCTACTCAACTACATGCACCTGAGCTCTATCAAGCCCACATCACTCAGGCACGTGGGGCCATGTGTTCGGATCATAGGTTCAAGCTTACAACTACAGCTCTTGGCTATAATTGTGCTGGGAGGGCCCTACCCTCCAAGCTGGGACTTGCATGTGGCAATGAGAGGACTGTGCCCTCTCACCAGTCCAAGGCTTGAACCTGTCCAAAACACTGTAGCGGCTCCCCACAATAAAGTTTTAATTCTGTTTCTTTGTTACTAATGTTGTGGCCCCACCCCATAACAAAGAAACAAAGAAAAATTTCCCCATTGAGTTTCTGAATAGTATTACTCCTTCGGGAATGCCATGTCATAAATTAAAATTGAAAGTGGGTGCAATCATCATGCTATGAGAAATCTCAATAGTAAATGGGGTCTTTGTAATGGTACCAGATTTATTATCAAAAGATTACGACCTAACATTATCAAAACTGAAGTATTTACAGGATCTGCAGAGGGAGAGGCTACTCTGATTCCAAGAATTAATTTGTCCCCATCTGACACTGGCCTTCCATTTAAATTGATTCGACGACGGTTTCCCGTGATGCCAGCATTTGTGATGACTATTAATAAATCACAAGGACAAACTCTAGACAGAGTAGGCATGTTCCTACCTGAACCTGTTTTTGCACATGGTCAGTTATATGTTGCTTTCTCTCGAGTTTGTGATGTTACAGTTAAAGTTCTAAGTACTTCATCACAAGGGAAATTAGTCAAGCCCTCTGAAAGTGTTTTCACTCTTAATGTGGTGTACAGGGAGATATTAGAATAAGTTTAATCACTTTATCAGTCATTGTTTGCATCACTGTTGTTTTTATGTCATGTTTTTGTTGTTTTCATATCATGTTTTTGTTGTTTTTATATCATGCCTCTGTTGTTGTTATATCCTTTTGTTACTGTTTATTTATTAATAAATTTATATATTATTTTCATATACATTTTACTAATTTTCTTTCATCTCTCACACTTCTATTATAGAGAAAGGGCAAATAGCAATGTTAAAATATCTCTGCTAATTAATTCCCTTTAAAAAATATATTTTATTGATTTTTTACAGAGAGGAAGGGAGAGGAATAGAGAGTTAGAAACATCGATGAGAGAGAAACATTGATCAGCTTCCTCCTGCACACCCCCCACTGGGGATGTGCCCACAACCAAGGTACATGCCCTTGACCGGAATCGAACCTGAGACCCTTGAGTCTGCAGGCCAATGCTCTATCCACTGAGCCAAACCAGTTAGGGCAATTAATTCCCTTTTAATGTGCACGAATTTCGTGCACCGGGCTACTAGTTAATTAGAAGAGATATTTTAATATTGCTATTCGCCTTTCTCTATAATAGAAGTATCAACCAAATTCACGATTGACAATGACAGATGGAAACATACACATGTGACTGGCACCAGTGAGAGCTTTGTATGTACCACGCATGCGCGAGTCAACTTAGCCTTTTATAGATATAGAATAAACTTGCTTAATTAGACCTACTTTGTGATGTAGCTAAACTTTTTTCCAGGCCAGTGAAGCACCCCAACTTCTCTTTCAGGTAATTGTCAGCAACACAGCAGTAAATATCAACACAAAGCAGGTTATATTTTGGATCACAAAGGGAGAACAAAGGGTAAAATATTTAACTGCAGCAGTGTCTGACTATATTCTGTGCAGTGAGAAAACCTGAAGTCATTTTCAAGGTCCACCATTTCTTCTCTTCAGTTGGGTCAAGTTTCTAAGCTTTCTAAATCTCCATTTTCTGGCTAATGAAAAGAAAATAGGATTCCACCGAGTCTCCTATCTGCCTACTCCAGGACTTCTGTGAGGATCAAATGAGATGAGGCTCGGGAAAACGCTTCACAGACATTTGGTTACAGTGTGAAATGTTTCCACTTGGCTATGAAGCAAGTTGTCATATTGACTGGACCAGTAGTCACTTAGCATATTAGCCTTTTATATAGATAGACTAGAGGCCTGGTGCATGAAATTCATGCAGGGCGGGGCGGGGGGGGGTCCCTCAGCCCGGCCTGCACTCTCTCCATTCCAGGAACCCTCTCACAATCTGGAACCACTGGCTCCTAACTGCTCACCTGCCTGCTTGCCTGATGCCCCTAACTGCTCCCCTGCTGGCCTGATTGCCCTAACTGCTCTCCCCTCCTAGCCTGATCCCCCTGATTGTCCTAACTGCTCTCCCCTCCTGGCCTGATCCCCCTGACTGCCTAACTGCTCTCCCCTCCTGGCCTGATCCCCCTGATTGCCCTAACTGCTCTCTCCTCCTGGCCTGATCCCCCTGATTGCCCTAACTGCTCTCCCCTCCTGGCCTGATCCCCCTGACTGCCTAACTGCTCTCCCCTCCTGGCCTGATCCCCCTGATTGCCCTAACTGCTCTCCCCTCCTGACCTGATCCCCCTGATTGCCTAACTGCTCTCCCCTCCTGGCCTGATCCCCCTGACTGCCTAACTGCTCTCCCCTCCTGGCCTGATCCCCCTGACTGCCTAACTGCTGCCTTCTCCCTTCTGCCTTCCCCTGCAGTACCTTCTCTCATGGCCTCTGCAAAAGGGACCTCGGTGCTGGACCGGCCCTCACAGCTGCCGTGGCTTTGTCTAGAAGAATGTCCCAAAGGACGTCCAATCTAATTAGCATATTACCCTTTTATTAGTGTAGATTGCTTGAACTTATTCATATGTTAACAGCAATGATAATTCAGACTGGAAAGGAGACTTCTCACTTGTATTTAACTATGAATTCTGCCTGAATAAAGCTACAAATAGGAGGAGCAGACAACACTCTGAGGAGGCAACCACTCACATCAGTGCTCAGCGACCTGGAAAGAGAAGATCAGAAAACGAGATCCAGTGAACTTACAGAGCCTGTGAGGTGCCCTGAGAGGCCACAGAGGACGGGTGGGTGAGAAAGCTCAGGGGACAAAGCCAAGAGTCAGAGAACCAAGACCTGGATTTCAGGCCCTCCCCAGTTCTCAGAATACAGCTCCCTGCGCACAAGGGCCTCACTGTGCCCTGGGGAGTATGACCTGTCACTTCACTTGTCATTCAATGGCAGCAGGACGATGAGCTGATGTCTATGAAGGGAATGTAAGTATTGAGAGGAAAGGGATTACCCAAACAAAAAATGGTCAAAGTTCATAAAAATATTATTTACGCTGTTCTTCTCAGGAGTCCTGGGAGGTTGGAAAAGTCAGTTCACTGCAGCTCAGAACAAGCAATGTAACGAGCACTTTGAGAAGAACATGGCCAGCACTTCGCTGTTGTTCTGCATGGAGCTCTAGAAACCAGAGCTTGGTAACTGAAAGGACAGAACAGGCCTGATGGCTGTGTCCTTAACCCCTCTTCCAGCAAAAGCCGCAGAATGTGTCAGTTACTCAGCCTGCCCTTATCTTGGCCAATGGGAAAGTGGGGGAAACTAGCCCAAGGCCAAAAGTATGCTAGCCACCCCCCTGTCTTTGTGTAACCAGACCCTAGCTGCACCCTGCCCTTGAGTCACTAGCCCCCAGCCCTCACTCAACCAACTGGAATCGGCCAAATCAGTGGTCAGAGTGTGCCCCCACCCCGCCCCAAGCCCTATGAATTCTTTGTTCTCTTGGAACTCCGGGCTCTCTCTTGTATCCAGTAATGGAGGCAAGCGGGGGACCAAGTCCCAGGCGTGAATAAAAGACTCTATGCTTTTGCATCAGATTTGGTGCTCCCTGGTGGATCTTTGGGGGGTCTTGAAATCTGGGCATAACAGGAACGTTGACCTGCTCTCACTGGGCTCTGTGAGGTAGAGGAGCATGCTGCTTCCACAGGCCACTGGCGGCTTCCTCGACCTCCTGGAGGTCTGTGAACAATGCCCTGGACATTCTTACTCTTGAATGTATGATTTGCTCATTTGGATGAGCCCAATGTGACTGCATTTACCCAGCACAAATATCCAGCCTTTCCCTTCTCTCTCTGCAGGTTGTGAGTGTTCAGATTAACTTCAGTACACAGCATGTAACATACAATATACATTTAATAATTTGTTCCATCTACATATCCTCTTCCCATCTTCTGTTATAATTTGAAATGAAAAGTTTCTTTCAAAAGTTCTGTACAATACAATCCTACCTAGAAAAAAGGCCAACTCCATTCACTTGATGACAGACAGGTACTGAGTGCCTTATTCATGCTGGGAAATGGAAAGCACCAAAAGGTGACAAACAAGGCTCCTTCCCCCAGGAAGGGTGCAGCCAGCAGTGAACCAGACAGGAAGGTCCTGCTGCCCCGAGTGAGTCAATGTGAAGAGACAGGCTGAATCTTTGTGGTGTTTTACTCACATGGCCCATGATCCGAGAGGAGCAGGCGTAATACCCTGAAAGAAAGCGCTCTGACATTTCATTTCAAACCAGCCCTTACCATAGGGTTAGAGGGTGCGAAAAGTCTAACACTAGTGATTCCCAGGGTCTGTTTTCTACCATCCTCCTTGCAAAGATGGGCCCAGGAACCTGCAAAGATGAGCCCAGAATGCGGTCTCCCTTGAGATAGGCCCTGCCTTTGACCTGCATTTACAGTGTATCTTCTTCTCTGAGTAATGGCCCCACCTGGGCTCATGGCCACTTTATCTTTTCAGCCCTGCTTGTCTTTTTGCAGCACGTCCTCCAGTGCCCCAGAGTCTGCAAGAACAATCCCTTTTCTACAGCTAATATAGTAAACTCATGGCCCAGTGCACAGATTCCTGAACATTGAAAAGAAATTAATTAGAAGGTGGCTGGCAGGGCGGGACTGGGTGAGATGGGATGGACACACCCTGGAGCCAACCTCCCGTGGTCCCTCCCTGGCTGGCGCACTTGGGGTGGCACCGCAGTTCAAAGGGTGTCTATGGTCACCGTAGCTCGGCGGTAAACCAGATTCGGGGCTGACAGTGCCCCAGCAACAACATAATCCATGGCCGAAGGTGGAATTGCATGGCCCTGCGAGGAATCGGGCTCCCTCCTCTCTGGTTCCGGGGCACGTCACCTGAGAACCACCGCTGCCAAGTCACTGCAGCTCGGCAGCTCCTGCGTTGAGTGTCTTCCACCAGGTGGTCAGTGCGCATCATGGCTACTGCTGGTTGGATGGTTGCTTAGCCATTTATATACATAGATAGCTTATTAAACAACTGAGATTCCATTCTTATAGCTGCCCTTCCCCTAACAGCTAGAACTGTAGCATGGGCCCAGGTGAACTGTATTTCAAACAAATTGGTGATCCAGACAGTGGTAGCTGAAGCAACTTCCCCATTTATTATTATGTAAATCCTTGCTGATGGGCCTTGCCTGTTGCCCAGGGTTGCCTGCCTAAGGGCTATGCTATGGGGGTATCCCAGATCAATAAAAGCTTGGTGAGGCCTGAGCACCGGTGGAAGTCCTTCCTCCTGAGTTGGACTTACTCGCCTGGTCCCCCAATATTCCCAAATTATCTCGTGTCTCTTCTCTTTCATTGTGTGCGGCTCCCCTTCCAGGTCCTGAACCCTGAGCCACGTGGGATGTGGGAAGGAAACACTCAGCAAACCTTGGAAACGGTTCGACAGCAAATAGGCTTCACCTCCCATAACAGAAGGGAAGACAGTGACATCATTCTGACATTGCTTTTTTAAAATTGTAACATTTGACAAATAAATAAATCCATTTCAATTCGGAATGAATAAAAAAAGAGAGAGAGAGGACCCAAATAAATAAAATCAGAAACAAAGGTAGTGAAGTAACAACTGACACCACAGAAATACAAAGGATTGTAAGGAAATACTATGAGCAACTATATGCCAACAAACTGGACAATGTGGATGAAATGGACAAATTCCTAGAAAAATACAATTATCCAAAACTAAATCAGGAAGATTCAGAAGACCTGATTAGGCCATTAACAATTAGTGAAATTGAAGCAGTAATGAAAAAACTCCCATCAAACAAAAGCCCTGGTCTGGACAGCTTCACAGGCAGTTTAACTAAACATTCAAAGAAGAACTAATACCTATACTCCTCAAACTATTCCAAAAAATCCAAGAAAAAGGAACACTTTCAAAGTCTTTTTATGAGGCCAGCATTATTCCAACTCTAAAATCAGATAAAGACACTATAAAGAAAGAGAATTACAGGCCAATATCCCTGAACAACATGGATACTAAAATCCTCAACAAAATATTAGCAAATCGGATCCAGAAATATATTAAAAAGATCATACACCATGAGCAAGTGGGATTTATTTCAGGAAGGCAAGGCTGGTATAATATTCGCAAATCAATAAACATGATACATCACATAAACAAATTGAAAGACAAAATTACATGATCATATCACTAGATGCAAAAAAAGCATTCGACAAAATCAACAACTTTTTTTTTTTGTAAATACTCATCTGAGGATATTTTTGCATTGGTTTTCAGAGAGAGTGGAAGAAATTGGGAAAGACAGAGAGAAATATCAATGGGAGAGAAACACATGGAATGGTTGCCTCCTGCACACACACCGACCAGGGCCTGGGCCTCGGAGGAGCCTGCAACCAAGGTACATGCCCTTGACCAGAATCAAATCTGGGACCCTTGCCAAAACCGGTTTGGCTCAGTGGATAGAGCGTCGGCCTGCGGACTGGAGGGTCCCGGGTTCGATTCCGGTCAGGGGCATGTACCTGGGTTGCGGGCATATCCCCAGTGGGAGATGTGCAGGAGGCAGCTGATCGATGTTTCTCTCTCATCAATGTTTCTGACTCTCTATCGCTCTCCCTTCCTCTCTGTGAAAAATCAATAAAATATATTTTTAAAAAAAAAAAAAAAAAAAAAAATCTGGGACCCTTTGGTCCAATGCTCTATCTGCTGAGCCAAACTGGCAAGTGCCCCCAAACCCTTTTTTTGATTAAAAAAAACTCTCAGCAAAATGGGAACAGAGGGAGCGGAAAAAAAAACAGCAACAACAAAAAAACAAATTGGTGATACCAGACTGTGAGCAGGAATTGCTCCCAGGGTGTCATCTCCCGGGAGGGAGATTCACATGGGCTGCCCCCAGCCTTCTGCTCTCCCCTTATGTCAGCTACACTGCTCCCTGTGGTGCCACTCTGATTGGTTCCTGGCCTTTTTTGCAACATTTTGTCACTTGCAAGAAAATGTTTGTCACTTGCAAGAAAAGCATCCTTGCTTCAAAACACCCTGTTTCTGCTACCCCTCATGTTTTCCTGCCATCCTGTTGCCTGCAAAACACATTTTCGGTTTGTTTTAGCCCATTCCTCCTCTCCCACCCTCCCCTATCCACCCAATTCTGCTCTAACTCCTTTCACTCTGATGCTCACTTCATGGGCTAAGAGCTGCACTGGGTCAGAGAGACACGGGGGTTTTGGACTGGAACATGCAGTGTCCCTCTGGGAAGGATGGTCCCTGGTTCTTTGTCCTTTGGAGTCGATCAATGATTCCACGAAAGGAAGGTGGTATAGAAAAGGGTGGAAATGTATTGAGGAACAAATGCAGACTCCCAAGAGGGAGAGGAAAAGACTCTCACAGCACAGACTCCCGCGTGGGGAGGGATAGACTCTCACAGCACAGACGCCCGCGTGGGAAGGGGATAGACTCTCACAGCACAGACTCCGCGTGGGGAGGGGATAGACTCTCACAGCACAGACTCCAGCGTGGGGAGGGATAGACTCTCACAGCACAGACTCCCGCGTGAGGAGGGATAGACTCTCACAGCACAGACGCCCGCGTGGGAAGGGGATAGACTCTCACAGCACAGACTCCCGCGTGGGGTGGGATAGACTCTCACAGGACAGACTCCGCGTGGGGAGGGATAGACTCTCGCAGCACAGACTCCCGCGTGGGAAGGGGATAGACTCTCACAGGACAGACTCCGCGTGGGGAGGGATAGACTCTCACAGCACAGACTCCCGCGTGGGAAGGGGATAGACTCTCACAGCACAGACTCCCGCGTGGGAAGGGGATAGACTCTCACAGCACAGACTCCCGCGTGGGGAGGGACAGACTCTCACAGCACAGACTCCCCCGTGGGGAGGGATAGACTCTCACAGCACAGACTCCCCCTGGGAAGGGGATAGACCAGCCCTGGGCAAACTACAGCCCGCGGGCCGGATTTGGCCCGTTCGGCTGTTCCAGCCGGAAGAGCGGAGGGTTCTCTTGCTCTCCCCTCCGCTCCTTCACCAGCAGCAGCGTTAACATGGCAGCGTCGGAAACAAGGCCGCAGCTCCTTCTTCTGAGTGGGTGAATTTATATCCGCCCATTCAGTAGAAGGAACAACCTCTCAATCTTCCAGAGGCTCCTTGTAATGCCCGCGGACGCGTCTCCCGACATCACCCTGGGAATGCGTGACACGTTATCGTGGTGATGCAGGGAGACACACCCCTGGAGAGCACAGTATCAGAGCCTTTCTGAGGTAAGATTAAGAGCTCTACTCAAACACAATTTTTCCTGTTCCCACATTCTGTACATCACAATGACTTGTTAATAAAACAACAAAGACTTCCAGCTGTAAAAATGCGTGCTACAGGGCATTTGTGTGAACATGCACCACTGCACATTGGCATCGAGGCAAACATGATGGAAACCTGTGTACCCTGCATTAACCCTGGCTGCGCTGCATTGCAGTACTGCACCACACTGCAACGGCAGCACGGCTAGTGTGAACGAACCCTAATTCAGTGGGTTGAACAAAAAGATTGTATAGAAATGTGATGAACTAAAGATTTTATTACAAAATCGCTTAACTTCAGGGTTTCAGAAGTAATTGGACAAATGAAAAACTGGAAATCAAATGTTCATATCTAATACTTGGATGAAACCCTTTCCTGGTAATGACAGCCTGAAGTCTTGTACTTATGGACATCACCAGATGCTGGGTTTTCTCCTTTGTAATGCTCTGCCAGGCTGTCACAGTAGGGGGATATATATAAATATCCTGCCATTTCCAGCTTTTAATAAGAAAAACTGTTGCAATGGGCATTTAAAAGTGGCACTTGGTTGTTTTTATAGAGTCCAGTGGATGCAATCTGACATTGATAATGGGCTCTTTCACACTATGTGCACTGTGGCTGTTTTTTGCCAGTAATGGAAGTGCTAGTGGTAACTACTGGTTACCCATGTTTTGCACTGCCCTAGCACCTCCCATACAAGTGTTTCTGGAAGACACAGCAATGTGCAGCTATGTGTGTTACCGTAAACAAAGGGCCTGTGTGAAAGATACACAGGTTTCCTATGGAGGAAAGGGGTTGTTCTCTATGGTCAGGGTGTGCCTCTGTCCCATGTCTGAACTTTTTCAGATGATTTTGTTATATATATATTTTTTCGAAGACCAAAAATGTTATAGTAGAGCAAATTTAATCACTTGTTTTTATACTTTACTGTCTTATTTTAGTAAAGAATTTAATAAGAGAATGGTACTGTTGGTTTTAGCCCAATATTAAACATGAGTGGACCAAAGAAAAGGAAAGTGGACAGTGAATGCCAAGTGTTTAAGAGGGAGTGGACAACAAAATATTTTTTCACCGAAGTCCGATCAATGCCAATATGTCTGATATGCCAGGAAACACTTGCAGTCTTCAAAGAGTACAATCTCAGCTATCACTTTGCCACAAAGCATGGCAACTATGCTAGCAAGCAGTCACCTCAAGAACGGGAGGCTACTGCACAGAGGTTGATGGCTAAATTACAGGCTCAGCAAAATGTCTTTCACAGACAAACTGCAATTCAAGAGACAACTACCAAAGCAAGTTTTATGCTATCATTCAAATTAGCAAAAGCTAGCAAAACTCTCTCTGAAGGCGAGTTTTCGAAAGAATGTATGATAGAGACAGCAGGTCTCTTGTGTCCAGAGAGCAAAGGCAAGTTTGAAAAACTCAGCTTATCGCGCAGGACAGTGACTCGTCGAGTGGAACTGATTGATGAAGACTTGGCCAGCAAGTTAAATAATAAGGCAGAGTTCTTTAAGTTTTATTCACTAGCATTGGATGAAAGTAATGACGTAAAGGACACTGCTCAGCTCTTAATTTTTATCCGAGGGATTAGTGACAATTTTGAAATTACGGAGGAGTTTTTAGCCATGGAGCCACTGAAAGGAAAAACACGGGGAGAGGACTTGTATGACCGGGTGTCTACTGTCATCGAGAAAATGAAGCTACCATGGAGTAAACTTGCTAATGTCACGACAGATGGATCTCCAAATTTAACTGGAAAAAATGTTGGACTGCTAAAAAGAATTCAGGATAAAGTGAAAGAGGAGAACCCTAACCAAGATGTTATTTTTCTTCACTGTATTATTCACCAGGAATCATTGTGCAAGTCTATATTACAACTTAATCATGTTGTTAATCCAGTCGTAAAGCTCGTTAATTTCATTCGAGCAAAGGGACTTCAGCACCGTCAGTTTATTAAGTTTCTGGAGGAAACTGATGCGGATCACCACGACTTACTTTACCACTCTCGTCTCCGCTGGTTGAGTTTGGGCAAAGTTTTCAAACGAGTGTGGGAGCTCAAAGAAGAGATCGGTGCATTTTTGAAATTAAAGGGGAAGTCTGACGAATTTACTGAGCTGAGTGACAAGAATTGGCTGTGTGACTTTGCATTTGCTGTAGATATATTTTCACATTTGAATGAGCTAAATGTGAAGCTTACAGGGAAAAGATCAGTATGTACATGACATGTACACTAATGTGAAAACCTTTAAATCGAAGCTGATTTTCTTTTCCAGACAAATTTCAGACAAAGTCTTCACTCATTTTGCCACACTAGCCACACAGAAGGAGACCATCCAAAACATGAAGAAATACAGCAAATCACTGGATGACCTGCATGCAGAATTCTGTCGTAGGTTTTCTGATGTTGAAAAAATTGACCAGTCACTTCAACTGGTGGCCTGTCCTTTGTCACAAAACCCTGAAACAGCACCAGAAGAGGTGCAACTGGAACTCATCGATCTTCAGTCTGACTTTGTCCTAAAGGAGAAATTCAGCTCTCTTGAACTAAGAGACTTTTATGCTTCACTTAATGAAGCCACTTTTCCAAACATCCGGAGGATGGCACAGAAGATACTGGTGCTGTTTGGGTCAACCTATGTTCGTGAGCAGACATTTAGCGTCATGAACATCAACAAAGCCCCTCACAGATCCAGCTTAACTGACGAACACCTCAGATCTATCCTGAGAATAGCCACAACAAAACTAACTCCAGACTTTGATGCATTAGCTAAAAAAGGAGACCAACAACACTGTTCCCACTGAAGTTGATGTTTTAAAGATCAAAAACCTTTCAACCCAGTCTACATTGCCATCTACATCTACGTCCCGGGCATAATTTGAAAGTTGCACTAAAGAAAATGTTTAATTTACTGTTTACACATTTTGTTCTTTTCTATTTGTTTTAGTTTTAAATTATTTTATTATATTTAAGTTTAATTTGAAAGGCTTTTGTACCTTCTCTTTGTTAGGCAATTTTATTTTGCCTTTGCCATCTTCAATATAAGGTATGTTATTGTGCTATGATTGCTCCATTTTTTTAAGTTTCAAATTATAATAATTAGTGTTTACATTCTTCTTGTTAAAATGTTTGAAATGAATAAAACTATTGAAATTAAAAAAAAAAAGACCGTACCCTTTTATGTAATGATGTTTACTTTGAATTTATATTAGTTCACACAAACACTCCATCCATGCTTTTGTTCCGGCCCTCCAGTCCAGTTTAAGAACCCATTGTGGCCCTCGAGTCAAAAAGTTTGCCCACCCCTGGGATAGACTCTGACAGCATAGACCCGCGTGGGGAGGGGAATACTCTCTCAGCACAGACTCCAGCGTGGGGAGGGATAGACTCTCTCAGCACAGACTCCCGCGTGGGGAGTGGCAGATCCTCGTGCTTTGATGTCCCCTCACTCCCAGTGGTCACTTCAGTAACTTCTGAGCTCAAAGGTCACACCTCACAGGGGACACCTGAGATCCTCCCTCCTCCTTCCTTATTGTTTTCCTATTCCCTCTGGACTTTCTTCTCCTCCTTCTGGATGAGGGGCTTCCTTCTCTTTATTTTGTAAATATAAACCTTCAGCTGTACCCAGCTCCTCATTCTATGGAAATGCACCTGATGCAGCTTTTCAGCTCCCCATTCTATGGAAATTTACCGTCTGCTACTTTGCAGCTCTGTATTTTTGTCATGGTCCCCTTAACTTTTAAAGTTTCTGAAAGTTCCTAAACCTGTCTGTTTTCAGCCTACAAATCCCCATTTCAATATTTTCAATAGAGAAGAAAAAGCCCCATGGGAAGGAGCCACAGACACAGGAGGAAACCAGGGAGCGCCCTGGCCCCTACTGCTGCACCGTCCGCCCACAGGTCCTCCCCCAGCCCCGCCCTGGCCCCTACTGCTGCACCGTCCGCCCACAGGTCCTCCCCCAGCCCGCCCTGGCCCCTACTGCTGCCCCGTCCGCCCGCAGGTCCTCCCCCAGCCCCGCCCTGGCCCCTACTGCTGCCCTGTCCGCCCGCAGGTCCTCCCCCAGCCCGCCCTGGCCCCTACTGCTGCCCTGTCCGCCCGCAGGTCCTCCCCGCAGCCCGCCCTGGCCCCTACTGCTGCCCCGTCCGCCCGCAGGTCCTCTCCCCATCACGCAGTACAGGCTGCCTCCCTTACCAGTTACAGGCCACCTTGAAACAAACCTGGCTTGAACTGAGCAAGTCCATGTAGACCCACCTTTTTACACAATGTCTTCTCTTCCTTATGATTTCCTTAACCCTTCGTACGCCATCAGCGTCTACAGACGCAGTGGGGATGGTTTCCGTTTGGACGCGTGGCTGTTACCTGGTCAATAACATGTTCTCTCTAACTCACTTTGTAAAAAATATATTGTATTAATTTTTGTTTTTGTTTTTTACAGAGAGGAAGGGCGAGGGATAGAGAGTTAGAAACATCGATGAGAGGGAAACATCGATGAGAGGGAAACATCGATCAGCTGCCTCCTGCACACCCCCTACTGGGGATGTGCCCGCAGCCAAGATACATGCCCTTGACCGGAATTGAACCTGGGACCTTTCAGTCCGCAGGCCGACGCTCTAGCCACTGAGTCAAACGGGTTACGGCTCTCACTCACTTTATTGGAAGACACAGTCTGTAACATGTAACACACAAAATGCCTGCCGCTTGACTGTTATTGGCAAGGCTCCGGTCACCAGCAGGCGGCTGGGAGTTGGCTTGGGGGGACCAGACGTCAACGCAGGTGTTTGACTGCGAGGGGGCTGGCGCCCCTGACCTTGCGTTGTTTAAGGGTCAACTGTGTTTCTAAAACCTCACAAGGTCACATCCTTCAGAGGTTCGAGAAGGCCCAGCGACCCTTCAAGACCCAGGGGAGTAATTCTTCAACAGCAAAGCCCAAGGGGGGGGGGAGGATAGGGACATTCAGAAGAGAGGGGAGCAGATCTCTCTCTTATCCCCCCCACCCCCACCTCTAGAGCCAAGTGGTAGGTCTCTTTCCATAACAGTCACTAGTTAATTCTGAAAGAATAAAACATGCCACTCATGCTCTTAGAAAGTTAAGGAGCTGTGGCTAATACCTTGAATTAGAGAAAAAGTCCAAAATAAGAGGAAAAATATATGTTACTTTGAAGCGTCCATTTTCCCCTCCGGCGGCAGGCGGCTCCAGGTTCTCAGGCAGATTCCCTAGAAGCAGAGACTGAGGTCAGGGCTCCTGGCACCGCGACGGCAGAGGCAGGAGGAAGCATGACGAGGGTGGGAGGGTCACAGGGAGTGCGGTTCAGGGAAACAGCCGGTGCGGAGGGGGTGGGGGCAGGCGCCGAGGCTGTTCTGCCTGAGCCTGCGCCCCGTGTGGGGAGCGATGGGGCCTATTTCACTCCCTGGGGCGCCCTGAGCAGAGGGGCAGGAGGCGGGGGGGGGGGGGGGCTGAGCCTGAGCTGTGGCACCTGCAGCCGCGGGGCTGGGCCTGCGTCCACCAGGAAGCACCCCCAGGGCTTGGGCCGGACCGTCCACCAGGAAGCACCCCCAGGGCTTGGGCCGGACCGTCCACCAGGAAGCACCCCCAGGGCTTGGGCCGGACCGTCCACCAGGAAGCACCCCCAGGGCTTGGGCCGGACAGCACCTGCCAAGACTAGGCGTTTCCAGAGAAACAAAAGGGTAAGAAAAACCCGCCAACAGAGAAGGAAAAGCTCATGAGTAAACAGGAAAAGAAACGGGAGGGACGCTCCACGCTGCCCGGGTCCCAGTTCCACCCACAACAAAGCGTGTGCAAGGGGTGGGCGCCCGCGGGGGGGGGGGGGGGGGGGGGAGACGAGCTGGGCGGCTCACGTGGTGTCGCCCGAGATCACAAAGGTGGACGTCCTCACCTTTCAACCCTGCGCTGCCTGAACCCTGAGCTGACCTTGATCACCACGGATTGCAGGAGGCCCTCTCACCTGCAGGAAACTCTGACCATTGTCCTACTTCTCAGGTCTCCCACTAGCCCTCCCTCCGCTCGCGTCTCCTGTGGGCACAGCCCGCAGCGCGGTCCCTGCACTCACTTCCCAGGCTGCACAGCTCCACAGGGAGTTCACGCTCCACATGCGAGGAGCTGGGAGCATGTTATTGTGTTTCAGTAAAAGTTCCAAAGGCACCATGTATAGCGCCGGATCCCTACACCCAAAGGACGGCTAATGAGAAGTCCCCAGGGTTGGTTAGAACCCAGGCTGGGCCCAGGAGTCAAGGCAAAAAGAGAAATCGCTTTCACTAACTTTTGAACAAAGAGGAATTCCAGTCCATTGAGAGAAGTAAAGCTTTTAGGTTCATTTTTGTCTTGCTTTTCTCCCTAATTCTTTTATATTTTGGGTAATCCTCACCCAAGGATATTTTCCCCCCTTGATTTTTAGAGGGTGGAAGGCAGGTGAGCGACAGAGGGAAACACTGATGTGAGAGACACTTTGATTGGCTGCCTCCTGCACTTGCCCTGACTGGGGAGGATGGAGCCTGCAATGGAGGTAAGTGCCCTTGGCTGGAGCTGAACCCGAGACCCCTCGGCCTGCAGCCGATGCTCTAACCCCGAGTGAAACGGGTGGGCCCATGTCTGCCTGGTTTGTGTTGCTATTGTCTCGGATGAAACACTCAGAGGCCACACACAGGCACTAAGAGAACCTTCTTGCCAGTTTTCCGCCTTCTCACTAGTAGCTTTAGGGACCATTCTCACCACAGACTGACAACTTCTTTCTGTATTTTTGCTTCAATGCCCAGGAGAGAACCTGAACGCCCCCCACCCACCCACCGCATCCAATCAGCTGTGTGGTCAGAGCGGAGATGGCACCCAGAGGCTCAACTGCCAGGGTGGCAGGGCTGTAGCCAGAGTACACAGAGGGGCTCAGGAAAGCCAACGTGTGCACAGGCTCAGCTCTGCCGTCAGATGAAAGAAGCCACCAAGTGATTTCCAGGCTGGGCAGAGCCTTGCCCAGGTTCAATATGTAATTAAATTAAGCGATTAATTAATTAATCCTGGTAACCTCCCACCTTGAAAGGGTAGACTAGCACTCCAAAATAGGTATAATCAGCCACTATCATTTTAGAGAAATTAGTTCTCCTTTTAATGCCAAAATATTACCTGGTTGATAAATTTATTTTTTTAAAAAAATTAGGTCCATGCAGTGTGGCTCAGTGGTTGAGTGTTGACCTATGAACCAGGGGGTCACGGTTCAATTCCCGGTCAGGGCACATGCCTGGTGTGGGAACCATTCCAGGTCCCTGGATAGTCAAGGCCAGTGGGAGCACAGAGGCCTTGTCATCAATACACCAGAGTGGCCACAGGCCGCGCTGGGCATCTGCCTCAGCGGGATGTTCAGGACTCTGAGCCTGGGAATCCCAATCAGGCCAAGGTACCGTGAGCGGGTGCAAGGCCACACGGTACACTGTGCCCTTCTGTGGCCAGTATGATTGATGTCACTGTTGGCACGAAGCCTTCTTTGTGTAAATGGTGTAAAAGTAGGTACTGACCAGCTAGTTGGCTGGAGTCGGCTGGAGTGAGAAGAAGTCTGCTGGAGAGCGCAGCTGGAATGGAGGGAGAAGTCTGCTGGAGAGAGCAGCTGGGATGGAGGGAGAAGAAGTCTGCTGGAGAGAGCTGCTGGGATGGAGAGAGAAGTCTGCTGGAGAGAGAGCAGCTGGAGTGGAGGGAGAAGAAGTCTGCTGGACAGAGCAGCTGGGATGGAGGGAGAAGAAGTCTGCTGGAGAGAACAGCTGGGATGGGGGGAGAAGAAGTCTGCTGGAGAGAGCAGCTGGGATGGATGGAGAAGTCTGCTGGAGAGAGCAGCTGGGATGGAGGGAGAAGAAGTCTGCTGGAGAGAGAGCACCTGGAATGGAGGGAGAAGAAGTCTGCTGGATAGAACAGCAGGGATGGAGGGAGAAGAAGTCTGCTGGAGAGAGCACCTGGGATGGAGGGAGAAGAAGTCTGCTGGAGAGAGCAGCTGGGATGGAGGGAGAAGAAGTCTGCTGGAGAGAGAGCAGCTGGGATGGAGGAAGAAGTCTGCTGGAGAGAGCACCTGGGATGGAGGGAGAAGAAGTCTGCTGGATAGAACAGCTGGCATGGAGGGAGAAGAAGTCTGCTGGAGAGAGCAGCTGGGATGGAGGGAGAAGAAGTCTGCAAGACAGAGCAGCTGGGATGGAGGGAGAAGAAGTCTGCTGGAGAGAGAGCAGCTGGGATGGAGGGAGAAGTCTGCTGGAGAGAGCAGCTGGGATGGAGGGAGAAGAAGTCTGCTGGACAGAGCAGCTAGGATGGAGGGAGAAGAACTCTGCTGGATAGAACAGCTGGGATGGAGGGAGAAGAAGTCTGCTGGAGAGAGCAGCTGGGATGGGGGGAGAAGAAGTCTGCTGAGAGAGCAGCTGGGATGGAGGGAGAAGTGTGCTGGAGAGCAGCTGGGATGGAGGGAGAAGAAGTCTGCTGGAGAGAGCAGCTGGGATGGGGGGAGAAGAAGTCTGCTGGAGAGAGCAGCTGGGATAGACGGAGAAGTCTGCTGGAGAGAGAAGTTGGGATGGAGGGAGAAGAAGTCTGCTGGAGAGAGAGCAGCTGGGAGGGAGGAAGAAGTCTGCTGGAGAGAGAGCACCTGGAATGGAGGGAGAAGAAGTCTGCTGGATAGAACAGCAGGGATGGAGGGAGAAGAAGTCTGCTGGAGAGAGCAGCTGGGATGGAGGGAGAAGAAGTCTGCTGGAGAGAGCAGCTGGGATGGAGGGAGAAGAAGTCTGCTGGAGAGAGAGCAGCTGGGATGGAGGAAGAAGTCTGCTGGAGAGAGCAGCTGGGATGGAGGGAGAAGAAGTCTGCTGGATAGAACACCTGGCATGGAGGGAGAAGAAGTCTGCTGGAGAGAGCAGCTGGGATGGAGGGAGAAGAAGTCTGCAAGACAGAGCAGCTGGGATGGAGGGAGAAGAAGTCTGCTGGAGAGAGAGCAGCTGGGATGGAGGGAGAAGAAGTCTGCTGGACAGAGCAGCTAGGATGGAGGGAGAAGAACTCTGCTGGATAGAACAGCTGGGATGGAGGGAGAAGAAGTCTGCTGGAGAGAGCAGCTGGGATGGGGGGAGAAGAAGTCTGCTGAGAGAGCAGCTGGGATGGAGGGAGAAGTGTGCTGGAGAGCAGCTGGGATGGAGGGAGAAGAAGTCTGCTGGAGAGAGCAGCTGGGATGGGGGGAGAAGAAGTCTGCTGGAGAGAGCAGCTGGGATAGACGGAGAAGTCTGCTGGAGAGAGAAGTTGGGATGGAGGGAGAAGAAGTCTGCTGGAGAGAGAGCAGCTGGGAGGGAGGAAGAAGTCTGCTGGAGAGAGCAGCTGGGATGGAGGGAGAAGAAGTCTGCTGGATAGAACAGCTGGCATGGAGGGAGAAGAAGTCTGCTGGAGAGAGCAGCTGGGATGGAGGGAGAAGAACTCTGCTGGATAGAACAGCTGGGATGGAGGGAGAAGAAGTCTGCTGGAGAGAGCAGCTGGAATGGAGGGAGAAGAAGTCTGCTAGACAGAGCAGCTGGGATGGAGGGAGAAGAAGACTGCTGGAGAGAGAGCAGCTGGGATGGAGGGAGAAGAAGTCTGCTGGACAGAGCAGCTGGGATGGAGGGAGAAGAAGTCTGCTGGATAGAACAGCTGGGATGGAGGGAGAAGAAGTCTGCTGGATAGAACAGCTGGGATGGAGGGAGAAGAAGTCTGCTGGATAGAACAGCTGGGATGGAGGGAGAAGAAGTCTGCTGGATAGAACAGCTGGGATGGAGGGAGAAGAAGTCTGCTGGAGAGAGCAGCTGGGATGGGGGGAGAAGAAGTCTGCTGAGAGAGCAGCTGGGATGGAGGGAGAAGTGTGCTGGAGAGCAGCTGGGATGGAGGGAGAAGAAGTCTGCTGGAGAGAGCAGCTGGGATGGGGGGAGAAGAAGTCTGCTGGAGAGAGCAGCTGGGATAGACGGAGAAGTCTGCTGGAGAGAGCAGTTGGGATGGGGGGAGAAGAAGTCTGCTGGAGAGAGAGCAGCTGGGAGGGAGGAAGAAGTCTGCTGGAGAGAGCAGCTGGGATGGAGGGAGAAGAAGTCTGCTGGATAGAACAGCTGGCATGGAGGGAGAAGAAGTCTGCTGGAGAGAGCAGCTGGGATGGGGGGAGAAGAAGTCTGCTGAGAGAGCAGCTGGGATGGAGGGAGAAGTGTGCTGGAGAGCAGCTGGGATGGAGGGAGAAGAAGTCTGCTGGAGAGAGCAGCTGGGATGGGGGGAGAAGAAGTCTGCTGGAGAGAGCAGCTGGGATAGACGGAGAAGTCTGCTGGAGAGAGAAGTTGGGATGGAGGGAGAAGAAGTCTGCTGGAGAGAGAGCAGCTGGGAGGGAGGAAGAAGTCTGCTGGAGAGAGCAGCTGGGATGGAGGGAGAAGAAGTCTGCTGGATAGAACAGCTGGCATGGAGGGAGAAGAAGTCTGCTGGAGAGAGCAGCTGGGATGGAGGGAGAAGAACTCTGCTGGATAGAACAGCTGGGATGGAGGGAGAAGAAGTCTGCTGGAGAGAGCAGCTGGAATGGAGGGAGAAGAAGTCTGCTAGACAGAGCAGCTGGGATGGAGGGAGAAGAAGACTGCTGGAGAGAGAGCAGCTGGGATGGAGGGAGAAGAAGTCTGCTGGACAGAGCAGCTGGGATGGAGGGAGAAGAAGTCTGCTGGATAGAACAGCTGGGATGGAGGGAGAAGAAGTCTGCTGGATAGAACAGCTGGGATGGAGGGAGAAGAAGTCTGCTGGATAGAACAGCTGGGATGGAGGGAGAAGAAGTCTGCTGGATAGAACAGCTGGGATGGAGGGAGAAGAAGTCTGCTGGAGAGAGCAGCTGGGATGGGGGGAGAAGAAGTCTGCTGAGAGAGCAGCTGGGATGGAGGGAGAAGTGTGCTGGAGAGCAGCTGGGATGGAGGGAGAAGAAGTCTGCTGGAGAGAGCAGCTGGGATGGGGGGAGAAGAAGTCTGCTGGAGAGAGCAGCTGGGATAGACGGAGAAGTCTGCTGGAGAGAGCAGTTGGGATGGGGGGAGAAGAAGTCTGCTGGAGAGAGAGCAGCTGGGAGGGAGGAAGAAGTCTGCTGGAGAGAGCAGCTGGGATGGAGGGAGAAGAAGTCTGCTGGATAGAACAGCTGGCATGGAGGGAGAAGAAGTCTGCTGGAGAGAGCAGCTGGGATGGAGGGAGAAGAAGTCTGCAAGACAGAGCAGCTGGGATGGAGGGAGAAGAAGTCTGCAAGACAGAGCAGCTGGGATGGAGGGAGAAGAAGTCTGCTGGAGAGAGAGCAGCTGGGATGGAGGGAGAAGTCTGCTGGAGAGAGCAGCTGGGATGGAGGGAGAAGAAGTCTGCTGGACAGAGCAGCTGGGATGGAGGGAGAAGAAGTCTGCTGGAGAGGACAGCTGGGATGGGGGGAGAAGAAGTCTGCTGGAGAGAGCAGCTGGGATGGAGGGAGAAGTCTGCTGGAGAGAGCAGCTGGGATGGAGGGAGAAGAAGTCTGCTGGAGAGAGAGCACCTGGAATGGAGGGAGAAGAATTCTGCTGGATAGAACAGCTGCGATGAAGGGAGAAGAAGTCTGCTGGAGAGAGCAGCTGGGATGGAGGGAGAAGAAGTCTGCTGGAGAGAGCAGCTGGGATGGAGGGAGAAGAAGTCTGCTGGATAGAACAGCTGGCATGGAGGGAGAAGAAGTCTGCTGGAGAGAGCAGCTGGGATGGAGGGAGAAGAAGTCTGCAAGACAGAGCAGCTGGGATGGAGGGAGAAGAAGTCTGCTGGAGAGAGAGCAGCTGGGATGGAGGGAGAAGTCTGCTGGAGAGAGCAGCTGGGATGGAGGGAGAAGAAGTCTGCAAGACAGAGCAGCTGGGATGGAGGGAGAAGAAGTCTGCTGGAGAGAGAGCAACTGGGATGGAGGGAGAAGTCTGCTGGAGAGAGCAGCTGGGATGGAGGGAGAAGAAGTCTGCTGGACAGAGCAGCTAGGATGGAGGGAGAAGAAGTCTGCTGGATAGAACAGCTGGGATGGAGGGAGAAGAAGTCTGCTGGAGAGAGCAGCTGGAATGGAGGGAGAAGAAGTCTGCTAGACAGAGCAGCTGCGATGAAGGGAGAAGAAGTCTGCTGGAGAGAGCAGCTGGGATGGAGGGAGAAGAAGTCTGCTGGAGAGAGCAGCTGGGATGGAGGGAGAAGATGTCTGCTGGATAGAACAGCTGGCATGGAGGGAGAAGAAGTCTGCTGGAGAGAGCAGCTGGGATGGAGGGAGAAGAAGTCTGCAAGACAGAGCAGCTGGGATGGAGGGAGAAGAAGTCTGCTGGAGAGAGCAGCTGGGATGGAGGGAGAAGAAGTCTGCTGGAGAGAGAGCAGCTGGGATGGAGGAAGAAGTCTGCTGGAGAGAGCAGCTGGGATGGAGGGAGAAGAAGTCTGCTGGATAGAACAGCTGGCATGGAGGGAGAAGAAGTCTGCTGGAGAGAGCAGCTGGGATGGAGGGAGAAGAAGTCTGCAAGACAGAGCAGCTGGGATGGAGGGAGAAGAAGTCTGCTGGAGAGAGAGCAGCTGGGATGGAGGGAGAAGTCTGCTGGAGAGAGCAGCTGGGATGGAGGGAGAAGAAGTCTGCTGGACAGAGTAGCTAGGATGGAGGGAGAAGAAGTCTGCAGGATAGAACAGCTGGGATGGAGGGAGAAGAAGTCTGCTGGAGAGAGCAGCTGGAATGGAGGGAGAAGAAGTCTGCTAGACAGAGCAGCTGGGATGGAGGGAGAAGAAGACTGCTGGGGAGAGAGCAGCTGGGATGGAGGGAGAAGAAGTCTGCTGGACAGAGCAGCTGGGATGGAGGGAGAAGAAGTCTGCTGGATAGAACAGCTGGGATGGAGGGAGAAGAAGTCTGCTGGATAGAACAGCTGGGATGGAGGGAGAAGAAGTCTGCTGGAGAGAGCAGCTGGGATGGAGGGAGAAGGAGTCTGCTGGAGAGAGCAGCTGGGATGGACGGAGAAGTCTGCTGGAGAGAGCAGCTGGGATGGAGGGAGAAGAAGTCTGCTGGAGAGAGAGCAGCTGGGATGGAGGGAGAAGTCTGCTGGAGAGAGCAGCTGGGATGGAGGGAGAAGAAGTCTGCTGGATAGAACAGCTGGGATGGAGGGAGAAGAAGTCTGCTGGATAGAACAGCTGGGATGGAGGGAGAAGAAGTCTGCTGGATAGAACAGCTGGGATGGAGGGAGAAGAAGTCTGCTGGAGAGAGCAGCTGGGATGGGGGGAGAAGAAGTCTGCTGAGAGAGCAGCTGGGATGGAGGGAGAAGTGTGCTGGAGAGCAGCTGGGATGGAGGGAGAAGAAGTCTGCTGGAGAGAGCAGCTGGGATGGGGGGAGAAGAAGTCTGCTGGAGAGAGCAGCTGGGATAGACGGAGAAGTCTGCTGGAGAGAGCAGTTGGGATGGAGGGAGAAGAAGTCTGCTGGAGAGAGAGCAGCTGGGAGGGAGGAAGAAGTCTGCTGGAGAGAGCAGCTGGGATGGAGGGAGAAGAAGTCTGCTGGATAGAACAGCTGGCATGGAGGGAGAAGAAGTCTGCTGGAGAGAGCAGCTGGGATGGAGGGAGAAGAAGTCTGCTAGACAGAGCAGCTGGGATGGAGGGAGAAGAAGACTGCGGGAGAGAGAGCAGCTGGGATGGAGGGAGAAGAAGTCTGCTGGACAGAGCAGCTGGGATGGAGGGAGAAGAAGTCTGCTGGATAGAACAGCTGGGATGGAGGGAGAAGAAGTCTGCTGGATAGAACAGCTGGGATGGAGGGAGAAGAAGTCTGCTGGATAGAACAGCTGGGATGGAGGGAGAAGAAGTCTGCTGGATAGAACAGCTGGGATGGAGGGAGAAGAAGTCTGCTGGAGAGAGCAGCTGGGATGGGGGGAGAAGAAGTCTGCTGGAGAGAGCAGCTGGGATGGGGGGAGAAGAAGTCTGCTGAGGGAGCAGCTGGGATGGAGGGAGAAGTGTGCTGGAGAGCAGCTGGGATGGAGGGAGAAGAAGTCTGCTGGAGAGAGCATCTGGGATGGGGGGAGAAGAAGTCTGCTGGAGAGAGCAGCTGGGATAGACGGAGAAGTCTGCTGGAGAGAGCAGTTGGGATGGAGGGAGAAGAAGTCTGCTGGAGAGAGAGCAGCTGGGAGGGAGGAAGAAGTCTGCTGGAGAGAGCAGCTGGGATGGAGGGAGAAGAAGTCTGCTGGATAGAACAGCTGGCATGGAGGGAGAAGAAGTCTGCTGGAGCGAGCATCTGGGATGGAGGGAGAAGAAGTCTGCAAGACAGAGCAGCTGGGATGGAGGGAGAAGAAGTCTGCAAGACAAAGCAGCTGGGATGGAGGGAGAAGAAGTCTGCTGGAGAGAGAGCAGCTGGGATGGAGGGAGAGGTCTGCTGGAGAGAGCAGCTGGGATGGAGGGAGAAGAAGTCTGCTGGACAGAGCAGCTAGGATGGAGGGAGAAGAAGTCTGCTGGAGAGAACAGCTGGGATGGGGGGAGAAGAAGTCTGCTGGAGAGAGCAGCTGGCATGGAGGGAGAAGAAGTCTGCTGGAGAGAGCAGCTGGGATGGAGGGAGAAGAAGTCTGCAAGACAGAGCAGCTGGGATGGAGGGAGAAGAAGTCTGCTGGAGAGAGCAGCTGGGATGGAGGGAGAAGAAGTCTGCTGGAGAGAGAGCAGCTGGGATGGAGGAAGAAGTCTGCTGGAGAGAGCAGCTGGGATGGAGGGAGAAGAAGTCTGCTGGATAGAACAGCTGGCATGGAGGGAGAAGAAGTCTGCTGGAGAGAGCAGCTGGGATGGAGGGAGAAGAAGTCTGCAAGACAGAGCAGCTGGGATGGAGGGAGAAGAAGTCTGCTGGAGAGAGAGCAGCTGGGATGGAGGGAGAAGTCTGCTGGAGAGAGCAGCTGGGATGGAGGGAGAAGAAGTCTGCTGGACAGAGTAGCTAGGATGGAGGGAGAAGAAGTCTGCAGGATAGAACAGCTGGGATGGAGGGAGAAGAAGTCTGCTGGAGAGAGCAGCTGGAATGGAGGGAGAAGAAGTCTGCTAGACAGAGCAGCTGGGATGGAGGGAGAAGAAGACTGCTGGGGAGAGAGCAGCTGGGATGGAGGGAGAAGAAGTCTGCTGGACAGAGCAGCTGGGATGGAGGGAGAAGAAGTCTGCTGGATAGAACAGCTGGGATGGAGGGAGAAGAAGTCTGCTGGATAGAACAGCTGGGATGGAGGGAGAAGAAGTCTGCTGGAGAGAGCAGCTGGGATGGAGGGAGAAGGAGTCTGCTGGAGAGAGCAGCTGGGATGGACGGAGAAGTCTGCTGGAGAGAGCAGCTGGGATGGAGGGAGAAGAAGTCTGCTGGAGAGAGAGCAGCTGGGATGGAGGGAGAAGTCTGCTGGAGAGAGCAGCTGGGATGGAGGGAGAAGAAGTCTGCTGGATAGAACAGCTGGGATGGAGGGAGAAGAAGTCTGCTGGATAGAACAGCTGGGATGGAGGGAGAAGAAGTCTGCTGGATAGAACAGCTGGGATGGAGGGAGAAGAAGTCTGCTGGAGAGAGCAGCTGGGATGGGGGGAGAAGAAGTCTGCTGAGAGAGCAGCTGGGATGGAGGGAGAAGTGTGCTGGAGAGCAGCTGGGATGGAGGGAGAAGAAGTCTGCTGGAGAGAGCAGCTGGGATGGGGGGAGAAGAAGTCTGCTGGAGAGAGCAGCTGGGATAGACGGAGAAGTCTGCTGGAGAGAGCAGTTGGGATGGAGGGAGAAGAAGTCTGCTGGAGAGAGAGCAGCTGGGAGGGAGGAAGAAGTCTGCTGGAGAGAGCAGCTGGGATGGAGGGAGAAGAAGTCTGCTGGATAGAACAGCTGGCATGGAGGGAGAAGAAGTCTGCTGGAGAGAGCAGCTGGGATGGAGGGAGAAGAAGTCTGCTAGACAGAGCAGCTGGGATGGAGGGAGAAGAAGACTGCGGGAGAGAGAGCAGCTGGGATGGAGGGAGAAGAAGTCTGCTGGACAGAGCAGCTGGGATGGAGGGAGAAGAAGTCTGCTGGATAGAACAGCTGGGATGGAGGGAGAAGAAGTCTGCTGGATAGAACAGCTGGGATGGAGGGAGAAGAAGTCTGCTGGATAGAACAGCTGGGATGGAGGGAGAAGAAGTCTCCTGGATAGAACAGCTGGGATGGAGGGAGAAGAAGTCTGCTGGAGAGAGCAGCTGGGATGGGGGGAGAAGAAGTCTGCTGGAGAGAGCAGCTGGGATGGGGGGAGAAGAAGTCTGCTGAGAGAGCAGCTGGGATGGAGGGAGAAGTGTGCTGGAGAGCAGCTGGGATGGAGGGAGAAGAAGTCTGCTGGAGAGAGCATCTGGGATGGGGGGAGAAGAAGTCTGCTGGAGAGAGCAGCTGGGATAGACGGAGAAGTCTGCTGGAGAGAGCAGTTGGGATGGAGGGAGAAGAAGTCTCCTGGAGAGAGAGCAGCTGGGAGGGAGGAAGAAGTCTGCTGGAGAGAGCAGCTGGGATGGAGGGAGAAGAAGTCTGCTGGATAGAACAGCTGGCATGGAGGGAGAAGAAGTCTGCTGGAGCGAGCATCTGGGATGGAGGGAGAAGAAGTCTGCAAGACAGAGCAGCTGGGATGGAGGGAGAAGAAGTCTGCAAGACAAAGCAGCTGGGATGGAGGGAGAAGAAGTCTGCTGGAGAGAGAGCAGCTGGGATGGAGGGAGAAGTCTGCTGGAGAGAGCAGCTGGGATGGAGGGAGAAGAAGTCTGCTGGACAGAGCAGCTAGGATGGAGGGAGAAGAAGTCTGCTGGAGAGAACAGCTGGGATGGGGGGAGAAGAAGTCTGCTGGAGAGAGCAGCTGGGATGGATGGAGAAGTCTGCTGGAGAGAGCAGCTGGGATGGAGGGAGAAGAAGTCTGCTGGAGAGAGAGCACCTGGAATGGAGGGAGAAGAAGTTTGCTGGATAGAACAGCTGGGATGGAGGGAGAAGAAGTCTGCTGGAGAGAGCAGCTGGGATGGAGGGAGAAGAAGTCTGCTGGAGAGAGCAGCTGGGATGGAGGGAGAAGAAGTCTGCTGGATAGAACAGCTGGCATGGAGGGAGAAGAAGTCTGCTGGAGAGAGCAGCTGGGATGGAGGGAGAAGAAGTCTGCAAGACAGAGCAGCTGGGATGGAGGGAGAAGAAGTCTGCTGGAGAGAGAGAAGCTGGGATGGAGGGAGAAGTCTGCTGGAGAGAGCAGCTGGGATGGAGGGAGAAGAAGTCTGCTGGACAGAGCAGCTAGGATGGAGGGAGAAGAAGACTGCTGGAGAGAGAGCAGCTGGGATGGAGGGAGAAGAAGTCTGCTGGAAGAGCAGCTGGAATGGAGGGAGAAGAAGTCTGCTAGACAGAGCAGCTGGGATGGAGGGAGAAGAAGACTGCTGGGGAGAGAGCAGCTGGGATGGAGGGAGAAGAAGTCTGCTGGACAGAGCAGCTGGGATGGAGGGAGAAGAAGTCTGCTGGAGAGAGAGCAGCTGGGATGGAGGGAGAAGTCTGCTGGAGAGAGCAGCTGGGATGGAGGGAGAAGAAGTCTGCTGGACAGAGCAGCTAGGATGGAGGGAGAAGAAGTCTGCTGGATAGAACAGCTGGGATGGAGGGAGAAGAAGTCTGCTGGAGAGAGCAGCTGGAATGGAGGGAGAAGAAGTCTGCTAGACAGAGCAGCTGGGATGGAGGGAGAAGAAGACTGCTGGGGAGAGAGCAGCTGGGATGGAGGGAGAAGAAGTCTGCTGGACAGAGCAGCTGGGATGGAGGGAGAAGAAGTCTGCTGGATAGAACAGCTGGGATGGAGGGAGAAGAAGTCTGCTGGATAGAACAGCTGGGATGGAGGGAGAAGAAGTCTGCTGGAGAGAGCAGCTGGGATGGAGGGAGAAGAAGTCTGCTGGAGAGAGCAGCTGGGATGGACGGAGAAGTCTGCTGGAGAGAGCTGCTGGGATGGAGGGAGAAGAAGTCTGCTGGAAAGAGAGCAGCTGGGATGGAGGGAGAAGTCTGCTGGAGAGAGCAGCTGGGATGGAGGGAGAAGAAGTCTGCTGGAGAGAGCAGCTGGAATGGAGGGAGAAGAAATCTGCTAGACAGAGCAGCTAGGATGGAGGGAGAAGAAGTCTGCTGGAGAGAGAGCAGCTGGGATGGAGGGAGAAGAAGTCTGCTGGATAGAACAGCTGGGATGGAGGGAGAAGAAGTCTGCTGGATAGAACAGCTGGGATGGAGGGAGAAGAAGTCTGCTGGATAGAACAGCTGGGATGGAGGGAGAAGAAGTCTGCTGGATAGAACAGCTGGGATGGAGGGAGAAGAAGTCTGCTGGAGAGAGCAGCTGGGATGGGGGGAGAAGAAGTCTGCTGAGAGAGCAGCTGGGATGGAGGGAGAAGTGTGCTGGAGAGCAGCTGGGATGGAGGGAGAAGAAGTCTGCTGGAGAGAGCAGCTGGGATGGGGGGAGAAGAAGTCTGCTGGAGAGAGCAGCTGGGATAGACGGAGAAGTCTGCTGGAGAGAGCAGTTGGGATGGAGGGAGAAGAAGTCTGCTGGAGAGAGAGCAGCTGGGAGGGAGGAAGAAGTCTGCTGGAGAGAGAGCAGCTGGCATGGAGGGAAAAGAAGTCTGCTGGATAGAACAGCTGGCATGGAGGGAGAAGAAGTCTGCTGGAGAGAGCAGCTGGGATGGAGGGAGAAGAACTCCGCTGGATAGAACAGCTGGGATGGAGGGAGAAGAAGTCTGCTGGAGAGAGCAGCTGGAATGGAGGGAGAAGCAGTCTGCTAGACAGAGCAGCTGGGATGGAGGGAGAAGAAGACTGCTGGAGAGAGAGCAGCTGGGATGGAGGGAGAAGAAGTCTGCTGAGAGAGCAGCTGGGATGGAGGGAGAAGAAGTCTGCTGGATAGAATAGCTGGGATGGAGGGAGAAGAAGTCTGTTGGATAGAACAGCTGGGATGGAGGGAGAAGAAGTCTGCTGGATAGAACAGCTGGGATGGAGGGAGAAGAAGTCTGCTGGAGAGAGCAGCTGGGATGGGGGGAGAAGAAGTCTGCTGGAGAGAGCAGCTGGGATGGGGGGAGAAGAAGTCTGCTGAGAGAGCAGCTGGGATGGAGGGAGAAGTGTGCTGGAGAGCAGCTGGGATGGAGGGAGAAGAAGTCTGCTGGAGAGAGCAGCTGGGATGGGGGGAGAAGAAGTCTGCTGGAGAGAGCAGCTGGGATGGGGGGAGAAGAAGTCTGCTGGAGAGAGCAGCTGGGATAGACGGAGAAGTCTTCTCGAGAGAGCAGTTGGGATGGAGGGAGAAGAAGTCTGCTGGAGAGAGAGCAGCTGGGAGGGAGGAAGAAGTCTGCTGGAGAGAGCAGCTGGGATGGAGGGAGAAGAAGTCTGCTGGATAGAACAGCTGGCATGGAGGGAGAAGAAGTCTGCTGGAGCGAGCAGCTGGGATGGAGGGAGAAGAAGTCTGCAAGACAGAGCAGCTGGGATGGAGGGAGAAGAAGTCTGCAAGACAGAGCAGCTGGGATGGAGGGAGAAGAAGTCTGCTGGAGAGAGAGCAGCTGGGATGGAGGGAGAAGTCTGCTGGACAGAGCAGCTGGGATGGAGGGAGAAGAAGTCTGCTGGACAGAGCAGCTGGGATGGAGGGAGAAGAAGTCTGCTGGAGAGAACAGCTGGGATGGGGGGAGAAGAAGTCTGATGGAGAGAGCAGCTGGGATGGATGGAGAAGTCTGCTGGAGAGAGCAGCTGGGATGGAGGGAGAAGAAGTCTGCTGGAGAGAGAGCACCTGGAATGGAGGGAGAAGAAGTTTCCTGGATAGAACAGCTGGGATGGAGGGAGAAGAAGTCTGCTGGAGAGAGCAGCTGGGATGGAGGGAGAAGAAGTCTGCTGGAGAGAGCAGCTGGGATGGAGGGAGAAGAAGTCTGCTGGATAGAACAGCTGGCATGGAGGGAGAAGAAGTCTGCTGGAGAGAGCAGCTGGGATGGAGGGAGAAGGAGTCTGCAAGACAGAGCAGCTGGGATGGAGGGAGAAGAAGTCTGCTGGAGAGAGAGAAGCTGGGATGGAGGGAGAAGTCTCCTGGAGAGAGCAGCTGGGATGGAGGGAGAAGAAGTCTGCTGGACAGAGCAGCTAGGATGGAGGGAGAAGAACTCTGCTGGATAGAACAGCTGGGATGGAGGGAGAAGAAGTCTGCTGGAGAGAGCAGCTGGAATGGAGGGAGAAGAAGTCTGCTAGACAGAGCAGCTGGGATGGAGGGAGAAGAAGACTGCTGGAGAGAGAGCAGCTGGGATGGAGGGAGAAGAAGTCTGCTAGACAGAGCAGCTTGGATGGAGGGAGAAGAAGTCTGCTGGAGAGAGAGCAGCTGGGATGGAGGGAGAAGTCTGCTGGAGAGAGCAGCTGGGATGGAGGGAGAAGAAGTCTGCTGGACAGAGCAGCTAGGATGGAGGGAGAAGAAGTCTGCTGGATAGAACAGCTGGGATGGAGGGAGAAGAAGTCTGCTGGAGAGAGCAGCTGGAATGGAGGGAGAAGAAGTCTGCTAGACAGAGCAGCTGGGATGGAGGGAGAAGAAGACTGCTGGAGAGAGAGCAGCTGGGATGGAGGGAGAAGAAGTCTGCTGGACAGAGCAGCTGGGATGGAGGGAGAAGAAGTCTGCTGAGAGAGCAGCTGGGATGGAGGGAGAAGAAGTCTGCTGGAGAGAGAGCAGCTGGGATGGAGGGAGAAGTCTGCTGGAGAGAGCAGCTGGGATGGAGGGAGAAGAAGTCTGCTGGATAGAACAGCTGGGATGGAGGGAGAAGAAGTCTGCTGGATAGAACAGCTGGGATGGAGGGAGAAGAAGTCTGCTGGATAGAACAGCTGGGATGGAGGGAGAAGAAGTCTGCTGGAGAGAGCAGCTGGGATGGGGGGAGAAGAAGTCTGCTGAGAGAGCAGCTGGGATGGAGGGAGAAGTGTGCTGGAGAGCAGCTGGGATGGAGGGAGAAGAAGTCTGCTGGAGAGAGCAGCTGGGATGGGGGGAGAAGAAGTCTGCTGGAGAGAGCAGCTGGGATAGACGGAGAAGTCTGCTGGAGAGAGCAGTTGGGATGGAGGGAGAAGAAGTCTGCTGGAGAGAGAGCAGCTGGGAGGGAGGAAGAAGTCTGCTGGAGAGAGCAGCTGGGATGGAGGGAGAAGAAGTCTGCTGGATAGAACAGCTGGCATGGAGGGAGAAGAAGTCTGCTGGAGAGAGCAGCTGGGATGGAGGGAGAAGAAGTCTGCTAGACAGAGCAGCTGGGATGGAGGGAGAAGAAGACTGCGGGAGAGAGAGCAGCTGGGATGGAGGGAGAAGAAGTCTGCTGGACAGAGCAGCTGGGATGGAGGGAGAAGAAGTCTGCTGGATAGAACAGCTGGGATGGAGGGAGAAGAAGTCTGCTGGATAGAACAGCTGGGATGGAGGGAGAAGAAGTCTGCTGGATAGAACAGCTGGGATGGAGGGAGAAGAAGTCTGCTGGATAGAACAGCTGGGATGGAGGGAGAAGAAGTCTGCTGGAGAGAGCAGCTGGGATGGGGGGAGAAGAAGTCTGCTGGAGAGAGCAGCTGGGATGGGGGGAGAAGAAGTCTGCTGAGGGAGCAGCTGGGATGGAGGGAGAAGTGTGCTGGAGAGCAGCTGGGATGGAGGGAGAAGAAGTCTGCTGGAGAGAGCATCTGGGATGGGGGGAGAAGAAGTCTGCTGGAGAGAGCAGCTGGGATAGACGGAGAAGTCTGCTGGAGAGAGCAGTTGGGATGGAGGGAGAAGAAGTCTGCTGGAGAGAGAGCAGCTGGGAGGGAGGAAGAAGTCTGCTGGAGAGAGCAGCTGGGATGGAGGGAGAAGAAGTCTGCTGGATAGAACAGCTGGCATGGAGGGAGAAGAAGTCTGCAAGACAGAGCAGCTGGGATGGAGGGAGAAGAAGTCTGCAAGACAAAGCAGCTGGGATGGAGGGAGAAGAAGTCTGCTGGAGAGAGAGCAGCTGGGATGGAGGGAGAGGTCTGCTGGAGAGAGCAGCTGGGATGGAGGGAGAAGAAGTCTGCTGGACAGAGCAGCTAGGATGGAGGGAGAAGAAGTCTGCTGGAGAGAACAGCTGGGATGGGGGGAGAAGAAGTCTGCTGGAGAGAGCAGCTGGCATGGAGGGAGAAGAAGTCTGCTGGAGAGAGCAGCTGGGATGGAGGGAGAAGAAGTCTGCAAGACAGAGCAGCTGGGATGGAGGGAGAAGAAGTCTGCTGGAGAGAGCAGCTGGGATGGAGGGAGAAGAAGTCTGCTGGAGAGAGAGCAGCTGGGATGGAGGAAGAAGTCTGCTGGAGAGAGCAGCTGGGATGGAGGGAGAAGAAGTCTGCTGGATAGAACAGCTGGCATGGAGGGAGAAGAAGTCTGCTGGAGAGAGCAGCTGGGATGGAGGGAGAAGAAGTCTGCAAGACAGAGCAGCTGGGATGGAGGGAGAAGAAGTCTGCTGGAGAGAGAGCAGCTGGGATGGAGGGAGAAGTCTGCTGGAGAGAGCAGCTGGGATGGAGGGAGAAGAAGTCTGCTGGACAGAGTAGCTAGGATGGAGGGAGAAGAAGTCTGCAGGATAGAACAGCTGGGATGGAGGGAGAAGAAGTCTGCTGGAGAGAGCAGCTGGAATGGAGGGAGAAGAAGTCTGCTAGACAGAGCAGCTGGGATGGAGGGAGAAGAAGACTGCTGGGGAGAGAGCAGCTGGGATGGAGGGAGAAGAAGTCTGCTGGACAGAGCAGCTGGGATGGAGGGAGAAGAAGTCTGCTGGATAGAACAGCTGGGATGGAGGGAGAAGAAGTCTGCTGGATAGAACAGCTGGGATGGAGGGAGAAGAAGTCTGCTGGAGAGAGCAGCTGGGATGGAGGGAGAAGGAGTCTGCTGGAGAGAGCAGCTGGGATGGACGGAGAAGTCTGCTGGAGAGAGCAGCTGGGATGGAGGGAGAAGAAGTCTGCTGGAGAGAGAGCAGCTGGGATGGAGGGAGAAGTCTGCTGGAGAGAGCAGCTGGGATGGAGGGAGAAGAAGTCTGCTGGATAGAACAGCTGGGATGGAGGGAGAAGAAGTCTGCTGGATAGAACAGCTGGGATGGAGGGAGAAGAAGTCTGCTGGATAGAACAGCTGGGATGGAGGGAGAAGAAGTCTGCTGGAGAGAGCAGCTGGGATGGGGGGAGAAGAAGTCTGCTGAGAGAGCAGCTGGGATGGAGGGAGAAGTGTGCTGGAGAGCAGCTGGGATGGAGGGAGAAGAAGTCTGCTGGAGAGAGCAGCTGGGATGGGGGGAGAAGAAGTCTGCTGGAGAGAGCAGCTGGGATAGACGGAGAAGTCTGCTGGAGAGAGCAGTTGGGATGGAGGGAGAAGAAGTCTGCTGGAGAGAGAGCAGCTGGGAGGGAGGAAGAAGTCTGCTGGAGAGAGCAGCTGGGATGGAGGGAGAAGAAGTCTGCTGGATAGAACAGCTGGCATGGAGGGAGAAGAAGTCTGCTGGAGAGAGCAGCTGGGATGGAGGGAGAAGAAGTCTGCTAGACAGAGCAGCTGGGATGGAGGGAGAAGAAGACTGCGGGAGAGAGAGCAGCTGGGATGGAGGGAGAAGAAGTCTGCTGGACAGAGCAGCTGGGATGGAGGGAGAAGAAGTCTGCTGGATAGAACAGCTGGGATGGAGGGAGAAGAAGTCTGCTGGATAGAACAGCTGGGATGGAGGGAGAAGAAGTCTGCTGGATAGAACAGCTGGGATGGAGGGAGAAGAAGTCTCCTGGATAGAACAGCTGGGATGGAGGGAGAAGAAGTCTGCTGGAGAGAGCAGCTGGGATGGGGGGAGAAGAAGTCTGCTGGAGAGAGCAGCTGGGATGGGGGGAGAAGAAGTCTGCTGAGAGAGCAGCTGGGATGGAGGGAGAAGTGTGCTGGAGAGCAGCTGGGATGGAGGGAGAAGAAGTCTGCTGGAGAGAGCATCTGGGATGGGGGGAGAAGAAGTCTGCTGGAGAGAGCAGCTGGGATAGACGGAGAAGTCTGCTGGAGAGAGCAGTTGGGATGGAGGGAGAAGAAGTCTCCTGGAGAGAGAGCAGCTGGGAGGGAGGAAGAAGTCTGCTGGAGAGAGCAGCTGGGATGGAGGGAGAAGAAGTCTGCTGGATAGAACAGCTGGCATGGAGGGAGAAGAAGTCTGCTGGAGCGAGCATCTGGGATGGAGGGAGAAGAAGTCTGCAAGACAGAGCAGCTGGGATGGAGGGAGAAGAAGTCTGCAAGACAAAGCAGCTGGGATGGAGGGAGAAGAAGTCTGCTGGAGAGAGAGCAGCTGGGATGGAGGGAGAAGTCTGCTGGAGAGAGCAGCTGGGATGGAGGGAGAAGAAGTCTGCTGGACAGAGCAGCTAGGATGGAGGGAGAAGAAGTCTGCTGGAGAGAACAGCTGGGATGGGGGGAGAAGAAGTCTGCTGGAGAGAGCAGCTGGGATGGATGGAGAAGTCTGCTGGAGAGAGCAGCTGGGATGGAGGGAGAAGAAGTCTGCTGGAGAGAGAGCACCTGGAATGGAGGGAGAAGAAGTTTGCTGGATAGAACAGCTGGGATGGAGGGAGAAGAAGTCTGCTGGAGAGAGCAGCTGGGATGGAGGGAGAAGAAGTCTGCTGGAGAGAGCAGCTGGGATGGAGGGAGAAGAAGTCTGCTGGATAGAACAGCTGGCATGGAGGGAGAAGAAGTCTGCTGGAGAGAGCAGCTGGGATGGAGGGAGAAGAAGTCTGCAAGACAGAGCAGCTGGGATGGAGGGAGAAGAAGTCTGCTGGAGAGAGAGAAGCTGGGATGGAGGGAGAAGTCTGCTGGAGAGAGCAGCTGGGATGGAGGGAGAAGAAGTCTGCTGGACAGAGCAGCTAGGATGGAGGGAGAAGAAGACTGCTGGAGAGAGAGCAGCTGGGATGGAGGGAGAAGAAGTCTGCTGGAAGAGCAGCTGGAATGGAGGGAGAAGAAGTCTGCTAGACAGAGCAGCTGGGATGGAGGGAGAAGAAGACTGCTGGGGAGAGAGCAGCTGGGATGGAGGGAGAAGAAGTCTGCTGGACAGAGCAGCTGGGATGGAGGGAGAAGAAGTCTGCTGGAGAGAGAGCAGCTGGGATGGAGGGAGAAGTCTGCTGGAGAGAGCAGCTGGGATGGAGGGAGAAGAAGTCTGCTGGACAGAGCAGCTAGGATGGAGGGAGAAGAAGTCTGCTGGATAGAACAGCTGGGATGGAGGGAGAAGAAGTCTGCTGGAGAGAGCAGCTGGAATGGAGGGAGAAGAAGTCTGCTAGACAGAGCAGCTGGGATGGAGGGAGAAGAAGACTGCTGGGGAGAGAGCAGCTGGGATGGAGGGAGAAGAAGTCTGCTGGACAGAGCAGCTGGGATGGAGGGAGAAGAAGTCTGCTGGATAGAACAGCTGGGATGGAGGGAGAAGAAGTCTGCTGGATAGAACAGCTGGGATGGAGGGAGAAGAAGTCTGCTGGAGAGAGCAGCTGGGATGGAGGGAGAAGAAGTCTGCTGGAGAGAGCAGCTGGGATGGACGGAGAAGTCTGCTGGAGAGAGCTGCTGGGATGGAGGGAGAAGAAGTCTGCTGGAAAGAGAGCAGCTGGGATGGAGGGAGAAGTCTGCTGGAGAGAGCAGCTGGGATGGAGGGAGAAGAAGTCTGCTGGAGAGAGCAGCTGGAATGGAGGGAGAAGAAATCTGCTAGACAGAGCAGCTAGGATGGAGGGAGAAGAAGTCTGCTGGAGAGAGAGCAGCTGGGATGGAGGGAGAAGAAGTCTGCTGGATAGAACAGCTGGGATGGAGGGAGAAGAAGTCTGCTGGATAGAACAGCTGGGATGGAGGGAGAAGAAGTCTGCTGGATAGAACAGCTGGGATGGAGGGAGAAGAAGTCTGCTGGATAGAACAGCTGGGATGGAGGGAGAAGAAGTCTGCTGGAGAGAGCAGCTGGGATGGGGGGAGAAGAAGTCTGCTGAGAGAGCAGCTGGGATGGAGGGAGAAGTGTGCTGGAGAGCAGCTGGGATGGAGGGAGAAGAAGTCTGCTGGAGAGAGCAGCTGGGATGGGGGGAGAAGAAGTCTGCTGGAGAGAGCAGCTGGGATAGACGGAGAAGTCTGCTGGAGAGAGCAGTTGGGATGGAGGGAGAAGAAGTCTGCTGGAGAGAGAGCAGCTGGGAGGGAGGAAGAAGTCTGCTGGAGAGAGAGCAGCTGGCATGGAGGGAAAAGAAGTCTGCTGGATAGAACAGCTGGCATGGAGGGAGAAGAAGTCTGCTGGAGAGAGCAGCTGGGATGGAGGGAGAAGAACTCCGCTGGATAGAACAGCTGGGATGGAGGGAGAAGAAGTCTGCTGGAGAGAGCAGCTGGAATGGAGGGAGAAGCAGTCTGCTAGACAGAGCAGCTGGGATGGAGGGAGAAGAAGACTGCTGGAGAGAGAGCAGCTGGGATGGAGGGAGAAGAAGTCTGCTGAGAGAGCAGCTGGGATGGAGGGAGAAGAAGTCTGCTGGATAGAATAGCTGGGATGGAGGGAGAAGAAGTCTGTTGGATAGAACAGCTGGGATGGAGGGAGAAGAAGTCTGCTGGATAGAACAGCTGGGATGGAGGGAGAAGAAGTCTGCTGGAGAGAGCAGCTGGGATGGGGGGAGAAGAAGTCTGCTGGAGAGAGCAGCTGGGATGGGGGGAGAAGAAGTCTGCTGAGAGAGCAGCTGGGATGGAGGGAGAAGTGTGCTGGAGAGCAGCTGGGATGGAGGGAGAAGAAGTCTGCTGGAGAGAGCAGCTGGGATGGGGGGAGAAGAAGTCTGCTGGAGAGAGCAGCTGGGATGGGGGGAGAAGAAGTCTGCTGGAGAGAGCAGCTGGGATAGACGGAGAAGTCTTCTCGAGAGAGCAGTTGGGATGGAGGGAGAAGAAGTCTGCTGGAGAGAGAGCAGCTGGGAGGGAGGAAGAAGTCTGCTGGAGAGAGCAGCTGGGATGGAGGGAGAAGAAGTCTGCTGGATAGAACAGCTGGCATGGAGGGAGAAGAAGTCTGCTGGAGCGAGCAGCTGGGATGGAGGGAGAAGAAGTCTGCAAGACAGAGCAGCTGGGATGGAGGGAGAAGAAGTCTGCAAGACAGAGCAGCTGGGATGGAGGGAGAAGAAGTCTGCTGGAGAGAGAGCAGCTGGGATGGAGGGAGAAGTCTGCTGGACAGAGCAGCTGGGATGGAGGGAGAAGAAGTCTGCTGGACAGAGCAGCTGGGATGGAGGGAGAAGAAGTCTGCTGGAGAGAACAGCTGGGATGGGGGGAGAAGAAGTCTGATGGAGAGAGCAGCTGGGATGGATGGAGAAGTCTGCTGGAGAGAGCAGCTGGGATGGAGGGAGAAGAAGTCTGCTGGAGAGAGAGCACCTGGAATGGAGGGAGAAGAAGTTTCCTGGATAGAACAGCTGGGATGGAGGGAGAAGAAGTCTGCTGGAGAGAGCAGCTGGGATGGAGGGAGAAGAAGTCTGCTGGATAGAACAGCTGGCATGGAGGGAGAAGAAGTCTGCTGGATAGAACAGCTGGCATGGAGGGAGAAGAAGTCTGCTGGAGAGAGCAGCTGGGATGGAGGGAGAAGGAGTCTGCAAGACAGAGCAGCTGGGATGGAGGGAGAAGAAGTCTGCTGGAGAGAGAGAAGCTGGGATGGAGGGAGAAGTCTCCTGGAGAGAGCAGCTGGGATGGAGGGAGAAGAAGTCTGCTGGACAGAGCAGCTAGGATGGAGGGAGAAGAACTCTGCTGGATAGAACAGCTGGGATGGAGGGAGAAGAAGTCTGCTGGAGAGAGCAGCTGGAATGGAGGGAGAAGAAGTCTGCTAGACAGAGCAGCTGGGATGGAGGGAGAAGAAGACTGCTGGAGAGAGAGCAGCTGGGATGGAGGGAGAAGAAGTCTGCTAGACAGAGCAGCTTGGATGGAGGGAGAAGAAGTCTGCTGGAGAGAGAGCAGCTGGGATGGAGGGAGAAGTCTGCTGGAGAGAGCAGCTGGGATGGAGGGAGAAGAAGTCTGCTGGACAGAGCAGCTAGGATGGAGGGAGAAGAAGTCTGCTGGATAGAACAGCTGGGATGGAGGGAGAAGAAGTCTGCTGGAGAGAGCAGCTGGAATGGAGGGAGAAGAAGTCTGCTAGACAGAGCAGCTGGGATGGAGGGAGAAGAAGACTGCTGGAGAGAGAGCAGCTGGGATGGAGGGAGAAGAAGTCTGCTGGACAGAGCAGCTGGGATGGAGGGAGAAGAAGTCTGCTGGATAGAACAGCTGGGATGGAGGGAGAAGAAGTCTGCTGGAGAGAGAGCAGCTGGGATGGAGGGAGAAGTCTGCTGGAGAGAGCAGCTGGGATGGAGGGAGAAGAAGTCTGCTGGATAGAACAGCTGGGATGGAGGGAGAAGAAGTCTGCTGGAGAGAGCAGCTGGAATGGAGGGAGAAGAAGTCTCCTAGACAGAGCAGCTGGGATGGAGGGAGAAGAAGTCTGCTGGAGAGAGAGCAGCTGGGATGGAGGGAGAAGAAGTCTGCTGGATAGAACAGCTGGGATGGAGGGAGAAGAAGTCTGCTGGATATAACAGCTGGGATGGAGGGAGAAGAAGTCTGCTGGAGAGAGAGCAGCTGGGATGGAGGGAGAAGTCTGCTGGAGAGAGCAGCTGGGATGGAGGGAGAAGAAGTCTGCTGGACAGAGCAGCTAGTATGGAGGGAGAAGAAGTCTGCTGGATAGAACAGCTGGGATGGAGGGAGAAGAAGTCTGCTGGAGAGAGCAGCTGGAATGGAGGGAGAAGAAGTCTGCTAGACAGTGCAGCTGATATGGAGGGAGAAGAAGTCTGCTGGAGAGAGAGCAGCTGGGATGGAGGGAGAAGAAGTCTGCTGGACAGAGCAGCTGGGATGGAGGGAGAAGAAGTCTGCTGGATAGAACAGCTGGGATGGAGGGAGAAGAAGTCTGCTGGATAGAACAGCTGGGATGGATGGAGAAGAAGTCTGCTGGAGAGAGCAGCTGGGATGGAGGGAGAAGAAGTCTGCTGGAGAGAGCAGCTGGGATGGACGGAGAAGTCTGCTGGAGAGAGCAGCTGGGATGGAGGGAGAAGAAGTCTGCTGGAGAGAGAGCAGCTGGGATGGAGGGAGAAGTCTGCTGGAGAGAGCAGCTGGGATGTAGGGAGAAGAAGTCTGCTGGAGAGAGCTGCTGGGATGGGGGGAGAAGTAGTCTGCTGGAGAGAGCAGCTGGGATGGAGGGAGAAGAAGTCTGCTGGACAGAGCAGCTAGGATGGAGGGAGAAGAAGTCTGCTGTATAGAACAGCTGGGATGGAGGGAGAAGAAGTCTGCTGGATAGAACAGCTGGGATGGAGGGAGAAGAAGTTTGCTGGATAGAACAGCTGGGATGGAGGGAGAAGAAATCTGCTGGAGAGAGCAGCTCGGATGGAGGGAGAAGTCTGCTGGAGAGAGCAGCTGGGATGGAGGGAGAAGAAGTCTGCTGGAGAGAGCAGCTGGGATGGGGGGAGAAGATGTCTGCTGGAGAGAGCAGCTGGAATGGACGGAGAAGTCTGCTGGAGAGTGAGCTGCTGGGATGGAGGGAGAAGTCTGCTCGAGAGAGCAGCTGGGATGGAGGGAGAAGAAGTCTGCTGGAGAGAGCAGCTGGGATGGGGGGAGAAGAAGTCTGCTGGAGAGAGCAGCTGGGATGGAGGGAGAAGTCTGCTGGAAAGAGCAACTGGGATGGAGGGAGAAGAAGTCTGCTGGAGAGAGCAGCTGGGGTGGAGGGAGAAGTCTGCTGGAGAGAGAGCAGCTGGCATGGAGGGAGAAGTCTGCTGGAGAGAGCAGCTAGGATGGAGGGAGAAGAAGTCTGCTGTATAGAACAGCTGGGATGGAGGGAGAAGAAGTCTGCTGGATAGAACAGCTGGGATGGAGGGAGAAGAAGTCTGCTGGATAGAACAGCTGGGATGGAGGGAGAAGAAATCTGCTGGAGAGAGCAGCTCGGATGGAGGGAGAAGTCTGCTGGAGAGAGCAGCTGGGATGGAGGGAGAAGAAGTCTGCTGGAGAGAGCAGCTGGGATGGGGGGAGAAGATGTCTGCTGGAGAGAGCAGCTGGAATGGACGGAGAAGTCTGCTGGAGAGTGAGCAGCTGGGATGGAGGGAGAAGTCTGCTCGAGAGAGCAGCTGGGATGGAGGGAGAAGAAGTCTGCTGGAGAGAGCAGCTGGGATGGGGGGAGAAGAAGTCTGCTGGAGAGAGCAGCTGGGATGGAGGGAGAAGTCTGCTGGAGAGAGAGCAGCTGGGATGGAGGGAGAAGTCTGCTGGAAAGAGCAACTGGGATGGAGGGAGAAGAAGTCTGCTGGAGAGAGCAGCTTGGGTGGAGGGAGAAGTCTGCTGGAGAGAGAGCAGCTGGCATGGAGGGAGAAGTCTGCTGGAGAGAGCAGCTGGGATGGAGAGAGAAGAAGTCTGCTGGATAGAACAGCTGGGATGGAAGGAGAAGAAGTCTGCTGGACAGAGCAGCTGGGATGGAGGGAGAAGGTGTCTGCTGGAGAGAGCAGCTGGAATGCGGGGAGAAGAAGTCTGCTGGAGAGCAGCTGGGATGGAGAGATGGAGAAGCTGCTGAGCTGGAGCTCTGGTGCAGCTACGACGTGAGGTGGTGAGTCTGAGGCAGCGTGTGGCTGCTCAGCTGAAGCTGTGGGTACAGGGACAGATGCTGCTTTATGGAGAAGAGGTATGTTCACCCGCTGGTGTCTGCTGCCTGCCTGCATGGACTTGGCTGTAGGGACTGTTCTGTCTGACGGCTATGTGGCCACTGGCTCCTGCAATAAGGACTCATCCTTATATACCCACAGCCTCTCGTGGCTTCTCCGTCTCCCAAGACCCCCTGCCAGCTCTGCCCAGACCAGTGCCAGTCAGACTGCGAGTCTGTGGTGCTTGTGCTGGGCTCCCGCGGGGCTGTGCTCTGACACCCGGGTTGTAGGCCGGACCCCTAGTGTGAGGCATGCAGGAGGCAGCCAACCAGGGATCCTCATCATTGATGTTTCTCTCTCTCTCCCTCTCCCTTCCGCTCTGAAATCAGTAAAAAATATTTTTTAAAAATTGGGAAAGGCCAGTAGGACTGGTCACAAACGCATTGCAGGCAAATGGTACTCTTTACAAAAGATAACGGAGCATGAAAAGTTAGGTCTGAGATGCTACCCTGTCTACCTTCCTTGGATTTCATTTCGTTCCACACCTATGGTGCGTCTGGTCCCGTCTGGCTTTGTCTGGGTTATGGCATGGTCTGGTTGGCCTGAGGTCACAGGTTCCAGGGAACAGAGTCTGACAATGACATGTTCTCCCTGAGACACAGTCACAGCCTGCTCTCACTTCCCAGGGAGAGCGACATTACGGTCCTTCTCTGTGGTGAATGACTGAGCTCTTTGCAAAATCTAATCACAAATCTGAACAGGCAGTAAATTTGTTCCTGCTTCTATTTATAGAATTTCAAACTTTAAGCTAAAATGGGCTCAGAAGCTGCTCTCAGAGAACCCAAACCATAAGCACCAAACGCTCCTGAGAGAGTCGGTTCCACTCAGGTCTCCGCTGGGGGGGTCACGTGCGCCAGGAAGTGGACCAGAACCCTCCAGGGGACAGCAGACCAGCAGCACATGCAGAACCTCCCTCTGGCAGGTGGGCTGCGAGGGTCTCCCCCACATTCTGTTCTCGTCTCTGAGCCACACCTGGAAAGTGCTGCGACCTGCTTGTGCCAGGGCTCCACTGGCTGGGGCTGGAGCGGGTCCGAGGCTGCTAGGCCAGGGGTGCCGAGAGGCAGGTCAAACAGTGAGAGGACACTAGCCCAAGATGACACTTTTGATATCGAGGCACAAGTGACATTGTGGATGCAGAGCTGGAGGGGGCAACTGGACACAGTCCCTGCCCTTCAGCGGCTTGGGGCAGGGACAGAGAACAGAGAACTGTAAGTCTGTTCTCACTTTCATGTCCTCTCTGACCACTGGGCTTCATGATGGGCAGCATAAGTACTTCCAGGTTTATGAAGCCCAACATGGGAACTAAAGTTTTGGGCACCAGGTCCCATGTTACTAAGGACTATGTCAACATACACTTGGAATTGCAGCACACACTCTCACACAGTTTGTTTTTAAAACATTAGGAGAGGGACATAGAAGGCAGTGCTCTGACCTCTCCCCAGAAAGAAACAAATGTGTCTTCTCAGGGGTTCGGGTCTGTTTCACATCTTCATGATTCCCACCAGGAGGTGCAATACTATGCAGCTGTAAAAAAGAACTCTTACCATTTGCAGCAGCATGGAGGAGCCTGGAGAGCATTATGCGAAGTGAAATAAGCCAGTCAGAGAAAGGCAAGTATTACACGATCTCACTCATATGTGGACTCTAATAAACAAAATAAACTGATGGACAAAATAGATCCAGAGACATGGAAGCACAGAACAGACCCTCAAACCTCAGAGGGAAGGTGGGATGGGGTGATTGGGTAATGATATTATATGCATACTAGTGTCCCAGTGCACGAATTCATGCACATTGAAAGGAAATTAATTAGAAGAAATATTTTAATGTCGCTGTTCACCCTTTCTCTATAATAGAAGTATCAACCAAATTCACGATCAACAATGACAGATAGAAACACACATGTGATTGGTGCCGGCGAGAACTTTGTATGTACCGAGCATGCACAAGTCAACTTAGCCTTTTATAGACATAGAATAAACTTGCTTCATTAGACCTGCTTTCTGATGTAGCTAAACTTTTCCAGCCCAGTAAAGCACCCCAACTTCTCTTTCAGGTAATTGTCAGCAACACAACAAATATCAACATGGAGCAGATTATTATTGTAGATCATGCAGGGAGAACAAAGGGTAAAATATTTAACTGCAGCAGTGTTTGACTATATTCTGCGCAGTGAGAAAACCTGAAGTCATTTTCAAGGTCCGCCATTTCTTACTTCTTTTTAGTTGGGTCAAGTTTCTAAACTTTCTAAATTTCCATTTTCTGGCTCATGAAAAGAAAATAGGATTCCACTGAGTCTCCTATGTACCTATTCCAGGACTTCTGTGAGGATCAAATGAGATTAGGCACGGGAAAACGCTTCACAGACATTTGGTTTAACTGTGAAATGTTTGCACCTGGCTATAAAGGAAGTCGTGTTCCTGGGCTGAAGAAACTGCAAGGAGGCTAGTCGCTAGGGAGAGGAGCCAGGCGTTGCTATGTGACGTTGTTACCTGGCACCCACAGTGGCTGTTTCCTGGCTGAGCTGGGCTGGGCCGCATTTTGTGCTGTGGGGTCTTGGCAGCATTGGCTGAGATTTGGTGGGGTGTTCCTCCGGGGTGGTGGCAGGGCCTATGTCCCACTTGGCGGAAGCCGAGTGTTGGTTTGTCAGCGCCAGGTCTGTGGTGCCATTTATCTTTAAGCTAGTAGCCTGGTGCACAAAATTTATGCACATTAAAAGGGAATTAATTAGTGGAAATATTTTAATATTGCTATTTGCCCTTTCTATATAATAGAAGTATGAGAGATGAAAGGAAATTAATAAATGTATATGAAAATAATATATAAATTTATTAATAAACAGTAGCAAAAGGATATAACAACAGCAGAGGCATGATATAAAAACGACAAAAACATGATATGAAAACAACAAAAACGACATAAAAACAACAAAAACAAGATATAAAAACAACAGTGATGCAAACAATGACTGATAAATTGATTAAACTTATTCTAATATCTCCTTGTACACCACATTAAGAGTGAAAACACTTTCAGAGTGCTTGACTAATTTCCCTTGTGCTGAAGTATTTAGAACTTTAACTTTAACGTCACATGCTCTTCGAACTCGAGAGAAAGCAACATATAACTGACCATGTGCAAAAACAGTTTCAGGTAGGAACATGCCTACTCTGTCTAGAGTTTGTCCTTGTGATTTATTAATAGTCATCACAAATGCTGGCATCACGGGAACTGTCGTCGAATCAGTTTAAATGGGAGGCCAGTGTCAGATGGGGACAAATCAATTCTTGGAATCAGAACAACCTCTCCCTCTGCAGATCCTGTTAATACTTCAGCTTTGATAATGTTAGGTTGTAATCTTTTGATAATAAATCTGGTACCATTACAAAGACCCCATTTACTATTAAGATTTCTCAATAGCATGATGATTGCACCCACTTTCAATTTTAATTTATGACATGGCATTCCTGAAGGAGTAATACTATTAAGAAATTCGATGGGAAAATTTTCCTTTACAGCATCATCTGTGGAATCAATGGAATCATTACTCAAATATGTGTGAAAATCTCCATTGAGCATATCCAAAATTTCTTCATTTACTTTTTGAATGTGCTCATTTTTTGAACAAAGAATTGCACATTTAGATATAGTTTTAATATTATCTATAGATATAGTATTTCCAAAGGTAGCTTCAATAATAGATCCATTACAAATCATTTCAAAGAGGATTTCAATAATATCCATTCCTAAATGAAAACTGCTATCAAGTTTGCCATCTCCAAGTTTTACTAACCATTCACTATAAGCAGAATCCTCTGATCTCATATTTATTGTAAGAGACAACTTTCTGAAACAGCCCCAAACATTGCAGTACTTTAAACTCGTTTGTACTATGGCCAATCACATAGCATTCGGTACAATACTGAGACATTGCCGAAAATCCTCTCCAAGAAGGAGAACATTCCCACCAAACACAACATTCAAATTTCTCTTAGTTATCTGTCTATGGCGTTTATAGCATGACTGGATGCCATGGTGCATTCATCAATAATGAGAAGTTGGGCCTTTTTAATAGTTTCAGCAACCTCACTGTTTATATCAAGTCTAGAAATTGAAGTTTCATTTAGTGGAATGGGTAATTTATATTGGGAATGAAAGGTGCTTCCACCGAGAAGTAAATTTGCAGCAATTCTTGTAGATGCTGTGGGTAAAACAGTACTACCATCACCTCTAATATAATGTATTAAAACTTTATAAAGATATGCCTCCATGCTCTGAGGGTCGGTTCCTGCCTCAAACCTCGCCCTCCCTGGAAACAACTCGGGGAGGGTGCAGGTGTTGCTAAGAGGACCCAGGACTCAGTGTGGCCACACTCTGAGGGCAGTTTCCTGCCTCAAACCTCACCGCCCTGTGGGAAACAGCTTGGAGAGGGTGCAGCCGTTTCCAAGACGACCCCTGCAGGACTGACTTCCTTCAGGTTGGTCGAGCCTCAGTTGTGATGTTACACCCAGGGTTTTTATATAAATAGATGGACAGTGCGAGTCATGGCAGCTCCTGCGTGGAGCATCTGCCCCTAGTGGTCAGTGCGTGTCACAGCTACTGGTTGGATGGATGGTCACTTAGCCTTTTATGTATACAGGTATGCATAGCCCACGGACACAGGCCATAGAGTGGTGACGGCCTGGGAAGGGCAGGTGTGGGGTAGAGAGGATCCACAGCTAAAAAACAATAAAAGGGAAATCTACAATACTTTCTACAATAAAGATAAATTAAAAAAAGAAAAGCTAAAGCAAATATCATATGATCTCACTCATACGTGGTATATTTTTAAAAAGAAAACCAAAAATAAACAAGCAAATAAACAAACTCATAGAGGCAGACAACAGATCAGGGGCTGGGGCTGGGGCTAGGACTTGAGGCAGAGAGAGGGTGAAACATGTAAAGGGCCAAGTGTCCGGTGACAAGCGGCAGCTAGATTTGGAGTGAGTGCAGTGCAGCCGGATTGTATAATGTTTCACGACTGACCCGTGTGGACTGCAGTGAGCGAGGGCCACATCCTCTCACACACACGCCGGATCGGGCTCCTCGAAGGGCAGGAGGTGGGACCCGCGCAGGGACCTGGGTTCAGGGAGGCCGCTCAGCGAGGGCATGGCGGGAAGACATTAGAGCAGTGAGAGGGAAGCCAAAGAGCTTAACGTGCGCCACCTGCAGAGCCAAGGAGAGCACCAGGAGAGACCGTGGTGTCTGCCACCCCGGAGGGAGCTGGTGCCCAGCAGGCACGGCCTTGGGGCTGCCCCGTGAGAGGCCGCGGGTGAGGCTTAGCCTGGGTACAGGGAGGCCTCTGCATGAAGGTCCTCATGGGAGCTTGTGAAGATTTGGGGAGAAGGATTTAAGCAAGAACGAGACTTCCTGACATCTGGGGACAGATGGATTCTGAGAGCCCTCGAGGGTTGCTGGGGCACCAACAGCAACCCCGACGCCAACCAGGGTCCTAATTCCATTCAGTCGGCACTGACCACCTGCCGTGTGCAGACCCCACACAAGGACAGTGGCTCACAGGCGGAGGTGCCAGCCAGCCAGCCCCAGGCTCACGTGCACCGGCGACCAGCCAGCTCTCCATGCGGGAGTTCCCGTGACCCCTCGTTCACTAACCCACTAGCAGGGCTCGCAGGGCTCACGGAAAGCACCATGCTCACAGCTTTACCGTGAGGATGGGGTCGGGAGCAGTCTAGTGGGAGAGGTGCGTAGTTCCAGGGCTGGGGAGAGGGGCAGAGAGCCTCCAGGCCCTTTCCCGTGACATCTGGGCCTGTCGCCTCCGCAGAACATCACGTGCTCACCACCCACTGGAAGCTTCAGTGGCCAGAGCTTTCTTGGGGCCTTAGCCAGTCTCCCCTCCCTGCAGGTTGGGGAGGGGCCTGAAAAAGTTCCCACCCGCTAGCCATGCGCTTCTTCCTGGTGTGGCCAGCCCGCTGGCTGGGAGACTATCCCAGGGCCCCTGGCCCCTCATTAGCATCCGCCCGGGTGTGGTGGGAAGGGGCTCCTCATGAATAACCAAGGGCACTCCCACCACAGGCACTTCCAAAGGGTCGGAGCTCTGAGCCAGGAAGAGACACAGGAGCAGAGCGATGTCTGTCCTCTTGTATCACAGGACCACAGGGAAGGTGGGTGGTGGCCATCGCACTGAGCAGGTGAAAGGTCAATGGAGAGGGACCGGCCCATGGAGAGCTGGTCGCCAGGAGGAGGGGCCCGGAGGGAGGAGGAAAGCGGCTCCCCCAGGAGCCAGGCTGCTCCCGGGAGAGGAGCCGGCGCAGACCAGCCCGAGGCTGTGCGGGAACGAGCCCACAGCCGCCTCTGGCGTGAGCCCCAAGGAGGAAGCAGGTGGGCTGAGGCCTAACACAACCCCCTGTCACTCCCTTTGCTTTTGAGACAACCTGTGTAAGAGCCGCGAAGAGACGCCTGTTGGCAGGAGCGCGACCGCCTCCAGCAGGAAGGAGCCTCCTCTCAGGAGCCGGTTTGTTTCATTCTTTAAACCCAGAGCGGAGCCTGTCGGCTTCTGGGCCGGGAGGGTCCCATCCGGACCGCGTGGGTCACAGCCACAGGCCTGCCCTCCGGCTGCCAGGGAAGTGGCTCGCTGCTGCCATGTCACCCCGCAGGCAGGTCCTCTCCCACCTGCACTCGGCGTAGACCTCCCAGGAGAGACAGCTAAAGCGCCTGCCTTATTCCATGAACACAGGTGACACGTGAGAGCTGGCCCTGACCCTTGTTGCACTGATGCCGAGGGCAGGGCCAGCAGCACCCAGCGCTCGGATCGGCGGGGCCCGGGGCGCCGCAGTCGGGGGAGGGCCGAGGCCAGGAAGCGCCTGAGTGCAAAGTCCCAAACCACAGGCCGGGCTCGGGGCAGGGCCAGCAGGCCGCGGCGCAGGCTCCCAGGAGGGCTGAGGGCAGAGGCTGCCTGTAGGTGTCAGACCACAGCTCTGTGCTGGGAGCCCGCAGTCTGTGGGAACAGCACTGACTCCCGACACCAATGGCCTTGAGCAGAACGGAGCTGAAATGTGATGGGACAGAGCGCATGACTGGACTATGTGAAGGGAATCCTTCAACCCACGCCCACCTGCGACAGCTGGGACCAGATCTGGGACTTCCAGGCCAGGCCCGACGACCTGCTCATCTGCACCTACCCTAAAGCAGGTGGGGCGGGCGGGGGAGCAGGGGAGGGGGCGGGAAATGCCTTAATAATGAAATAAAGAGATGACCGGGTTTGAGTGGAGGGCTGCTGGCTGGGCAGAGTGAGGGCCACAGCAAATTGCCCTGGAAACTGAAACTAAAATGACCTACAAGTTTTCAGCGTTTAATTCTTCCAGCGACACCCATTTCTTTTTACTTCCTCAGAGGAGCGTGAATAAAACAGCAAAGAACAAAAGGGCTCTAGACTTGTTGACAGATTTGTTCCCCAGGCGGGCCTTCCTGTGGGCCTGGCTCAAAGCCGCTCTGTGTGAGTGAGCAGGAAAGGGACCAGGCTGATTTGGGGACGAGGACGAGGAGGGGAGCAGTGGTTCTGCACTGCTGACCCGCTCAGCAGCCCTCAGATCTGCAGGTCAGGAGCGGAGAGCTGTTCTTCCTAAGTGTCCCAATTCTGCCCCAATTAATTAATGATCTGTCTAGATTTAGCGGGACATATGCAGGTGACCAGGGGTCAGCAATAACGGCCTGTCGCCTGGTACTTCACACCTAGACAGTTGAGCTGAACCGGAACACATGAACACACAGACAGAATTAGTATGCAATCACACAAGGTTTATTTACGTATTTCTAGTGGCTCCTAGGCTCCAGCAAAGGCCACCCGGCGTTGCACACTGAAAGACGGACGACGAAGACAGAGACAGACAGGCGGCCGCAGTTGGGTCAGGCTCACACAGCACAGCAGTCAGGCAGGGGCTCATCTCACAGAGTGACGTGGAGTCCGCCTCTCATCAGGCAGGAGATGTCCTCTGAAGAAAATCTGGTCTTATATAGCCAGTGGTAAACAACTTGTGTCTTATTGGTGTGGGCCAGACAGTGTGTCTTATGCTAGGAGCAGGGTGTTTACACTTTAAGGGCTTAGGGTATTCACATCAGGATAGTGGGGCGTTCACCACATTTTGGAAGTTACAGAGTATTGGGTTCTTCACACAGCAAACATTTCACACATTAATTATTTCCACACATTAGAGGGGTTTCCTTATGACCATAACATTATTATAACATTCTACCTGGTGGTTCCCCAAGGACATATAGGGAGGGGGATCACAGGAGGCCAAAAATTAATTTTGTTAATTTTTTTTTTGCAGAGTAGGAATCTAATGAAGAGGGAGAGGAGGTAGATAATGGCTAAGAGAAATAAAATGGTTTTTGCTAAGCAGAGGTGACGGAGTTCCATCCTTTTTGGATGTAATAGAGGGGGTTAAAGAGATTCCAGTGTGGGGTGCAAGGTACAGTCCTCCAGAGAGAAACGATGGTGGTCCCGAAGTCGCAGTGTTTGTCAGGCCGGCCAGGTCTGCAGCTGTGCTGAGGGTCATGCTGTTGGGGGTCAGGAGTAGGTGGTCGGTGGCTTTCGATGTTGCTCCAAGTTTCTCGATGGTGTCATCAGTGTTTCTGGAGCTCTTTTAACTTAGAAATGGTGTTATTAATGGAAACAGGTTGGTGTAGTGCTTCAGGGAGATAGAGAATTGGATAGGTACAGAGGGATGAAAATATAGGGAAGTTCTTTCAATAAAGGAGGAATATTGGGTGTCATTAAGATATGTAATATTCATAGGGTGAGAAAGAAGGGTGCAGTTATTAGAAGAATCCAGAGGAAGGTCAGAATTAGAGGTATGATCATAATAGGTAATATTCACAAAGCGGGTAAGGAAGTAAAAGTGGCCTGAGTTATGTATAAGGGGTTCCGGGGTGTGGGCTGCATGGGGGCTGAGAAGAGGGACAGGTGAGGTGGGCTGGCAGCAATGTAGACATTAGGTGAGAATCCAACAAGGGGTTTCGGGGGAAGAAGTGCGGTTCAGCATAAAGCAGGTCAGAATCGGGTTTAGCCCAGGTCCCGTCAGGTAAGAATGCAGGGAGATTTAGGGCAGAATATCCAACCAGGTGTTCGCCACCTATTGTAGGAAGAATAGTTAGTTGGAAAGAGAATAAATCGCAGCCAACAGGTTTAGAGAAATCAACCATAGCGGTTGAATCACTCCAGGTTGGGGTGAAGCCATGTCCCAGAAGCATAAGGGTATGAATGTCTTTAAGAGCACAGTGAGGAAGTTTTGGGTTTGTTGGCAGGAATAAAGTAGTTGGGAGTCTGAGAACCTGGTACTGAGATCCTGAAGGTCTACGTGAAGCTGGCGGATGTTGTCATCCATGGTTTTTGCTGCGGCTGAGAGTCGTTTCAGTTGCTGTTGGGTTTGGATTGCTAATTCATAGGCTGAGTGGAAATTTCTAGATATAAGGTGTAAGCGTTCATTATATTTAGAGTTTTGAAGTTTGGTCTATTTTTGTAGGTCTAAAGATATTTCCGCAATTTTGACAGTGTTAGCTGAAGAGACGGTGAGAGAAAGAGCTGCAACAGCGAGTCCAAGTTGAAGCAAGTGTCTGCGGTTGGCTTGTCCAATAGATGGCAGTGATGGAAGGTTAACTTGGAGTTTATTTCTGAGGGGTGCGCATTGGGGAATGATAGTAGTTACTAGAAAATCTTGTTTTGTAAAGATAATAGTTGTAGAGTGGATTATTGGTCTGTAGATAATTCTGATTGGGTTGTTTGTTTGGGTTATAATTGGTGGTGGTGGAGATGTAGAAGGTTGAGGGTTGGTGATGCCATAGAGAATAGTGGTTGGTAGTGGTATGTTCTAAGGCATACTGTGCTGTTATAACATCCTCTATGAATAATGCAAGGTTGAAGAGGGTTTTTTGTAAAGCAATCCGCAAAAGAGAGTTGTGTGTAGTAAAAATCCGTGATGGGTAATACAGTGTGGTTTGTAATGGGTGAGTAAGAGTGTAGGTATAATTTGTTCCATGCACCATCCATATAGTGGAGCATGTATTGTTAGTATCCTTGTGATAGGGTTCCTGAAAGTCTGTGTGTGTTTGTTGGATTAATGTTTGCTCCAAAATTGTAGAACTATGCAATAGGTTTCAGACCATATGAGATGTTATATGTAAGGTTTACAAGGTCGTCCTGAATATTTAAAAATGAATGGTGTCTTAGGTCAGGGTTAGAGATGATATTAAGTCTGATTACAGTTTTAGGGTATTAATAAATGTATGTGGTGGGGTCGCTGGGTGAATTGGCAGTGTCTACGCTATTGCCAGTGGTGAATTTGAAAGGAATAGAAAAGTTAGTCCAGGAGGTAATGGGGAATGGGCCATAAGAATATGGATTGGTGCGAAGAGAATTGAAGGAAGAAGCATAGGTTTGATGTGTCTGGAGGAGGTAGGGTAGTTTGAATCCCACGAATTGGAGGTGAGAGACACAGCCACCTGTAAGGTTATACATGGGCATAGTCCTTTTAAGGAGCAAGACTGGGAATTTGTAGTTTCCTTTTGACCATGAAACGTTTGCCCATGTGTAAGGGTCTCCATCAAGGGTGTAGTAGAGAGTGTCTGTGAGGGTACTGTAGATATTGTTGTGTGTTTTATTAGGAAGTTTCACAATGGGGAGTTTAGGGTATGTTGCATGAAAGTTGGGAGATAGGGGTATGTTAGTGAGATTTGCAGGAATACATGCTCTGTGTCTAGTTGCTGTAGTGTTACAGAGGTGAGATCCATTGAAGGAGTAAACAGGTTTGTCTTCAAGTGATGTGTGTGTATTGGATAGGACTCCTGGGAAATGTGGTGTTGTGAAGTTTGTTTTCCAAAATCCCCAAAATTCGGGTTGGGATACTTTCCATTTAAAGGATTCATGTTGTCTGACAGTGTGTGCCTGGAGAAGCCATAAGACTTGAGGAGAGACTTTCTCCGTGGCATTGAAGCAAGTGAGAACAGTAAGAAGTTCAATGTATGCTCCAAGAACTAAATCAGCGTCATCATTTTTTTTCTGTTTAAAGAAATTTTCTATATTGGACTGGGTGTCATTCGGGATAAATGCAATTAAGCATACGCAAGCTATTTTACCAAATTTAGGATTGTTATTAATTTGGAGTAAAGGATTGATGAAATTTTCAAATACAAGTGGTGTAATGAGATCTGTAAGAACTTGTGGAATATGTATGGCCAGAAATTTTGGTCTGAGGTTAAAAATTCCTGAGGGGTTATGGCGTCCTCTTGTGGTGTTGTAAGAGGTGATATTAGTGTTGGTGACATGAGTCAATGCAGAAGTTGCCGAAGATTGGAAAGTTAGGAAAGCCTGTGAGATAGTATTGATAATATGTAATACCATTTTCTGTGATTATATGAGTCATATTAAAATGTTCCATTTCATTGAATCCTAGTGGGAGAGTTGGGTTGTTAGTAGGTGGTGAAAAGAATGGATGTCTGTTAAAGATAGGTGTTCCTGTAGGTGTCGCTGTAGGTGTGGATGTTGTAATTGTGTCATTTGTGGATTCATCATAACCCGAATCCTCATAATCCTCACAATTGTCTCCCTCTACACCCATGAACCAGAAATGCATTAGTCTTTCCATAAAGGGAGTGACAGTGAGATTTGCTCTTTGCACACAGAGTAACAAAGGGATCTGTGTTTGGACGGGTTGAGAATAAGAGGATTTGTTAATGATTTTATATGTTGTAGTTGATGGTTCACAAGGCCGTGTGTCTATGATTGATATTGATCTAGTGGTGAGTGCATCTGGAAACCATTGAAGTGGTGTGCAGGTTTTCAGTTGGGTGTGGTAATGAGCTCTAAGAGTCGTTTGCTCAGAATTTAGTGCAAGGGTTTGGCAAGAGTGTGCAGGAAGGTACGCAGGGCAGAGTTTATAGGTGCTATGGTAGTAGATAGAGGTATTAAAATCAAAATGTCCTATAGAGTATGAGAATAAGGAATTATTATTTGTCACTATGTGTACAGTTGGGTACACATAGTGTTTTCCCGATTTTTTTCAGTTTAGGTATATGGGTAGGATGTGTGAGAAAGATAAGTGAAGGGATTGTTGTTGTGGTAGTAGAGGGAGCAGTGGTAGGGTTCGAGATAGAAGTAGTGATTATAGAAGTATGGGTTGTGGCATTGGAGATATCAATAGTAGCGGTAGCATTAGCAAAGGCAGCAGTAATAAGGGAGAGCATAAAGACTAGTGGTAGCAGAAAATATCTAATTCCATGTCTCCCTGTTCTAAATCCTGAATGATGTCTTGTGCTAACAGTGCATGGCGATTTCTTCCTGAGTGAGACTGGGTATGCATTCCCATATTGGCAGCATGAGGGGAAATGGTGGGGATTGATAGTGGAGCATAAGAAGCAACGAAGGGGGTTACTAATGAGAGTAGTTGGGATAGGATCTGGGTCTCTATTAGGAGAGTAGATGGCTGCCTCCACCAAGTGAGTGTAGTGCTGTAAGAGGTGGAGGTAATTAATAGTAATTTGCCCTGGGAGATATTCAGCAAATGCTTGAATATCATCCAGCAGGTTATGGAGACTTTGTCTCACTGGGCCTGTGAGGCTAGTCTGTAGGTTTGCTGGGTATTCAGAATAAGAGTTGGGTTGGCGTATCCAGCAGTACCAAGAATCATTACATATCAGGGGGTGAAGTCGTATGCGATAATTGTCAAGAGCAATACCAGGTTAAGGAGGAATTGTTGGGGATGGGGCTCGTTCTGAAGGAGGGTTAATTGGAAGTGGGGCGGGAACAATAGGGTAAGTGGGGGATTGGTTTGGTGCGGATTGTGGGGGTACTGGGACTGCTGAGATCTCTTCTAGAAATTCATCTAGTTGTTCCAGGTTTCCAGTGTCTGATCACTGAAAAAGAGATGGGTATTATTTGTTTAGGATGCAGAGGGTATAGTTATAGAGAGCGGAGTAGGGTTTTTTTAAGATCTCTAGGGTCACGTGGACGGTGGTGGTGGGCTTGGTGGTGGTGGTATTGTCACATGAACGATCCGACACCACATCCAATGGAGTCTCAGTGGGGTTGCTAAGAGTGCTATAAGGAGGGGGAATCCAAAGAGGGAGATGCAGGCAGTCCTCAAGCACATCGTTAAGGAGGCATTGGAGGGTCAGCACTAGAACTAGTGTGGGAAGGACTGAGAAGGGAGTGAGAGGAGTGTGCAGCGATCAGTATATAAGTTTGTGGGTGAGCAGTTGGGTCCTGCCAGAGGGTAGAGGTCTGTAGTCTGGTTTGTTGTAGGTGTCCTAGACTGTTTACAGTCCAGAAGAGCGATGATCCAGAGTGGGCAATTATTTCCTGTGGGGATAAGGAGCCATCCTTAGAGGGTTTGGTTAAGGTTTTATAGGGTAATTTTTTGGTGATATTGAGGGGTGGTTCATGACCTGCAATGGGATTATTTAGAATGTGTGGTTGGAGTAATTCTTCTATTGGGGAAAGTCTATTTGCCCTGGGTGTGGAGTTTAGTTGTAGACATGCTTTGTCTAGTAATTCTTGGAGTGTCTTAAATGACCTGTCCATGAATAGTGTTTGCAGTTTGTGTTTGAGGAGGCCATTGTGTCTCTCTATTTGTCCAGCTGCTTGTGGGTTACAAGGCAGGTGGAGATTCCAATCGATGTCTAAGTCTTGTGCTTGTTGTTGGACTGATGATGCTGTGAAGTGTGTGCCTTGGTCTGATTCAAAGATGTGCAGTGGTCCATAGAATGAGAACCATGTTGAGAGTCCTTGAATAGTGGTTTCTGCATTTGGATGTCTTGAGGAGTAAGCATAAAGTATTCCAGTTGCTGTGTCAACAATAGTGCATGCATATTTGTCTGCAAAGAGTACCTGAAGTGGTCCAATAAAATCAATTTGTAAGACTTGATTAGGCACAAATGCATTAGTCAGTCTGGGTGTTATAATAGATTTAAACGTGTGAGTACCTTTGCCTTGTTCACAGGAATTGATTGCTTGCTTGATGAGTTTAATGGGTGCCTTTAGGTTCCTCTTAGCAGGGGTCCTCAAACTACAGCCAGCGGGCCACATGCAATACAAATATTGTATTTGTTCCCGTTTTGTTTTTTTACTTCAAAATAAGAAATGTGCAGTGTGCATAGGAATTTGTTCATAGTATTTTTTTAAACTATAGTCCGGCCCTCCAACTGTCTGAGGGACAGTGAACTGGCCCCCTGTTTAAAAAGTTTGAGGACCCCTGCATCCTAAGGAACCAAGGGGCAAGAGAAGAATGTCCTAGGTGTCCTAATGTTGTATGTATCTGTTGTATAAATTGTGGTGGAAAGGTGAGTTCTGATGTAGATGGGAGCAATTTGTATTTGCCATTTTCTTTCCTAAACTTAAGTTTAGGAAGAGGGGTGATGGACTAGTCATTATTTTCATTTCTTACTAATTTTAGATTAATTGCTAATGATTTTGATTTGTCCACAATAGTGATGTTGTCTTCAGGTGTGACGCCTTTTGCTAATGTATCTGCTATTGGGTTGTGGAGAATGTGGGTGTTTTGTCTGTGGCGTGAGCGTTGACGTGTGTATATTTTAATTTGTTTGGAGAGACCGTAGAGTTTTATCCAATAATCTTGTGACCATAAAGGTTTGCCATTAATTAACCAGCCTGATTGTTGCCATTTGCCTGAACATTCAGTGATTCCTTTACAGACTGCCCATGAGTCGGAAAAGATGTAAATTTTGGGCTTATGATGGTCAATTGAGTCCTTAATGGCTGAGCATGTAGCTATGAGTTTGGCATGTTGAGCAGATTTGGACCTACAGTCGCCGTTAGCGCTTGTGATGTCGCTGGATTGAAGGCTGCTGCTCTCCATGCGCACTGGTCACCGGTTCCGGAAACGGATCTGTCCGTAAACCAGGTGTTGTTAAGTTCAGGGCTATACTGTGGCCCTTTCACACCGATCGGATCGGGTGGTCTTACAAACTTGTTGGCACAGGTAGGTGGTTCCACCTCAAGTTTGTTGACCTCCTCGGTGAGGAGGGCTGGTTCACTGGCGCCAGCGGTTTCTCGAGTGTTAATGTACCACTTGCACGCGAGAACCTTCTCGTCCATTTGGGAACCTGCCAATTCAGCTGACATTTTGAGCCGCGCCTTAAGGGGCAATGTGCTGCGCACGGTCATTGGGTTAAGTCCAGTCAGGGGCTCCACGTGCAAAATGCCACCTATAGTGTCCAGAGTAGTTTCTCAAAATGAGAGAATTTGTGGTAAGAGTCAGGGAATCTCAGTCCAGAATCCTACAGGCATTAGTTTTTCGTCTTCTGTTCCTCTTTTGTCTAGTCCCCAACTAGTTTCATGTTCTGCCATGAAACTAATGCCTGGTACTATTTTGTCTCCTGGTCTGATACTTTGTAGGGATTGAAGGTGGTGTATGTAGTCCTTTAAATGTTAAAATGCTTGTTCCTGTTCTTGGGCCCATATGAAAGATACTGCTTTCCTGGTGACTGTACATGGGTTTTGCAATGTCTGCCAGGTATGGTATGTGTTGTCTCCAGTACATGAAAAGTCCCATTAATTGTTGTGCTTCTTTTTTGTTGGTTGGGCTTTTTAGGTTTAGCAATTTCTCTATTACTTTGTTCGGTATGTTTCCACCTGCAGACCTCCAGTGGATGCCTAAAAATGTTGTTTTGGTGTCTGGGGGCTGGATTTTGTCAGGATTAATTGTCCAGCCTAGTGATCTCAAATGAGATACGAGTGCATTTAAGTCAGTTTGAAGGGTATCCTTCTCATTGTTGTAGAGTAGGATGTCGTCTATGTATTGTACAATTGTAGATTTACATTTGGTGGGGTCGATGTTATTGGCAAGTAAATTGTGTGCAACTGTAGGTGAATTTTTGTATGCTTTTGTAGTCTTTTGAATTGAGATTGCTTACCTTGCCATGTAGATGTAATAGATCTGGATTCCTTAGCTATTGGGATGGCGGAAAACATGTCTGATAGGTCAGTTGCTGCCATGCGTTTCGGGTCGGCTTTTTGGGTCACGTTGATTACTTCTTGTGCATCGGGCAGGCAGCCATCTGTCTGTGGTGAGGCCTTATTCAGGTGGCGATAGTCTATTGTGATCCTGTAGGTGCCGTTAGGCTTTTTTAAAGCCCAGATTGGGCTGTGATAAATGTGTGACCTGCCCGGTTCTATTTTATACTCTTCCAGAAGTTTTTTAAGTGCTTTGGTTCCATCATCATGTCCTCCTTTTAGAGGGCACTGAGGTGTGAATGAATGTGTATTTAGTTCTGGTAATGTTAATGGTTCTATTTGTAGTGCTGTTAAGAATGTCTGTATTTTATGTAATGTAGGTTTATGTATGATGTGACTAAAGAGTTGTGGGATGAAGTCCATACCTATAATGTTTTGAATTTCTGGGGCTATCAAAAAGGTTGCTGGGATTTTCTTTCCTTTATATGTGTCCAGGAGTGGGCGCTGTTCGGATTACGTTGCCCATTACTCCTTCTGTGACTACTTTGTTGTGTGTTACTGTGCCTTTTAGTAAAGAGACTTGTGATCCTGTATCTACTAAAAATGAGTGGTTTTGAAAATGACTTCCATGTAGTGATACTTGTAGTGTTATGTGTGGTCTATTATCATGTTCCATGCGAAATGTTTCTGTAATATTTATGTCGGGGAGGGTTGCAAGGGGTAGGGTGGGTAAATTTGTTTGTGCCCCTCTACTGCTGAACTTGCTGTGGTCGGCGGGAGCCCTGCCAGTTTCCCTGATTTGGTTTGAGTTTTGTTTAAAGAGGTTAGTGCCTTGTCCATTTTGGAAGGGGTTGGGATTTCATTTAAAGTTTCAATTTCTAAATAAGTCATTGTTTCCGAAAGGGTCATTTTGTCTGAATGGGTTTTGTGGCTGGGGGGGTTGATTATTCCTGAATGGATCATTATTTCTAAATGGATTACTATTGTCTCTGACTGAGTTGTTATTATTACTTCTGAATGGATTATTGTTCTTGAAGAACGGATTGTTCCTTCTCCAGTAATTAGCTTGTCCTTGTCTGTCCTGGTCATTCTGCCTGTTTTCATTGGTTTGGCTGTTTGTCAGGGCTTTAGAGGTCCTCTGTACTGTTGCATGGGGAATGACTATTTCTTTGATTCCTCTCCCTTGAAGGCGAATTTCTTTTCTGCTAACAGGTCTTGGTGCAGTTGGGTTTTCTTTTTAATATCCTCTGCAGTGCTGGACCCTGCGATAAGGTTCTGAAGCTGCATTTTGTAGCCATCTGGGCGTTTCTTATTAGTACGTTGACTATCCCTTCTACCTCTGAATTTTCCCAGGGTGAGCTCCAGTCTGGTTTAGAGAGGCTCGTTAGAATCACCCATTTCCTTAACTGGGTCTGTAATTGTGTAAGAGACCCCAGTGTTCTGACAACTGTCCTGAAGACAGGTCCACTGCTGGGAATGCTCTTCTCCACGCATCTCCTATCCAGCTCCGTAATGATCTTACTATTTGAGTGTTCTTCTGCAATTGCAATTTCCTTTAGTGCTGTTTTTAATTTGGCTAATTGTATTGCATCTATTACTACTGTGAGTTCCTCTGCACTTAACATAGACGTGTCGCCTCCAAGTTCATATATTTTTACAAGCCACTCTACGTCCGTTAATTCTCCTTTAATCAATCGTTTTCTGAGTTCTGCTAATTCTGCCTTGAAAAGGAGGTACATTCTACTGATTGCTTCATTTTCCAATTTGATTATCTTCTTTTTTACTACTACTGGCTTGCTGGAGTATTTTGCAACTACCTTCTGTGCTAGTGATCTTCCCTTGTCAGTGTCCTCCTGCAGGTGAGGATTGTCTGGAGTAATATTCCTACTACTTCCTGTGGTGGCGATCTTTCTATTATTGCAGTGGTTCTCAACCTTCTGGCCCTTTCAATACAGTTCCTCATGTGGTGACCCCCAACCATAAAATTATTTTCATTGCTACTTCATAACTGTCATGTTGCTACTGTTCTGAATCGTAATGTAAATATCTGATATGGAGGATGGTCTTAGGCGACCCCTGTGAAAGGGTCGTTCGACCACCAAAGGGGTCGCGACCCACAGGTTGAGAACCGCCGTCTTATTGGCATCAGATTGTGAGGATCTACTGTGTTTTGCTGGGCCAGGGGCTGTCTGGGTTTTATATCTGGCCCTCAGGGCGCCCTCTGCCGGCCTCCGTTTGCTTTCTGAGGGCATGTTAGGCTCGGCAGGGTTGTTTCTTTTGAAGCTGGTGAGAAGCCTTTAACCTCCTGCACGGTGTTGAGTGAGGCGGAGTCTTGGTCCGTGCCCGCCAAACCCACAGAATCCTGTGTATGCGGTGTGTTCCTATTGCAGTATGTGGTTTCTAGATGGAGAGTTGTTAGTTTTCTTAGAAAATTAGGGAGAGTTTTAACTAGTTTCTTCAAAATTTTGTTCATAAATTCGGCTCTGCTGTAAATATATTCTTCAAAAAAATTCATTTTCCTTTTATTTTCAGTTTCCTTTAATTTAATTCCCTTAACCTGAAGGGGAGTTTTGATTTTGGACTGACCCTGGGCGACCCGGTTACGCTCCGGTGTCGAGTCTCCGGATTGGGAATAGGTTGGCTGCTGTAATCCGCCAACTCGGCTCCGCCTGGACAGAGAGGCTGCTGCGACCTCAGGCCTCAGCCAGTCGGGAGTCGGACTCTCCTGGGCATGCCCTTGCGGGGGGCGACCACTGACCCGTGTCCTTAGAGACTAGTTCGCTTTCAGTTGGTGCCATATTAATCCCCTTTACACTCGGTGGTTGTTTCCTTAATAATCTGACCGAAACCTGAGTGGTTTTTTTTGTTTGTTTTGTTTTTTTTGAGCAATGGTTCTCAACCATCTGGCCCTTTATTTTATTTATTTCTTTTAATTTTGTTTTATTGCTTAAAGTATTACAAAGAGTAGTACATATGTCTCCTTTTTCCCCCTTGCTTGACATTTCCCTGGCCTTCCCTACCCCCCAGTGTCTTGTGCCCATTGGTTATACTTATATGTATGCATACCAAGTCCTTCGGTTGATCTCTTACCCCCCCTCCCGCCCCCCAACCCTCCCCAGCCTTCCTGCTGTAGTTTGACAGTCTGTTCGATGCTGCTCTGCCTCTGTATCTCTTTTTGTTCATCAGTTTATAATGGTCTTTATTATCCATAAATGAGTGAGATCATGTGGTATTTTTCCTTCATTGACTGGCTTATTTCACTTAGCATAATGCTCTCCAGTTCCATCCATGCTGTTGCAAATGGTAAGAATTCCTTCTTTTTTACAGCAGCATAGTATTCCATCGTGTAGATGTACCACAGTTTTCTAATCCATTCATCTGCTGATGGGCACTTAGGCTGTTTCCAGATCTTCGCTATGGTGAATTGTGCTGCTATGAACATATGGGTGCATATATCCTTTCTGATTGGTGTTTCTGGTTTCTTGGGATATATTCCTAGAAGTGGGATCACTGGGTAAAATGGGAGTTCCATTTTTAACTTTTTGAGGAAACTCCATACTGTCTTCCATAGTGGCTGCACCAATCTGCATTCCCACCAGCAGTGCACAAGTGTTCCCTTTTCTCCACATCCTCTCCAGCACTTGTCCTTTGTTGATTTGTTGATGATAGCCATTCTGACAGGTGTGAAATGGTACCTCATTGTTGTTTTGATTTGTATCTCTCCGATGATTAGTGACTTTGAGCATGTTTTCATATGTCTCTTGGCTTTCTGAATGTCCTCTTTTGAAAGGTGTCTATTTAGGTCCTTTGTCCATTTTTTGATTGGGCTGTTTATCTTCCTTTAGTTAAGTTGTGTGAGTTCCCTATAAATGTTGGAGATTAAACCCTTATCGGAGATAACATTGGCAAATATATTCTCCCATGCAGTGGACTTTCTTGTTGTTTTGTTGATGGTTTCTTTTGCTGTGTAGAAGCTTTTTATTTTGATGTAGTACCATTTGTTTATTTTCTCTTTAGTTTCCAATGCCCTAGGAGCTGTATCAGTGAAGAAATTGCTTCGGCATATGTATGAGATTTTGTTGCCTTTGGATTCCTCTAATATTTTTATGGTTTCACGTCTTACATTTAAGTCCTTTATTCATTTTGAGTTTATTTTTGTGTATGGTGTAAGTTGGTGGTCTAGTTTCATTATTTGCTTGTATCTGTCCAATTTTCCCAACACTGCTGGGGTCCAACCCCAGCAGGTCCAGGGGTTCCCAAAGGTGTGGACAGAGTTGGCGAAGAAGGAATGACACGGAGACAGCGTTCAGTTGATCAGCAGCCTAGCCAGAATCTCCAGCCAAGTTCTGTCTTTTATTGTCTTACTACATCTGTATTTATACCAGTTTATTTTAATCCTATCAATTTCTATTCCAAAGGTTAGGGTGTTTCTTATCTCCATTCCAGGGAGTAAAGATTATGTAGCTTAAGCGTGATTGTTCGTAGTTAAAGTGATTAACTACCCGCCTGGCACTTAGTTAAGGGGTTTTATTCCCTCCCTAACTTCAGGAAAAAATCCCTACCTGGAGAAACAACCTTTCTCGGAGAGGTGACCTTGGTTAAAACACATAGTGCCAAGAAAGGGAGCAAACATATTAAGAACAGTATGCCATATATGCCAGGTCCCTTGAAACATATGCTGTGCAGATGTTTCTTCCCTGCAGCAACTGTGTCAAGCAGCAAGAATGGACCGGCTTCCCGCACAACACCATTTATTGAAGAGACTGTCTTGACTCCATTGTATGTTCTTGCCTCCTTTGTCAAATATTAATTGAGCATATTGGTTCTGGTCGATTTCTGGGTTCTCTATTCTTTTCCATTGATCTATATGTCTGTTCTTGTGCCAGTACCAGGCAGTTTTGAGAACAGTGGCTTTGTAATACAGCTTGATATCTGGTATTGAGATCCCACCTACTTTGTTCTTTCTCAGGATTGCTGCAGCTATTCGGGGTCTTTTTTTTTTTTATTATTCCAGATGAATTTTTGGAGAGTTCATTCTAGGTCTGTGAAATATGCCATTGGTATTTTAATGAGTAGTGTGTTGAATTTATAGATTGCTTTGGGTAGTATGGACATTTTGATGATGTTGATTCTACCAATCCATGAACACGGTATGCTCTTCCATCTGTTTATGTCTTCCTCTATCTCTTTTTTCAATGTCCTGTAGTTTTCTGAGTAGAGGTCTTTTACCTCTTTAGTTAATTCCTAGGTATCTTAATTTTTTTCGTGTGATGGTAAATGGGATTTTTTTTAGTCTCTCTTTCTGAAAGTTCACTATTGGTGTATAGAAATGCCATAGATTTCTTGGCATTAATTTTGTATCCTGTTACATTGCTGAATTCATTTATTAAGTCGAATAGTTTTTTGATGGAGTCTTTAGGGTTTTTTATGTACAATATCATGTCATCTGCGAATAAGGACAGTTTTACTTCTTCTTTTCCAATTTGGATGTCTTTTATTTCTTCTTCTTGTCTAATTGCAATGGCTAGTACTTCCAGCACTATGTCAAACAGGAGTGGTGAGAGTGGGCATTCCTGTCTTGTTCCTGTTCTTAGGGAAAATGGTTTTAGTTTTTGCCCATTGAGTATGATGTTGGCTGTGGGTTTGTCATCTATGGCTTTTATTATGTTGAGGTATGATCCTTCTATTCCCACCTCGCTGAAAGTTTTTATCAAAAATGGGTGTTGGATTTTGTCAAAAGCTTTTTCTGCATCAATTGAAATGACTATGTGGTTTTTTTCTCTCAATTTGTTTATGTGATGTATCATGTTTCTTGATTTGTGGATATTGTTCTGTCCTTGCATCCCTGGGATAAATCCTACTTGGTCATGATGTATGATCTTTCTGAGGTACTGCTGGATCCGATTTGCTAGGATTTTGTTGAGGATTTTGGCATCTATGTTCATTAGGGATATTGGCCTGTAATTTTCTTTCATTGTGTTGTCTTTATCTGGTTTTGGTATGAGGGTGATGCTGGCTTCATAGAATGAGCTTGGAAGTGTTCCTTCCTCTTGAATTCTTTGTAGTAGTCTGAGGAGGATAGGTTTTAGTTCTTCCTTGAATATTTGGTAAAACTCCCCTGTGAAGCTGTCTGGTCATGGGCTTTTGTTTGATGGAAGCTTTTTGATGACTGCTTCAATTTCTTCCATAGTTATTGGCCTGTTGAGATTTTTAGATTCTTCCTGATTGAGTTTTGGAATGTTGTATTTTTCCAGGAATTTGTCCGTTTCCTCCAGGTTGTCTAGTTCGTTGGAGTAGAGCTGTCCATAGTATTTTTTAACAATCATTTGTATTTCTGTGGGGTCTGTTGTTATTTCGCCTCTATCGTTTCTGATTTTGTTTATTTGGGTCCTCTCTCTTTGCTTCTTGGTGAGTCTGGCTAGAGGTTTGTCAATCTTGTTTATCCTTTCAAAGATCCAGCTCTTGGTTTCATTGATTTTCTGTATTGCTTTTTTGGTCTCTATGTCATTTATTTCTGCTCTAATCTTTATTATCTCCTTCCTTCTGCTCACTCTGGGCTTTTCTTGTTGCTCTCTTTCTAATTCTTTGAGTTGTAGAGTTAGATGATTTACTACCATTTTTTCTTGTTTTTTTGAGATAGGCCTGTAGAGCTATAAACTTCCCTCTCAGGACTGCTTTCATTGTGTCCCATAGGTTTTGGATTGTTGTGTTTTCATTGTCATTATTTTCCAGGATATTTTTAATTTCTTCTTTGATCTCATTGGTAACCCAATCAATATTTAATAACATGCTATTCAGCTTCCAGGTGTTTGAGTATTTTGGGTTGTTTTTATTGTAGTTTATTTCTAATATTATGCCATCATGGTCTGAGAAGATGGTTTTTATGATTTCAATCTTCTTGAATTTGGGGATACTTTGCTTGTGACCCAATATATGGTCTATTTTTGAATATGTCTTATGAGCACTTGAGTAGAATGTATATTCCGTGGCTTTGGGGTGAAGTGTTCTGAAGAGGTCTATTAAGTCCATCTGATCTAGTGAGTCATTTAGGATTGCTGTTTCTTTGCTGATTGTTTGTCTAGAGGACTTATCCAGTGATGTCAGTGGTGTATTAAAGTCCCCTACTATGATCGTATTGTTGTCAGTCTCTCCTTTGATATATAAATATAATCAGTATACTCGTCAATTCACAGCTGTTTCAAGCTGAGTTTTCAGTTTGAATACTGCCCCACAGACATTAAAGCTCTTTTTACATGTACTCGCAGCATTTCAAATGCATTCCTATACAAATCCAGGTTCTATTATTTTGAATTCTAAGAGTTATCGAAACTCACATAATGTTCTGAGCTCAATAGACTTGAATCCTTAAGGGATTAAAGCAGGTTACTTTTAAAACCCCAACTTATTGAACTGGCAATATAAACGTAGTCAGTATACTGGTCATTTCAGAGCTCTTTGAAAGTTAGATTTAAGTCTTTGAACACTGCCCCACAGACATTAGAACTCTATGTACATGTATTCCTAGCATTTCATATGCAATTCCTATTAAATTACGGGTTCTATCATTTTGACTTCTAAGAGTTTCAATCAAACTCACATAGTGTTCTATGCTTTATAGACTTGAATCTTTAAGGGTTTAAAGCACGTTACTTTAAAAACGCCAACTTATTGATCAGAATTATAAATGTTAACAGTATACTTGTCATATCACAGTTGTTTGAAAGTGAGTTTTAAATTTTTGATACTGCCCCACAGACATGAAGGCTCTATTTACAAGTAATCCTAGTGTATCATACACATTCCTATATAATTCCAGGTTCTATCATTTTGAATTCAGAGTTTTAAATATACTCAAATCGTGTTCTGAGCTCTAAAGACTTGAATACTTAAGGGTTTTAAGCAGGTTCCTTTAAAAATGCCAAGTTATTGAACTGGAAATATATATATATAATCAGTATACTCGTCATTTAATAGCTGTTTCGAAGTGAGATTTCTGTTTCAATACTGACTCACAGACATTAAGGCTCTTTGTACATGTATTCCTAGCATTTCATACATATTCTTATACAATTACAGGTTCTATCCTTTTGACTACTAAGAGTTTCAATCAAACTCACATAGTGTTCTGAGCCCTATAGACTTGAATTGTTAAGGGTTTCCAGAAGGTTCCTTTAAATATGCTGAGTCATTAAACCAGAAACATAAATGTAATCAGTATTCTCTTCATTTCAGAGCTGTTTCAAACTGAATTTTTAATTTGAACACTGCCCCACAGACATTAAGGCTCTATGTACATGTATTCCTAGGGTTTCATATACATTCCTATATAATTCCAGATGTTATCATTATGAATTCTAAGAGTTTTAATCAAATTAACATAGTGTTCTGAACTCTATTGACTTGAATTATTAAGGGTTTTAACCAGGTTCCTTTAAAAACGCCAAGTCATTGATCAGAAATGGAAATGGAATCAGTATCCTTGTCACTTCACAGCTGTTTCAACATGAGTTTTCTGTATTTGTACACGGCCCCACAGATAGTAAGGCTCTATTTACATGTATTTCTAGGGTTTCAGATACATTTCTATACTATTCCAGGTTCTATCATTTTGACTTCTAAGAGTTTCAATGTAACAAACATAGTGTTCTGAGGTCTATAGACTTGAATTCTTATGGGTTTTATACAAGTTCATATAAAAATGCCAACTCATTGAAATGGAATTATAAATGTAAGCAGAATATGTGTCATTTCACAGCTGTTTGAAAGTGAGTTTTCAGTGTTTTCACACAGCCCCACAGATAATAAGGGTCTATATACATGTATTCCTAGCGTTTCAGATAAAATCTCATACAATTCCAGGTTCTATCATTTTGACTTTTAAGAGTTTTAATCTAACTAACATTGTATTCTGAGCTCTACAGAATTGAAATTTTAAGGCTTGAAAGTTGGCGTTTTTTAAAAAATGCCAACTGCTTAACCCGCAAATAGAAATATAATCAGTATCCTGGTGATTTCACAGCTGTTTCTATGAGAGCTTTCAGTTTTTGAACTCGGCCCCACAGAGAGTAAGGCTTATTTACATGTATTGCTAGCGATTAAGATACATTCCAATATAATTCCAGATTCTATTCAATTTGATTTCTAAGAGTTTTAATCTAATTGATATAGTGTTCTGAGGTGTATACACTTCAATTCTTAATGCTTTTATGCAGGATTGGTTAAAAACACCAACTAGAAACAGAAATAGAAATGTAATCAATATCGTCGTCACTTTACAGCTGTTTCAATGTGAGATTTCAGTGTTTGAATTCGGACCCACAGCCAGTAAGGTTTTATTTACATGTAGTCCTAGCATTTCAGATTTGTTTCTATACAATTCCAGGTTCTATCATTTTGACTTCTAAGAGTTTCAGTCTAACTAACATAGTGTTGTGAGGTCTATAGACTTAAATTTTTAAGGGTTTTAAGTAGGGTCCTTTAAATAAGCCAACTTTTTGAACTGGAATGATAAATGTAAACAGTGTACGCATCATTTCACAGCTGTTTGAAAGTCATTATTCAGAGTTGGAACATGGCCCCACAGACAGAAAGGCTCTATTTACAAGTATTCCTAGCATTTCAGATACATTCCCATACAATTACAGGTTCAATCATTTTGACTTCTATGAGTTTTAATCTAACTAACATACTGTTCTGAGCTTCATAAATTTGAATTTTACGGCTTTTATGCCTGGTCTTATAAAAATGTCAACTCCTTGAACCAGAAATTTAAATGTAATCAGTATCCTTTGACTTCTCAGCTGTTTCTAATAGAGCTTTCAGTGTTTGAACATGGCCCCACTGAGAGTAAGGCTCTATTTAAATGTATTTCTAGTGTTTCAGATATGTTCCTATGCAATTCCGGGTTCTATTATTTGGCCTCTAAGAGTTTTAATCTAATGTAGTGTTCAGAGCTCTATAGACTGGAAATTTTGAGGCTTTTATGCCAGGTTTTTAAAAAAAGCCAACTTCTTTAACTGGAATTAGAAATGTAATCAGTATTCTCATGACTTCAAAGCTGTTTCTAATAGAGCTTTCAGTGTTTGAACATGGCCCCACAGAGAGTAAGGCTCTATTTACATGTATTCCTAGCATTTCAGATAGGTTCCTATACCATTGCGGATTCTATCATTTTGATTTCTAAGAGTTACAGTCTAACTAACATAGTGTTCTGAGGTCTATAGACTTGCATTCTTTGGGTTTTAAACATGTGCCTATAAAAATGCCAACACATTGAAATGGAATTATAAATGTATATAGTATAATCGTCATTTCACAGCTGTTTGAAAGTCAGATTTCAGTGTTTGAACACGGCCCCACATACAGCAAGGCTGTATTTACATGTATTCTTAGCGTTTCAGATGCATTCCTATACAATTCCAGGTTCTATCATTTTGACTTCTAAGAGTTTTAATGTTACTAACATAGTGTTCTGAGCTCTATAAACTTGTATTTTTAAAGCCTTTATGCTGGGTTTTAAAAAAACGCCAACTTTTTGAACCAGAAATAGAAATGTAATCAGTATCCTCATGACTTACCGCTGTTTTAATGTGAGATTTCAGTGTTTGAACTCGGTGCCACAGACAGTAAGGTTGTACTTACATCTATTCCTAGCTTTTCATATTTGTTCCTATACAATTCCGGGTTCTGTCATTTTGATTTCTCAGAGTTTCAGTCTAACTAATGCACGGTTCTCAGGTCTTTAGAATTCTTATGGGTTTTAAACAAGTTCCTATAAAAATGCCAACTCATTGAATTGGAATTATAAATGTAAAGAGTACACTCGTCAATTTTCAGCTGTTTGAAAGTCATTATTCAGTGTTTGAACATGGCCCCATCGACAGTAAAGCTGTATTTACAAGTATTCCTAGCATTCCAGATACCTTCCTATACCATTCCGGGTACTATCATTTTGATTTCTTAGAGGTTCACTCTAACTCACATAGTGTTCTGAGGTCTATAGATTTGAATTTTAAAAGGTTGTAACCAGGTTTCTTTTAAAAAGCGAATTGATTTAACCGGAATTATAAATGTAACCAGAATATTCGTCAATTCACAACTGTTTGAAAGTCAGCTTTCAGTGTCTGAACATGGCCCCGCAGACATGAAGGCTGTATTTCCAGGTTTCCTAGCACTTCAGATACATTCCTATACAGTTCAAGGTTCTATCATTTTGATTTCTAAGAGTTTTAATCTAACTAACATAGGGTTCTGAGCTCTATAGACTTGAATATTTAAGGCTTTTATGCCAGGTTTTGTAAAAAGGCCAACTCCCCGAACTGGAAATAGAAATGTAATCAGTACAGTCGTGACTTCACAGATGTTTCTATGAGAGCTTTCAGTGTTTGAACACGGCCCCACAGAGAGTAAGGCCCTAATTCCATGAATTCCTAGCATTTCAGATCCATTCCTATTCAGTACCGGGTTCTATCATTTAAACTTCTAAGAGTTTCATTCCAATTAAAATTGGGATTGGGTTATCAGGTCTATAGACTTGAATTCTGATTTGTTTTAAACAACTTTTTATAAAAATGCCAACTCTTTGAACTGGTATTATAAATGGAAACAGGATACTCGTCATTTCACACCTGTTTGAAAGTCGTTTTCAGTGTTTGAACTCGGCCCCTGGGACAGTAAGGCTGCATTTACATGTATTCCCATTGTTTCAGATACACTCCCATAAATTCTAGGTCCTGTCATTTTGATTTCTAAGAGTTTTAATCTAGCTAACATAGTGTTCTGAGCTATATAGACTTGAATTTTTACAGCTTTTCTGCCGTGTATTTTAAGAATGCCAAGTTCTTGTACCGGAAATGGAAATGTGATCAGTATTCTCGTGACGCAACAGCTGTTTCTATGAGTGGTATCAGTGTTTGAACACAGCCTCACCTAGAATAAGGCTCTATTTACATGTATTCCAGCATTTCAGATACCTTACTATTCAGGTCCAAGTACTACAGTTTTGATTTCTTTGAGGTTCAGTCTATCTCCCATCTTATTCCGAGGTCTATAGATGTGAATTTTAAATGATTGTAACCAGGTTTGTTTAAAAAAGCGAACGGATTGAACCGGAATTATAAATGTAAACAGAAGAGTCGTCATTTCATAGCTGTTTGAAAGTCAGCTTTCAGTGTCTGAACACGGCCCCACAGACAGGAAGGCTGTATTTTCTGGTTTCCTAGCATTTCAGATACATTCCCATACAACTCTAGGTCCTCTCCTTTTGATTTCTAAGAGTTTTAATATAAGTAACTTCATGTTCTGAGTTTTATAGACTTGAATTTTTATGGTTTTATGCCAGGTATTTTAAAAACGCCAAGTTCTTGTACCGGAAATAGAGATGTAATGAGTATCCTCATGCCCCAACAGCTGTTTCTATGACTGGTGTCAGTGTTTGAACACGGGCCGCCAGAGAGTAAGTCTCTAATTACATGTATTCTAGCATTACAGATACCTTCCTATACAATTCAAAGTACTACGGTTTTGATTTCTTAGAAGTTCAGTCTCACTCCCATCGTATTCCGCGGTCTATAGATGTGAATTTTAAGTGATTGTAACCAGATTTATTTAAAAAGAGAATGGATTGAACCGGAATTATGAATGTAAACAGAATAGTCGTCATTTCACAGCTGTTGTAAAGTCAGCTTTTCAGTGTCTGAAAACGGCCCCTCAGACAGGTAAGTTGTATTTACTGGTTTCATAGAGTTTCAGATACATTCCCATACAAATCTAGGTACTCTCATTTTGATTTCTAAGCGTTTTAATCTAAGTGAAAATGCCACTTTCACAGCTTTCCTCTGGTCATCTCTGTGATTGAACACGGCAGTAAATGTAGTAAGAATCTATTTACTTGTATTTCAAGTGTTTCTTACTTGTTCTTTTTTTTTTAATATATTTTATTGATTTTTTACAGAGAGGAAGGGAGACAGATAGAGAGTTAGAAACATCGATGAGAGAGAAACATCGATCAGCTGCCTCCTGCACATCTCCTACTGGGGATATGCCCGCAACCCAGGTACATGCCCCTGACCGAACTCAAACCTGGGACCCTTCAGTCCGCAGGCCGACGCTCTATCCACTGAGCCAAACCGGTTTCGGCAGTTGTTCTTAATAATTTCTATAAAGTATCCTTGTGTCTTTTAAGAGTTTTACCACAATTAGACAGTTTTTTTTATAAGTATATTCTTGAATCGTCATCATATTAACTGATTCATACAAAAAATGCCAAAACAATTGAGCATCAATTGTAAATATAAACTGTGTTCTCCTCATTTAAAGGCTTCATACACAAATTCTGAGCTCTTTAAACATGAATTCCTAATGTCTGAAAGCACATTCTTTTGAAAACGCCACCTGAAGTAGCCGGAGTTGTAAATATTATCAGTATTTTAGTCATTTCACAGTTTTCCACTGGTAACCTCGGTGACTGAGCACGGCAGTAAATGTAGTAAGAATGTATTTAGTTGTATTTCAAGTGTTTCTTACACGTTCTTAATCATTTCTGGAAACTATCCTTCTGTCTTTTAAGAGTTTTACCAGAATTAGACAGTTTTCTTAGAAGTATATACTTGAATCGTCAACATTTTAATTGATTCACACAAAAAAGGCCAGAGCAAATCAGCCTCAATTATAAACATAAACAGTTTTCTCCTCATTTAAAGGCTTCAACACAAATTCTGGGCTCTATAAACATGAATTCCTAATGTTTGAAAGCACATTCTTGTGAAAACGCCACCTTAAGGAGCCGGAGTTGTAAATATTTACAGTATTTTTGTCATTTCACCGTATTCCACTGGTAACCTCGGTGACTGAACACGGTAGTAAATGTAGTAAGAATCTATGTACGTGTATTTCAAGTGTTTCTTACAAGTTCTTAATCATTTCTATAAACTATCGTTGTGTCTTTTAAGAGTTTTACCACAATTAGACAGTTTTCTTAGAAGTATACACTTGAATCGTCAGCATTTTAACTGATTCCCACAAAAAATGCCAGAACAAATCAGCCTCAATTGTAAACATAAACAGTTTTTTCCTCATTTAAGGCTTCATACACAAATTCTGACCTCTATAAACATGAATTCGTAATGGTTGAGAGCACATTCTTTTTATTTTATTTTATTTTTTTTAAATTAAATCTTTATTGGTCAGATTATTACATCCCCCCCCCCATAACTCCCCTCCTCCCAGTTCCCGCCCCACCCTCCGCCCTCACTCCCCACCCACTGTCCTCATCCATAGGTGTACGATTTTTGTCCAGTCTCTTCCCGCATCTCCCACACCCCTTTCCCCCCCAAGAATAGTCAGTCCATTCCCTTTCTATGTCCCTGATTCTATTATGATCACCAGATTATTTGTTCACTTGATTCTTAGATTCACTTGTTGATAGATGCATGTTTGTTGTTCATAATTTGTATCTTTACCTTTTTCTTCTTCTTCCTCTTCTTAAAGGATACCTTTCAGCATTTCATATAATACTGGTTTGGTGGTGATGAACTCCTTTAGCTTTTCCTTATCTGTGAAGCTCTTTATCTGACCTTCAATTCTGAATGATAGCTTTGCTAGATAAAGTAATCTTGGTTGTAGGTTCTTGGTATTCATCACTTTGAATATTTCTTGCAATTCCCTTCCTGCCTGCAAAGTTTCTGTTGAGAAATCAGCTGACAGTCGTATGGGTATTCCCTTGTAGGTAACTTAGTTTCTTTCTCTTGCTGCTTTTAGGATTTTCTCTTTGTCTTTTGCTCTTGGCATTTTAATTATGATGTGTCTTGGTGTGGTCCTCTTTGGATTCCTTTTGTTTGGGGTTCTCTGCGCTTCCTGGACCTGTAAGCCTATTTCTTTCACCAGGTGGGGGAAGTTTTCTGTCATTATTTCTTCAAATAGGTTTTCAATATCTTGCTCTCTCTCATCTTCTGGCACCCCTATAATTCTGATGTTGGTACGCTTGAAGCTGTCCCAGAGGGTCCTTACAGTTTCTTCGTATTTTCGGATTCTTTTTTCATTTTGCTTTTCCAGTTGGGTGTTTTTTGCTTCTTCGCATTTCAAATCTTTGACTTCATTCTTGTGCTCCTCTGGTCTGCTGTCGGGAGTCTGTATAGTATTTATTTCAGTCAGTGTATGCTTAATTTCTAGTTGGTTCTTTATCATAACATCGAGGGTCTCATTAGATTTCTTGTAGATCTCATTAAGTTTATAGGCAGCTTCTAGACAGTTCTTGAGAGACCTAAAAAGTGTGGTTCTGAACTCTATATCTTCCATTGACAATTTTGTCCTGTTTCTTTGTCTCCGCATTTTTTTATGCTTTCTTGGTGCACCCCCTAGTGGTCTTTGTGCGCAGTCTTGTTGTAGTTAAGCCTTGATTGTTGTAGTTAATACTGGGGGGATTTGACCTCCAGGGCAACTGGCTGTGAGAGTCAGCTGTGTCTGCAGTGGGAAAACTTCTGTCCTCTGGGGAGGTGCTAATCTAGTCTTTGCCTGAGGCTATCTGGCAAATGGCTCTGTGTAGGGCTTGGGCGGGGCGGGTCGCACGGTATCAAACGGCGGGCGGAGCGAGCAGTTATGGGTGCTCTCAGTTCCGTCCCTAGGGGCTCTGCCTCACAGAGTCCCAGCAACAGCTGCAAACCTTGGAGAGAAAGCTGCCTTCCAGTTCTGACCAAAGCCAGACAGTCCCGCTTCTTCTGTTTTAGTCTGGGTCCCTAGAGACTCACCCGGATCTGGAGCTCAGAGTCTGAATCTCCCTCCCGATTGAAAACAGCAACCGCGCCCTCCGCCGCCAGCCCGCTACGCGCACACTCCGCACCTCAGTATTTCACTTCAGCACTGCGCATCCTCTGAGTCTGGGTATGATATTCTCTTTCCTCCTAGTTGTAGAATTTCCACTCAGCCAGCCTTCCTGTGGTTCTGGATGATGTCCGTTCCGTCTTTTAGGTGTACCCTTGAATTGGTTGTTTGAGGCAGCAATCTCCAGCGTTAACCTATGCCGCCACCTTGGTTGCCTCTACCGAGAGCACATTCTTGTGAAAACGCCACCTGAAGTAGCTGGAGTTGTAAATATTAACAGCATTTTCGCCATTTCACAGCTTTCCTCTGGTAACCTCAGTGATTGAACATGGCAGTAAATGTAGTAAGAATCTATGTACGTGTATTTGAAGTGCTTCTTACACGTTCTTAATCATTTCTAGAAACTATCATTGTGTATTTTAAGAGTTTTACCACAATTAGACAGTTTTCTCAGAAGTATATACTTGAATCGTCAGCATTTTAACTGATTCCCACAAAAAACACAAGAGCAAATCAGCCTCAGTTGTAAACATAAACAGTATTCTCCTCACTTAAAGGCTTCATACACAAATTCTGAGCTCTTTAAACATGAATACCTGATGTTTGAAAGCACATTGTTGTGAAAAAGCCACCTGAAGTAGCCGGAGTTGTAAATATTATCAGTATTTTCATCATTTCACAACTTTCCACTGGTAACCTCGGTTATTGAACATGGCAGTAAATGTAGTAAGAATGTATTTAGTTGTATTTCTAGAGTTTCTTACATGTTCTTAATAATTTCTGGAAACTATTGTGTCTTTTAAGAGTTTTACCACATTAGACAGTTTTCTTAGAAGTATATACTTGAATCGTCAGCATTTTAACTGATTCACAGAAAAAATGCCAGAGCAGATCAGCCTCAATTGTAAACATAAACGGTATTATCCTCATTTAAAGGCGCCATACACAAATGCTGAGCTCTATAGACATGAATACCTAATGTGTGAAAGCACACTGTTGTGAAAAAGCCACCTGAAGTAGCCGGAGCTGTACATATTATCAGTATTTTCGTCATTTCAAAGCTTTCCACTGGTAACCTCGGTGATTGAACACGGCAGTAAATGTAGCAAGAATCTATTTACGTTTATTTGAAGTGTTTCTTACACGTTCTTAATCATTTCTGGAAACTATCATTGTGTCTTTTAAGAGTTTTACCACAATTAGACAGTTTTCTTAGAAGTATATACTTGAATAGTCAGCATTTTAAGTGATTTAGACAAAAAACGCCAGAGCAAATAAGCCTCAATTGTAAACATAAACAGTATTCTCCTCATTTAAAGGCTTCATACACAAACTCTGAGCTCTATAGACATGAATTCCTACATTTTGAAAGCATATTCTTGTGAAAATGACACCTGCAGTAGCCTGTTTTATGAATATTATCAGTATTTTCCTCATTTCACAGTACTCCACTGGCAAGCTCCGTGATTGAAAACAGCCGGAAAGGTAGTAAGAATCTATTTACTTTTATTTCAGGCATTTCTTACAAGTTTTTAATCATTTCTAGAAACTATAATTGCGTATTTTAAGAGTTATGCCAGAATTAGACAGTTTTTTTTTAGAGGCATATACTTGAATCGTCAGCATTTTAACTGATTCACACACAAAAACCAGAGAAATTCGGCCTCAATTGTAAACATAAACAGTATAGCCCTCACATACAGCATATCTACACAAATTTTGCGCTCTATAACAAGAATTCCTAATATTTGAAAGCAAATTCTTATGAAAACGCTCCCTAAAGTAGCCAGAGTTGAAAATATAATTAGTTTTCTGGTCATTTCCCAGCTTGCCACTGGTAATCTCCATGACTGAAAACGGCAGGAAAGGTAGTAAGAATCTATTTACTCTTATTTCAAGTGTTCCTTACAAATTTGTAATCATTTCTGGAAACTATAATTGCGTATTTTAAGAGTTTTACTGCAATTAAACAGTTTTTTTAAAAGTATGTACTTGAATCGTCGCATTTTAAGTGATTCACACAAAAAAAGCAGAGAAATTCGGCCTCAATTGTAAACATAAACAGTAAGTCCTCACATACAGTATTTCTAAATAAATTTTGAGCTCTATAAACATGAATTCCTAATATTTGAAGGCAAATTCTTGTGAAAACGCTCCCTAAAGAAGCCTAAGTTTTAAATATTATAATTTTTCTGGTCATTTACCACCTTTCCACTGGTAGTCTCCGTGATTGAAAATTGCAGGAAAGGTAGTAAGAATCTATTTACTTTTATTTCAAGTGTTTCTTACAAGTTTTTAATCATTTCTGGAAACTATAATTGCGTATTTTAAGAGTTTTACCACAATTAGACAGTGTTTTCAGAAGTATGTTCTTGAATCGACAGCATTTTAACTGATTCACACAAAAAAAGCCAGAGAAATTCGGCATCAGTTGTAAACATAAACAGTATAGTCCTCACATACAGTCTTTCTACAGAAATTTTGCGTTCTATAAACATGAATTCCTAATATTTGACAGCAAATTGTTGTGGAAACGCTCCCAAAGTAGCCTGAGTTGTAAATATTATCAGGTTTCTGTTCATTTCCCAGGTTTCCACTGGTAGTCTCCGTGATTGAAAACGGCAGGAAATGTAGTAGGAATCTATTTATTTTCAATTCAAGTGTTTCTTACAAGAATTAATCATTTTTGGAAACTATAGTTGCGTATTTTCAGAGTTTTACCACAATTAGAGAGTTTCCTAAGTATGTACTGGAACCATCAGGATATTAACTGATTCACACAAAAGACGCCAGAGAAATTTGGCATCAATTGTAAGCAAAAGCAGTATAGTCCTCACTTACAGTCTTTCTACACAAATTTTGAGCTGTATAAACATGAATTCCTAATATTTAAAAGCAAACTCAAGTGAAAACGATCTCTAAAGTGGCCGGAGTTGTAAATATTATCAGTTTTCTTGTCATTTCCCAGCTTTCCACTGTTAACCTCCCTAATTGAAAATGGCAGGAAATGTAGTAAGAACCTATTTACTTCTATTTCAAGTGTTTCTCACAATTTTTAATCATTTCTGGAAACTCTAATTGCGTACTTTAAGAGTTTTACCACAACTAGAGAGCTTTCTCACAAGTATGTACTGGAACTGTCAGGATATTAACTGATTGACACGAAAGACGCCAGAGAAATTCGGCCCCAATTGTAAACATAAGCAGTATAGTGCTCGCTTACCGTCTTTCTACACAAATTTTGAGGTGTATAAACATGAATTCCTAATATTTGGAAGCAAATACAAGTGAAAACGCTCCCTGAAGTAGCCTGAGTTGTAAATATTATCACTTTTCCTGTCATTTCCCAGCTTTGCACTGGTAGTCTCCTTGATTGAACACAGCAGTAAAAGTAGTAAGAATCTATTTACTTTTCTATCAACTGTTTCTTACAAGTTTTTCATCATTTCTGGAAACTATAATTGCGTATTTTATGTGTTTTACCACAATAAGACAGTATTTTTAGAAGTATGTACTTGAATAGTCAGCATTTTAACTGATTCACACACTAAAAGCCAGAGAAATTCGGCCTCAACTGTAAACCTAAACAGTACAGTCATCACATACAGTCTTTCTACACAAATTCTGTGCTGTATAAACATGAATTCCTAATATTTGAAAGCAAATTCTAGTGAAAACGCTCCCTAAAGTAGCCGGAGTAGTAAATGTTATCAGTTTTCTGGTCCTTTCCCATCTTTCCACTGGTAGTCTCCATGATTGAACACGGAAGGAAAGGTAAATAAGAATCTATTTACTTTACTTTCAAGTGTTTCTTACAAGTTTTTAGTCATTTCTGGAAAGTACAATTTGGTATTTTAAGAGTTTTTCCACAATTACTCAGTGTTTTTAGAAGTATGTACTTGAATAGTGAGCATTTTAGCTGATTCACACACAAGAAGCCAGAGAAATTCTCCCTCTATTGTAAACATAAACAGTATAGTCCTCACATACAGTATTTCTACACAAATTTTGTGCTCTATTAACATGAACTTCTAATATTTGAAAGCAAATTCTTGTGAAAACACTGCCTGAAGTAGCCTGAGTTGTAAATATTATCAGTTTTCTGGTCATTTCCCAGATTTCCACTGGTAGTCTCCGTGATTTAAAAGGGCAGGAAAGGTAGTAAGAATCTATTTACTTTTCTTTCAAGTGTATCTTACAAGTTTTTAATCATTTCTGGAAAGTATAATTGCGAATTTTAAGAGTTTTACCACAATTAGACAGTGTTTTTAGAAGTATGTACTTGAATAGTCAGCATTTTAACTGATTCACATACAAAAAGCCAGAGAAATTCGACCTCAATTGTAAACATAAACAGTATAGTCCTCACATACAGTCTTTCTACACAGATATTGCACTCTATAAACATGAACTCCTAATATTTGAAAGCAAATTCTTGTGAAAACGCTTCCTTAAGTAGCCTGAGTTGTAAATATTATCAGTTTTCTGGTCATTTCCCCGCTTTCCACTGGTAGTCTCCTTGATTGAACACAGCAGTAAAAGTAGTAAGAATCTATTTACTTTTATTTCATGTGTTTCTTACAACTTTTTAATCATTTCTGGAAACTATAGTTGCGTATTTTAAGAGTTTTACTACAATTACTCAGTGTTTTTAGAAGTATGTACTTGAAGAGTCAGCATTTTAACTGATTCACACACAAAAAGCAGAGAAATTCGACCTCAACTGTAAACATAAACAGTATAGTCCTCACATACTGTCTTTCTACACAAATTTTGCGCTCTATAAACATGATTTCCTAATATTTGAAAGCAAATTCTTGTGAAAACGCTCCCTAAAATAGCCGGTTTTGTAAATATCATCAGTTTTCTGGTCATTTCAGAGCTTTCCACTGGTAGTCTCCCTGACTGAAAACGGAAGGAAAGGTAGTCAGAATCTATTTACTTTTCTATCAAGTGTTTGTTACAAGTTTTTAATCATTTCTGGAAACAATAATTGCGTATTTTAAGAGTTTTACTACAATTACTCAGTGTTTTTAGAAGTATGTACTTGAAGAGTCAGCATTTTAACTGATTCACACACAAAAAGCAGAGAAATTCGACCTCAACTGTAAACATAAACAGTGTAGTCCTCACATACTGTCTTTCTACACAAATTTTGCGCTCTATAAACATGATTTCCTAATATTTGAAAGCAAATTCTTGTTAAAACGCACCCTAAAGTAGCCGGATTTGTAAATATTATCAGTTTTCTGGTCATTTCCCAGCTTTCCACTGGTAGTCTCCGTGATTGGAAATTGCAGGAAAGGTAATAAGAATGTATTTACTTTTCTTTCAAGTGTTTCTTAAAAGTTTTTAATCATTTCTGGAAACTATAATTGCGTATTTTATGATTTTTAACACAATTACTCAGTGTTTTTTCAAGCGTGTTCTTGAATAGTCAGCATTTTAACTGATTCACATACAAAAACCCAGAGAAATTCGACCTCAATTTTAAACATAAACAGTATAGTCCTCACATACAGTGTTTCTACACAAACTTTGCGCTCTATAGACATGAATTCCTAATATTTGAAAACAAATTCTTGTGAAAACGCTCCCTAGAGTAGCCGGATACGTAAATATTATCAGTTTCATGGTCATTTCAGAGCTTTCCACTGGCAGTCTCCCTGACTGAAAAAGGCAGGAAAGGTAGTAAGAATCTATTTACTTTCCTATCAAGTGTTTCTTACAAGTTTTTAATCATTTCTGTAAAGTATAATTGCGAATTTTAAGAGTTTTACCACAATTAGACAGTGTTTTTCGAAGTATGTACTTGAAGAGTCAGCATTTTCACTGATTCACACACAAAAAGCAGAGAAATTCTACCTCAACTGTAAACATAAACAGTGTAGTCCTCACATACTTTCTTCACAAATTTTGCACTCCATAAACATGATTTCCTAATATTTGAAAGCAAATTCTTGTGAAAATGCTCCCTAAAGTAGCCGGATTTGTAAATATTATCAGTTGTCTGGTCATTTCCCAGCTTTCCACTGGTAGTCTCCGTGATTGAAAATGACAGGAAAGGTAATAAGAATGTATTTACTTTTCTTTCAAGTGTTTCTTAAAAGTTTTTAATCATTTCTGGAAACTATAATTGCGTATTTTATGATTTTTAACACAATTACTCAGTGTTTTTACAAGTATGTACTTGAAGAGTCAGCATTTTAACTGATTCACACACAAAAAGCAGAGAAATTCGACCTCAACTGTAAACATAAACAGTGTAGTCCTCACATACTGTCTTTCTACACAAATTTTGCGCTCAATAAACATGATTTCCTAATATTTGAAAGCAAATTCTTGTTAAAACGCACCCTAAAGTAGCCGGAGTAGTAAATATTATCAGTTTTCTGGTCATTTCCCAGCTTTCCTCTGGTAGTCTCCGTGATTTACCACGGAAGGAAAGGTAATAAGAATCTATTTACTTTTATTTCAAGTGTTTCTTAGAAGTTTTTAATCATTTCTGGAATGTATAATTAGGTATTTTAAGATTTTTTCCACAATTACTCAGTTTTTTTTAGAAGTATGTACTTGAATAGTGAGCATTTTAGCTGATTCACACACAAGAAGCCAGAGAAATTCTTCCTCTATTGTAAACATAAACAGTATAGTCCTCACATACAGTATTTCTACACAAATTTTGTGCTCTATTAACATGAACTTCTAATATTTGAAAACAAATTCTTGTGAAAACACTGCCTGAAGTAGCCTGAGTTGTAAGTATTATTAGTTTTCTGGTCATTTCCCAGATTTCCACTGGTAGTCTACGTGATTTAAAAGGGCAGAAAAGGTAGTAAGAATCTATTTACTTTTCTTTCAAGTGTATCTTACAAATTTTTAATCATTTCTGGAAAGTATAATTGCAAATTTTAAGAGTTTTACCACAATTAGACAGTGTTTTTAGAAGTATGTACTTGAATAGTCAGCATTTTAACTGATTCACACACAAAAAGCCAGAGAAATTCGACCTCAATTGTAAACATAAACAGTATAGTCCTCACATACAGTCTTTCTACACAAATTTTGCACTCTATAAACATGAATTCCTAATATTTGAAAGCAAATTCTTGTGAAAACGCTTCCTTAAGTAGCCTGAGTTGTAAATATTGTCAGTTTTCTGGTCATTTCCCAGCTTTCCACTGGTAGTCTCCTTGATTGAACACAGCAGTAAAAGTAGTAAGAATCTATTTACTTTTATTTCATGTGTTTCTTACAACTTTTTAATCATTTCTGGAAACTATAATTGCGTAGTTTAAGAGTTTTACAATTAGACAGTGTTTTTAGAAGTGTGTACTTGAATAGTCAGCATTTTAACTGATTCACCCACAAAAAGCCAGAGTAATTCGGCCTCAATTGAAAACATTAACAGTATCGTTCTCACGTACAGTTTTCTACACAAATTTTGCACCGTATAAACAGGAATTCCTTATATTTGAAAACAAATTCTTGTGAAAACGCTCCCTAAAATAGCCGGTTTTGTAAATATCATCAGTTTTCTGGTCATTTCAGAGCTTTCCACTGGTAGTCTCCCTGACTGAAAACGGAAGGAAAGGCAGTCAGAATCTATTTACTTACCTATCAAGTGTTTGTTACAAGTTTTTAATCATTACTGGAAACAATAGTTGCGTATTTTAAGAGTTTTACTACAATTACTCAGTGTTTTTAGAAGTATGTACTTGAAGAGTCAGCATTTTAACTGATTCACACACAAAAAGCAGAGAAATTCGACCTCAATTGCAAACATAAACAGTATAGTCCTCACATACAGTCTTTCTACACAAATTTTGCACTCTATAAACATGAATTCCTAATATTTGAAAGCAAATTCTTGTGAAAACGCTTCCTTAAGTAGCCTGAGTTGTAAATATTGTCAGTTTTCTGGTCATTTCCCAGCTTTCCACTGGTAGTCTCCTTGATTGAACACAGCAGTAAAAGTAGTAAGAATCTATTTACTTTTATTTCATGTGTTTCTTACAACTTTTTAATCATTTCTGGAAACTATAATTGCGTAGTTTAAGAGTTTTACAATTAGACAGTGTTTTTAGAAGTGTGTACTTGAATAGTCAGCATTTTAACTGATTCACCCACAAAAAGCCAGAGTAATTCGGCCTCAATTGAAAACATTAACAGTATCGTTCTCACGTACAGTTTTCTACACAAATTTTGCACCGTATAAACAGGAATTCCTTATATTTGAAAACAAATTCTTGTGAAAACGCTCCCTAAAATAGCCGGTTTTGTAAATATCATCAGTTTTCTGGTCATTTCAGAGCTTTCCACTGGTAGTCTCCCTGACTGAAAACGGAAGGAAAGGCAGTCAGAATCTATTTACTTACCTATCAAGTGTTTGTTACAAGTTTTTAATCATTACTGGAAACAATAGTTGCGTATTTTAAGAGTTTTACTACAATTACTCAGTGTTTTTAGAAGTATGTACTTGAAGAGTCAGCATTTTAACTGATTCACACACAAAAAGCAGAGAAATTCGACCTCAATTGCAAACATAAACAGTGTAGTCCTCACATACTGTCTTTCTTCACAAATTTTGCACTTCATAAACATGAATTCCTAATATTTGAAAAAAAATTCTTGTGAAAACGCTCCCTAAAATAGCCGGTTTTGTAAATATTATCAGTTTTCTGGTCGTGCTCGCTTCGGCAGCACATATAATAAAGTTTTCTGGTCATTTCTCAGCTTTCCACTGGTAGTCTCCATGATTTCAAACAGCAGTAAAGGAAGTAAGAATCTATTTACTTTCATTTCAAGTGTATCTTACAAGTTTTTAATCATTTCTGTAAAGTATAATTGTGAATTTTAAGAGTTTTACCACAATTAGACAGTGTTTTTAGAAGTATGTACTTGAAGAGTCAGCATTTTAACTGAATCACAAACAAAGAGCCAGAAAAATTCGGCCTCAATTGTAAACATAAACAGTGTAGTCCTCACATACTGTCTTTCTTCACAAATTTAGCACTCCATAAACATGAATTCCTAATATTTGAAAGCAAATTCTTGTGAGAACACTCCCTAAAATCGCCCCTTTTGTAAATATTATCAGTTTTCTGGTCATTTCCCAGCTTGCCACTGGTAGTCTCCCTGACTTAAAACGGAAGGAAAGGTAGTAAGAATCTATTAACTTTTATATCAAGTGTTTCTTACAACTTTTTAATCATTTCTGGAAACTATCATTGCGTATTTTAAGAGTTTCACCACGATAAGACAGTGTTTTTAGATGTATGGACTTGAATAGTCAGCATTTTAACTGATTCACACACAAAAACCAGAGAAATTCGGCCTCAATTTTAAACCTAAACAGTACAGTCCTCACATACTGTCTTTCTACAGAAATTTTGTGCTGTATAAACATGAATTCCTAATATTTGAAAGCAATTTCTTGTGAAAATGCTCTCTGAAGTAGCCTGAGTTTTAAATATTTTCAGTTTTCTGGTCATTTCCTGCTTTCAACGGGTAGTCTCCGTGATTGAACACGGTAGGAAAAGTACTAAGAATGTATTTACTTTTATTTCAAGTGTATCTTACAAGGTTTTAATCATTTCTGGAAAGTATAATTGCGAATTTTAAGAGTTTTACCACAATAAGACAGTATTTTTAGAAGTATGTACTTGAATATTCAGCATTTTAACTGATTCACACACAAAAAGCCAGAGAAATTTGGCCTTAACTGTAAACCTAAAGAGTACAGTCATCACATACAGTCTTTCTACACAAATTTTGTGCTATATACATATGAATTCCTAATATTTGAAAGAAAATTCTTGTGAAAATGCTCGCTGAAGTAGCCTGAGTTGTAAATATTTTCAGTTTTCTGGTCATTTCCCAGGTTTCCACTGGTAGTCTCCATGATTTAAAACAGCAGTAAAGGTAGTAAGAATCTATTTCCTTTTATTTCATTTGTTTCTCTTTCTTTCAAGTTTTTAATCATTTCTGGAAACTATAATTGCGTAGTTTAAGAGTTTTACCACAATTAGACAGTGTTTTTAGAAGTGTGTACTTGAATAGTCAGCATTTTAACTGATTCACCCACAAAAAGCCAGAGAAATTCGGCCTCAATTGTAAACATAAACAGTACAGTCCTCACATACAGTTTTCTACACACATTTTGCACGGTATAAACAGGAATTCCTTATATTTGAAAGCAGATTCTTGTGAAAACGCTCCCTAAAATAGCCGGCTTTGTAAATATCATCCGTTTTCTGGTCATTTCAGAGCTTTCCACTGGTAGTCTCCCTGACTGAAAACAGAAGGAAAGGTAGTAAAATCTATTTACTTTTCTATCAAGTGTTTGTTACAAGTTTTTAATCATTTCTGGAAACAATAATTGCGTATTTTAAGAGTTTTACTACAATTACTCAGTGCTTTTAGAAGTATGTACTTGAAGAGTCAGCATTTTAACTGATTCACACACAAAAAGTAGAGAAATTCGACCTCAATTGTAAACATAAACAGTGTAGTCCTCACATACTGTCTTTCTACACAAATTTTGCGCTCTATAAACATGAATTCCTAATATTTGAAAGCAAATTCTTGTGAAAATGCTCCCTAAACTTGCCGGAGTAGTAAATATTATCAGTTTTCTGGTCATTTCCCATCTTTCCACTGGTAGTCTCCATGATTGAACACCGAAGGAAAGGTAATAAGAATCTATTTACTTTTCTTTCAAGTGTTTCTTACAAGTTTTTAATCATTTCTGGAAAGTATAATTGGGTATTTTAAGAGTTTTTCCACAATTACTCAGTGTTTTTAGAAGTATGTACTTGAATAGTCAGCATTTTAGCTGATTCACAAACAAGAAGCCTGAGAAATTCTCTCTCTATTGTAAACACAAACAGTATAGTCCTCACGTACAGTCTTTCTACACAAATTTTGCACTCTATAAACATGAACTCCTAACATTTGAAAGAAATTCTTGTGAAAACACTCCCTGAAGTAGCCTGAGTTGTAAATATTATCAGTTTTCTGGTCATTTCCCAGATTTCCACTGGTAGTCTCCGTGATTTAATAGTTCAGGAAAGGTAGTCAGAATCTCTTTACTTTTCCTTCAAGTGTATCTTACAAGTTTTAAATCATTTCTGGAAAGTATAATTGCGAATTTTAAGAGTTTTACCACAATTAGACAGTGTTTTTAGAAGTATGTACTTGAATAGTCAGCATTTTAACTGATTCACACAAAAAAAGCCAGAGAAATTCGACCTTAATTGTAAACATAAACAGTATAGTCCTCACATACAGTATTTCTACACAAATTTTGCACTCTATAAACATGAATTCCTAATATTTGAAAGCAAATGCTTGTGAAAACGCTTCCTTAAGTAGCCTGAGTTGTAAATATTATCAGTTTTCTGTTCATTTCCCAGCATTCCACTGGCAGTCTCCTTGATTGAACACAGCAGTAAAAGTAGTAAGAATCTATTTACTTTTATTTCATGTGTTACTTACAAGTTTTTCATCATTTCTGGAATCCATAATTGTGTAGTTTAAGAGTTTTACCACAATTATACATTATTTTTAGAAGAATGTACTTGAATAGTCAGCATTTTAACTGATTCACGCACAAAAGGCCAGAGAAATTCGGCCTGAATTGTAAACATAATCAGTACAGTCCTCACAAACAGTTTACTACACACATTTTCCACTGTATAAACATGAATTCGTAATATTTGAAAGAAAATTCTTTTGAAAATGCTCCCTAAAATAGCCGCTTTTGTAAACATTATCAGTTTTCTGGTCATTTCCCAGCTTTCCAATGGTAGTGTCCGTGATTGAAAACGGCAGGAAAGGTAGTAAGAATCTATTTACTTTTATTTCAAGTGTTCCTCACATTTTTTTTATCATTTCTGGAAACTATAATTGCGTATTTTAAGAGTTTACCACAATTAGAGAGTTTTCTTACAAGTATGTACTGGAACCGTCAGGATATTAACTGATTCACCAAAAAGACGCAAGAGAAATTCGGCCACAATTGTAAACATAAGCAGTGTAGTCCTCACTTACAGTCTTTCTACACAAATTTTGAACTGTATAAACATGAATTCCTAATATTTGAAAGCAAAATCAATTAAAAACGCTCCCTACAGTGCCCGTAGTTGTAAATATTATCAGTTTTCTGGTCGTTTCCCTGCTTTCCACGGGTAATGTCAGTGATTGAAAACGGCAGGGTATGTAGTAAGAACCTACTTACTTTTATTTCAAGTGCTTATTACAAGTTTTAAATCATTTCTGGAAACTCTAAATGCGTATTTTAAGAGTTATACCACAATTAGACAGTTTTCTTACAAGTATGTCCTGGAACGGTCAGGATATTAACTGATTCACCAAAAAGCGCTAGAGAAATTGGGACTCAATTGTAAACATAAGCAGTAAAGTCCTCACTTACAGTCTTCCTACACTAATTTTGAGCTGCATAAACATGGATTCAAATATTTCAAAGCAAATTCAAGTGAAAACGCTCGGAAAAGTGGCCGGAGTTGTAAATATTATCAGTTTTCTGGTCATTTCCCTGCTTTCCACGGGTAATGTCAGTGATTGAAAACGGCAGGGTATGTAGTAATACTCTACTTACTTTTATTTCAAGTGCTTATTACAAGTTTTAAATCATTTCTGGAAACTCGAAATGCATATTTTAAGAGTTATACCACAATTAGACAGTTTTCTTACAAGTATGTACTGGAACTGTCAGGATATTTACTGATTCACCAAAAAGATTCTAGAGAAATTCGGCCTCAATTGTAAACATAAGGAGTATAGTCCTCACTTACGGTCTTTCTACACTAATTTTGAGCTGTATAAACATGGATTCAAATATTTCAAAGCAAATTCAAGTGAATGCGCTCGCTAAAGTGGCCGGAGTTGTAAATATTATCAGTTTTCTGGTCATTTCCCTGCTTTCCATGGGTAATGTCATTGATTGAAAACGGCAGGGTATGTAGTAAGAACCGACTTACTTTTATTTCAAGTGTTTATTACAAGTTTTTAATCGTTTCTGGAAACTCTAAATGCGTATTTTAAGGGTTTTACATCAATTAGAGAGTTTAATTACAAGTATGTACAGGAACCATCAGGATATTAAATGATTCACCAAAAAGACGCTAGAGAAATTCGGCCTCAATTGTAAACATAAGCAGTATAGTCCTCACTTACAGTCTTTCTACACTAATTTTGAGCTGTATAAACATGAATTCCTAATATTTCAAAGCAAATTCAAATGAAAACGCTCGTGAAAGTGACCGGAGTTGTATATATTTTCAGTTTTCTAGTCATTTCCCTGCTTTCCACGGTTAATGTCAGTGTTTGAAAATGGCAGGGTATGTAGTAAGAACCTACTTACTTTTATTTCAAGTACTTATTACAAGTTTTAAATCATTTCTGGAAACTCTAAATGCGTATTTTAAGAGTTATACCACAATTAGACAGTTTTCTTACAAGTATGTACTGGAACTGTCAGGATATTTACTGATTCACCAAAAAGATGCTAGAGAAATTCGGCCTCAATTGTAAACATAAGCAGTATAGTCCTCACTTACGGTCTTTCTACACTAATTTTGAGCTGTATAAACATGGATTCAAATATTTCAAAGCAAATTCAAGTGAATGCGCTCGCTAAAGTGGCCGGAGTTGTAAATATTATCAGTTTTCTGGTCATTTCCCTGCTTTCCATGGGTAATGTCATTCATTGAATACGGCAGGGTATGTAGTAAGAACCGACTTTCTTTTATTTCAAGGTCTTATTACAAGTTTTTAATCATTTCTGGAAACTCTAAATGCGTATTTTAAGAGTTATTCGACAATTAGACAGTTTTCTTACAAGTATGTACTGGAACCCTCAGGATATTAACTGATTCACCAAAAAGACGCTAGAGAAATTCGGCCTCAATTGTAAACATAAGCAGTATAGGCCTCACTTACAGTCTGTCTACACTAATTTTGAGCTGTATAAACATGAATTCCTAAATTTGAAAGCAAATTGAAGTGAAAACGCTCGCTATAGTGGACGGATTTGAAAATATTATCAGTTTTCTGGTCATTTCCCTGCTTTCCACGGGTCATGTCAGTCATTGAAAACGGCAGGGTATGTAGTAATACTCTACTTACTTTTATTTCAAGTGCTTATTACAAGTTTTAAATCATTTCTGAAAACTCTAAAGGCGTATTTTAAGAGTTATACCACAATTAGACAGTTTTTTTACAAGTATGTACTGGAACCGTCAGGATATTAACTGATTCACCAAAAAGACGCTAGAGAAATTTGGCCTCAATTGTAAACATAAGCAGTATAGTCCTCACTTACAGTCTTTCTTTACTAATTTTGAGCTGCATAAACATGGATTCAAATATTTCAAAGCAAATTCAAGTGAAAACGCTCGGAAAAGTGGCCGGAGTTGTAAATATTATCAGTTTTCTCGTCATTTCCCAGCTTTCCACGGGTAATGTCAGTGATTTAAAACGGCAGGGTATGTAGTAAGAACCTACTTACTTTTATTTCCAGTGCTTATTACAAGTTTTAAATCATTTCTGGAAACTCGAAATGCATATTTTAAGAGTTATACCACAATTAGACAGTTTTCTTACAAGTATGTACTGGAACTGTCAGGATATTTACTGATTCACCAAAAAGATGCTAGAGAAATTCGGCCTCAATTGTAAACATAAGCAGTATAGTCCTCACTTATGGTCTTTCTACACTAATTTTTAGCTGTATAAACATGTATTCAAATATTTCAAAGCAAATTCAAGTGAATGCGCTCGCTAAAGTGGCCGGAGTTGTAAATATTATCAGTTTTCTGGTCATTTCCCTGCTTTCCACGGGTAATGTCATTGATTGAAAACGGCAGGGTATGTAGTAAGAACCGACTTACTTTTATTTCAAGGTCTTATTACAAGTTTTAAATCATTTCTGGAAACTCTAAATGCGTATTTTAAGAGTTATTCAACAATTAGACAGTTTTCTTACAAGTATGTACTGGAACCCTCAGGATATTAACTGATTCACCAAAAAGACGCTAGAGAAATTCGGCCTCAATTGTAAACATAAGCAGTATAGTCCTCACTTACAGTCTGTCTACACTAATTTTGAGCTGTATAAACATGAATTCCTAAATTTGAAAGCAAATTCAAGTGAAAACGCACGCTAAAGTGGACGGATTTGAAAATATTATCAGTTTTCTGGTCATTTCCCTGCTTTCCACGGGTCATGTCAGTCATTGAAAACGGCAGGATATGTAGTAATACTCTACTTACTTTTATTTCAAGTGCTTATTACCAGTTTTAAATCATTTCTGGAAACTCTAAATGCGTATTTTAAGAGTTATACCACAATTAGACAGTTTTCTTACAAGTATGTTCTGGAACAGTCAGGATATTAACTGATTCACCAAAAAGATGCTAGAGAAATTCGGCCTCAATTGTAAACATAGGCAGTATAGTTCTCATTTACAGTATTTCTACACTAATTTTGAGCTGTATAAACATGAATGCCTAGTATTTGAAAGCAAACTCAAGTGAAAACGCTCCGTAAAGTGCCATGAGTTGTAAATATTTTCAGTTTTCTGGTCATTTCCCTGCTTTCCACGGGTCATGTCAGTCATTGAAAATGGCAGGATATGTAGTAATAATTTGCTTACTTTCATTTCAAGTGCTTATTACAAGTTTTAAATCATTTCTGGAAACTGTAAATGCGTATTTTAATAGTTATACCACAATTAGACAGTTTTCTTACAAGTATGTACTGGAACTGTCAGGATATTTACTGATTCACCAAAAAGATGATAGAGAAATTCTGCCTCAATTGTAAACATAAGCAGTATAGTCCTCACTTACGGTCTTTCTACACTAATTTTGAGCTGTATAAACATGGATTCAAATATTTCAAAGCAAATTCAAGTGAATGCGCTCGCTAAAGTGGCCGGAGTTGTAAATATTATCAGTTTTCTGGTCATTTCCCTGCTTTCCACGGGTAATGTCATTGATTGAATAAGGCAGGGTATGTAGTAAGAACCGACTTTCTTTTATTTCAAGGTCTTATTACAAGTTTTTAATCATTTCTGGAAACTCTAAATGCGTATTTTAAGAGTTATTCGACAATTAGACAGTTTTCTTACAAGTATGTACTGGAACCGTCAGGATATTTACTGATTCACGATAAAGACGCTAGAGAAATTCGGCCTCAATTGTAAACATAAGCAGTATAGTCCTCACTTACAGTCTTTCTACACTAATTTTGAGCTGTATAAACATGAATTCCGAATATTTCAAAGCAAATTCAAATGAAAACGCTCGTGAAAGTGGCCGGAGTTGTATATATTTTCAGTTTTCTAGTCATTTCCCTGCTTTCCACGGGTAATGTCAGTGTTTGAAAATGGCAGGGTATGTAGTAAGAACCTACTTACTTTTATTTCAAGAGCTTATTACAAGTTTTAAATCATTTCTGGAAACTCTAAATGCGTATTTTAAGAGTTATACCACAATTAGACAGATTTCTTACAAGTATGTTTTGGAACCCTCAGGATATTAACTGATTCACCAAAAAGATGCTAGAGAAATTCGGCCTCAATTGTAAACATAAGGAGTATAGTCCTCACTTACGGTCTTTCTACACTAATTTTGAGCTGTATAAACATGGATTCAAATATTTCAAAGCAAATTCAAGTGAATGCGCTCGCTAAAGTGGCCGGAGTTGTAAATATTATCAGTTTTCTGGTCATTTCCCTGCTTTCCATGGGTAATGTCATTGATTGAAAACGGCAGGGTATGTAGTAAGAACCGACTTACTTTTATTTCAAGTGTTTATTACAAGTTTTTAATCGTTTCTGGAAACTCTAAATGCGTATTTTAAGGGTTTTACATCAATTAGAGAGTTTAATTACAAGTATGTACAGGAACCATCAGGATATTAAATGATTCACCAAAAAGACGCTAGAGAAATTCGGCCTCAATTGTAAACATAAGCAGTATAGTCCTCACTTACAGTCTTTCTACACTAATTTTGAGCTGTATAAACATGAATTCCTAATATTTCAAAGCAAATTCAAATGAAAACGCTCGTGAAAGTGACCGGAGTTGTATATATTTTCAGTTTTCTAGTCATTTCCCCTGCTTTCCACGGTTAATGTCAGTGTTTGAAAATGGCAGGGTATGTAGTAAGAACCTACTTACTTTTATTTCAAGTACTTATTACAAGTTTTAAATCATTTCTGGAAACTCTAAATGCGTATTTTAAGAGTTATACCACAATTAGACAGTTTTCTTACAAGTATGTACTGGAACCCTCAGGATATTAACTGATTCACCAAAAAGACGCTAGAGAAATTCAGCTTCAGTTGTAAACATAAGCAGTATAGTCCTCACTTACAGTCTTTCTACACTAATTTTGAGCTCTATAAACATGAATTCCTAGTATTTGAAAGCAAATTCAAGTGAAAACGCTCCCTAAAGTGCCATGAGTTGTAAATATTTTCAGTTTTCTGGTCATTTCCCTGCTTTCCACGGGTAATGTCAGTCATTGAAAACGGCAGGATATGTAGTAATACTCTACTTACTTTTATTTCAAGTGCTTATTACAAGTTTTAAATCATTTCTGGAAACTCTAAATGCGTATTTTAAGAGTTATACCACAATTAGACAGTTTTCTTACAAGTATGTACTGGAACCCTCAGGATATTAACTGACTCACCAAAAAGACGCTAGAGAAATTCGGCCTCAATTGTAAACATAAGCAGTATAGTCCTCACTTACAGTCTGTCTACACGAATTTTGAGCTGTGTAAACATGAATTCCTAAATTTGAAAGCAAATTCAAGTGAAAACGCACGCTAAAGTGGACGGATTTGAAAATATTATCCGTGTTCTGGTCATTTCCCTGCTTTCCACGGGTCATGTCAGTCATTGAAAACGGCAGGATATGTAGTAATACTCTACTTACTTTTATTTCAAGTGCTTATTACCAGTTTTATATCATTTCTGGGAACTCTAAATGCGTATTTTAAGAGTTATACCACAATTAGACAGTTTTCTTACAAGTATGTTCTGGAACAGTCAGGATATTAACTGATTCACCAAAAAGATGCTAGAGAAATTCGGCCTCAATTGTAAACATAGGCAGTATAGTTCTCATTTACAGTATTTCTACACTAATTTTGAGCTGTATAAACATGAATGCCTAGTATTTGAAAGCAAACTCAAGTGAAAACGCTCCGTAAAGTGCCATGAGTTGTAAATATTTTCAGTTTTCTGGTCATTTCCCTGCTTTCCACGGGTCATGTCAATCATTGAAAATGGCAGGATATGTAGTAATAATTTGCTTACTTTCATTTCAAGTGCTTATTACAAGTTTTAAATCATTTCTGGAAACTGTAAATGCGTATTTTAATAGTAATACCACAATTAGACAGTTTTCTTACAAGTATGTACTGGAACTGTCAGGATATTTACTGATTCACCAAAAAGATGCTAGAGAAATTCGGCCTCAATTGTAAACATAAGCAGTATAGTCCTCACTTACGGTCTTTCTACACTAATTTTGAGCTGTATAAACATGGATTCAAATATTTCAAAGCAAATTCAAGTGAATGCGCTCGCTAAAGGGGCCGGAGTTGTAAATATTATCAGTTTTCTGGTCATTTATCTGCTTTCCATGGGTAATGTCATTGATTGAATACGGCAGGGTATGTAGTAAGAACCGACTTTCTTTTATTTCAAGGTCTTATTACAAGTTTTTAATCATTTCTGGAAACTCTAAATGCGTATTTTAAGAGTTATTCGACAATTAGACAGTTTTCTTACAAGTATGTACTGGAACCGTCAGGATATTTACTGATTCACGATAAAGACGCTAGAGAAATTCGGCCTCAATTGTAAACATAAGCAGTATAGTCCTCACTTACAGTCTTTCTACACTAATTTTGAGCTGTATAAACATGAATTCCTAAATTTGAAATCAAATTCAAGTGAAAACGCTCGCTAAAGTGGCCGGAGTTGTAAATGTTATCAGTTTTCTGGTCATTTTCCTGCTTTCCACGGGTAATATCAGTGATTGAAAACGGCATGTTATGTAGTAAAAACATACTTACTTTTATTTCAAGTGTTTATTACAAGATTTTAATCGTTTCTGGAAACTCTAAATGCGTATTTTAAGGGTTTTACAGCAATTAGAGAGTTTAATTACAAGTATGTACAGGAACCATCAGGATATTAACTGATTCACCAAAAAGATGCTAGAGAAATTCGGCCTCAATTGTAAACATAGGCAGTATAGTTCTCAATTACAGTATTTCTACACTAATTTTGAGCTGTATAAACATGAATGCCTAGTATTTGAAAGCAAACTCAAGTGAAAACGCTCCGTAAAGTGCCATGAGTTGTAAATATTTTCAGTTTTCTGGTCATTTCCCTGCTTTCCACGGGTCATGTCAGTCATTGAAAATGGCAGGATATGTAGTAATAATTTGCTTACTTTCATTTCAAGTGCTTATTACAAGTTTTAAATCATTTCTGGAAACTGTAAATGCGTATTTTAAGAGTTATACCACAATTAGACAGTTTTCTTACAAGTATTTCCTGGAACCGTCAGGAAATTTACTGATGCACGATAAAGACGATAGAGAAATTCGGCCTCAATTGTAAACATAAGCAGTATAGTCCTCACTTACAGTCTTTCTACACTAATTTTGAGCTGTATAAACATGGATTCAAATATTTGAAAGCAAATTCAAGTGAAAACGCTCGCTAAAGAGGCCGGAGTTATAAATATTATCAGTTTTTTGGTCATTTCCCTGCTTTCCACGGGTAATGTCAGTGATTGAAAACGGCAGGGTATGTAGTAAAAACCTACTTACTTTTATTTCAAGTTTTTATTACAAGTTTTTAATCATTTCTGGAAACTCTAAATGCGTATTTTAAGAGTTATTCGACAATTAGAGAGTTTTCTTACAAGTATGTCCTGGAATGGTCAGGAAATTTACTGATTCACGATAAAGACGATATAGAAATTCGGCCTCAATTGTAAACATAAGCAGTATAGTCCTCACTTACAGTCTTTCTACACTAATTTTGAGCTGTATAAGCATGGATTCAAATATTTGAAAGCAAATTCAAGTGAAAACGCTCGCTAAAGTGGCCGGAGTTGTAAATGTTATCAGTTTTCTGGTCATTTCCCTGCTTTCCACGGGTCATGTCAGTCATGAAAATGGCAGGATATGTAGTAATAATTTGCTTACTTTCATTTCAAGTGCTTATTACAAGTTTTAAATCATTTCTGGAAACTCGAAATGCATATTTTAAGAGTTATACCACAATTAGACAGTTTTCTTACAAGTATGTACTGGAACTGTCAGGATATTTACTGATTCACCAAAAAGATGCTAGAGAAATTCGGCCTCAATTGTAAACATAAGCAGTATAGTCCTCACTTACAGTCTTTCTACACTAATTTTGAGCTGTATAAACATGAATTCCGAATATTTCAAAGCAAATTCAAATGAAAACGCTCGTGAAAGTGGCCGGAGTTGTATATATTTTCAGTTTTCTAGTCATTTCCCTGCTTTCCACGGGTAATGTCAGTGTTTGAAAATGGCAGGGTATGTAGTAAGAACCTACTTACTTTTATTTCAAGAGCTTATTACAAGTTTTAAATCATTTCTGGAAACTCTAAATGCGTATTTTAAGAGTTATACCACAATTAGACAGATTTCTTACAAGTATGTACTGGAACTCTCAGGATATTAACTGATTCACCAAAAAGACGCTAGAGAAATTCAGCTTCAATTGTAAACATAAGCAGTATAGTCCTCACTTACAGTCTTTCTACACTAATTTTGAGCTCTATAAACATGAATTCCTAGTATTTGAAAGCAAATTCAAGTGAAAACGTTCCCTAAAGTGCCATGAGTTGTAAATATTTTCAGTTTTCTGGTCATTTCCCTGCTTTCCACGGGTAATGTCAGTCATTGAAAACGGCAGGATATGTAGTAATACTCTACTTACTTTTATTTCAATTGCTTATTACAAGTTTTAAATCATTTCTGGAAACTCTAAATGCGTATTTTAAGAGTTATACCACAATTAGACAGTTTTCTTACAAGTATGTACTGGAACCCTCAGGATATTAACTGATTCACCAAAAAGACGCTAGAGAAATTCGGCCTCAATTGTAAACATAAGCAGTATAGTCCTCACTTACAGTCTGTCTACACTAATTTTGAGCTGTATAAACATGAATTCCTAAATTTGAAAGCAAATTCAAGTGAAAACGCTCGCTATAGTGGACGGATTTGAAAATATTATCAGTTTTCTGGTCATTTCCCTGCTTTCCACGGGTCATGTCAGTCATTGAAAACGGCAGGGTATGTAGTAATACTCTACTTACTTTTATTTCAAGTGCTTATTACAAGTTTTAAATCACTTCTGAAAACTCTAAAGGCGTATTTTAATAGTTATACCACAATTAGACAGTTTTTTTACAAGTATTTACTGGAACCGTCAGGATATTAACTGATTCACCAAAAAGACGCTAGAGAAATTTGGCCTCAATTGTAAACATAAGCAGTATAGTCCTCACTTACAGTCTTTCTTTACTAATTTTGAGCTGCATAAACATGGATTCAAATATTTCAAAGCAAATTCAAGTGAAAACGCTCGGAAAAGTGGCCGGAGTTGTAAATATTATCAGTTTTCTCGTCATTTCCCAGCTTTCCACGGGTAATGTCAGTGATTTAAAACGGCAGGGTATGTAGTAAGAACCTACTTACTTTCATTTCCAGTGCTTATTACAAGTTTTAAATCATTTCTGGAAACTCGAAATGCATATTTTAATAGTTATACCACAATTAGACAGTTTTCTTACAAGTATGTACTGGAACTGTCAGGATATTTACTGGTTCACCAAAAAGATGCTAGAGAAATTCGGCCTCAATTGTAAACATAAGCAGTATAGTCCTCACTTATGGTCTTTCTACACTAATTTTTAGCTGTATAAACATGTATTCAAATATTTCAAAGCAAATTCAAGTGAATGCGCTCGCTAAAGTGGCCGGAGTTGTAAATATTATCAGTTTTCTGGTCATTTCCCTGCTTTCCACGGGTAATGTCATTGATTGAAAACGGCAGGGTATGTAGTAAGAACCGACTTACTTTTATTTCAAGGTCTTATTACAAGTTTTAAATCATTTCTGGAAACTCTAAATGCGTATTTTAAGAGTTATTCGACAATTAGACAGTTTTCTTACAAGTATGTACTGGAACCCTCAGGATATTAACTGATTCACCAAAAAGACGCTAGAGAAATTCGGCCTCAATTGTAAACATAAGCAGTATAGTCCTCACTTACAGTCTGTCTACACTAATTTTGAGCTGTATAAACATGAATTCCTAAATTTGAAAGCAAATTCAAGTGAAAACGCACGCTAAAGTGGACGGATTTGAAAATATTATCAGTTTTCTGGTCATTTCCCTGCTTTCCACGGGTCATGTCAGTCATTGAAAACGGCAGGATATGTAGTAATACTCTACTTACTTTTATTTCAAGTGCTTATTACCAGTTTTAAATCATTTCTGGAAACTCTAAATGCGTATTTTAAGAGTTATACCACAATTAGACAGTTTTCTTACAAGTATGTTCTGGAACAGTCAGGATATTAACTGATTCACCATAAAGATGCTAGAGAAATTCGGCCTCAATTGTAAAAATAGGCAGTATAGTTCTCATTTACAGTATTTCTACACTAATTTTGAGCTGTATAAACATGAATGCCTAGTATTTGAAAGCAAACTCAAGTGAAAACGCTCCGTAAAGTGCCATGAGTTGTAAATATTTTCAGTTTTCTGGTCATTTCCCTGCTTTCCACGGGTCATGTCAGTCATTGAAAATGGCAGGATATGTAGTAATAATTTGCTTACTTTCATTTCAAGTGCTTATTACAAGTTTTAAATCATTTCTGGAAAATGTAAATGCGTATTTTAAGAGTTATACCACAATTAGACAGTTTTCTTACAAGTATTTCCTGGAACCGTCAGAAAATTTACTGATTCACGATAAAGACGATAGAGAAATTCGGCCTCAATTGTAAACATAAGCAGTATAGTCCTCACTTACAGTCTTTCTACACTAATTTTGAGCTGTATAAACATGGATTCAAATATTTGAAAGCAAATTCAAGTGAAAACGCTCGCTAAAGTGGCCGGAGTTATAAATATTATCAGTTTTCTGGTCATTTCCCTGCTTTCCACGGGTAATGTCAGTGATTGAAAACGGCAGGGTATGTAGTAAAAACCTACTTACTTTTATTTCAAGTTTTTATTACAAGTTTTTAATCATTTCTGGAAACTCTAAATGCGTATTTTAAGAGTTATTCGACAATTAGAGAGTTTTCTTACAAGTATGTCCTGGAACGGTCAGGAAATTTACTGATTCACGATAAAGACGATATAGAAATTCGGCCTCAATTGTAAACATAAGCAGTATAGTCCTCACTTACAGTCTTTCTACACTAATTTTGAGCTGTATAAACATGGATTCAAATATTTGAAAGCAAATTCAAGTGAAAACGCTCGCTAAAGTGGCCGGAGTTGTAAATGTTATCAGTTTTCTGGTCATTTCCCTGCTTTCCACGGGTAATGTCAGTGATTGAAAACGGCAGGGTATGTAGTAAAAACCTACTTACTTTTATTTCAAGTTTTTATTACAAGTTTTTAATCGTTTCTGGAAACTCTAAATGCGTTTTTTAAGGGTTTTACAGCAATTAGAGAGTTTAATTACAAGTATGTACTGGAACCGTCAGGATATTAACTGATTCACCAAAAAGACGCTAGAGAAATTCGGCCTCAATTGTAAACATAAGCAGTATAGTCCTCACTTACAGTCTTTCTACACTAATATTGAGCTGTATAAACATGAATTCCTAATATTTCAAAGCAAATTCAAATGAAAACGCTCGTGAAAGTGACCGGAGTTGTATATATTTTCAGTTTTCTAGTCATTTCCCTGCTTTCCACGGGTAATGTCAGTGTTTGAAAATGGCAGGGTATGTAGTAAGAACCTACTTACTTTTATTTCAAGAGCTTATTACAAGTTTTAAATCATTTCTGGACACTCTAAATGCGTATTTTAAGAGTTATACCACAATTAGACAGTTTTCTTACAAGTATGTACTGGAACCCTCAGGATATTAACAGATTCACCAAAAAGACGCTAGAGAAATTCGGCCTCAATTGTAAACATAAGCAGTATAGTCCTCACTTACAGTCTGTCTACACTAATTTTGAGCTGTATAAACATGAATTCCTAAATTTGAAAGCAAATTCAAGTGAAAACGCACGCTAAAGTGGACGGATTTGAAAATATTATCAGTTTTCTGGTCATTTCCCTGCTTTCCACGGGTCATGTCAGTCATTGAAAACGGCAGGATATGTAGTAATACTCTACTTACTTTTATTTCAAGTGCTTATTACCAGTTTTAAATCATTTCTGGAAACTCTAAATGCGTATTTTAAGAGTTATACCACAATTAGACAGTTTTCTTACAAGTATGTTCTGGAACAGTCAGGATATTAACTGATTCACCAAAAAGATGCTAGAGAAATTCGGCCTCAATTGTAAAAATAGGCAGTATAGTTCTCATTTACAGTATTTCTACACTAATTTTGAGCTGTATAAACATGAATGCCTAGTATTTGAAAGCAAACTCAAGTGAAAACGCTCCGTAAAGTGCCATGAGTTGTAAATATTTTCAGTTTTCTGGTCATTTCCCTGCTTTCCACGGGTCATGTCAGTCATTGAAAATGGCAGGATATGTAGTAATAATTTGCTTACTTTCATTTCAAGTGCTTATTACAAGTTTTAAATCATTTCTGGAAAATGTAAATGCGTATTTTAAGAGTTATACCACAATTAGACAGTTTTCTTACAAGTATTTCCTGGAACCGTCAGAAAATTTACTGATTCACGATAAAGACGATAGAGAAATTCGGCCTCAATTGTAAACATAAGCAGTATAGTCCTCACTTACAGTCTTTCTACACTAATTTTGAGCTGTATAAACATGGATTCAAATATTTGAAAGCAAATTCAAGTGAAAACGCTCGCTAAAGTGGCCGGAGTTATAAATATTATCAGTTTTCTGGTCATTTCCCTGCTTTCCACGGGTAATGTCAGTGATTGAAAACGGCAGGGTATGTAGTAAAAACCTACTTACTTTTATTTCAAGTTTTTATTACAAGTTTTTAATCATTTCTGGAAACTCTAAATGCGTATTTTAAGAGTTATTCGACAATTAGAGAGTTTTCTTACAAGTATGTCCTGGAACGGTCAGGAAATTTACTGATTCACGATAAAGACGATATAGAAATTCGGCCTCAATTGTAAACATAAGCAGTATAGTCCTCACTTACAGTCTTTCTACACTAATTTTGAGCTGTATAAACATGGATTCAAATATTTGAAAGCAAATTCAAGTGAAAACGCTCGCTAAAGTGGCCGGAGTTGTAAATGTTATCAGTTTTCTGGTCATTTCCCTGCTTTCCACGGGTAATGTCAGTGATTGAAAACGGCAGGGTATGTAGTAAAAACCTACTTACTTTTATTTCAAGTTTTTATTACAAGTTTTTAATCGTTTCTGGAAACTCTAAATGCGTTTTTTAAGGGTTTTACAGCAATTAGAGAGTTTAATTACAAGTATGTACTGGAACCGTCAGGATATTAACTGATTCACCAAAAAGACGCTAGAGAAATTCGGCCTCAATTGTAAACATAAGCAGTATAGTCCTCACTTACAGTCTTTCTACACTAATATTGAGCTGTATAAACATGAATTCCTAATATTTCAAAGCAAATTCAAATGAAAACGCTCGTGAAAGTGACCGGAGTTGTATATATTTTCAGTTTTCTAGTCATTTCCCTGCTTTCCACGGGTAATGTCAGTGTTTGAAAATGGCAGGGTATGTAGTAAGAACCTACTTACTTTTATTTCAAGAGCTTATTACAAGTTTTAAATCATTTCTGGACACTCTAAATGCGTATTTTAAGAGTTATACCACAATTAGACAGTTTTCTAACAAGTATGTACTGGAACCTTCAGGATAATAACAGATTCACCAAAAAGACGCTAGAGAAATTCAGCTTCAATTGTAAACATAAGCAGTATAGTCCTCACTTACAGTCTTTCTACACTAATTTTGAGCTCTATAAACATGAATTCCTAGTATTTGAAAGCAAATTCAAGTGAAAACGCTCCCTAAAATGCCATGAGTTGTAAATATTTTCAGTTTTCTGGTCATTTCCCTGCTTTCCACGGGTAATGTCAGTCATTCAAAGCGGCAGGATATGTAGTAATACTCTACTTACTTTTATTTCAAGTGCTTATTACAAGTTTTAAATCATTTCTCGAAACTCTAAATGCGTATTTTAAGAGTTATACCACAATTAGACAGTTTTCTTACAAGTATGTACTGGAACCCTCAGGATATTAACTGATTCACCAAAAAGACGCTAGAGAAATTCGGCCTCAATTGTAAATATAAGCAGTATAGTCCTCACTTACAGTCTGTCTACACTAATTTTGAACTGTATAAACATGAGTTCCTAGTATTTGAAAGCAAATTCAAGTGAAAACGCTCCCTAAAGTGCCATGAGTTGTAAATATTTTCAGTTTTCTGGTCATTTCCCTGCTTTCCACGGGTAATGTCAGTCATTGAAAACGGCAGGATATGTAGTAATATTCTACTTACTTTTATTTCAAGTGTTTATTACAAGTTTTTAATCGTTTCTGGAAACTCTTAATGCGTATTTTAAGGGTTTTACCGTAATTAGAGAGTTCAATTACAAGTGTGTACTGGAACCGTAAGGATATTACCTGATTCACTAAAAAGACGCTAGAGAAATTCGGCCTCAATTGTAAACATAAGCAGTATAGTCCTCCATTACAGTCTTTCTACACTAATTTTGAGATGTATAGACGTGAATTCCTAGTATTTGAAAGCAATTTCTTGTGAAAATGCTCTCTGAAGTAGCCTGAGTTGTAAATATTTTCAGTTTTGTGGTCATTTCCCTGCTTTCAACGGGTAGTCTCCGTGATTGAACACGGTAGGAAAAGTACTAAGAATGTATTTACTTTTATTTCAAGTGTATCTTACAAGGTTTTAATCATTTCTGGAAACTATAATTGCGAATTTTAAGAGTTTTACCACAATGAGACAGTATTTTTAGAAGTATGTACTTGAATATTCAGCATTTTAACTGATTCACACACAAAAAGCCAGAGAAATTCGGCCTTAACTGTAAACCTAAAGAGTACAGTCATCACATACAGTCTTTCTTCACAAATGTTGTGCTATATACATATGAATTCCTAATATTTGAAAGAAAATTCTTGTGAAAATGCTCGCTGAAGTAGCCTGAGTTGTAAATATTTTCAGTTTTCTGGTCATTTCCCAGGTTTCCACTGGTCGTCTCCATGATTGAAAACAGCAGTAAAGGTAGTAAGAATCTATTTTCTTTTATTTTATTTGTTTCTCTTTCTTTCAAGTTTTTAATCATTTCTGGAAACTATAATTGCGTAGTTTAAGAGTTTTACCACAATTAGACAGTGTTTTTAGAAGTGTGTACTTGAATAGTCAGCATTTTAACTGATTCACCCACAAAAAGCCAGAGAAATTCGGCCTCAATTGTAAACATAAACAGTACAGTCCTCACATACAGTTTTCTACACACATTTTGCACGGTATAAAAAGGAATTCCTTATATTTGAAAGCAAATTCTTGTGAAAACGCTCCCTAAAATAGCCGGCTTTGTAAATATCATCCGTTTTCTGGTCATTTCAGAGCTTTCCACTGGTAGTCTCCCTGACTGAAAACAGAAGGAAAGGTAGTAAGAATCTATTTACTTTTCTATCAAGTGTATCTTACAAGTTTTTAATCAATTCTGGAAACAATAATTGCGTATTTTAAGAGTTTTACGACAATTATTCAGTGTTTTTAGAAGTATGTACTTGAAGAGTCAGATTTTTAACTGATTCACACACAAAAAGTAGAGAAATTCGATCTCTATTGTAAACATAAACAGTGTAGTCCTCACTTACAGTCTGTCTACACTAATTTTGAGCTGTATAAACATGAATTCCTAAATTTGAAACCAAATTCAAGTGAAAACGCTCGCTAAAGTGGACGGATTTGAAAAAATTATCAGTTTTCTGGTCATTTCCCTGCTTTCCACGGGTAATGTCAGTGATTGAAAACGACAGGGTATGTAGTAAGAACCTACTTACTTTTATTTCCAGTGCTTATTACAAGTTTTAAATCATTTCTGGAAACTTGAAATGCATATTTTAAGAGTTATACCACAATTACACAGTTTTCTTACAAGTATGTACTGGAACTGTCAGGATATTTACTGATTCACCAAAAAGATGCTAGAGAAATTCGGCCTCAATTGTAAACATAAGCAGTATAGTCCTCACTTATGGTCTTTCTACACTAATTTTTAGCTGTATAAACATGGATTCAAATATTTCAAAGCAAATTCAAGTGAATGCGCTCGCTAAAGTGGCCGGAGTTGTAAATATTATCAGTTTTCTGGTCATTTCCCTGCTTTCCACGGGTAATGTCAGTGATTGAAAACGGCAGGGTATGTAGTAAGAACCGACTTACTTTTATTTCAAGGTCTTATTACAAGTTTTAAATCATTTCTGGAAACTCTAAATGCGTATTTTAAGAGTTATTCGACAATTAGACAGTTTTCTTACAAGTATTTCCTGGAACCGTCAGGAAATTTACTGATTCACGATAAAGACGATAGAGAAATTCGGCCTCAATTGTAAACATAAGCAGTATAGTCCTCACTTACAGTCTTTCTACACTAATTTTGAGCTGTATAAACATGGATTCAAATATTTGAAAGCAAATTCAAGTGAAAACGCTCGCTAAAGTGGCCGGAGTTATAAATATTATCAGTTTTCTGGTCATTTCCCTGCTTTCCACGGGTAATGTCAGTGATTGAAAACGGCAGGGTATGTAGTAAAAACCTACTTACTTTTATTTCAAGTTTTTATTACAAGTTTTTAATCATTTCTGGAAACTCTAAATGCGTATTTTAAGAGTTATTCGACAATTAGAGAGTTTTCTTACAAGTATGTCCTGGAACGGTCAGGAAATTTACTGATTCACGATAAAGACGATATAGAAATTCGGCCTCAATTGTAAACATAAGCAGTATAGTCCTCACTTACAGTCTTTCTATACTAATTTTGAGCTGTATAAACATGGATTCAAATATTTGAAAGCAAATTCAAGTGAAAATGCTCAATAAAATGGCCGGAGTTATAAATATTATCAGTTTTCTGGTCATTTCCCTGCTTTCCACGGGTAATGTCAGTGATTGAAAACGGCAGGGTATGTAGTAAAAACCTACTTACTTTTATTTCAAGTTTTTATTACAAGTTTTTAATCGTTTCTGGAAACTCTAAATGCGTTTTTTAAGGGTTTTACAGCAATTAGAGAGTTTAATTACAAGTATGTACTGGAACCGTCAGGATATTAACTGATTCACCAAAAAGACGCTAGAGAAATTCGGCCTCAATTGTAAACATAAGCAGTATAGTCCTCACTTACAGTCTTTCTACACTAATTTTGAGCTGTATAAACATGAATTCCTAATATTTCAAAGCAAATTCAAATGAAAACGCTCGTGAAAGTTACCGGAGTTGTATATATTTTCAGTTTTCTAGTCATTTCCCTGCTTTCCACGGGTAATGTCAGTGTTTGAAAATGGCAGGGTATGTAGTAAGAACCTACTTACTTTTATTTCAAGAGCTTATTACAAGTTTTAAATCATTTCTGGACACTCTAAATGCGTATTTTAAGAGTTATACCACAATTAGACAGTTTTCTAACAAGTATGTACTGGAACCCTCAGGATAATAACTGATTCACCAAAAAGACGCTAGAGAAATTCAGCTTCAATTGTAAACATAAGCAGTATAGTCCTCACTTACAGTCTTTCTACACTAATTTTGAGCTCTATAAACATGAATTCCTAGTATTTGAAAGCAAATTCAAGTGAAAACGCTCCCTAAAGTGCCATGAGTTGTAAATATTTTCAGTTTTCTGGTCATTTCCCTGCTTTCCACGGGTAATGTCAGTCATTCAAAGCGGCAGGATATGTAGTAATACTCTACTTACTTTTATTTCAAGTGCTTATTACAAGGTTTAAATCATTTCTCGAAACTCTAAATGCGTATTTTAAGAGTTATACCACAATTAGACAGTTTTCTTACAAGTATGTACTGGAACCCTCAGGATATTAACTGATTCACCAAAAAGACGCTAGAGAAATTCGGCCTCAATTGTAAATATAAGCAGTATAGTCCTCACTTACAGTCTGTCTACACTAATTTTGAACTGTATAAACATGAGTTCCTAGTATTTGAAAGCAAATTCAAGTGAAAACGCTCCCTAAAGTGCCATGAGTTGTAAATATTTTCAGTTTTCTGGTCATTTCCCTACTTTCCACGGGTAATGTCAGTCATTGAAAACGGCAGGATATGTAGTAATATTCTACTTACTTTTATTTCAAGTGTTTATTACAAGTTTTTAATCGTTTCTGGAAACTCTTAATGCGTATTTTAAGGGTTTTACCGTAATTAGAGAGTTCAATTACAAGTGTGTACTGGAACCGTAAGGATATTACCTGATTCACTAAAAAGACGCTAGAGAAATTCGGCCTCAATTGTAAACATAAGCAGTATAGTCCTCCATTACAGTCTTTCTACACTAATTTTGAGCTGTATAAACGTGAATTCCTAGTATTTGAAAGCAATTTCTTGTGAAAATGCTCTCTGAAGTAGCCTGAGTTGTAAATATTTTCAGTTTTGTGGTCATTTCCCTGCTTTCAACGGGTAGTCTCCGTGATTGAACACGGTAGGAAAAGTACTAAGAATGTATTTACTTTTATTTCAAGTGTATCTTACAAGGTTTTAATCATTTCTGGAAACTATAATTGCGAATTTTAAGAGTTTTACCACAATGAGACAGTATTTTTAGAAGTATGTACTTGAATATTCAGCATTTTAACTGATTCACACTCAAAAAGCCAGAGAAATTCGGCCTTAACTGTAAACCTAAAGAGTACAGTCATCACATACAGTCTTTCTTCACAAATGTTGTGCTATATACATATGAATTCCTAATATTTGAAAGAAAATTCTTGTGAAAATGCTCGCTGAAGTAGCCTGAGTTGTAAATATTTTCAGTTTTCTGGTCATTTCCCAGGTTTCCACTGGTCGTCTCCATGATTGAAAACAGCAGTAAAGGTAGTAAGAATCTATTTTCTTTTATTTTATTTGTTTCTCTTTCTTTCAAGTTTTTAATCATTTCTGGAAACTATAATTGCGTAGTTTAAGAGTTTTACCACAATTAGACAGTGTTTTTAGAAGTGTGTACTTGAATAGTCAGCATTTTAACTGATTCACCCACAAAAAGCCAGAGAAATTCGGCCTCAATTGTAAACATAAACAGTACAGTCCTCACATACAGTTTTCTACACACATTTTGCACGGTATAAAAAGGAATTCCTTATATTTGAAAGCAAATTCTTGTGAAAACGCTCCCTAAAATAGCCGGCTTTGTAAATATCATCCGTTTTCTGGTCATTTCAGAGCTTTCCACTGGTAGTCTCCCTGACTGAAAACAGAAGGAAAGGTAGTAAGAATCTATTTACTTTTCTATCAAGTGTATCTTACAAGTTTTTAATCAATTCTGGAAACAATAATTGCGTATTTTAAGAGTTTTACTACAATTACTCAGTGATTTTGGAAGTATGTACTTGAAGAGTCAGATTTTTAACTGATTCACACACAAAAAGTAGAGAAATTCGACCTCTATTGTAAACATAAACAGTGTAGTCCTCACTTACAGTCTGTCTACACTAATTTTGAGCTGTATAAACATGAATTCCTAAATTTGAAACCAAATTCAAGTGAAAACGCTCGCTAAAGTGGACGGATTTGAAAAAATTATCAGTTTTCTGGTCATTTCCCTGCTTTCCACGGGTAATGTCAGTGATTGAAAACGGCAGGGTATGTAGTAAAAACCTACTTACTTTTATTTCAAGTTTTTATTACAAGTTTTTAATCATTTCTGGAAACTCTAAATGCGTATTTTAAGAGTTATTCGACAATTAGAGAGTTTTCTTACAAGTATGTCCTGGAACCGTCAGGAAATTTACTGATTCACGATAAAGACGATATAGAAATTCGGCCTCAATTGTAAACATAAGCAGTATAGTCCTCACTTACAGTCTTTCTACACTAATTTTGAGCTGTATAAACATGGATTCAAATATTTGAAAGCAAATTCAAGTGAAAACGCTCGCTAAAGTGGCCGGAGTTATAAATATTATCAGTTTTCTGGTCATTTCCCTGCTTTCCACGGGTAATGTCAGGGATTGAAAACGGCAGGGTATGTAGTAAAAACCTACTTACTTTTATTTCAAGTTTTTATTACAAGTTTTTAATCGTTTCTGGAAACTCTAAATGCGTTTTTTAAGGGTTTTACAGCAATTAGAGAGTTTAATTACAAGTATGTACAGGAACCGTCAGGATATTAACTGATTCACCAAAAAGACGCTAGAGAAATTCGGCCTCAATTGTAAACATAAGCAGTATAGTCCTCACCTACAGTCTTTCTACACTAATTTTGAGCTGTATAAACATGAATTCCTAATATTTCAAAGCAAATTCAAATGAAAACGCTCGTGAAAGTGCCCGGAGTTGTATATATTTTCAGTTTTCTAGTCATTTCCCTGCTTTCCACGGGTAATGTCAGTGTTTGAAAATGGCAGGGTATGTAGTAAGAACCTACCTACTTTTATTTCAAGAGCTTCTTACAAGTTTTAAATCATTTCTGGACACTCTAAATGCGTATTTTAAGAGTTATACCACAATTAGACAGTTTTCTAACAAGTATGTACTGGAACCCTCAGGATATTAACTGATTGACCAAAAAGACGCTAGAGAAATTCAGCTTCAATTGTAAACATAAGCAGTATAGTCCTCACTTACATTCTTTCTACACTAATTTTGAGCTCTATAAACATGTATTCCTAGTATTTGAAAGCAAATTCAAGTGAAAACGCTCCCTAAAGTGCCATGAGTTGTAAATATTTTCAGTTTTCTGGTCATTTCCCTGCTTTCCACGGGTAATGTCAGTCATTCAAAGCGGCAGGATATGTAGTAATACTCTACTTACTTTTATTTCAAGTGCTTATTACAAGTTTTAAATCATTTCTCGAAACTCTAAATGCGTATTTTAAGAGTTATACCACAATTAGACAGTTTTCTTACAAGTATGTACTGGAACCCTCAGGATATTAACTGATTCACCAAAAAGACGCTAGAGAAATTCGGCCTCAATTGTAAATATAAGCAGTATAGTCCTCACTTACAGTCTGTCTACACTAATTTTGAACTGTATAAACATGAGTTCCTAGTATTTGAAAGCAAATTCAAGTGAAAACGCTCCTAAAGTGCCATGAGTTGTAAATATTTTCAGTTTTCTGGTCATTTCCCTGCTTTCCACGGGTAATGTCAGTCATTGAAAATGGCAGGATATGTAGTAATAATCTACTTACTTTTATTTCAAGTGTTTATTACAAGTTTTTAATCGTTTCTGGAAACTCTTAATGCGTATTTTAAGGGTTTTACCGTAATTAGAGAGTTCAATTACAAGTGTGTACTGGAACCGTAAGGATATTACCTGATTCACTAAAAAGACGCTAGAGAAATTCGGCCTAAATTGTAAACATAAGCAGTATAGTCCTCCATTACAGTCTTTCTACACTAATTTTGAGCTGTATAAACGTGAATTCCTAGTATTTGAAAGCAATTTCTTGTGAAAATGCTCTCTGAAGTAGCCTGAGTTGTAAATATTTTCAGTTTTGTGGTCATTTCCCTGCTTTCAACGGGTAGTCTCCGTGATTGAACACGGTAGGAAAAGTACTAAGAATGTATTTACTTTTATTTCAAGTGTATCTTACAAGGTTTTAATCATTTCTGGAAACTATAATTGCGAATTTTAAGAGTTTTACCACAATAAGACAGTATTTTTAGAAGTATGTACTTGAATATTCAGCATTTTAACTGATTCACACACAAAAAGCCAGAGAAATTCGGCCTTAACTGTAAACCTAAAGAGTACAGTCATCACATACAGTCTTTCTTCACAAATGTTGTGCTATATACATATGAATTCCTAATATTTGAAAGAAAATTCTTGTGAAAATGCTCGCTGAAGTAGCCTGAGTTGTAAATATTTTCAGTTTTCTGGTCATTTCCCAGGTTTCCACTGGTCGTCTCCATGATTGAAAACAGCAGTAAAGGTAGTAAGAATCTATTTTCTTTTATTTTATTTGTTTCTCTTTCTTTCAAGTTTTTAATCATTTCTGGAAACTATAATTGCGTAGTTTAAGAGTTTTACCACAATTAGACAGTGTTTTTAGAAGTGTGTACTTGAATAGTCAGCATTTTAACTGATTCACCCACAAAAAGCCAGAGAAATTCGGCCTCAATTGTAAACATAAACAGTACAGTCCTCACATACAGTTTTCTACACACATTTTGCACGGTATAAAAAGGAATTCCTTATATTTGAAAGCAAATTCTTGTGAAAACGCTCCCTAAAATAGCCGGCTTTGTAAATATCATCCGTTTTCTGGTCATTTCAGAGCTTTCCACTGGTAGTCTCCCTGACTGAAAACAGAAGGAAAGGTAGTAAGAATCTATTTACTTTTCTATCAAGTGTATCTTACAAGTTTTTAATCAATTCTGGAAACAATAATTGCGTATTTTAAGAGTTTTACTACAATTATTCAGTGTTTTTAGAAGTATGTACTTGAAGAGTCAGATTTTTAACTGATTCACACACAAAAAGTAGAGAAATTCGACCTGTATTGTAAACATAAACAGTGTAGTCCTCACTTACAGTCTGTCCACACTAATTTTGAGCTGTATAAACATGAATTCCTAAATTTGAAACCAAATTCAAGTGAAAACGCTCGCTAAAGTGGACGGATTTGAAAAAATTATCAGTTTTCTGGTCATTTCCCTGCTTTCCACGGGTAATGTCAGTGATTGAAAACGGCAGGGTATGTAGTAAGAACCTACTTACTTTTATTTCAAGTGTTTATTACAAGTTTTTAATCATTTCTGGAAACTCTAAATGCGTATTTTAAGGGTTTTACCACAATTAGAGAGTTTAATTACAAGTATGTACTGGAACCCTCAGGATATTAACTGATTCACCAAAAAGACGCTAGAGACATTCGGCCTCAATTATAAACATAAGCAGTATAGTCCTCACTTACAGTCTTTCTACACTAATTTTGAGCTGTATAAACGTGAATTCCTAGTATTTGAAAGAAATTTCTTGTGAAAATGCTCTCTGAAGTAGCCTGAGTTGTAAATATTTTCATTTTTGTGGTCATTTCCCTACTTTCAACGGGTAGTCTCCGTGATTGAACACGGTAGGAAAAGTACTCAGAATGTATTTACTTTTATTTCAAGTGTATCTTACAAGGTTTTAATCATTTCTGGAAACTATAATTGCGAATTTTAAGAGTTTTACCACAATAAGACAGTATTTTTAGAAGTATGTACTTGAATATTCAGCATTTTAACTGATTCACACACAAAAAGCCAGAGAAATTCAGCCTTAACTGTAAACCTAAAGAGTACAGTCATCACATACAGTCTTTCTACACAAATTTTGTGCTATATACATATGAATTCCTAATATTTGAAAGAAAATTCTTGTGAAAATGCTCGCTGAAGTAGCCTGAGTTGTAAATATTTTCAGTTTTCTGGTCATTTCCCAGGTTTCCACTGGTAGTCTCCATGATTTAAAACAGCAGTAAAGGTAGTAAGAATCTATTTCCTTTTATTTCATTTGTTTCTCTTTCTTTCAAGTTTTTAATCATTTCTGGAAACTATAATTGCGTAGTTTAAGAGTTTTACCACAATTAGACAGTGTTTTTAGAAGTGTGTACTTGAATAGTCAGCATTTTAACTGATTCACCCACAAAAAGCAAGAGAAATTCGGCCTCAATTGTAAACATAAACAGTACAGTCCTCACATACAGTTTTCTACACACATTTTGCACGGTATAAACAGGAATTCCTTATATGTGAAAGCAGATTCTTGTGAAAACGCTCCCTAAAATAGCCGGCTTTGTAAATATCATCCGTTTTCTGGTCATTTCAGAGCTTTCCACTGGTAGTCTCCCTGACTGAAAACAGAAGGAAAGGTAGTAAGAATCTATTTACTTTTCTATCAAGTGTTTCTTACAAGTTTTTAATAAATTCTGGAAAAAATAATTGCGTATTTTAAGAGTTTTACTATAATTACTCAGTGTTTTTAGAAGTATGTACTTGAAGAGTCAGCTTTTTAACTGATTCACACACAAAAAGTAGAGAAATTCGACCTCTATTGTAAACATAAACAGTGTAGTCCTCACTAACAGTCTGTCTACACTAATTTTGAGCTGTATAAATATGAATTCCTAAATTTGAAAGCAAATTCAAGTGAAAACGCTCTCTAAAGTGGCCGGATTTGAAAATATTATCAGTTTTCTGGTTATTTCCCTGCTTTCCACGGGTAATGTCAGTGATTGAAAAGGGCAGGGTATGTAGTAAGAACCTACTTACTTTTATTTCAAGTGTTTATTACAAGTTTTTAATCATTTCTGGAAACTCTAATTCCGTATTTTAAGGCTTTGACCACAATTAGAGAGTTTAATTACAAGTGTGTACTGGAACCGTCAGGATATTAACTGATTCACCAAAAGACGCTAGAGAAATTCAGCCTCAATTGTAAACATAAGCAGTAGAGTCCTCACTTACAGTCTTTCTACACTAATTTTGAGCTGTATAAACATGGATTCAAATATTTGAAAGCAAATTCAAGTGAAAACGCTCGGTAAAGTGGCCGGAGTTGTAAATATTATCAGTTTTCTGGTCATTTCCCTGCTTTCCACGTGTAATGTCAGTGATTGAAAACGGCAGGGTATGTAGTAAGAACCTACATACTTTTATTTCAAGTGCTTGTTACCAGTTTTAAATCATTTCTGGAAACTCTAAATGCGTATTTAAAGAGTTATACCACAATTAGACAGTTTTCTTACAAGTATGTACTGGAACTGTCAAGATATTAACTGATTTACCAAAAAGACGCTAGAGAAATTCGGCCTCAATTGCAAACATAAGCAGTAGAGTCCTCACTTACAGTCTTTCTACACTAATTTTGAGCTGTATAAACATGGATTCCTAATATTTGAAAGCAAATTCCAGGGAAAACACTCGCTAAAGTGGCCAGAGTTGTAAATATTATCAGTTTTCTGTTCATTTCCCGACTTTCCACGGGTAATGTCAGTCATTGAAAACGGCAGGGTATGTAGTTAGAACCTACTTACTTTTATTTCAAGTGCGTATTACAAGTTTTAAATCATTTCTGGAAACTCACAATGCGTATTTTAACAGTTATACCACAATTAGACAGTTTTCTTACCAGGATGTACTGGAATCGTCAGGATATTTACTGATTCACCAAAAAGACGCTAGAGAAATTCGGCCTCAATTGTAAACACAGGCAGTATAGTCCTCACTTACAGTCTTTCTACACTAATTTTGAGCTGTATAAACATGAATTCCGAATATTTGAAAGCAAATTCAAGTGAAAACGCTCGCTAAAGTGGCCGGAGTTGTAAATATTATCAGTTTTCTGGTCATTTCCCTGCTTTCCACGGGTAATGTCAGTGATTGCAAATGCCAGGGTATGTAGTTAGAACCTACTTACTTTTATTTCAAGTGCGTATTACAAGTTTTAAATCAATTCTGGAAACTCACAATGCGTATTTTAAGAGTTATACCACAATTAGACAGTTTTCTTACAAGTATGTACTGGAACCGTCAGGATATTTACTGATTCACCAAAAAGACGCTAGAGAAATTCGGCCTCAATTGTAAACATAAGCAGTATAGTCCTCACTTACAGTCTTTCTACACTAATTTTGAGCTGTATAAACATGAATTCCTAGTATTTGAAAGCAAATTCAAGTGAAAACGCTCCCTAAAGTGCCATGAGTTGTAAATATTTTCAGTTTTCTGGTCATATCCCTGCTTTCCACGGGTAATGTCAGTCATTGAAAACGGCAGGATATGTAGTAATAATCTACTTACTTTTATTTCAAGTGTTTATTAAAATTTTTAATCGTTTCTGGAAACTCTTAATGCCTATTTTAAGGGTTTTACTGTAATTAGAGAGTTTAATTACAAGTGTGTACTGGAACCGTAAGGATATTAGCTGATTCACTAAAAAGACGCTAGAGAAATTCGGCCTCAATTGTAAACATAAGCAGTATAGTCCTCACTTACAGTCTTTCTACACTAATTTTGAGCTGTATAAACGTGAATTCCTTGTATTTGAAAGAAATTTCTTGTGAAAATGCTCTCTGAAGTAGCCTGAGTTGTAAATATTTTCAGTTTTGTGGTCATTTCCCTTCTTTCAACGGGTAGTCTCCGTGATTGAACACGGTAGGAAAAGTACTCAGAATGTATTTACTTTTATTTCAAGTGTATCTTACAAGGTTTTAATCATTTCTGGAAACTATAATTGCGAATTTTAAGAGTTTTACCATCATAAGACAGTATTTTTAGAAGTATGTACTTGAATATTCAGCATTTTAACTGATTCACACACAAAAAGCCAGAGAAATTCAGCCTTAACTGTAAACCTAAAGAGTACAGTCATCACATACAGTCTTTCTACACAAATTTTGTGCTATATACATATGAATTCCTAATATTTGAAAGAAAATTCTTGTGAAAATGCTCGCTGAAGTAGCCTGAGTTGTAAATATTTTCAGTTTTCTGGTCATTTCCCAGGTTTCCACTGGTAGTCTCCATGATTTAAAACAGCAGTAAAGGTAGTAAGAATCTATTTTCTTTTATTTTATTTGTTTCTCTTTCTTTCAAGTTTTTAATCATTTCTGGAAACTATAATTGTGTAGTTTAAGAGTTTTACCACAATTAGACAGTGTTTTTAGAAGTGTGTACTTGAATAGTCAGCATTTTAACTGATTCACCCACAAAAAGCCAGAGAAATTCGGCCTCAATTGTAAACATAAACAGTACAGTCCTCACATACAGTTTTCTACACACATTTTGCACGGTATAAAAAGGAATTCCTTATATTTGAAAGCAAATTCTTGTGAAAACGCTCCCTAAAATAGCCGGCTTTGTAAATATCATCCGTTTTCTGGTCATTTCAGAGCTTTCCACTGGTAGTCTCCCTGACTGAAAACAGAAGGAAAGGTAGTAAGAATCTATTTACTTTTCTATAAAGTGTATCTTACAAGTTTTTAATCAATTCTGGAAACAATAATTGCATATTTTAAGAGTTTTACTACAATTACTCAGTGTTTTTAGAAGTATGTACTTGAAGAGTCAGCTTTTTAACTGATTCACACACAAAAAGTAGAGAAATTCGACCTCTATTGTAAACATAAACAGTGTAGTCCTCACTTACAGTCTGTCTTCACTAATTTTCAGCTGTATAAACATGAATTCCTAAATTTGAAACCAAATTCAAGTGAAAACGCTCGCTAAAGTGGACGGATTTGAAAAAATTATCAGTTTTCTGGTCATTTCCCTGCTTTCCACAGGTAATGTCAGTGATTGAAAACGGCAGGGTATGTAGTAAGAACCTACTTACTTTTATTTCAAGTGTTTATTACAAGTTTTTAATCATTTCTGGAAACTCTAAATGCGTATTTTAAGGGTTTTACCACAATTAGAGAGTTTAATTACAAGTATGTACTGGAACCCTCAGGATATTAACTGATTCACCAAAAAGACGCTAGAGACATTCGGCCTCTATTGTAAACATAAGCAGTATAGTCCTCACTTACAGTCTTTCTACACTAATTTTGAGCTGTATAAACGTGAATTCCTAGTATTTGAAAGAAATTTCTTGTGAAAATGCTCTCTGAAGTAGCCTGAGTTGTAAATATTTTCATTTTTGTGGTCATTTCCCTACTTTCAACGGGTAGTCTCCGTGATTGAACACGGTAGGAAAAGTACTCAGAATGTATTTACTTTTATTTCAAGTGTATCTTACAAGGTTTTAATCATTTCTGGAAACTATAATTGCGAATTTTAAGAGTTTTACCACAATAAGACAGTATTTTTAGAAGTATGTACTTGAATATTCAGCATTTTAACTGATTCACACACAAAAAGCCAGAGAAATTCAGCCTTAACTGTAAACCTAAAGAGTACAGTCATCACATACAGTCTTTCTACACAAATTTTGTGCTATATACATATGAATTCCTAATATTTGAAAGAAAATTCTTGTGAAAATGCTCGCTGAAGTAGCCTGAGTTGTAAATATTTTCAGTTTTCTGGTCATTTCCCAGGTTTCCACTGGTAGTCTCCATGATTTAAAACAGCAGTAAAGGTAGTAAGAATCTATTTCCTTTTATTTCATTTGTTTCTCTTTCTTTCAAGTTTTTAATCATTTCTGGAAACTATAATTGCGTAGTTTAAGAGTTTTACCACAATTAGACAGTGTTTTTAGAAGTGTGTACTTGAATAGTCAGCATTTTAACTGATTCACCCACAAAAAGCCAGAGAAATTCGGCCTCAATTGTAAACATAAACAGTACAGTCCTCACATACAGTTTTCTACACACATTTTGCACGGTATAAACAGGAATTCCTTATATGTGAAAGCAGATTCTTGTGAAAACGCTCCCTAAAATAGCCGGCTTTGTAAATATCATCCGTTTTCTGGTCATTTCAGAGCTTTCCACTGGTAGTCTCCCTGACTGAAAACAGAAGGAAAGGTAGTAAGAATCTATTTACTTTTCTATCAAGTGTTTCTTACAAGTTTTTAATCAATTCTGGAAAAAATAATTGCGTATTTTAAGAGTTTTACTACAATTACTCAGTGTTTTTAGAAGTATGTACTTGAAGAGTCAGCTTTTTAACTGATTCACACACAAAAAGTAGAGAAATTCGACCTCTATTGTAAACATAAACAGTGTAGTCCTCACTAACAGTCTGTCTACACTAATTTTGAGCTGTATAAATATGAATTCCTAAATTTGAAAGCAAACTCAAGTGAAAACGCTCTCTAAAGTGGCCGGATTTGAAAATATTATCAGTTTTCTGGTTATTTCCCTGCTTTCCACGGGTAATGTCAGTGATTGAAAAGGGCAGGGTATGTAGTAAGAACCTACTTACTTTTATTTCAAGTGTTTATTACAAGTTTTTAATCATTTCTGGAAACTCTAATTCCGTATTTTAAGGCTTTGACCACAATTAGAGAGTTTAATTACAAGTGTGTACTGGAACCGTCAGGATATTAACTGATTCACCAAAAGACGCTAGAGAAATTCAGCCTCAATTGTAAACATAAGCAGTAGAGTCCTCACTTACAGTCTTTCTACACTAATTTTGAGCTGTATAAACATGGATTCAAATATTTGAAAGCAAATTCAAGTGAAAACGCTCGGTAAAGTGGCCGGAGTTGTAAATATTATCAGTTTTCTGGTCATTTCCCTGCTTTCCACGTGTAATGTCAGTGATTGAAAACGGCAGGGTATGTAGTAAGAACCTACATACTTTTATTTCAAGTGCTTGTTACCAGTTTTAAATCATTTCTGGAAACTCTAAATGCGTATTTTAAGAGTTATACCACAATTAGACAGTTTTCTTACAAGTATGTACTGGAACTGTCAAGATATTAACTGATTTACCAAAAAGACGCTAGAGAAATTCGGCCTCAATTGCAAACATAAGCAGTAGAGTCCTCACTTACAGTCTTTCTACACTAATTTTGAGCTGTATAAACATGGATTCCTAATATTTGAAAGCAAATTCCAGGGAAAACACTCGCTAAAGTGGCCAGAGTTGTAAATATTATCAGTTTTCTGTTCATTTCCCTACTTTCCACGGGTAATGTCAGTCATTGAAAACGGCAGAGTATGTAGTTAGAACCTACTTACTTTTATTTCAAGTGCGTATTACAAGTTTTAAATCATTTCTGGAAACTCACAATGCGTATTTTAACAGTTATACCACAATTAGACAGTTTTCTTACCAGTATGTACTGGAATCGTCAGGATATTTACTGATTCACCAAAAAGACGCTAGAGAAATTCGGCCTCAATTGAAAACACAGGCAGTATAGTCCTCACTTACAGTCTTTCGACACTAATTTTGAGCTGTATAAACATGAATTCCTAATATTTGAAAGCAAATTCAAGTGAAAACGCTCGCTAAAGTGGCCGGAGTTGTAAATATTATCAGTTTTCTGGTCATTTCCCTGCTTTCCACGGGTAATGTCAGTGATTGCAAATGCCAGGGTATGTAGTTAGAACCTACTTACCTTTATTTCAAGTGCGTATTACAAGTTTTAAATCAATTCTGGAAACTCACAATGCGTATTTTAAGAGTTATACCACAATTAGACAGTTTTCTTACAAGTATGTACTGGAACCGTCAGGATATTTACTGATTCACCAAAAAGACGCTAGAGAAATTCGGCCTCAATTGTAAACATAAGCAGTATAGTCCTCACTTACAGTCTTTCTACACTAATTTTGAGCTGTATAAACATGAATTCCTAGTATTTGAAAGCAAATTCAAGTAAAAACGCTCCCTAAAGTGCCATGAGTTGTAAATATTTTCAGTTTTCTGGTCATATCCCTGCTTTCCACGGGTAATGTCAGTCATTGAAAACGGCAGGATATGTAGTAATAATCTACTTACTTTTATTTCAAGTGTTTATTAAAATTTTTAATCGTTTCTGGAAACTCTTAATGCCTATTTTAAGGGTTTTACTGTAATTAGAGAGTTTAATTACAAGTGTGTACTGGAACCGTAAGGATATTAGCTGATTCACTAAAAAGACGCTAGAGAAATTCGGCCTCAATTGTAAACATAAGCAGTATAGTCCTCACTTACAGTCTTTCTACATTAATTTTGAGCTGTATAAACATGAATTCCTAGTATTTGAAAGCAAATTCAAGTGAAAACGCTCCCTAAGGTGCCATGAGTTGTAAATATTTTCAGTTTTCTGGTCATTTCCCTGCTTTCCACGGGTAATGTCAGTCATTGAAAACGGCAGGATATGTAGTAATAATCTACTTACTTTTATTTCAAGTGTTTATTACAAGTTTTTAATCGTTTCTGGAAACTATTCATGCGTATTTTAAGGGTTTTACCGTAATTAGAGAGTTTAATTACAAGTGTGTACTGGAACCGTCAGGATATTAGCTGATTCACTAAAAAGACGCTAGAGATATTCGGCCTCAATTGTAAACATTAGCAGTATAGTCCACACTTACAGTCTTTCTACACTAATTTTGAGCTGTATAAACGTGAATTCCTAGTATTTGAAAGCAATTTCTTGTGAAAATGTTCTCTGAAGTAGCCTGAGTTGTAAATATTTTCAGTTTTCTGGTCATTTCCCTGCTTTCAACGGGAAGTCTCCATGATTGAACACGGTAGGAAAAGTACTAAGAATGTATTTGCTTTTATTTCAAGTGTATCTTACAAGGTTTTAATCATTTCTGGAAACTATAATTGCGAATTTTAAGAGTTTTACCACAATAAGACAGTATGTTTAGAAGTATGTACTTGAATATTCAGCATTTTAACTGATTCACACACAAAAAGCCAGAGAAATTCAGCCTTAACTGTAAACCTAAAGAGTACAGTCATCACATACAGTCTTTCTACACAAATTTTGTGCTATATACATATGAATTCCTAATATTTGAAAGAAAATTCTTGTGAAAATGCTCGCTGAAGTAGCCTGAGTTGTAAATATTTTCAGTTTTCTGGTCATTTCCCAGGTTTCCACTGGTAGTCTCCATGATTTAAAACAGCAGTAAAGGTAGTAAGAATCTATTTCCTTTTATTTCATTTGTTTCTCTTTCTTTCAAGTTTTTAATCATTTCTGGAAACTATAATTGCGTAGTTTAAGAGTTTTACCACAATTAGACAGTGTTTTTAGAAGTGTGTACTTGAATAGTCAGCATTTTAACTGATTCACCCACAAAAAGCCAGAGAAATTCGGCCTCAATTGTAAACATAAACAGTACAGTCTTCACATACAGTTTTCTACACACATTTTGCACGGTATAAACAGGAATTCCTTATATGTGAAAGCAGATTCTTGTGAAAAAGCTCCCTAAAATAGCCGGCTTTGTAAATATCATCCGTTTTCTGGTCATTTCAGAGCTTTCCACTGGTAGTCTCCCTGACTGAAAACAGAAGGAAAGGTAGTAAGAATCTATTTACTTTTCTATCAAGTGTTTCTTACAAGTTTTTAATCAATTCTGGAAACAATAATTGCGTATTTTAAGAGTTTTACTACAATTACTCAGTGTTTTTAGAAGTATGTACTTGAAGAGTCAGCATTTTAACTGATTCACACACAAAAAGTAGTGAAATTCAACCTCAATTGTAAACATAAACAGTGTAGTCCTCACATACTGGAACCGTAAGGATATTAACTGATTCACTAAAGAGACGCTAGAGAAATTGGGCCTCAATTGTAAACATAAGCAGTATAGTCCTCACTTACAGTCTTTCTACACTAATTTTGAGCTGTATAAACATGAATTCCTAAATTTGAAAGGAAATTCAATTGAAAACGCTCGCTAAAGTGGCCGGAGTTGAAAATATTATCAGTTTTCTGGTCATTTCGCTGCTTTCCACGGGTAGTGTCAGTGATTGAAAACGGCAGGCTATGTAGTTAGAACCTACTTACTTTTATTTCTAGTGCTTATTACAAGTTTTTAATCGTTTCTGGAAACTCTAAATGCGTATTTTAAGGGTTTTACCGCAATTAGAGAGTTTAATTGCAAGTATGTACAGGAACCGTAGGGATATTAGCTGATTCACTAAAAAGACGCTAGAGAAATTCGGCCTCAATTCTAAACATAAGCAGTATAGTCCTCACTTACATTCTTTCTACACTAATTTTGAGCTGTATAAACATGAATGCCTAGTATTTGAATGCAAATTCAAGTGAAAACGATCCCTAAAGTGCCATGAGTTGTAAATATTTTCAGTTTTCTGGTCATTTCCCTGCTTTCCACGGGTAATGTCAGTGATTGAAAACGGCAGGGTATGTAGTAAGAACCTACTTACTTTTATTTCAAGTACTTATTACAAGTTTTAAATCATTTCTGGAAACTCACAATGCGTATTTTAAGAGTTATACCACAATTAGACAGTTTTCTTACAAGTATGTACTGGAATCGTCAGGATATTTACTGATTCACCAAAAAGACGCTAGAGAAATTCGGCCTCAATTGTAAACATAAGCAGTGCAGTCCTCTCTTACAGTCTTTCTACACTAATTTTGAGCTGTATAAACATGGATTCAAGTATTTCAAAGCAAATTCAAGTGAAAACTCTTGATAAAGTGGCCGGAGTTGTAAATATTGTCAGTTTGCTGGTCATTTCCCTGCTTTCCACGGGGAATGTTAGTGATTGAAAATGGCAGGGTATGTAGTTAGAACCTACTTACATTTATTTCATGTCCTTATTACAAGTTTTATATCATTTCTGGAAATACTAAATGCGTATTTTAAGAGTTATACCACAATTAGACAGTTTTCTTACAAGTGTATACTGGAACCGTCAGGATAATAACTGATTCACCAAAAGACGCTATAGAAATTCGGCCTCAATTGTAAACATAAGCAGTATAGTCCTCACTTATAGTCTTTCTACACTAATTTTGAGCTGTATAAACATGAATTCCTAATATTTGAAAGCAAATTCAAGTGAAAACGCTCGCTAAAGTGGCCGGAGTTATAAATATTTTCAGTTTTCTGGTCACTTCCCTGCTTTCCACGGGTAATGTCAGTGATTGAAAACCTCAGGGTATGTAGTAAGAACCTACTTACTTTTATTTCAAGTAGTTATTACAAGTTTTAAATCATTTCTGGAAACTCTAATTATGTATTTTAAGAGTTTTACCACAATTAGAGAGTTTTCTTACAAGTATGTACTGGAAGCGTCAGGAAATTAACTGATTCACCAAAAAGACCCTCGAGAAATTCGGCCTGAATTGTAATCATAAGCAGTATAGTCCACACTTACAGTCTTTCTACACTAATTTTGAGCTGTATAAACGTGAATTCCTAGTATTTGAAAGCAATTTCTTGTGAAAATGTTCTCTGAAGTAGCCTGAGTTGTAAATATTTTCAGTTTTCTGGTCATTTCCCTGCTTTCAACGGGAAGTCTCCATGATTGAACACGGTAGGAAAAGTACTAAGAATGTATTTGCTTTTATTTCAAGTGTATCTTACAAGGTTTTAATCATTTCTGGAAACTATAATTGCGAATTTTAAGAGTTTTACCACAATAAGACAGTATTTTTAGAAGTATGTACTTGAATATTCAGCATTTTAACTGATTCACACACAAAAAGCCAGAGAAATTCAGCCTTAACTGTAAACCTAAAGAGTACAGTCATCACATACAGTCTTTCTACACAAATTTTGTGCTATATACATATGAATTCCTAATATTTGAAAGAAAATTCTTGTGAAAATGCTCGCTGAAGTAGCCTGAGTTGTAAATATTTTCAGTTTTCTGGTCATTTCCCAGGTTTCCACTGGTAGTCTCCATGATTTAAAACAGCAGTAAAGGTAGTAAGAATCTATTTCCTTTTATTTCATTTGTTTCTCTTTCTTTCAAGTTTTTAATCATTTCTGGAAACTATAATTGCGTAGTTTAAGAGTTTTACCACAATTAGACAGTGTTTTTAGAAGTGTGTACTTGAATAGTCAGCATTTTAACTGATTCACCCACAAAAAGCCAGAGAAATTCGGCCTCAATTGTAAACATAAACAGTACAGTCTTCACATACAGTTTTCTACACACATTTTGCACGGTATAAACAGGAATTCCTTATATGTGAAAGCAGATTCTTGTGAAAAAGCTCCCTAAAATAGCCGGCTTTGTAAATATCATCCGTTTTCTGGTCATTTCAGAGCTTTCCACTGGTAGTCTCCCTGACTGAAAACAGAAGGAAAGGTAGTAAGAATCTATTTACTTTTCTATCAAGTGTTTCTTACAAGTTTTTAATCAATTCTGGAAACAATAATTGCGTATTTTAAGAGTTTTACTACAATTACTCAGTGTTTTTAGAAGTATGTACTTGAAGAGTCAGCATTTTAACTGATTCACACACAAAAAGTAGTGAAATTCAACCTCAATTGTAAACATAAACAGTGTAGTCCTCACATACTGGAACCGTAAGGATATTAACTGATTCACTAAAGAGACGCTAGAGAAATTGGGCCTCAATTGTAAACATAAGCAGTATAGTCCTCACTTACAGTCTTTCTACACTAATTTTGAGCTGTATAAACATGAATTCCTAAATTTGAAAGCAAATTCAATTGAAAACGCTCGCTAAAGTGGCCGGAGTTGAAAATATTATCAGTTTTCTGGTCATTTCCCTGCTTTCCACGGGTAGTGTCAGTGATTAAAAACGGCAGGGTATGTAGTTAGAACCTACTTACTTTTATTAAAAGTGTTTATTACAAGTTTTTAATCGTTTCCGGAAACTCTAAATATGTATTTTAAGGGTTTTTACCGCAATTAGAGAGTTTAATTACAAGTATGTACTGGAACCGTAGGGATATTAGCTGATTCAGTAAAAAGACGCTAGAGAAATTCGGCCTCAATTCTAAACATAAGCAGTATAGTCCTCACTTACAGTCTTTCTACACTAATTTTGAGCTGTATAAACATGAATGCCTAGTATTTGAATGCAAATTCAAGTGAAAACTATCCCTAAAGTGCCATGAGTTGTAAATATTTTCAGTTTTCTGGTCATTTCCCTGCTTTCCACGGGTAATGTCAGTCATTGAAAACGGCAGGGTATGTAGTAAGAACCTACTTACTTTTATTTCAAGAGCTTATTACAAGTTTTAAATCATTTCTGGAAACTCACAATGCGTATTTTAAGAGTTATACCACAATTAGACAGTTTTCTTACAAGTATGTACTGGAATCGTCCGGATATTTACTGATTCACCAAAAAGACGCTAGAGAAATTGGGCCTCAATTGTAAACATAAGCAGTGTAGTCCTCACTTACAGTCTTTTTACACTAATTTTGAGCTGTATAAACATGGATTCAAATATTTCAAACAAATTCAAGTGAAAATTCTCGGTAAAGTGGCCGGAGTTGTAAATATTATCAGTTTTCTGGTCATTTCCCTGCTTTCCACGGGGAATGTTAGTGATTGAAAATGGCAGGGTATGTAGTTAGAACCTACTTACATTTATTTCATGTCCTTATTACAAGTTTTATATCATTTCTGGAAATACTAAATGCGTATTTTAAGAGTTATACCACAATTAGACAGTTTTCTAACAAGTGTATACTGGAACCGTCAGGATAATAACTGATTCACCAAAAGACGCTATAGAAATTCGGCCTCAATTGTAAACATAAGCAGTATAGTCCTCACTTATAGTCTTTCTACACTAATTTTGAGCTGTATAAACATGTATTCCTAATATTTGAAAGCAAATTCAAGTGAAAACGCTCGCTAAAGTGGCCCGAGTTATAAATATTATCATTTTTCTGGTCACTTCCCTGCTTTCCACGGGTAATGTCAGTGATTGAAAACGACAGGGTATGTAGTAAGAACCTACTTACTTTTATTTCAAGTACTTATTACAAGTTTTAAATCATTTCTGGAAACTCTAATTATGTATTTTAAGAGTTTTACCACAATTAGAGAGTTTTCTTACAAGTATGTACTGGAACCGTCAGGAAATTAACTGATTCACCAATGAGACCCTCGAGAAATTCGGCCTGAATTGTAAACATAAGCAGTATAGTCCTCACTTACAGTCTTTCTACACTAATTTTGAGCTGTATAAACATGACTTCCTAATATTTGAAAGCGAATTCAAGTGAAAACGCTCGCTAAAGTGGCCGGAGTTGTCAATATTAACAGTATTCTGGTGATTTCCCTACTTTCCACGGGTAATGTCAGGGATTGAAAACGGCGGGGAATGTAGTAAGAACCTACTTACTTTTATTTTAAGTACTTATTACAAGATTTAAATCATTTCTGGAAACTCACAATGCGTATTTTAAGAGTTATACCACAATTAGACAGTTTTCTTACAAGTATGTACTGGAATCGTCAGGATATTTACTGATTCACCAAAAAGTCGCTAGAGAAATTCGGCCTCAATTTTAAACATAAGCAGTGTAGTCCTCACTTACAGTCTTTCTACACTAATTTTTAGCTGTATAAACATGAATTCCTAAATTTGAAAGGAAATTCAATTGAAAACGCTCGCTAAAGTGGCCGGAGTTGAAAATATTATCAGTTTTCTGGTCATTTCGCTGCTTTCCACGGGTAGTGTCAGTGATTGAAAACGGCAGGCTATGTAGTTAGAACCTACTTACTTTTATTTAAAGTGTTTATTACAAGTTTTTAATCGTTTCTGGAAACTCTAAATGCGTATTTTAAGGGTTTTACCGCAATTAGAGAGTTTAATTGCAAGTATGTACAGGAACCGTAGGGATATTAGCTGATTCACTAAAAAGACGCTAGAGAAATTCGGCCTCAATTCTAAACATAAGCAGTATAGTCCTCACTTACATTCTTTCTACACTAATTTTGAGCTGTATAAACATGAATGCCTAGTATTTGAATGCAAATTCAAGTGAAAACGATCCCTAAAGTGCCATGAGTTGTAAATATTTTCAGTTTTCTGGTCATTTCCCTGCTTTCCACGGGTAATGTCAGTGATTGAAAACGGCAGGGTATGTAGTAAGAACCTACTTACTTTTATTTCAAGTACTTATTACAAGTTTTAAATCATTTCTGGAAACTCACAATGCGTATTTTAAGAGTTATACCACAATTAGACAGTTTTCTTACAAGTATGTACTGGAATCGTCAGGATATTTACTGATTCACCAAAAAGACGCTAGAGAAATTCGGCCTCAATTGTAAACATAAGCAGTGCAGTCCTCTCTTACAGTCTTTCTACACTAATTTTGAGCTGTATAAACATGGATTCAAATATTTCAAAGCAAATTCAAGTGAAAACTCTCGGTAAAGTGGCCGGAGTTGTAAATATTGTCAGTTTGCTGGTCATTTCCCTGCTTTCCACGGGGAATGTTAGTGATTGAAAATGGCAGGGTATGTAGTTAGAACCTACTTACATTTATTTCATGTCCTTATTACAAGTTTTATATCATTTCTGGAAATACTAAATGCGTATTTTAAGAGTTATACCACAATTAGACAGTTTTCTTACAAGTGTATACTGGAACCGTCAGGATAATAACTGATTCACCAAAAGACGCTATAGAAATTCGGCCTCAATTGTAAACATAAGCAGTATAGTCCTCACTTATAGTCTTTCTACACTAATTTTGAGCTGTATAAACATGAATTCCTAATATTTGAAAGCAAATTCAAGTGAAAACGCTCGCTAAAGTGGCCGGAGTTATAAATATTTTCAGTTTTCTGGTCACTTCCCTGCTTTCCACGGGTAATGTCAGTGATTGAAAACCTCAGGGTATGTAGTAAGAACCTACTTACTTTTATTTCAAGTACTTATTACAAGTTTTAAATCATTTCTGGAAACTCTAATTATGTATTTTAAGAGTTTTACCACAATTAGAGAGTTTTCTTACAAGTATGTACTGGAAGCGTCAGGAAATTAACTGATTCACCAAAAAGACCCTCGAGAAATTCGGCCTGAATTGTAATCATAAGCAGTATAGTCCTCACTTACAGTCTTTCTACACTAATTTTGAGCTGTATAAACATGAATTCCTAATATTTGAAAGAGAATTCAAGGGAAAACGATCCCTAAAGTGCCATGAGTTGTAAATATTTTCAGTTTTCTGGTCATTTCCCTACTTTCCACGGGTAATGTCAGGGATTGAAAACGGCAGGGTATGTAGTAAGAACCTACTTACTTTTATTTCAAGTACTTATTACAAGTTTTAAATCATTTCTGGAAACTCACAATGCGTATTTTAAGAGTTATACCACAATTAGACAGTTTTCTTACAAGTATGTACTGGAATCGTCAGGATATTTACTGATTCACCAAAAAGACGCTAGAGAAATTCGTCCTCAATTCTAAACATAAGCAGTGCAGTCCTCTCTTACAGTCTTTCTACACTAATTTTGAGCTGTATAAACATGGATTCAAATATTTCAAAGCAAATTCAAGTGAAAACGCTCGGTAAAGTGGCCGGAGTTGTAAATATTATCAGTTTTCTGGTCATTTCCCTGCTTTCCACGGGTAATGTTAGTGATTGAAAACGGCAGGGTATGTAGTAAGAACCTACTTACTTTTATTTCAAGGGATTATTACAAGTTTTAAATTATTTCTGGAAACTCTAAATGCGTATTTTAAGAGTTATACCACAAGTAGACAGTTTTCTTACAAGTATGTACTGGAACCCGCAGGATATTAACTGATTCACCAAAAAGACGCTAGAGAAATTCGGCCTCAATTGTAAACATAAGCAGTGTAGTCCTCACTTACAGTCTTTCTACACTAATTTTGAGCTGTATAAACATGGATTCAAATATTTCAAAGCAAATTCAAGTGAAAACTCTCGGTAAAGTGGCAGGAGTTGTAAATATTATCAGTTTGCTGGCCATTTTCCTGCTTTCCACGGGGAATGTTAGTGATTGAAAATGGCAGGGTATGTAGTTAGAACCTACTTACATTTATTTCATGTCCTTATTACAAGTTTTATATCATTTCTGGAAATACTAAATGCGTATTTTAAGAGTTATACCACAATTAGACAGTTTTCTTACAAGTGTAGACAGGAACCGTCAGGATAATAACTGATTCACCAAAAGACACTATAGAAATTCGGCCTCAATTGTAAACATAAGCAGTATAGTCCTCACTTATAGTCTTTCTACACTAATTTTGAGCTGTATAAACATGAATTCCTAATATTTGAAAGAGAATTCAAGGGAAAACGATCCCTAAAGTGCCATGAGTTGTAAATATTTTCAGTTTTCTGGTCATTTCCCTACTTTCCACGGGTAATGTCAGGGATTGAAAACGGCAGGGTATGTAGTAAGAACCTACTTACTTTTATTTCAAGGGCTTATTACAAGTTTTAAATCATTTCTGGAAACTCTAAATGCGTATTTTAAGAGTTATACCACAAGTAGACAGTTTTCTTACAAGTATGTACTGGAACCCGCAGGATATTAACTGATTCACCAAAAAGACGCTAGAGAAATTCGGCCTCAATTGTAAACATAAGCAGTGTAGTCCTCACTTACAGTCTTTCTACACTAATTTTGAGCTGTATAAACATGGATTCAAATATTTCAAAGCAAATTCAAGTGAAAACTCTCGGTAAAGTGGCAGGAGTTGTAAATATTATCAGTTTGCTGGCCATTTTCCTGCTTTCCACGGGGAATGTTAGTGATTGAAAATGGCAGGGTATGTAGTTAGAACCTACTTACATTTATTTCATGTCCTTATTACAAGTTTTATATCATTTCTGGAAATACTAAATGCGTATTTTAAGAGTTATACCACAATTAGACAGTTTTCTTACAAGTGTAGACAGGAACCGTCAGGATAATAACTGATTCACCAAAAGACACTATAGAAATTCGGCCTCAATTGTAAACATAAGCAGTATAGTCCTCACTTATAGTCTTTCTACACTAATTTTGAGCTGTATAAACATGAATTCCTAATATTTGAAAGAGAATTCAAGGGAAAACGATCCCTAAAGTGCCATGAGTTGTAAATATTTTCAGTTTTCTGGTCATTTCCCTACTTTCCACGGGTAATGTCAGGGATTGAAAACGGCAGGGTATGTAGTAAGAACCTACTTACTTTTATTTCAAGGGCTTATTACAAGTTTTAAATCATTTCTGGAAACTCTAAATGCGTATTTTAAGAGTTATACCACAAGTAGACAGTTTTCTTACAAGTATGTACTGGAACCCGCAGGATATTAACTGATTCACCAAAAAGACGCTAGAAAAATTCGGCCTCAATTGTAAACATAAGCAGTATAGTCCTCACTTACAGTCTTTCTACACTAATTTTAAGCTGTATAAACATGAATTCCTAAATTTGAAAGCAAATTCAATTGAAAACGCTCGCTAAAGTGGCCGGAGTTGAAAATATTATCAGTTTTCAGGTCATTTCCCTGATTTCCACGGGTAGTGTCAGTGATTGAAAACGGCAGGGTATGTAGTTAGAACCTACTTACTTGTATTAAAAGTGTTTATTACAAGTTTTTAATCGTTTCCGGAAACTCTAAATATGTATTTTAAGGGTTTTTACCGCAATTAGAGAGTTTAATTACAAGTATGTACTGGAACCGTAGGGATATTAGCTGATTCACTAAAAAGACGCTAGAGAAATTCGGCCTCAATTCTAAACATAAGCAGTATAGTCCTCACTTACAGTCTTTCTACACGAATTTTGAGCTGTATAAACATGAATTCCTAATATTTGAAAGCAAATTCAAGTGAAAACGCTCGCTAAAGTGGCCGGAGTGATAAATATTTTCAGTTTTCTGGTCACTTCCCTGCTTTCCACGGGTAATGTCAGTGATTGAAAACCTCAGGGTATGTAGTAAGAACCTACTTAGTTTTATTTCAAGTACTTATTACAAGTTTTAAATCATTTCTGGAAACTCTAATTATGTATTTTAAGAGTTTTACCACAATTAGAGAGTTTTCTTACAAGTATGTACTGGAAGCGTCAGGAAATTAACTGATTCACCAAAAAGACCCTCGAGAAATTCGGCCTGAATTGTAATCATAAGCAGTATAGTCCTCACTTACAGTCTTTCTACACTAATTTTGAGCTGTATAAACATGAATTCCTAATATTTGAAAGAGAATTCAAGGGAAAACGATCCCTAAAGTGCCATGAGTTGTAAATATTTTCAGTTTTCTGGTCATTTCCCTACTTTCCACGGGTAATGTCAGGGATTGAAAACGGCAGGGTATGTAGTAAGAACCTACTTACTTTTATTTCAAGGGCTTATTACAAGTTTTAAATCATTTCTGGAAACTCTAAATGCGTATTTTAAGAGTTATACCACAAGTAGACAGTTTTCTTACAAGTATGTACTGGAACCCGCAGGATATTAACTGATTCACCAAAAAGACGCTAGAAAAATTCGGCCTCAATTGTAAACATAAGCAGTATAGTCCTCACTTACAGTCTTTCTACACTAATTTTAAGCTGTATAAACATGAATTCCTAAATTTGAAAGCAAATTCAATTGAAAACGCTCGCTAAAGTGGCCGGAGTTGAAAATATTATCAGTTTTCAGGTCATTTCCCTGCTTTCCACGGGTAGTGTCAGTGATTGAAAACGGCAGGGTATGTAGTTAGAACCTACTTACTTTTATTAAAAGTGTTTATTACAAGTTTTTAATCGTTTCCGGAAACTCTAAATATGTATTTTAAGGGTTTTTACCGCAATTAGAGAGTTTAATTACAAGTATGTACTGGAAGCGTCAGGAAATTAACTGATTCACCAAAAAGACCCTCGAGAAATTCGGCCTGAATTGTAATCATAAGCAGTATAGTCCTCACTTACAGTCTTTCTACACTAATTTTGAGCTGTATAAACATGAATTCCTAATATTTGAAAGAGAATTCAAGGGAAAACGATCCCTAAAATGCCATGAGTTGTAAATATTTTCAGTTTTCTGGTCATTTCCCTGCTTTCCACGGTTAATGTCAGTCATTGAAAACGGCAGGGTATGTAGTAAGAATCTACTTACTTTTATTTCAAGAGCTTATTACAAGTGTTAAATCATTTCTGGAAACTCTAAATGCGTATTTTAAGAGTTATACCACAATTAGACAGTTTTCTTACAAGTATGTACTGGAACCCTCAGGATATTAACTGATTCACCAAAAAGACGCTAGAGAAATTCGGCCTCAATTGTAAACATAAGCAGTATAGTCCTCACTTACAGTCTTTCTACACTAATTTTGAGCTGTATAAACATGAATGCCTAGTATTTGAATGCAAATTCAAGTGAAAACTATCCCTAAAGTGCCATGAGTTGTAAATATTTTCAGTTTTCTGGTCATTTCCCTGCTTTCCACGGTTAATGTCAGTCATTGAAAACTGCAGGGTATGTAGTAAGAATCTACTTACTTTTATTTCAAGAGCTTATTACAAGTTTTAAATCATTTCTGGAAACTCACAATGCGTATTTTAAGAGTTATACCACAATTAGACAGTTTTCTTACAAGTATGTACTGGAATCGTCCGGATAATACGGATTCACCAAAAAGACGCTAGAGAAATTGGGCCTCAATTGTAAACATAAGCAGTGTAGTCCTCACTTACAGTCTTTTTACACTAATTTTGAGCTGTATAAACATGGATTCAAATATTTCAAACAAATTCAAGTGAAAATTCTCGGTAAAGTGGCCGGAGTTGTAAATATTATCAGTTTTCTGGTCATTTCCCTGCTTTCCACGGGGAATGTTAGTGATTGAAAATGGCAGGGTATGTAGTTAGAACCTACTTACATTTATTTCATGTCCTTATTACAAGTTTTATATCATTTCTGGAAATACTAAATGCGTATTTTAAGAGTTATACCACAATTAGACAGGTTTCTAACAAGTGTATACTGGAACCGTCAGGATAATAACTGATTCACCAAAAGACGCTATAGAAATTCGGCCTCAATTGTAAACATAAGCAGTATAGTCCTCACTTATAGTCTTTCTACACTAATTTTGAGCTGTATAAACATGTATTCCTAATATTTGAAAGCAAATTCAAGTGAAAACGCTCGCTAAAGTGGCCCGAGTTATAAATATTATCAGTTTTCTGGTCACTTCCCTGCTTTCCACGGGTAATGTCAGTGATTGAAAACGACAGGGTATGTAGTAAGAACCTACTTACTTTTATTTCAAGTACTTATTACAAGTTTTAAATCATTTCTGGAAACTCTAATTATGTATTTTAAGAGTTTTACCACAATTAGAGAGTTTTCTTACAAGTATGTACTGGAAGCGTCAGGAAATTAACTGATTCACCAAAAAGACCCTCGAGAAATTCGGCCTGAATTGTAATCATAAGCAGTATAGTCCTCACTTACAGTCTTTCTACACTAATTTTGAGCTGTATAAACATGAATTCCTAATATTTGAAAGAGAATTCAAGGGAAAACGATCCCTAAAATGCCATGAGTTGTAAATATTTTCAGTTTTCTGGTCATTTCCCTGCTTTCCACGGGTAGTGTCAGTGATTGAAAACGGCAGGGTATGTAGTTAGAACCTACTTACTTTTATTAAAAGTGTTTATTACAAGTTTTTAATCGTTTCCGGAAACTCTAAATATGTATTTTAAGGGTTTTTACCGCAATTAGAGAGTTTAATTACAAGTATGTACTGGAACCGTAGGGATATTAGCTGATTCACTAAAAAGACGCTAGAGAAATTCGGCCTCAATTCTAAACATAAGCAGTATAGTCCTCACTTACAGTCTTTCTACACTAATTTTGAGCTGTATAAACATGAATGCCTAGTATTTCAATGCAAATTCAAGTGAAAACTATCCCTAAAGTGCCATGAGTTGTAAATATTTTCAGTTTTCTGGTCATTTCCCTGCTTTCCACGGTTAATGTCAGTCATTGAAAACGGCAGGGTATGTAGTAAGAATCTACTTACTTTTATTTCAAGAGCTTATTACAAGTTTTAAATCATTTCTGGAAACTCACAATGCGTATTTTAAGAGTTATACCACAATTAGACAGTTTTCTTACAAGTATGTACTGGAATCGTCCGGATATTTACTGATTCACCAAAAAGACGCTAGAGAAATTGGGCCTCAATTGTAAACATAAGCAGTGTAGTCCTCACTTACAGTCTTTTTACACTAATTTTGAGCTGTATAAACATGGATTCAAATATTTCAAACAAATTCAAGTGAAAATTCTCGGTAAAGTGGCCGGAGTTGTAAATATTATCAGTTTTCTGGTCATTTCCCTGCTTTCCACGGGGAATGTTAGTGATTGAAAATGGCAGGGTATGTAGTTAGAACCTACTTACATTTATTTCATGTCCTTATTACAAGTTTTATATCATTTCTGGAAATACTAAATGCGTATTTTAAGAGTTATACCACAATTAGACAGTTTTCTAACAAGTGTATATTGGAACCGTCAGGATAATAACTGATTCACCAAAAGACGCTATAGAAATTCGGCCTCAATTGTAAACATAAGCAGTATAGTCCTCACTTATAGTCTTTCTACACTAATTTTGAGCTGTATAAACATGTATTCCTAATATTTGAAAGCAAATTCAAGTGAAAACGCTCGCTAAAGTGGCCCGAGTTATAAATATTATCAGTTTTCTGGTCACTTCCCTGCTTTCCACGGGTAATGTCAGTGATTGAAAACGACAGGGTATGTAGTAAGAACCTACTTACTTTTATTTCAAGTACTTATTACAAGTTTTAAATCATTTCTGGAAACTCTAATTATGTATTTTAAGAGTTTTACCACAATTAGAGAGTTTTCTTACAAGTATGTACTGGAACCGTCAGGAAATTAACTGATTCACCAATGAGACCCTCGAGAAATTCGGCCTGAATTGTAAACATAAGCAGTATAGTCCTCACTTACAGTCTTTCTACACTAATTTTGAGCTGTATAAACATGACTTCCTAATATTTGAAAGCGAATTCAAGTGAAAACGCTCGCTAAAGTGGCCGGAGTTGTCAATATTATCAGTTTTCTGGTGATTTCCCTACTTTCCACGGGTAATGTCAGGGATTGAAAACGGCAGGGAATGTAGTAAGAACCTACTTACTTTTATTTTAAGTACTTATTACAAGTTTTAAATCATTTCTGGAAACTCACAATGCGTATTTTAAGAGTTATACCACAATTAGACAGTTTTCTTACAAGTATGTACTGGAATCGTCAGGATATTTACTGATTCACCAAAAAGTCGCTAGAGAAATTCGGCCTCAATTTTAAACATAAGCAGTGTAGTCCTCACTTACAGTCTTTCTACACTAATTTTGAGCTGTATAAACATGAATTCCCAAATTTGAAAGGAAATTCAATTGAAAACGCTCGCTAAAGTGGCCGGAGTTGAAAATATTATCAGTTTTCTGGTCATTTCGCTGCTTTCCACGGGTAGTGTCAGTGATTGAAAACGGCAGGGTATGTAGTTAGAACCTACTTACTTTTATTTAAAGTGTTTATTACAAGTTTTTAATCGTTTCTGGAAACTCTAAATGCGTATTTTAAGGGTTTTACCGCAATTAGAGAGTTTAATTGCAAGTATGTACAGGAACCGTAGGGATATTAGCTGATTCACTAAAAAGACGCTAGAGAAATTCGGCCTCAATTCTAAACATAAGCAGTATAGTCCTCACTTACATTCTTTCTACACTAATTTTGAGCTGTATAAACATGAATGCCTAGTATTTGAATGCAAATTCAAGTGAAAACGATCCCTAAAGTGCCATGAGTTGTAAATATTTTCAGTTTTCTGGTCATTTCCCTGCTTTCCACGGGTAATGTCAGTGATTGAAAACGGCAGGGTATGTAGTAAGAACCTACTTACTTTTATTTCAAGTACTTATTACAAGTTTTAAATCATTTCTGGAAACTCACAATGCGTATTTTAAGAGTTATACCACAATTAGACAGTTTTCTTACAAGTATGTACTGGAATCGTCAGGATATTTACTGATTCACCAAAAAGACGCTAGAGAAATTTGGCCTCAATTGTAAACATAAGCAGTGCAGTCCTCTCTTACAGTCTTTCTACACTAATTTTGAGCTGTATAAACATGGATTCAAATATTTCAAAGCAAATTCAAGTGAAAACGCTCGGTAAAGTGGCCGGAGTTGTAAATATAATCAGTTTTCTGGTCATTTCCCTGCTTTCCACGGGTAATGTTAGTTATTGAAAACGGCAGGGTATGTAGTAAGAACCTACTTACTTTTATTTCAAGGGATTATTACAAGTTTTAAATTATTTCTGGAAACTCTAAATGCGTATTTTAAGAGTTATACCACAAGTAGACAGTTTTCTTACAAGTATGTACTGGAACCCGCAGGATATTAACTGATTCACCAAGAAGACGCTAGAGAAATTCGGCCTCAATTGTAAACATAAGCAGTGTAGTCCTCACTTACAGTCTTTCTACACTAATTTTGAGCTGTATAAACATGGATTCAAATATTTCAAAGCAAATTCAAGTGAAAACTCCCGGTAAAGTGACCGGAGTTGTAAATATTGTCAGTTTGCTGGTCATTTCCCTGCTTTCCACGGGGAATGTTAGTGATTGAAAATGGCAGGGTATCTAGTTAGAACCTACTTACATTTATTTCATGTCCTTATTACAAGTTTTATATCATTTCTGGAAATACTAAATGCGTATTTTAAGAGTTATACCACAATTAGACAGTTTTCTTACAAGTGTAGACTGGAACCGTCAGGATAATAACTGATTCACCAAAAGACGCTGTAGAAATTCGGCCTCAATTGTAAACATAAGCAGTATAGTCCTCACTTATAGTCTTTCTACACGAATTTTGAGCTGTATAAACATGAATTCCTAATATTTGAAAGCAAATTCAAGTGAAAACGCTCGCTAAAGTGGCCGGAGTGATAAATATTTTCAGTTTTCTGGTCACTTCCCTGCTTTCCACGGGTAATGTCAGTGATTGAAAACCTCAGGGTATGTAGTAAGAACCTACTTACTTTTATTTCAAGTACTTATTACAAGTTTTAAATCATTTCTGGAAACTCTAATTATGTATTTTAAGAGTTTTACCACAATTAGAGAGTTTTCTTACAAGTATGTACTGGAAGCGTCAGGAAATTAACTGATTCACCAAAAAGACCCTCGAGAAATTCGGCCTGAATTGTAATCATAAGCAGTATAGTCCTCACTTACAGTCTTTCTACACTAATTTTGAGCTGTATAAACATGAATTCCTAATATTTGAAAGAGAATTCAAGGGAAAACGATCCCTAAAGTGCCATGAGTTGTAAATATTTTCAGTTTTCTGGTCATTTCCCTACTTTCCACGGGTAATGTCAGGGATTGAAAACGGCAGGGTATGTAGTAAGAACCTACTTACTTTTATTTCAAGGGCTTATTACAAGTTTTAAATCATTTCTGGAAACTCTAAATGGGTATTTTAAGAGTTATACCACAATTAGACAGTTTTCTTACAAGTATGTACTGGAACCCGCAGGATATTAACTGATTCACCAAAAAGACGCTAGAAAAATTCGGCCTCAATTGTAAACATAAGCAGTATAGTCCTCACTTACAGTCTTTCTACACTAATTTTAAGCTGTATAAACATGAATTCCTAAATTTGAAAGCAAATTCAATTGAAAACGCTCGCTAAAGTGGCCGGAGTTGAAAATATTATCAGTTTTCAGGTCATTTCCCTGCTTTCCACGGGTAGTGTCAGTGATTGAAAACGGCAGGGTATGTAGTTAGAACCTCCTTACTTTTATTAAAAGTGTTTATTACAAGTTTTTAATCGTTTCCGGAAACTCTAAATATGTATTTTAAGGGTTTTTACCGCAATTAGAGAGTTTAATTACAAGTATGTACTGGAACCGTAGGGATATTAGCTGATTCACTAAAAAGACGCTAGAGAAATTCGGCCTCAATTCTAAACATAAGCAGTATAGTCCTCACTTACAGTCTTTCTACACTAATTTTGAGCTGTCTAAACATGAATGCCTAGTATTTGAATGCAAATTCAAGTGAAAACTATCCCTAAAGTGCCATGAGTTGTAAATATTTTCAGTTTTCTGGTCATTTCCCTGCTTTCCACGGTTAATGTCAGTCATTGAAAACGGCAGGGTATGTAGTAAGAATGTACTTACTTTTATTTCAAGAGCTTATTACAAGTGTTAAATCATTTCTGGAAACTCTAAATGCGTATTTTAAGAGTTATACCACAATTAGACAGTTTTCTTACAAGTATGTACTGGAACCCTCAGGATATTAACTGATTCACCAAAAAGACGCTAGAGAAATTCGGCCTCAATTGTAAACATAAGCAGTATAGTCCTCACTTACAGTCTTTCTACACTAATTTTGAGCTGTATAAACATGGATTCCTAATATTTGAAAGCAAATTCAAGTGAAAACGCTTGCTAAAGTGGCCAGAGTTGTAAATATTATCAGTTTTCTGGTCACTTCCCTGCTATCCACGGGTAATGTCAGTGATTGAAAACGGTAGGGTATGTAGTAAGAACCTACTTACTTTTATTTGAAGGGCTTATTACAAGTTTTAAATCATTTCTGGAATCTCTAAATACGTATTTTATGAGTTATAGCACAATTTGACAGTTTTCTTACAAGTATGTACTGGAACCCTAGGATATTAACAGATTTACCAAAAAGACGCTAGAGAAATTAGGTCTCAATTGTAAACATAAGCAGTATAGTCCTCACTTACAGTCTTTCGACACTAATTTTGAGCTGTATAAACATGAATTCCTAAATTTGAAAGCAAATTCAAGTGAAAACGCTCCCTAAAGTGGCCGGAGTTGTAAATATTATCAGTTTTCTGGTCATTTCCCTGCTTTCCACGGGTAATGTCAGTGATTGAAAACGGCAGGGTATGTATTAAGAACCTACTTACTATTATTTCAAGTGTTTATTACAAGTTTTTAATCGTTTCTGGAAACTCTAAATGCGTATTTTAAGGGTTTTACCGCAATTAGAGAGTTTAATTACAAGTATGTACTGGAACCGTAAGGATATTAACTGATTCACTAAAAAGACGCTAGAGAAATTCGGCCTAAATTGTCAACATAAACAGTATAGTCCTCACTTACAGTCTTTCTACATTAATTTTGAGCTGTATAAACATGAATTCCTAGTATTTGAAAGGAAATTCAAGTGAAAACGCTCCCTAAGGTGCCATGAGTTGTAAATATTTTCAGTTTTCTGGTCATTTCCCTGCTTTCCACGGGTAATGTCAGTCATTGAAAACGGCAGGATATGTAGTAATAATCTACTTACTTTTATTTCAAGTGTTTATTACAAGTTTTTAATCGTTTCTGGAAACTATTCATGCGTATTTTAAGGGTTTTACCGTAATTAGAGAGTTTAATTACAAGTGTGTACTGGAACCGTAAGGATATTACCTGATTCACTAAAAAGACGCTAGAGATATTCGGCCTCAATTGTAAACATTAGCAGTATAGTCCTCACTTACAGTCTTTCTACACTAATTTTGAGCTGTATAAACGTGAATTCCTAGTATTTGAAAGCAATTTCTTGTGAAAATGTTCTCTGAAGTAGCCTGAGTTGTAAATATTTTCAGTTTTCTGGTCATTTCCCTGCTTTCAACGGGAAGTCTCCATGATTGAACACGGTAGGAAAAGTACTAAGAATGTATTTACTTTTATTTCAAGTGTATCTTACAAGGTTTTAATCATTTCTGGAAACTATAATTGCGAATTTTAAGAGTTTTACCACAATAAGACAGTATTTTTAGAAGTATGTACTTGAATATTCAGCATTTTAACTGATTCACACACAAAAAGCCAGAGAAATTCAGCCTTAACTGTAAACCTAAAGAGTACAGTCATCACATATAGTCTTTCTACACAAATTTTGTGCTATATACATATGAATTCCTAATATTTGAAAGAAAATTCTTGTGAAAATGCTCGTTGAAGTAGCCTGAGTTGTAAATATTTTCAGTTTTCTGGTCATTTCCCAGGTTTCCACTGGTAGTCTCCATGATTTAAAACAGCAGTAAAGGTAGTAAGAATCTATTTCCTTTTATTTCATTTGTTTCTCTTTCTTTCAAGTTTTTAATCATTTCTGGAAACTATAATTGCGTAGTTTAAGAGTTTTACCACAATTAGACAGTGTTTTTAGAAGTGTGTACTTGAATAGTCAGCATTTTAACTGATTCACCCACAAAAAGCCAGAGAAATTCGGCCTCAATTGTAAACATAAACAGTACAGTCTTCACATACAGTTTTCTACACACATTTTGCACGGTATAAACAGGAATTCCTTATATTTGAAAGCAGATTCTTGTGAAAAAGCTCCCTAAAATAGCCGGCTTTGTAAATATCATCCGTTTTCTGGTCATTTCAGAGCTTTCCACTGGTAGTCTCCCTGACTGAAAACAGAAGGAAAGGTAGTAAGAATCTATTTACTTTTCTATCAAGTGTTTCTTACAAGTTTTTAATCAATTCTGGAAACAATAATTGCGTATTTTAAGAGTTTTACTACAATTACTCAGTGTTTTTAGAAGTATGTACTTGAAGAGTCAGCATTTTAACTGATTCACACACAAAAAGTAGTGAAATTCAACCTCAATTGTAAACATAAACAGTGTAGTCCTCACATACTGGAACCGTAAGGATATTAACTGATTCACTAAAAAGACGCTAGAGAAATTCGGCCTCAATTGTAAACATAAGCAGTATAGTCCTCACTTACAGTCTTTCTACACTAATTTTGAGCTGTATAAACATGAATTCCTAAATTTGAAAGCAAATTCAATTGAAAACGCTCGCTAAAGTGGCCGGAGTTGAAAATATTATCAGTTTTCTGGTCATTTCCCTGCTTTCCACGGGTAGTGTCAGTGATTAAAAACGGCAGGGTATGTAGTTAGAACCTACTTACTTTTATTTAAAGTGTTTATTACAAGTTTTTAATCGTTTCTGGAAACTCTAAATGCGTATTTTAAGGGTTTTACCGCAATTAGAGAGTTTAATTGCAAGTATGTACAGGAACCGTAGGGATATTAGCTGATTCACTAAAAAGACGCTAGAGAAATTCGGCCTCAATTCTAAACATAAGCAGTATAGTCCTCACTTACATTCTTTCTACACTAATTTTGAGCTGTATAAACATGAATGCCTAGTATTTGAATGCAAATTCAAGTGAAAACGATCCCTAAAGTGCCATGAGTTGTAAATATTTTCAGTTTTCTGGTCATTTCCCTGCTTTCCACGGGTAATGTCAGTGATTGAAAACGGCAGGGTATGTAGTAAGAACCTACTTACTTTTATTTCAAGTACTTATTACAAGTTTTAAATCATTTCTGGAAACTCACAATGCGTATTTTAAGAGTTATACCACAAGTAGACAGTTTTCTTACAAGTATGTACTGGAATCGTCAGGATATTTACTGATTCACCAAAAAGACGCTAGAGAAATTCGGCCTCAATTGTAAACATAAGCAGTGCAGTCCTCTCTTACAGTCTTTCTACACTAATTTTGAGCTGTATAAACATGGATTCAAATATTTCAAAGCAAATTCAAGTGAAAACTCTCGGTAAAGTGGCCGGAGTTGTAAATATTTTCAGTTTGCTGGTCATTTCCCTGCTTTCCACGGGGAATGTTAGTGATTGAAAATGGCAGGGTATGTAGTTAGAACCTACTTACATTTATTTCATGTCCTTATTACAAGTTTTATATCATTTCTGGAAATACTAAATGCGTATTTTAAGAGTTATACCACAATTAGACAGTTTTCTTACAAGTGTATACTGGAACCGTCAGGATAATAACTGATTCACCAAAAGACGCTATAGAAATTCGGCCTCAATTGTAAACATAAGCAGTATAGTCCTCACTTATAGTCTTTCTACACGAATTTTGAGCTGTATAAACATGAATTCCTAATATTTGAAAGCAAATTCAAGTGAAAACGCTCTCTAAAGTGGCCGGAGTTATAAATATTTTCAGTTTTCTGGTCACTTCCCTGCTTTCCACGGGTAATGTCAGTGATTGAAAACCTCAGGGTATGTAGTAAGAACCTACTTACTTTTATTTCAAGTACTTATTACAAGTTTTAAATCATTTCTGGAAACTCTAATTATGTATTTTAAGAGTTTTACCACAATTAGAGAGTTTTCTTACAAGTATGTACTGGAAGCGTCAGGAAATTAACTGATTCACCAAAAAGACCCTCGAGAAATTCGGCCTGAATTGTAATCATAAGCAGTATAGTCCTCACTTACAGTCTTTCTACACTAATTTTGAGCTGTATAAAAATGAATTCCTAATATTTGAAAGAGAATTCAAGGGAAAACGATCCCTAAAGTGCCATGAGTTGTAAATATTTTCAGTTTTCTGGTCATTTCCCTACTTTCCACGGGTAATGTCAGGGATTGAAAACGGCAGGGTATGTAGTAAGAACCTACTTACTTTTATTTCAAGGGCTTATTACAAGTTTTAAATCATTTCTGGAAACTCTAAATGCGTATTTTAAGAGTTATACCACAAGTAGACAGTTTTCTTACAAGTATGTACTGGAACCCGCAGGATATTAACTGATTCACCAAAAAGACGCTAGAAAAATTCGGCCTCAATTGTAAACATAAGCAGTACAGTCCTCACTTACAGTCTTTCTACACTAATTTTAAGCTGTATAAACATGAATTCCTAAATTTGAAAGCAAATTCAATTGAAAACGCTCGCTAAAGTGGCCGGAGTTGAAAATATTATCAGTTTTCTGGTCATTTCCCTGCTTTCCACGGGTAGTGTCAGTGATTGAAAACGGCAGGGTATATATTAAGAACCTACTAACGTTTATTTCTAGTGCTTATTACAAGTTTTAAATCATTTCTGGAAACTCGCAATGCGTATTTTAAGAGTTATACCACAACTAGACAGTTTTCTTACAAGTATGTACTGGAACCGTCAGGATATTTACTGATTCACCAAAAAGATGGTAGAGAAATTCGGCCTCAATTGTAAACATAAGCAGTATAGTCCTCACTTACAGTCTTTCTACACTAATTTTGAGCTGTATAAACATGAATTCCTAATATTTGAAAGCAAATTCAAGTGAAAACGCTCGGTAAAGTGGCCAGAGTTGTAAATATTATCAGTGTTCTGGTCACTTCCCTGCTTGCCACGGGTAATGTCAGTGATTGAAAACGGCAAGGTATGTAGTAATAATCTACTTACTTTTCTTTCAAGTACTTATTACAAGTTTTAAATCATTTCTGGAAACTCCAATTGCGTATTTTAAGAGTTTTACCACAATTAGAGAGTTTTCTTAGAAGTATGTACTGGAACCGTCAGAATATTAACTGATTCACCAAAAAGACTCTCGAGAAATTCGGCCTCAATTGTAAACATGAGCAGTATAGTCCTCTCTTACAGTCTTTCTACACTAATTTTGAGCTGTATAAACATGAATTCCTAATATTTGAAAGCAAATTCAAGTGAAAACGCTCGCTAAAGTGGCCCGAGTTATAAATATTATCAGTTTTCTGGTCACTTCCCTGCTTTCCACGGGTAATGTCAGTGATTGAAAACGACAGGGTATGTAGTAAGAACCTACTTACTTTTATTTCAAGTACTTATTACAAGTTTTAAATCATTTCTGGAAACTCTAATTATGTATTTTAAGAGTTTTACCACAATTAGAGAGTTTTCTTACAAGTATGTACTGGAACCGTCAGGAAATTAACTGATTCACCAATGAGACCCTCGAGAAATTCGGCCTGAATTGTAAACATAAGCAGTATAGTCCTCACTTACAGTCTTTCTACACTAATTTTGAGCTGTATAAACATGACTTCCTAATATTTGAAAGCGAATTCAAGTGAAAACGCTCGCTAAAGTGGCCGGAGTTGTCAATATTATCAGTTTTCTGGTGATTTCCCTACTTTCCACGGGTAATGTCAGGGATTGAAAACGGCAGGGAATGTAGTAAGAACCTGCTTACTTTTATTTTAAGTACTTATTACAAGTTTTAAATCATTTCTGGAAACTCACAATGCGTATTTTAAGAGTTATACCACAATTAGACAGTTTTCTTACAAGTATGTACTGGAACCGTCAGGAAATTAACTGATTCACCAATGAGACCCTCGAGAAATTCGGCCTGAATTGTAAACATAAGCAGTATAGTCCTCACTTACAGTCTTTCTACACTAATTTTGAGCTGTATAAACATGAATTCCCAAATTTGAAAGGAAATTCAATTGAAAACGCTCGCTAAAGTGGCCGGAGTTGAAAATATTATCAGTTTTCTGGTCATTTCGCTGCTTTCCACGGGTAGTGTCAGTGATTGAAAACGGCAGGGTATGTAGTTAGAACCTACTTACTTTTATTTAAAGTGTTTATTACAAGTTTTTAATCGTTTCTGGAAACTCTAAATGCGTATTTTAAGGGTTTTACCGCAATTAGAGAGTTTAATTGCAAGTATGTACAGGAACCGTAGGGATATTAGCTGATTCACTAAAAAGACGCTAGAGAAATTCGGCCTCAATTCTAAACATAAGCAGTATAGTCCTCACTTACATTCTTTCTACACTAATTTTGAGCTGTATAAACATGAATGCCTAGTATTTGAATGCAAATTCAAGTGAAAACGATCCCTAAAGTGCCATGAGTTGTAAATATTTTCAGTTTTCTGGTCATTTCCCTGCTTTCCACGGGTAATGTCAGTGATTGAAAACGGCAGGGTATGTAGTAAGAACCTACTTACTTTTATTTCAAGTACTTATTACAAGTTTTAAATCATTTCTGGAAACTCACAATGCGTATTTTAAGAGTTATACCACAATTAGACAGTTTTCTTACAAGTATGTACTGGAATCGTCAGGATATTTACTGATTCACCAAAAAGACGCTAGAGAAATTTGGCCTCAATTGTAAACATAAGCAGTGCAGTCCTCTCTTACAGTCTTTCTACACTAATTTTGAGCTGTATAAACATGGATTCAAATATTTCAAAGCAAATTCAAGTGAAAACGCTCGGTAAAGTGGCCGGAGTTGTAAATATTATCAGTTTTCTGGTCATTTCCCTGCTTTCCACGGGTAATGTTAGTTATTGAAAACGGCAGGGTATGTAGTAAGAACCTACTTACTTTTATTTCAAGGGATTATTACAAGTTTTAAATTATTTCTGGAAACTCTAAATGCGTATTTTAAGAGTTATACCACAAGTAGACAGTTTTCTTACAAGTATGTACTGGAACACGCAGGATATTAACTGATTCACCAAGAAGACGCTAGAGAAATTCGGCCTCAATTGTAAACATAAGCAGTGTAGTCCTCACTTACAGTCTTTCTACACTAATTTTGAGCTGTATAAACATGGATTCAAATATTTCAAAGCAAATTCAAGTGAAAACTCCCGGTAAAGTGGCCGGAGTTGTAAATATTGTCAGTTTGCTGGTCATTTCCCTGCTTTCCACGGGGAATGTTAGTGATTGAAAATGGCAGGGTATCTAGTTAGAACCTACTTACATTTATTTCATGTCCTTATTACAAGTTTTATATCATTTCTGGAAATACTAAATGCGTATTTTAAGAGTTATACCACAATTAGACAGTTTTCTTACAAGTGTAGACTGGAACCGTCAGGATAATAACTGATTCACCAAAAGACGCTATAGAAATTCGGCCTCAATTGTAAACATAAGCAGTATAGTCCTCACTTATAGTCTTTCTACACGAATTTTGAGCTGTATAAACATGAATTCCTAATATTTGAAAGCAAATTCAAGTGAAAACGCTCGCTAAAGTGGCCGGAGTGATAAATATTTTCAGTTTTCTGGTCACTTCCCTGCTTTCCACGGGTAATGTCAGTGATTGAAAACCTCAGGGTATGTAGTAAGAACCTACTTACTTTTATTTCAAGTACTTATTACAAGTTTTAAATCATTTCTGGAAACTCTAATTATGTATTTTAAGAGTTTTACCACAATTAGAGAGTTTTCTTACAAGTATGTACTGGAAGCGTCAGGAAATTAACTGATTCACCAAAAAGACCCTCGAGAAATTCGGCCTGAATTGTAATCATAAGCAGTATAGTCCTCACTTACAGTCTTTCTACACTAATTTTGAGCTGTATAAACATGAATTCCTAATATTTGAAAGAGAATTCAAGGGAAAACGATCCCTAAAGTGCCATGAGTTGTAAATATTTTCAGTTTTCTGGTCATTTCCCTACTTTCCACGGGTAATGTCAGGGATTGAAAACGGCAGGGTATGTAGTAAGAACCTACTTACTTTTATTTCAAGGGCTTATTACAAGTTTTAAATCATTTCTGGAAACTCTAAATGGGTATTTTAAGAGTTATACCACAATTAGACAGTTTTCTTACAAGTATGTACTGGAACCCGCAGGATATTAACTGATTCACCAAAAAGACGCTAGAAAAATTCGGCCTCAATTGTAAACATAAGCAGTATAGTCCTCACTTACAGTCTTTCTACACTAATTTTAAGCTGTATAAACATGAATTCCTAAATTTGAAAGCAAATTCAATTGAAAACGCTCGCTAAAGTGGCCGGAGTTGAAAATATTATCAGTTTTCAGGTCATTTCCCTGCTTTCCACGGGTAGTGTCAGTGATTGAAAACGGCAGGGTATGTAGTTAGAACCTCCTTACTTTTATTAAAAGTGTTTATTACAAGTTTTTAATCGTTTCCGGAAACTCTAAATATGTATTTTAAGGGTTTTTACCGCAATTAGAGAGTTTAATTACAAGTATGTACTGGAACCGTAGGGATATTAGCTGATTCACTAAAAAGACGCTAGAGAAATTCGGCCTCAATTCTAAACATAAGCAGTATAGTCCTCACTTACAGTCTTTCTACACTAATTTTGAGCTGTCTAAACATGAATGCCTAGTATTTGAATGCAAATTCAAGTGAAAACTATCCCTAAAGTGCCATGAGTTGTAAATATTTTCAGTTTTCTGGTCATTTCCCTGCTTTCCACGGTTAATGTCAGTCATTGAAAACGGCAGGGTATGTAGTAAGAATGTACTTACTTTTATTTCAAGAGCTTATTACAAGTGTTAAATCATTTCTGGAAACTCTAAATGCGTATTTTAAGAGTTATACCACAATTAGACAGTTTTCTTACAAGTATGTACTGGAACCCTCAGGATATTACCTGATTCACTAAAAAGACGCTAGAGATATTCGGCCTCAATTGTAAACATTAGCAGTATAGTCCTCACTTACAGTCTTTCTACACTAATTTTGAGCTGTATAAACGTGAATTCCTAGTATTTGAAAGCAATTTCTTGTGAAAATGTTCTCTGAAGTAGCCTGAGTTGTAAATATTTTCAGTTTTCTGGTCATTTCCCTGCTTTCAACGGGAAGTCTCCATGATTGAACACGGTAGGAAAAGTACTAAGAATGTATTTACTTTTATTTCAAGTGTATCTTACAAGGTTTTAATCATTTCTGGAAACTATAATTGCGAATTTTAAGAGTTTTACCACAATAAGACAGTATTTTTAGAAGTATGTACTTGAATATTCAGCATTTTAACTGATTCACACACAAAAAGCCAGAGAAATTCAGCCTTAACTGTAAACCTAAAGAGTACAGTCATCACATATAGTCTTTCTACACAAATTTTGTGCTATATACATATGAATTCCTAATATTTGAAAGAAAATTCTTGTGAAAATGCTCGCTGAAGTAGCCTGAGTTGTAAATATTTTCAGTTTTCTGGTCATTTCCCAGGTTTCCACTGGTAGTCTCCATGATTTAAAACAGCAGTAAAGGTAGTAAGAATCTATTTCCTTTTATTTCATTTGTTTCTCTTTCTTTCAAGTTTTTAATCATTTCTGGAAACTATAATTGCGTAGTTTAAGAGTTTTACCACAATTAGACAGTGTTTTTAGAAGTGTGTACTTGAATAGTCAGCATTTTAACTGATTCACCCACAAAAAGCCAGAGAAATTCGGCCTCAATTGTAAACATAAACAGTACAGTCTTCACATACAGTTTTCTACACACATTTTGCACGGTATAAACAGGAATTCCTTATATTTGAAAGCAGATTCTTGTGAAAAAGCTCCCTAAAATAGCCGGCTTTGTAAATATCATCCGTTTTCTGGTCATTTCAGAGCTTTCCACTGGTAGTCTCCCTGACTGAAAAAAGAAGGAAAGGTAGTAAGAATCTATTTACTTTTCTATCAAGTGTTTCTTACAAGTTTTTAATCAATTCTGGAAACAATAATTGCGTATTTTAAGAGTTTTACTACAATTACTCAGTGTTTTTAGAAGTATGTACTTGAAGAGTCAGCATTTTAACTGATTCACACACAAAAAGTAGTGAAATTCAACCTCAATTGTAAACATAAACAGTGTAGTCCTCACATACTGGAACCGTAAGGATATTAACTGATTCACTAAAAAGACGCTAGAGAAATTCGGCCTCAATTGTAAACATAAGCAGTATAGTCCTCACTTACAGTCTTTCTACACTAATTTTGAGCTGTATAAACATGAATTCCTAAATTTGAAAGCAAATTCAATTGAAAACGCTCGCTAAAGTGGCCGGAGTTGAAAATATTATCAGTTTTCTGGTCATTTCCCTGCTTTCCACGGGTAGTGTCAGTGATTAAAAACGGCAGGGTATGTAGTTAGAACCTACTTACTTTTATTTAAAGTGTTTATTACAAGTTTTTAATCGTTTCTGGAAACTCTAAATGCGTATTTTAAGGGTTTTACCGCAATTAGAGAGTTTAATTGCAAGTATGTACAGGAACCGTAGGGATATTAGCTGATTCACTAAAAAGACGCTAGAGAAATTCGGCCTCAATTCTAAACATAAGCAGTATAGTCCTCACTTACATTCTTTCTACACTAATTTTGAGCTGTATAAACATGAATGCCTAGTATTTGAATGCAAATTCAAGTGAAAACGATCCCTAAAGTGCCATGAGTTGTAAATATTTTCAGTTTTCTGGTCATTTCCCTGCTTTCCACGGGTAATGTCAGTGATTGAAAACGGCAGGGTATGTAGTAAGAACCTACTTACTTTTATTTCAAGTACTTATTACAAGTTTTAAATCATTTCTGGAAACTCACAATGCGTATTTTAAGAGTTATACCACAAGTAGACAGTTTTCTTACAAGTATGTACTGGAATCGTCAGGATATTTACTGATTCACCAAAAAGACGCTAGAGAAATTCGGCCTCAATTGTAAACATAAGCAGTGCAGTCCTCTCTTACAGTCTTTCTACACTAATTTTGAGCTGTATAAACATGGATTCAAATATTTCAAAGCAAATTCAAGTGAAAACTCTCGGTAAAGTGGCCGGAGTTGTAAATATTTTCAGTTTGCTGGTCATTTCCCTGCTTTCCACGGGGAATGTTAGTGATTGAAAATGGCAGGGTATGTAGTTAGAACCTACTTACATTTATTTCATGTCCTTATTACAAGTTTTATATCATTTCTGGAAATACTAAATGCGTATTTTAAGAGTTATACCACAATTAGACAGTTTTCTTACAAGTGTATACTGGAACCGTCAGGATAATAACTGATTCACCAAAAGACGCTATAGAAATTCGGCCTCAATTGTAAACATAAGCAGTATAGTCCTCACTTATAGTCTTTCTACACGAATTTTGAGCTGTATAAACATGAATTCCTAATATTTGAAAGCAAATTCAAGTGAAAACGCTCTCTAAAGTGGCCGGAGTTATAAATATTTTCAGTTTTCTGGTCACTTCCCTGCTTTCCACGGGTAATGTCAGTGATTGAAAACCTCAGGGTATGTAGTAAGAACCTACTTACTTTTATTTCAAGTACTTATTACAAGTTTTAAATCATTTCTGGAAACTCTAATTATGTATTTTAAGAGTTTTACCACAATTAGAGAGTTTTCTTACAAGTATGTACTGGAAGCGTCAGGAAATTAACTGATTCACCAAAAAGACCCTCGAGAAATTCGGCCTGAATTGTAATCATAAGCAGTATAGTCCTCACTTACAGTCTTTCTACACTAATTTTGAGCTGTATAAAAATGAATTCCTAATATTTGAAAGAGAATTCAAGGGAAAACGATCCCTAAAGTGCCATGAGTTGTAAATATTTTCAGTTTTCTGGTCATTTCCCTACTTTCCACGGGTAATGTCAGGGATTGAAAACGGCAGGGTATGTAGTAAGAACCTACTTACTTTTATTTCAAGGGCTTATTACAAGTTTTAAATCATTTCTGGAAACTCTAAATGCGTATTTTAAGAGTTATACCACAAGTAGACAGTTTTCTTACAAGTATGTACTGGAACCCGCAGGATATTAACTGATTCACCAAAAAGACGCTAGAAAAATTCGGCCTCAATTGTAAACATAAGCAGTACAGTCCTCACTTACAGTCTTTCTACACTAATTTTAAGCTGTATAAACATGAATTCCTAAATTTGAAAGCAAATTCAATTGAAAACGCTCGCTAAAGTGGCCGGAGTTGAAAATATTATCAGTTTTCTGGCCATTTCCCTGCTTTCCACGGGTAGTGTCAGTGATTGAAAACGGCAGGGTATATATTAAGAACCTACTAACGTTTATTTCTAGTGCTTATTACAAGTTTTAAATCATTTCTGGAAACTCGCAATGCGTATTTTAAGAGTTATACCACAACTAGACAGTTTTCTTACAAGTATGTACTGGAACCGTCAGGATATTTACTGATTCACCAAAAAGATGGTAGAGAAATTCGGCCTCAATTGTAAACATAAGCAGTATAGTCCTCACTTACAGTCTTTCTACACTAATTTTGAGCTGTATAAACATGAATTCCTAATATTTGAAAGCAAATTCAAGTGAAAACGCTCGGTAAAGTGGCCAGAGTTGTAAATATTATCAGTGTTCTGGTCACTTCCCTGCTTGCCACGGGTAATGTCAGTGATTGAAAACGGCAAGGTATGTAGTAATAATCTACTTACTTTTCTTTCAAGTACTTATTACAAGTTTTAAATCATTTCTGGAAACTCCAATTGCGTATTTTAAGAGTTTTACCACAATTAGAGAGTTTTCTTAGAAGTATGTACTGGAACCGTCAGAATATTAACTGATTCACCAAAAAGACTCTCGAGAAATTCGGCCTCAATTGTAAACATAAGCAGTATAGTCCTCTCTTACAGTCTTTCTACACTAATTTTGAGCTGTATAAACATGAATTCCTAATATTTGAAAGCAAATTCAAGTGAAAACGCTCGCTAAAGTGGCCCGAGTTATAAATATTATCAGTTTTCTGGTCACTTCCCTGCTTTCCACGGGTAATGTCAGTGATTGAAAACGACAGGGTATGTAGTAAGAACCTACTTACTTTTATTTCAAGTACTTATTACAAGTTTTAAATCATTTCTGGAAACTCTAATTATGTATTTTAAGAGTTTTACCACAATTAGAGAGTTTTCTTACAAGTATGTACTGGAACCGTCAGGAAATTAACTGATTCACCAATGAGACCCTCGAGAAATTCGGCCTGAATTGTAAACATAAGCAGTATAGTCCTCACTTACAGTCTTTCTACACTAATTTTGAGCTGTATAAACATGACTTCCTAATATTTGAAAGCGAATTCAAGTGAAAACGCTCGCTAAAGTGGCCGGAGTTGTCAATATTATCAGTTTTCTGGTGATTTCCCTACTTTCCACGGGTAATGTCAGGGATTGAAAACGGCAGGGAATGTAGTAAGAACCTGCTTACTTTTATTTTAAGTACTTATTACAAGTTTTAAATCATTTCTGGAAACTCACAATGCGTATTTTAAGAGTTATACCACAATTAGACAGTTTTCTTACAAGTATGTACTGGAACCGTCAGGAAATTAACTGATTCACCAATGAGACCCTCGAGAAATTCGGCCTGAATTGTAAACATAAGCAGTATAGTCCTCACTTACAGTCTTTCTACACTAATTTTGAGCTGTATAAACATGAATTCCCAAATTTGAAAGGAAATTCAATTGAAAACGCTCGCTAAAGTGGCCGGAGTTGAAAATATTATCAGTTTTCTGGTCATTTCGCTGCTTTCCACGGGTAGTGTCAGTGATTGAAAACGGCAGGGTATGTAGTTAGAACCTACTTACTTTTATTTAAAGTGTTTATTACAAGTTTTTAATCGTTTCTGGAAACTCTAAATGCGTATTTTAAGGGTTTTACCGCAATTAGAGAGTTTAATTGCAAGTATGTACAGGAACCGTAGGGATATTAGCTGATTCACTAAAAAGACGCTAGAGAAATTCGGCCTCAATTCTAAACATAAGCAGTATAGTCCTCACTTACATTCTTTCTACACTAATTTTGAGCTGTATAAACATGAATGCCTAGTATTTGATTGCAAATTCAAGTGAAAACGATCCCTAAAGTGCCATGAGTTGTAAATATTTTCAGTTTTCTGGTCATTTCCCTGCTTTCCACGGGTAATGTCAGTGATTGAAAACGGCAGGGTATGTAGTAAGAACCTACTTACTTTTATTTCAAGTACTTATTACAAGTTTTAAATCATTTCTGGAAACTCACAATGCGTATTTTAAGAGTTATACCACAATTAGACAGTTTTCTTACAAGTATGTACTGGAATCGTCAGGATATTTACTGATTCACCAAAAAGACGCTAGAGAAATTTGGCCTCAATTGTAAACATAAGCAGTGCAGTCCTCTCTTACAGTCTTTCTACACTAATTTTGAGCTGTATAAACATGGATTCAAATATTTCAAAGCAAATTCAAGTGAAAACGCTCGGTAAAGTGGCCGGAGTTGTAAATATTATCAGTTTTCTGGTCATTTCCCTGCTTTCCACGGGTAATGTTAGTTATTGAAAACGGCAGGGTATGTAGTAAGAACCTACTTACTTTTATTTCAAGGGATTATTACAAGTTTTAAATTATTTCTGGAAACTCTAAATGCGTATTTTAAGAGTTATACCACAAGTAGACAGTTTTCTTACAAGTATGTACTGGAACCCGCAGGATATTAACTGATTCACCAAGAAGACGCTAGAGAAATTCGGCCTCAATTGTAAACATAAGCAGTGTAGTCCTCACTTACAGTCTTTCTACACTAATTTTGAGCTGTATAAACATGGATTCAAATATTTCAAAGCAAATTCAAGTGAAAACTCCCGGTAAAGTGGCCGGAGTTGTAAATATTGTCAGTTTGCTGGTCATTTCCCTGCTTTCCACGGGGAATGTTAGTGATTGAAAATGGCAGGGTATCTAGTTAGAACCTACTTACATTTATTTCATGTCCTTATTACAAGTTTTATATCATTTCTGGAAATACTAAATGCGTATTTTAAGAGTTATACCACAATTAGACAGTTTTCTTACAAGTGTAGACTGGAACCGTCAGGATAATAACTGATTCACCAAAAGACGCTATAGAAATTCGGCCTCAATTGTAAACATAAGCAGTATAGTCCTCACTTATAGTCTTTCTACACGAATTTTGAGCTGTATAAACATGAATTCCTAATATTTGAAAGCAAATTCAAGTGAAAACGCTCGCTAAAGTGGCCGGAGTGATAAATATTTTCAGTTTTCTGGTCACTTCCCTGCTTTCCACGGGTAATGTCAGTGATTGAAAACCTCAGGGTATGTAGTAAGAACCTACTTACTTTTATTTCAAGTACTTATTACAAGTTTTAAATCATTTCTGGAAACTCTAATTATGTATTTTAAGAGTTTTACCACAATTAGAGAGTTTTCTTACAAGTATGTACTGGAAGCGTCAGGAAATTAACTGATTCACCAAAAAGACCCTCGAGAAATTCGGCCTGAATTGTAATCATAAGCAGTATAGTCCTCACTTACAGTCTTTCTACACTAATTTTGAGCTGTATAAACATGAATTCCTAATATTTGAAAGAGAATTCAAGGGAAAACGATCCCTAAAGTGCCATGAGTTGTAAATATTTTCAGTTTTCTGGTCATTTCCCTACTTTCCACGGGTAATGTCAGGGATTGAAAACGGCAGGGTATGTAGTAAGAACCTACTTACTTTTATTTCAAGGGCTTATTACAAGTTTTAAATCATTTCTGGAAACTCTAAATGGGTATTTTAAGAGTTATACCACAATTAGACAGTTTTCTTACAAGTATGTACTGGAACCCGCAGGATATTAACTGATTCACCAAAAAGACGCTAGAAAAATTCGGCCTCAATTGTAAACATAAGCAGTATAGTCCTCACTTACAGTCTTTCTACACTAATTTTAAGCTGTATAAACATGAATTCCTAAATTTGAAAGCAAATTCAATTGAAAACGCTCGCTAAAGTGGCCGGAGTTGAAAATATTATCAGTTTTCAGGTCATTTCCCTGCTTTCCACGGGTAGTGTCAGTGATTGAAAACGGCAGGGTATGTAGTTAGAACCTCCTTACTTTTATTAAAAGTGTTTATTACAAGTTTTTAATCGTTTCCGGAAACTCTAAATATGTATTTTAAGGGTTTTTACCGCAATTAGAGAGTTTAATTACAAGTATGTACTGGAACCGTAGGGATATTAGCTGATTCACTAAAAAGACGCTAGAGAAATTCGGCCTCAATTCTAAACATAAGCAGTATAGTCCTCACTTACAGTCTTTCTACACTAATTTTGAGCTGTCTAAACATGAATGCCTAGTATTTGAATGCAAATTCAAGTGAAAACTATCCCTAAAGTGCCATGAGTTGTAAATATTTTCAGTTTTCTGGTCATTTCCCTGCTTTCCACGGTTAATGTCAGTCATTGAAAACGGCAGGGTATGTAGTAAGAATGTACTTACTTTTATTTCAAGAGCTTATTACAAGTGTTAAATCATTTCTGGAAACTCTAAATGCGTATTTTAAGAGTTATACCACAATTAGACAGTTTTCTTACAAGTATGTACTGGAACCCTCAGGATATTACCTGATTCACTAAAAAGACGCTAGAGATATTCGGCCTCAATTGTAAACATTAGCAGTATAGTCCTCACTTACAGTCTTTCTACACTAATTTTGAGCTGTATAAACGTGAATTCCTAGTATTTGAAAGCAATTTCTTGTGAAAATGTTCTCTGAAGTAGCCTGAGTTGTAAATATTTTCAGTTTTCTGGTCATTTCCCTGCTTTCAACGGGAAGTCTCCATGATTGAACACGGTAGGAAAAGTACTAAGAATGTATTTACTTTTATTTCAAGTGTATCTTACAAGGTTTTAATCATTTCTGGAAACTATAATTGCGAATTTTAAGAGTTTTACCACAATAAGACAGTATTTTTAGAAGTATGTACTTGAATATTCAGCATTTTAACTGATTCACACACAAAAAGCCAGAGAAATTCAGCCTTAACTGTAAACCTAAAGAGTACAGTCATCACATATAGTCTTTCTACACAAATTTTGTGCTATATACATATGAATTCCTAATATTTGAAAGAAAATTCTTGTGAAAATGCTCGCTGAAGTAGCCTGAGTTGTAAATATTTTCAGTTTTCTGGTCATTTCCCAGGTTTCCACTGGTAGTCTCCATGATTTAAAACAGCAGTAAAGGTAGTAAGAATCTATTTCCTTTTATTTCATTTGTTTCTCTTTCTTTCAAGTTTTTAATCATTTCTGGAAACTATAATTGCGTAGTTTAAGAGTTTTACCACAATTAGACAGTGTTTTTAGAAGTGTGTACTTGAATAGTCAGCATTTTAACTGATTCACCCACAAAAAGCCAGAGAAATTCGGCCTCAATTGTAAACATAAACAGTACAGTCTTCACATACAGTTTTCTACACACATTTTGCACGGTATAAACAGGAATTCCTTATATTTGAAAGCAGATTCTTGTGAAAAAGCTCCCTAAAATAGCCGGCTTTGTAAATATCATCCGTTTTCTGGTCATTTCAGAGCTTTCCACTGGTAGTCTCCCTGACTGAAAACAGAAGGAAAGGTAGTAAGAATCTATTTACTTTTCTATCAAGTGTTTCTTACAAGTTTTTAATCAATTCTGGAAACAATAATTGCGTATTTTAAGAGTTTTACTACAATTACTCAGTGTTTTTAGAAGTATGTACTTGAAGAGTCAGCATTTTAACTGATTCACACACAAAAAGTAGTGAAATTCAACCTCAATTGTAAACATAAACAGTGTAGTCCTCACATACTGGAACCGTAAGGATATTAACTGATTCACTAAAAAGACGCTAGAGAAATTCGGCCTCAATTGTAAACATAAGCAGTATAGTCCTCACTTACAGTCTTTCTACACTAATTTTGAGCTGTATAAACATGAATTCCTAAATTTGAAAGCAAATTCAAGTGAAAATGCTCGGTAAAGTGGCCGGAGTAGTAAATATTATCAGTTTTCTGGTCATTAACCTGCTTTCCACCTGTAATGTCAGTGATTGAAAACGGCAGGGTATATATTAAGAACCTACTAACGTTTATTTCTAGTGCTTATTACAAGTTTTAAATCATTTCTGGAAACTCGCAATGCGTATTTTAAGAGTTATACCACAACTAGACAGTTTTCTTACAAGTATGTACTGGAACCGTCAGGATATTTACTGATTCACCAAAAAGATGCTAGAGAAATTCGGCCTCAATTGTAAACATAAGCAGTATAGTCCTCACTTACAGTCTTTCTACACTAATTTTGAGCTGTATAAACATGAATTCCTAATATTTGAAAGCAAATTTAAGTGAAAACGCTCGCTAAAGTGGCCAGAGTTGTAAATATTATCAGTGTTCTGGTCACTTCCCTGCTTGCCACGGGTAATGTCAGTGATTGAAAACGGCAAGGTATGTAGTAATAATCTACTTACTTTTCTTTCAAGTACTTATTACAAGTTTTAAATCATTTCTGGAAACTCTAATTGCGTATTTTAAGAGTTTTACCACAATTAGAGAGTTTTCTTAGAAGTATGTACTGGAACCGTCAGAATATTAACTGATTCATCAAAAAGACTCTCGAGAAATTCGGCCTCAATTGTAAGCATAAGCAGTATAGTCCTCACTTACATTCTTTCTACACTAATTTTGAGCTGTATAAACATGAATTCCTAATGTTTGAAAGCAAATTCAAGTGAAAACGCTTGGTAAAGTTGCCGGAGTTGTAAATATTATCAGTGTTCTGGTCATTTCCCTGCTTTCCACGGGTAATGTCAGTGATTGCAAACGGCAGGGTACGTATTAAGAACCTACTTACTTTTATTTCAAGTGCTTATTACAAGTTTTATATCATTTCTGAAAATACTAAATGCGTATTTTAAGAGTTATACCACAATTAGACTGTTTTCTTATAAGTATATACTGGACCATTCAGGGTAATAACTGATTCATGAAAAGACGCTATAGAAATTCGGCCTCAATTGTAAACATAAGCTGTATAGTCCTCTCTTACAATCTTTCTATACTAATTTTTATCTGTATAAACATGAATTCCTAATATTTGAAAGCAAATTCAAGTGAAAACGCTCGGTAAAGTGGCCGGAGGTGTAAATATTATCAGTTTTCTGGTCATTTCCCTGCTTTCCACCTGTAATGTCAGTGATTGAAAACGGCAGGGTATATATTAAGAACCTACTTACTTTTATTTCTAGTGCTTATTACAAGTTTTAAATCATTTCTGGAAACTCGCAATGCGTATTTTAAGAGTTATACCACAACTAGACAGTTTTCTTACAAGTATGTACTGGAACCGTCAGGATATTTACTGATTCACCAAAAAGATGCTGGAGAAATTTGGCCTCAATTGTAAACATAAGCAGTATAGTCCTCACTTACAGTCTTTCTACACTAATTTTGAGCAGTATAAACATGAATTACTAACATTTGAAAGCCAATTTAAGTGAAAATGCTCGCTAAAGTGGCTGGAGTTGTAAATATTATCAGTTTTCTGGTAATTTCCCTGTTTTCCACGGGTAATGTCAGTGATTGAAAACGGCAGGGTATGTAATTAGAACCTACTTACTTTTATTTCAAGTACTTATTACAAGTTTTACATCATTTCTGGAAACTCTAATTGCGTATTTTAAGATTTATACCACAATTGGAGAGTTTTCTTACAAGTATGTACTGGAAACGTCAGGATATTAACTGATTCACCAAAAAGACTCTCGAGAAATTCGGCCTCAATTGTAAACAAAAGCAGTGTAGTCCTCTCTTACAGTCTTTCTACACTAATTTTGAGCTGTATAAACAAGAATTCCTAATATTTAAAAGCAAATTCAAGTGAAAACGCTCGCTAAAGTGGCCGGAGTTGTAAATATTATCCGTTTTCTGTTCACTTCCCTACTTTCCACGGGTAATGTCAGTGACTGAAAACGGCAGGGTATGTAGTAGGAACCTACTTACTTTAATTTCAAGTACTTATTACAAGTTTTAAATCATTTCTGGAAACTCTAATTGCGTATTTTAAGAGTTTTACCACAATTAGAGACTTTTCTTACAAGTATGTAGTGGAACCGTCAGGATATTAACTGATTCACAAAAAAGATCCTCGAGAAATTCGGCCTCAATTGTAAACATAAGCAGTATAGTCCTCACTTACATTCCTTCTACACTAATTTTGAGCTGTATAAACATGAATTCCTAATGTTTGAAAGCAAATTCAAGTGAAAACGCTTGGTAAAGTGGCCGGAGTTGTAAATATTATCAGTGTTCTGGTCATTTCCCTGCATTCCACGGGTAATGTCAGTGATTGCAAACGGCAGGGTATGTAGTTAGAACCTACTTACTTTTATTTCAAGTGCTTATTACAAGTTTTATATCATTTCTGAAAATACTAAATGCGTATTTTAAGAGTTATACCACAATTAGACTGTTTTCTTACAAGTATATACTGGACCATTCAGGATAATAACTGATTCACCAGAAGACGCTATAGAAATTTGGCCTCAATTGTAAACATAAGCAGTATAGTCCTCTCTTACAGTCTTTCTATACTAATTTTTAGCTGTATAAACATGAATTCCTAATATTTGAAAGCAAATTCAAGTGAAAACGCTCGGTAAAGTGGCCGGAGTTGTAAATATTATCAGTTTTCTGGTCATTTCCCTGCTTTCCACCTGTAATGTCAGTGATTGAAAACGGCAGGGTATATATTAAGAACCTACTTACTTTTATTTCTAGTGCTTATTACAAGTTTTAAATCATTTCTGGAAACTCGCAATGCGTATTTTAAGAGTTATACCACAACTAGACAGTGTTCTTACAAGTATGTACTGGAACCGTCAGCATAATAACTGATTCACCAAAAGACGCTAGAGAAATTCGGCCTCAATTGTAAACATAAGCAGTATAGTCCTCACTTACAGTCTTTCTACACTAATTTTGAGCTGTATAAACATGAATTCCTAATATTTGAAAGCAAATTCAAGTGAAAACGCTCGGTAAATTGGCCGGAGTTCTAAATATTATCAGTTTTCTGGTCACTTCCTTGCTTTCCACGGGTAATGTCAGTGATTGAAAACGGCAAGGTATGTAGTAATAATCTACTTACTTTTCTTTCAAGTACTTATTACAAGTTTTAAATCATTTCTGGAAACTCTAATTGCGTATTTTAAGAGTTTTACCACAATTAGAGAGTTTTCTTAGAAGTATGTACTGGAACTGTCAGGATATTAACTGATTCACCAAAAAGACTCTCGAGAAATTCGGCCTCAATTGTAAACATAAGCATTATAGTCCTCACTTACATTCTTTTTACACAAATTTTGAGCTGTATAAACATGAATTCCTAATGTTTGAAAGCAAATTCAAGTGAAAACGCTTGGTAAAGTGGCCGGAGTTGTAAATATTATCAGTGTTCTGGTCATTTCCCTGCTTTCCACGGGTAATGTCAGTGATTGCAAACGGCAGGGTACGTATTAAGAACCTACTTACTTTTATTTCAAGTGCTTATTACAAGTTTTATATCATTTCTGAAAATACTAAATGCGTATTTTAAGAGTTATACCACAATTAGACTGTTTTCTTACAAGTATATACTGGACCATTCAGGGTAATAACTGATTCATCAAAAGAAGCTATAGAAATTCGGGCTCAATTGTAAATATAAGCTGTATAGTCCTCTCTTACAGTCTTTCTATACTAATTTTTAGCTGTATAAACATGAATTCCTAGTATTTGAAAGCAAATTCAAGTGAAAACGCTCGGTAAAGTGGCCGGAGTTGTAAATGTTATCAGTTTTCTGGTATTTTCCCTGCTTTCCACCTGTAATGTCAGTGATTGAAAACGGCAGGGTATATATTAAGAACCTACTTACTTTTATTTCTAGTGCTTATTACAAGTTTTAAATCATTTCTGGAAACTCGCAATGCGTATTTTAAGAGTTATACCACAACTAGACAGTTTTCTTACAAGTATGTACTGGAACCGTCAGGATATTTACTGATTCACCAAAAAGATGCTAGAGAAATTCGGCCTCAATTGTAAACATAAGCAGTATAGTCCTCACTTACAGTCTTTCTACACTAATTTTGTGCTGTATAAACATGAATTCCTAATATTTGAAAGCAAATTTAAGTGAAAACGCTCGCTAAAGTGGCCGGAGTTGTAAATATTATCAGTTATCTGGTCACTTCCCTGTTTTCCACGGGTAATGTCAGTGATTGAAAATGGCAGGGTTTGTAGTAAGAACCTACTTACTTTTATTTCAAGTACTTATTACAAGTTTTAAATCATTTCTGGAAACTCTAATTGCGTATTTTTAGAGTTTTACCACAATTAGAGAGTTTTCTTACAAGTATGTACTGGAACCGTCAGGATATTAACTGATTCACCAAAAAGACTCTCGAGAAATTCGGCCTCAATTGTAAACATAAGCAGTATAGTCCTCTCTTACAGTCTTTCTACACTAATTTTGAGCTGTATAAACATGAATTCCTAATATTTGAAAGCAAATTCAAGTGAAAATGCTCGGTAAAGTGGCCGGAGTAGTAAATATTATCAGTTTTCTGGTCATTAACCTGCTTTCCACCTGTAATGTCAGTGACTGATAACGGCAGGGTATATATTAAGAACCTACTAACGTTTATTTCTAGTGCTTATTAGAAGTTTTAAATCATTTCTGGAAACTCGCAATGCGTATTTTAAGAGTTATTCCACAACTAGACAGTTTTCTTACAAGTATATACAGGACCATTCAGGGTAATAACTGATTCATCAAAAGACGCTGTAGAAATTCGGCCTCAATTGTAAACATAAGCTGTATAGTCCTCTCTTACAGTTTTTCTATACTAATTTTTAACTGTATAAACATGAATTCCTAATATTTGAAAGCAAATTCAAGTGAAAACGCTCGGTAAAGTGGCCGGAGTTGTAAATATTATCAGTTTTCTGGTTATTTCCCTGCTTTCCACCTGTAATGTCAGTGATTGAAAACGGCAGGGTATATATTAAGAACCTACTTACTTTTATTTCTAGTGCTTATTACAAGTTTTAAATCATTTCTGGAAACTCGCAATGCGTATTTTAAGAGTTATACCACAACTAGACAGTTTTCTTACAAGTATGTACTGGAACCGTCAGGATATTTACTGATTCACCAAAAAGATGCTAGAGAAATTCGGTCTCAATTGTAAACATAAGCAGTATAGTCCTCACTTACAGTCTTTCTACACTAATTTTGAGCTGTATAAACATGAATTCCTAATATTTGAAAGCAAATTTAAGTGAAAACGCTCGCTAAAGTGGCCGGAGTTGTAAATATTATCAGTTATCTGGTCACTTCCCTGTTTTCCACGGGTAATGTCAGTGATTGAAAATGGCTGGGTATGTAGTAAGAACCTACTTACTTTTATTTCAAGTACTTATTACAAGTTTTAAATCATTTCTGGAAACTCTAATTGCGTAATTTAAGATTTATACCACAATTAGAGAGTTTGCTTACAAGTATGTACTGGAAACGTCAGGATATTAACTGATTCACCAAAAAGACTCTTGAGAAATTCGGCCTCAATTGTAAACATAAGCAGTATAGTCCTCTCTTACAGTCTTTATACACTAATTTTGAGCTGTATAAACATGAATTCCTAATATTTGAAAGCAAATTCAAGTGAAAACGCTTGGTAAAGTGGCTGGAGTTGTAAATATTATCAGTGTTCTGGTCATTTCCCTGCTTTCCATGGGTAATGTCAGTGATTGCAAACGGCAGGGTACGTATTAAGAACCTACTTACTTTTATTTCAAGTGCTTATTACAAGTTTTATATCATTTTTGAAAATACTAAATGGGTATTTTAAGAGTTATACCACAATTAGACTGTTTTCTTACAAGAATATACTGGTCCATTCAGGGTAATAACTGATTCATCAAAAGACGCTATAGAAATTCGGCCTCAATTGTAAACATAAGCTGTATAGTCCTCTCTTCCAGTCTTTCTATACTAATTTTTAGCTATATAAACATGAATTCCTAATATTTGAAAGCAAATTCAAGTGAAAACGCTCGCTAAAGTGGCCGGAGTTGTAAATATTATCAGTTTTCTGGTCATTTCCCTGCTTTCCACCTGTAATGTCAGTGATTGAAAACTGCAGGGTATATATTAAGAACCTACTTACTTTTATTTCTAGTGCTCATTACAAGTTTTAAATCATTTCTGGAAACTCGCAATGCGTATTTTGAGAGTTATACCACAACTAGACAGTTTTCTTACAAGTATGCACTGGAACCGTCAGGATATTTACTGATTCACCAAAAAGATGGTAGAGAAATTCGGCCTCAATTGTAAACATAAGCAGTATAGTCCTCACTTACAGTCTTTCTACACTAATTTTGAGCTGTATAAACATGAATTCCTAATATTTGAAAGCAAATTTAAGTGAAAACGCTCGATAAAGTGGCCAGAGTTGTAAATATTATCAGTTATCTGGTCACTTCCCTGTTTTCCACGGGTAATGTCAGTGATTGAAAATGGCAAGGTATGTAGTAATAATCTACTTACTTTTCTTTCAAGTACTTATTACAAGTTTTAAATCATTTCTGGAAACTCTAATTGCGTATTTTAAGAGTTTTACCACAATTAGAGAGTTTTCTTAGAAGTATGTACCCGAACCGTCAGGATATTAATTGATTCACCAAAAAGACTCTCGAGAAATTCGGCCTCAATTGTAAACATATTTAGTGTAGTCCTCTCTTACAGTTTTTATACACTAATTTTGAGCTGTATAAACATGAATTCCTAATATTTGAAAGCAAATTCAAGTGAAAATGCTCGGTAAAGTGGCCGGAGTTGTAAATATTTTCAGTTTTCTGGTCATTTCCCTGCTTTCCACCTGTAATGTCAGTGATTGAAAACGGCAGGGTATATATTAAGAACCTACTTACTTTTATTTCTAGTGCTTATTACAAGTTGTAAATCATTTCTGGAAAGTCGCAATGCGTATTTTAAGAGTTATACCACAACTAGACAGTTTTCTTACAAGTATGTACTGGAACCGTCAGGATATTTACTGATTCACCAAAAAGATGCCAGAGAAATTCGGCCTCAATTGTAAACATAAGCAGTATAGTCCTCACTTACAGTCTTTCTACACTAATTTTGAGCTGTATAAACATGAATTCCTAATATTTGAAAGCAAATTTAAGTGAAAACGCTCGCTAAAGTGGCCGGAGTTGTAAATATTATCAGTTATCTGGTCACTTCCCTGTTTTCCACGGGTAATGTCAGTGATTGAAAATGGCAGGGTATGTAGTAAGAACCTACTTACTTTTATTTCAAGTACTTATTACAAGTTTTAAATCATTTCTGGAAACTCTAATTGCGTAATTTAAGATTTATACCACAATTAGAGAGTTTTCTTACAAGTATGTACTGGAAACGTCAGGATATTAACTGATTCACCAAAAAGACTCTTGAGAAATTCGGCCTCAATTGTAAACATAAGCAGTATAGTCCTCTCTTACAGTCTTTATACACTAATTTTGAGCTGTATAAACATGAATTCCTAATATTTGAAAGCGAATTCAAGTGAAAACGCTTGGTAAAGTGGCCGGAGTTGTAAATATTATCAGTGTTCTGGTCATTTCCCGGCTCTCCACGGGTAATGTCAGTGATTTCAAACGGCAGGGAATGTAGTTAGAACCTACTTACTTTTATTTCAAGTGCTTATTACAAGTTTTATATCATTTCTGAAAATACTAAATGCGTATTTTAAGAGTTATACCACAATTAGACTGTTTTCTTACAAGTATATACTGGACCATTCAGGATAATAACTGATTCACCAAAAGACGCTATAGAAATTCGGCCTCAATTGTAAACATAAGCAGTATAGTCCTCTCTTACAGTCTTTCTATACTAATTTTTAGCTGTATAAACATGAATTCCTAATATTTGAAAGCAAATTCAAGTGAAAACGCTCGGTAAAGTGGCCGGAGTTGTAAATGTTATCAGTTTTCTGGTAATTTCCCTGCTTTCCACCTGTAATGTCAGTGATTGAAAACGGCAGGGTATATATTAAGAACCTACTTACTTTTATTTCTAGTGCTTATTAAAAGTTTTAAATCATTTCTGGAAACTCGCAATGCGTATTTTAAGAGTTATACCACAACTAGACAGTTTTCTTACAAGTATGTACTGGAACCGTCAGGATATTTACTGATTCACCAAAAAGATGCTAGAGAAATTCGGCCTCAATTGTAAACATAAGCAGTATAGTCCTCACTTACAGTCTTTCTACACTAATTTTGTGCTGTATAAACATGAATTCCTAATATTTGAAAGCAAATTTAAGTGAAAACGCTCGCTAAAGTGGCCGGAGTTGTAAATATTATCAGTTATCTGGTCACTTCCCTGTTTTCCACGGGTAATGTCAGTGATTGAAAATGGCAGGGTTTGTAGTAAGAACCTACTTACTTTTATTTCAAGTACTTATTACAAGTTTTAAATCATTTCTGGAAACTCTAATTGCGTATTTTAAGAGTTTTACCACAATTAGAGAGTTTTCTTACAAGTATGTACTGGAACCGTCAGGATATTAACTGATTCACCAAAAAGACTCTCGAGAAATTCGGCCTCAATTGTAAACATAAGCAGTATAGTCCTCACTTACAGTCTTTCTACACTAATTTTGAGCTGTATAAACATGAATTCCTAAATTTGAAAGCAAATTCAAGTGAAAATGCTCGGTAAAGTGGCCGGAGTAGTAAATATTATCAGTTTTCTGGTCATTAACCTGCTTTCCACCTGTAATGTCAGTGATTGAAAACGGCAGGGTATATATTAAGAACCTACTAACGTTTATTTCTAGTGCTTATTACAAGTTTTAAATCATTTCTGGAAACTCGCAATGCGTATTTTAAGAGTTATACCACAACTAGACAGTTTTCTTACAAGTATATACTGGACCATTCAGGGTAATAACTGATTCATCAAAAGACGCTATAGAAATTCGGCCTCAATTGTAAACATAAGCTGTATAGTCCTCTCTTACAGTTTTTCTATACTAATTTTTAACTGTATAAACATGAATTCCTAATATTTGAAAGCAAATTCAAGTGAAAACGCTCGGTAAAGTGGCCGGAGTTGTAAATATTATCAGTTTTCTGGTTATTTCCCTGCTTTCCACCTGTAATGTCAGTGATTGAAAACGGCAGGGTATATATTAAGAACCTACTTACTTTTATTTCTAGTGCTTATTACAAGTTTTAAATCATTTCTGGAAACTCGCAATGCGTATTTTAAGAGTTATACCACAACTAGACAGTTTTCTTACAAGTATGTACTGGAACCGTCAGGATATTTACTGATTCACCAAAAAGATGCTAGAGAAATTCGGTCTCAATTGTAAACATAAGCAGTATAGTCCTCACTTACAGTCTTTCTACACTAATTTTGAGCTGTATAAACATGAATTCCTAATGTTTGAAAGCAAATTTAAGTGAAAACGCTCGATAAAGTGGCCAGAGTTGTAAATATTATCAGTTATCTGGTCACTTCCCTGTTTTCCACGGGTAATGTCAGTGATTGAAAATGGCAAGGTATGTAGTAATAATCTACTTACTTTTCTTTCAAGTACTTATTACAAGTTTTAAATCATTTCTGGAAACTCTAATTGCGTATTTTAAGAGTTTTACCACAATTAGAGAGTTTTCTTAGAAGTATGTACTGGAACCGTCAGGATATTAATTGATTCACCAAAAAGACTCTCGAGAAATTCGGCCTCAATTGTAAACATATTTAGTGTAGTCCTCTCTTACAGTTTTTATACACTAATTTTGAGCTGTATAAACATGAATTCCTAATATTTGAAAGCAAATTCAAGTGAAAATGCTCGGTAAAGTGGCCGGAGTTGTAAATATTTTCAGTTTTCTGGTCATTTCCCTGCTTTCCACCTGTAATGTCAGTGATTGAAAACGGCAGGGTATATATTAAGAACCTACTTACTTTTATTTCTAGTGCTTATTACAAGTTGTAAATCATTTCTGGAAACTCGCAATGCGTATTTTAAGAGTTATTCCACAACTAGACAGTTTTCTTACAAGTATGTACTGGAACCGTCAGGATATTTACTGATTCACCAAAAAGATGCTAGAGAAATTCGGCCTCAATTGTAAACATAAGCAGTATAGTCCTCACTTACAGTCTTTCTACACTAATTTTGTGCTGTATAAACATGAATTCCTAATATTTGAAAGCAAATTTAAGTGAAAACGCTCGCTAAAGTGGCCGGAGTTGTAAATATTATCAGTTATCTGGTCACTTCCCTGTTTTCCACGGGTAATGTCAGTGATTGAAAATGGCAGGGTATGTAGTAAGAACCTACTTACTTTTATTTCAAGTACTTATTACAAGTTTTAAATCATTTCTGGAAACTCTAATTGCGTAATTTAAGATTTATACCACAATTAGAGAGTTTTCTTACAAGTATGTACTGGAAACGTCAGGATATTAACTGATTCACCAAAAAGACTCTTGAGAAATTCGGCCTCAATTGTAAACATAAGCAGTATAGTCCTCTCTTACAGTCTTTATACACTAATTTTGAGCTGTATAAACATGAATTCCTAATATTTGAAAGCGAATTCAAGTGAAAACGCTTGGTAAAGTGGCCGGAGTTGTAAATATTATCAGTGTTCTGGTCATTTCCCGGCTTTCCACGGGTAATGTCAGTGATTGCAAACGGCAGGGTACGTATTAAGAACCTACTTACTTTTATTTCAAGTGCTTATTACAAGTTTTATATCATTTCTGAAAATACTAAATGCGTATTTTAAGAGTTATACCACAATTAGACTGTTTTCTTACAAGTATATACTGGACCATTCAGGATAATAACTGATTCACCAAAAGACGCTATAGAAATTCGGCCTCAATTGTAAACATAAGCAGTATAGTCCTCTCTTACAGTCTTTCTATACTAATTTTTAGCTGTATAAACATGAATTCCTAATATTTGAAAGCAAATTCAAGTGAAAACGCTCGGTAAAGTGGCCGGAGTTGTAAATATTATCAGTTTTCTGGTCATTTCCCTGCTTTCCACCTGTAATGTCAGTGATTGAAAACGGCAGGGTATATATTAAGAACCTACTTACTTTTATTTCTAGTGCTTATTACAAGTTGTAAATCATTTCTGGAAACTCGCAATGCGTATTTTAAGAGTTATACCACAACTAGACAGTTTTCTTACAAGTATGTACTGGAACCGTCAGGATATTTACTGATTCACCAAAAAAATGCTGGAGAAATTCGGCCTCAATTGTAAACATAAGCAGTATAGTCCTCACTTACAGTCTTTCTACACTAATTTTGAGCTGTATAAACATGAATTCCTAATATTTGAAAGCAAATTCAAGTGAAAATGCTCGGTAAAGTGGCCGGAGTAGTAAATATTATCAGTTTTCTGGTCATTAACCTGCTTTCCACCTGTAATGTCAGTGATTGAAAACGGCAGGGTATATATTAAGAACCTACTAACGTTTATTTCTAGTGCTTATTACAAGTTTTAAATCATTTCTGGAAACTCGCAATGCGTATTTTAAGAGTTATACCACAACTAGACAGTTTTCTTACAAGTATATACTGGACCATTCAGGGTAATAACTGATTCATCAAAAGACGCTATAGAAATTCGGCCTCAATTGTAAACATAAGCTGTATAGTCCTCTCTTACAGTTTTTCTATACTAATTTTTAACTGTATAAACATGAATTCCTAATATTTGAAAGCAAATTCAAGTGAAAACGCTCGGTAAAGTGGCCGGAGTTGTAAATATTATCAGTTTTCTGGTTATTTCCCTGCTTTCCACCTGTAATGTCAGTGATTGAAAACGGCAGGGTATATATTAAGAACCTACTTACTTTTATTTCTAGTGCTTATTACAAGTTTTAAATCATTTCTGGAAACTCGCAATGCGTATTTTAAGAGTTATACCACAACTAGACAGTTTTCTTACAAGTATGTACTGGAACCGTCAGGATATTTACTGATTCACCAAAAAGATGCTAGAGAAATTCGGTCTCAATTGTAAACATAAGCAGTATAGTCCTCACTTACAGTCTTTCTACACTAATTTTGAGCTGTATAAACATGAATTCCTAATGTTTGAAAGCAAATTTAAGTGAAAACGCTCGCTAAAGTGGCCGGAGTTGTAAATATTATCAGTTATCTGGTCACTTCCCTGTTTTCCACGGGTAATGTCAGTGATTGAAAATGGCAGGGTATGTAGTAAGAACGTACTTACTTTTATTTCAAGTACTTATTACAAGTTTTAAATCATTTCTGGAAACTCTAATTGCGTAATTTAAGATTTATACCACAATTAGAGAGTTTTCTTACAAGTATGTACTGGAAACGTCAGGATATTAACTGATTCACCAAAAAGACTCTTGAGAAATTCGGCCTCAATTGTAAACATAAGCAGTATAGTCCTCTCTTACAGTCTTTATACACTAATTTTGAGCTGTATAAACATGAATTCCTAATATTTGAAAGCAAATTCAAGTGAAAACGCTTGGTAAAGTGGCTGGAGTTGTAAATATTATCAGTGTTCTGGTCATTTCCCTGCTTTCCATGGGTAATGTCAGTGATTGCAAACGGCAGGGTACGTATTAAGAACCTACTTACTTTTATTTCAAGTGCTTATTACAAGTTTTATATCATTTTTGAAAATACTAAATGGGTATTTTAAGAGTTATACCACAATTAGACTGTTTTCTTACAAGAATATACTGGTCCATTCAGGGTAATAACTGATTCATCAAAAGACGCTATAGAAATTCGGCCTCAATTGTAAACATAAGCTGTATAGTCCTCTCTTACAGTCTTTCTATACTAATTTTTAGCTATATAAACATGAATTCCTAATATTTGAAAGCAAATTCAAGTGAAAACGCTCGGTAAAGTGGCCGGAGTTGTAAATATTATCAGTTTTCTGGTCATTTCCCTGCTTTCCACCTGTAATGTCAGTGATTGAAAACTGCAGGGTATATATTAAGAACCTACTTACTTTTATTTCTAGTGCTCATTACAAGTTTTAAATCATTTCTGGAAACTCGCAATGCGTATTTTAAGAGTTATACCACAACTAGACAGTTTTCTTACAAGTATGCACTGGAACCGTCAGGATATTTACTGATTCACCAAAAAGATGCTAGAGAAATTCGGCCTCAATTGTAAACATAAGCAGTATAGTCCTCACTTACAGTCTTTCTACACTAATTTTGAGCTGTATAAACATGAATTCCTAATATTTGAAAGCAAATTTAAGTGAAAACGCTCGATAAAGTGGCCAGAGTTGTAAATATTATCAGTTATCTGGTCACTTCCCTGTTTTCCACGGGTAATGTCAGTGATTGAAAATGGCAAGGTATGTAGTAATAATCTACTTACTTTTCTTTCAAGTACTTATTACAAGTTTTAAATCATTTCTGGAAACTCTAATTGCGTATTTTAAGAGTTTTACCACAATTAGAGAGTTTTCTTAGAAGTATGTACTGGAACCGTCAGGATATTAATTGATTCACCAAAAAGACTCTCGAGAAATTCGGCCTCAATTGTAAACATATTTAGTGTAGTCCTCTCTTACAGTTTTTATACACTAATTTTGAGCTGTATAAACATGAATTCCTAATATTTGAAAGCAAATTCAAGTGAAAATGCTCGGTAAAGTGGCCGGAGTTGTAAATATTTTCAGTTTTCTGGTCATTTCCCTGCTTTCCACCTGTAATGTCAGTGATTGAAAACGGCAGGGTATATATTAAGAACCTACTTACTTTTATTTCTAGTGCTTATTACAAGTTGTAAATCATTTCTGGAAACTCGCAATGCGTATTTTAAGAGTTATTCCACAACTAGACAGTTTTCTTACAAGTATGTACTGGAACCGTCAGGATATTTACTGATTCACCAAAAAGATGCTAGAGAAATTCGGCCTCAATTGTAAACATAAGCAGTATAGTCCTCACTTACAGTCTTTCTACACTAATTTTGTGCTGTATAAACATGAATTCCTAATATTTGAAAGCAAATTTAAGTGAAAACGCTCGCTAAAGTGTCCGGAGTTGTAAATATTATCAGTTATCTGGTCACTTCCCTGTTTTCCACGGGTAATGTCAGTGATTGAAAATGGCAGGGTATGTAGTAAGAACCTACTTACTTTTATTTCAAGTACTTATTACAAGTTTTAAATCATTTCTGGAAACTCTAATTGCGTAATTTAAGATTTATACCACAATTAGAGAGTTTTCTTACAAGTATGTACTGGAAACGTCAGGATATTAACTGATTCACCAAAAAGACTCTTGAGAAATTCGGCCTCAATTGTAAACATAAGCAGTATAGTCCTCTCTTACAGTCTTTATACACTAATTTTGAGCTGTATAAACATGAATTCCTAATATTTGAAAGCGAATTCAAGTGAAAACGCTTGGTAAAGTGGCCGGAGTTGTAAATATTATCAGTGTTCTGGTCATTTCCCGGCTTTCCACGGGTAATGTCAGTGATTGCAAACGGCAGGGTACGTATTAAGAACCTACTTACTTTTATTTCAAGTGCTTATTACAAGTTTTATATCATTTCTGAAAATACTAAATGCGTATTTTAAGAGTTATACCACAATTAGACTGTTTTCTTACAAGTATATACTGGACCATTCAGGATAATAACTGATTCACCAAAAGACGCTATAGAAATTCGGCCTCAATTGTAAACATAAGCAGTATAGTCCTCTCTTACAGTCTTTCTATACTAATTTTTAGCTGTATAAACATGAATTCCTAATATTTGAAAGCAAATTCAAGTGAAAACGCTCGGTAAAGTGGCCGGAGTTGTAAATATTATCAGTTTTCTGGTCATTTCCCTGCTTTCCACCTGTAATGTCAGTGATTGAAAACGGCAGGGTATATATTAAGAACCTACTTACTTTTATTTCTAGTGCTTATTACAAGTTGTAAATCATTTCTGGAAACTCGCAATGCGTATTTTAAGAGTTATACCACAACTAGACAGTTTTCTTACAAGTATGTACTGGAACCGTCAGGATATTTACTGATTCACCAAAAAAATGCTGGAGAAATTCGGCCTCAATTGTAAACATAAGCAGTATAGTCCTCACTTACAGTCTTTCTACACTAATTTTGAGCTGTATAAACATGAATTACTAACATTTGAAAGCCAATTTAAGTGAAAATGCTCGCTAAAGTGGCTGGAGTTGTAAATATTATCAGTTTTCTGGTAATTTCCCTGTTTTCCACGGGTAATGTCAGTGATTGAAAACGGCAGGGTATGTAGTTAGAACCTACTTACTTTAATTTCAAGGGCTTATTACAAGTTTTATATCATTTCTGGAAATACTAAATGCGTATTTTAAGAGTTATACCACAATTAGACAGTTTTCTTACAAGTATGTACTGGAACCGTTCAGGATAATAACTGATTCACCAAAAGACGCTAGAGATTTTCGGCCTCAATTGTAAACATAAGCAGTATAGTCCTCACTTCCAGTCTTTCTACACTAATTTTGAGCTGTATAAACATGAATTCCTAATATTTGAAAGCAAATTCAAGTGAAAACGCTCGGTAAAGTGGCCGGAGTTGTAAATATTATCAGTTTTCTGGTAATTTCCCTGTTTTCCACGGGTAATGTCAGTGATTGAAAACGGCAGGGTATGTAGTTAGAACCTACTTACTTTAATTTCAAGTGCTTATTACAAGTTTTATATCATTTCTGAAAATACTAAATGCGTATTTTAAGAGTAATACCACAATTAGACTGTTTTCTTACAAGTATATACTGGACCATTCAGGGTAATAACTGATTCATGAAAAGACGCTATAGAAATTCGGCCTCAATTGTAAACATAAGCTGTATAGTCCTCTCTTACAGTCTTTCTATACTAATTTTTAGCTGTATAAACATGAATTCCTAATATTTGAAAGCAAATTCAAGTGAAAACGCTCGGTAAAGTGGCCGGAGTTGTAAATATTATCAGTTTTCTGGTCATTTCCCTGCTTTCCACCTGTAATGTCAGTGATTGAAAACGGCAGGGTATATATTAAGAACCTACTTACTTTTATTTCTAGTGCTTATTACAAGTTTTAAATCATTTCTGGAAACTCGCAAAGCGTATTTTAAGAGTTATACCACAACTAGACAGTTTTCTTACAAGTATGTACTGGAACCGTCAGGATATTAACTGATTCACCAAAAAGACTCTTGAGAAATTCGGCCTCAATTGTAAACATAAGCAGTATAGTCCTCACTTACAGTCTTCCTACACTAATTTTGAACTGTATAAACATGAATTCCTAATATTTGAAAGCAAATTTAAGTGAAAACGCTCGCTAAATTGGCCGGAGTTGTAAATATTATCAGTTATCTGGTCACTTCCCTGTTTTCCACGGGTAATGTCAGTGAATGAAAACGGCAGGGTATGTAGTAAGAACCTACTTACTTTTATTTCAAGTACTTATTACAAGTTTTAAATCATTTCTGGAAACTCTAATTGCGTATTTTAAGATTTATACCACAATTGGAGAGTTTTCTTACAAGTATTTACTGGAAACGTCAGGATATTAACTGATTCACCAAAAAGACTCTCGAGAAATTCGGCCTCAATTGTAAACATAAGCAGTATAGTCCTCTCTTACAGTCTTTATACACTAATTTTGAGCTGTATAAACATGAATTCCTAATATTTGAAAGCAAATTCAAGTGAAAACGCTCGGTAAAGTGTCCGGAGTAGTAAATATTATCAGTTTTGTGGTCATTAACCTGCTTTCCACCTGTAATGTCAGTGATTGAAAACGGCAGGGTATATATTAAGAACCTACTTACGTTTATTTCTAGTGCTTATTACAAGTTTTAAATCATTTCTGGAAACTCGCAATGCGTATTTTAAGAGTTATACCACAACTAGACAGTTTTCTTACAAGTATGTACTGGAACCGTCAGGATATTTACTGATTCACCAAAAAGATTCTAGAGAAATTCGGCCTCAATTGTAAACATAACCAGTATAGTCCTCACTTACAGTCTTTCTACACTAAATTTGAGCTGTATAAACATGAATTCCTAATATTTGAAAGCAAATTTAAGTGAAAACGCTCGCTAAAGTGGCCGGAGTTGTAAATATTATCAGTTATCTGGTCACTTCCCTGTTTTCCACGGGTAATGTCAGTGATTGAAAACGGCAGGGTATGTAGTAAGAACCTACTTACTTTTATTTCAAGTACTTATTACAAGTTTTAAATCATTTCTGGAAACTCTAATTGCGTATTTTAAGATTTATACCACAATTAGAGAGTTTTCTTACAAGTATGTACTGGAAACGTCAGGATATTAACTGATTCACCAAAAAGACTCTCGAGAAATTCGGCCTCAATTGTAAACATAAGCAGTGTAGTCCTCTCTTACAGTCTTTATACACTAATTTTGAGCTGTATAAACATGAATTCCTAATATTTGAAAGCAAATTCAAGTGAAAATGCTCGGTAAAGTGGCCGGAGTTGTAAATATTATCAGTTTTCTGGTCATTTCCCTGCTTTCCACCTGTAATGTCAGTGATTGAAAACGGCAGGGTATATATTAAGAACCTACTTACTTTTATTTCTAGTGCTTATTACAAGTTTTAAATCATTTCTGGAAACTCGCAATGCGTATTTTAGGAGTTATACCACAACTAGACAGTTTTCTTACAAGTATGTACTGGAACCGTCAGGATATTTACTGATTCACCAAAAAGATGCTAGAGAAATTGGGCCTCAATTGTAAACATAAGCAGTACAGTCCTCTCTTACAGTCTTTATACACTAATTTTGAGCTGTATAAACATGAATTCCTAATATTTGAAAGAAAATTCAAGTGAAAATGCTCGCTAAAGTGGCTGGAGTTGTAAATATTATCAGTGTTCTGGTCATTTCCCTGCATTCCACGGGTAATGTCAGTGATAAAAACGGCAGGGTATGTAGTTAGAACCTACTTACTTTTATTTCAAGTACTTATTACAAGTTTTAAATCATTTCTGGAAACTCTAATTGCGTAATTTAAGATTTATACCACAATTAGAGAGTTTTCTTACAAGTATGTACTGGAAACGTCAGGATATTAACTGATTCACCAAAAAGACTCTCGAGAAATTCGGCCTCAATTGTAAACATAAGCAGTATAGTCCTCTCTTACAGTCTTTCTACACTAATTTTGAGCTGTATAAACATGAATTCCTAATGTTTGAAAGCAAATTCAAGTGAAAATGCTCGGTAAAGTGGCCGGAGTTGTAAATATTATCAGTTTTCTGGTCATTTCCCTGCTTTCCACCTGTAATGTCAGTGATTGAAAACGGCAGGGTATATATTAAGAACCTACTAACGTTTATTTCTAGTGCTTATTACAAGTTTTAAATCATTTCTGGAAACTCGCAATGCGTATTTTAAGAGTTATACCACAACTAGACAGTTTTCTTACAAGTATGTACTGGAACCGTCAGGATATTTACTGATTCACCAAAAAGATGCTAGAGAAATTCGGCCTCAATTGTAAACATAAGCAGTATAGTCCTCACTTACAGTCTTCCTACACTAATTTTGAGCTGTATAAACATGAATTCCTAATATTTGAAAGCAAATTTAAGTGAAAACGCTCGCTAAATTGGCCGGAGTTGTAAATATTATCAGTTATCTGGTCACTTCCCTGTTTTCCACGGGTAATGTCAGTGATTGAAAACGGCAGGGTATGTAGTAAGAACCTACTTACTTTTATTTCAAGTACTTATTACAAGTTTTAAATCATTTCTGGAAACTCTAATTGAGTATTTTAAGATTTATACCACAATTGGAGAGTTTTCTTACAAGTATGTACTGGAAACGTCAGGATATTAACTGATTCACCAAAAAGACTCTCGATAAATTCGGCCTCAATTGTAAACATAAGCAGTATAGTCCTCTCTCACAGTCTTTATACACTAATTTTGAGCTGTATAAACATGAATTCCTAATATTTGAAAGCAAATTCAAGTGAAAACGCTCGGTAAAGTGGCCGGAGTAGTAAATATTATCAGTTTTCTGGTCATTTCCCTGCTTTCCACCTGTAATGTCAGTGATTGAAAACGGCAGGGTATATATTAAGAACCTACTTACTTTTATTTCTAGTGCTTATTACAAGTTTTAAATCATTTCTGGAAACTCGCAATGCGTATTTTAGGAGTTATACCACAACTAGACAGTTTTCTTACAAGTATGTACTGGAACCGTCAGGATATTTACTGATTCACCAAAAAGATGCTAGAGAAATTGGGCCTCAATTGTAAACATAAGCAGTACAGTCCTCTCTTACAGTCTTTATACACTAATTTTGAGCTGTATAAACATGAATTCCTAATATTTGAAAGAAAATTCAAGTGAAAATGCTCGCTAAAGTGGCTGGAGTTGTAAATATTATCAGTGTTCTGGTCATTTCCCTGCATTCCACGGGTAATGTCAGTGATAAAAACGGCAGGGTATGTAGTTAGAACCTACTTACTTTTATTTCAAGGGCTTATTACAAGTTTTATATCATTTCTGGAAATACTAAATGCGTATTTTAAGAGTTATACCACAATTAGACAGTTTTCTTAAAAGTATGTACTGGAACCGTTCAGGATTATAACTGATTCACCAAAAGACGCTAGAGAAATTCGGCCTCAATTGTAAACATAAGCAGTATAGTCCTCACTTCCAGTCTTTCTACACTAATTTTGAGCTGTATAAAAAAGAATTCCTAATATTTAAAAGCAAATTCAAGTGAAAACGCTCGCTAAAGTGGCCGCAGTTGTAAATATTATCCGTTTTCTGGTCACTTCCCTACTTTCCACGGGTAATGTCAGTTTTTGAAAACGGCAGGGTATGTAGTAAGAACCTACTTACTTTTATTTCAAGTACTTATTACAAGTTTTAAATCATTTCTGGAAACTCTAATTTCGTATTTTAAGATTTATACCACAATTAGAGAGTTTTCTTACAAGTATGTACTGGAAACGTCAGGATATTAACTGATTCACCAAAAAGACTCTCGAGAAATTCGGCCTCAATTGTAAACATAAGCAGTATAGTCCTCACTTACATTCCTTCTACACTAATTTTGAGCTGTATAAACATGAATTCCTAATGTTTGAAAGCAAATTCAAGTGAAAACGCTTGGTAAAGTGGCCGGAGTTGTAAATATTATCAGTGTTCTGGTCATTTCCCTGCATTCCACGGGTAATGTCAGTGATTGCAAACGCCAGGGTATGTAGTTAGAACCTACTTACTTTTATTTCAAGTGCTTATTACAAGTTTTATATCATTTCTGAAAATACTATATGCGTATTTTAAGAGTTATACCACAATTAGACTGTTTTCTTACAAGTATATACTGGACCATTCAGAATAATAACTGATTCACCAAAAGATGCTATAGAAATTCGGCCTCAATTGTAAACATAAGCAGTATAGTATTCTCTTACAGTCTTTCTATACTAATTTTTAGCTGTATAAACATATATTCCTAATATTTGAAAGCAAATTCAAGTGAAAACGCTCGGTAAAGTGGCCGGAGTTGTAAATATTATCAGTTTTCTGGGCATTTCCCTGCTTTCCACCTGTAATGTCAGTGATTGAAAACGGCAGGGTATGTAGTAAGAACCTACTTACTTTTATTTCAAGTACTTATTACAAGTTTTAAATCATTTCTGGAAACTCGCAATGCGTATTTTAAGAGTTACACCACAACTAGACAGTTTTCTTACAAGTATGTACTGGAACCGTCAGGATATTTACTGATTCACCAAAAAGATGCTAGAGAAATTCGGCCTCAATTGTAAACATAAGCAGTATAGTCCTCACTTACAGTCTTTCTACACTAATTTTGAGCTGTATAAACATGAATTCCTAATATTTGAAAGCAAATTTAAGTGAAAATGCTCGCTAAAGTGGCCAGAGTTGTAAATATTATCAATGTTCTGGTCACTTCCCTGCTTGCCACGGGTAATGTCAGTGATTGAAAACGGCAAGGTATGTAGTAATAATCTACTTACTTTTCTTTCAAGTACTTATTACAAGTTTTAAATCATTTCTGGAAACTCTAATTGCGTATTTTAAGAGTTTTACCACAATTAGAGAGTTTTCTTAGAAGTATGTACTGGAACCGTCAGAATATTAACTGATTCACCAAAAAGACTCTCGAGAAATTCGGCCTCAATTGTAAGCATAAGCAGTATAGTCCTCACTTACATTCTTTCTACACTAATTTTGAGCTGTATAAACATGAATTCCTAATGTTTGAAAGCAAATTCAAGTGAAAACGCTTGGTAAAGTTGCCAGAGTTGTAAATATTATCAGTTTTCTGGTCATTTCCCTGCTTTCCACGGGTAATGTCAGTGATTGCAAACGGCAGGGTACGTATTATGAACCTACTTACTTTTATTTCAAGTGCTTATTACAAGTTTTATATCATTTCTGAAAATACTAAATGCGTATTTTAAGAGTAATACCACAATTAGACTGTTTTCTTACAAGTATATACTGGACCATTCAGGGTAATAACTGATTCATGAAAAGACGCTATAGAAATTCGGCCTCAATTGTAAACATAAGCAGTATAGTCCTCACTTACAGTCTTTCTACACTAATTTTGAGCTGTATAAACATGAATTCCTAATATTTGAAAGCAAATTTAAGTGAAAACGCTCGCTAAAGTGGCCGGAGTTGTAAATATTATCAGTTATCTGGTCACTTCCCTGTTTTCCACGGGTAATGTCAGTGATTGAAAATGGCAGGGTATGTAGTAAGAACCTACTTACTTTTATTTCAAGTACTTATTACAAGTTTTAAATCATTTCTGGAAACTCTAATTGCGTAATTTAAGATTTATACCACAATTAGAGAGTTTTCTTACAAGTATGTACTGGAAACGTCAGGATATTAACTGATTCACCAAAAAGACTCTCGAGAAATTCGGCCTCAATTGTAAACATAAGCAGTATAGTCCTCTCTTACAGTCTTTCTACACTAATTTTGAGCTGTATAAACATGAATTCCTAATGTTTGAAAGCAAATTCATGTGAAAATGCTCGGTAAAGTGGCCGGAGTTGTAAATATTATCAGTTTTCTGGTCATTTCCCTGCTTTCCACCTGTAATGTCAGTGATTGAAAACGGCAGGGTATATATTAAGAACCTACTAACGTTTATTTCTAGTGCTTATTACAAGTTTTAAATCATTTCTGGAAACCCGCAATGCGTATTTTAAGAGTTATACCACAACTAGACAGTTTTCTTACAAGTATGTACTGGAACCGTCAGGATATTTACTGATTCACCAAAAAGATGCTAGAGAAATTCGGCCTCAATTGTAAACATAAGCAGTATAGTCCTCACTTACAGTCTTCCTACACTAATTTTGAGCTGTATAAACATGAATTCCTAATATTTGAAAGCAAATTTAAGTGAAAACGCTCGCTAAAGTGGCCGGAGTTGTAAATATTATCAGTTATCTGGTCACTTCCCTGTTTTCCACGGGTAATGTCAGTGATTGAAAATGGCAGGGTATGTAGTAAGAACCTACTTACTTTTATTTCAAGTACTTATTACAAGTTTTAAATCATTTCTGGAAACTCTAATTGCGTATTTTAAGATTTATACCACAATTGGAGAGTTTTCTTACAAGTATGTACTGGAAACGTCAGGATATTAACTGATTCACCAAAAAGACTCTCGAGAAATTCGGCCTCAATTGTAAACATAAGCAGTATAGTCCTCACTTACAGTCTTTCTACACTAATTTTGAGCTGTATAAACATGAATTCCTAATATTTGAAAGCAAATTTAAGTGAAAACGCTCGCTAAAGTGGCCGGAGTTGTAAATATTATCAGTTATCTGGTCACTTCCCTGTTTTCCACGGGTGATGTCAGTGATTGAAAACGGCAGGGTATGTAGTAAGAACCTACTTACTTTTATTTCAAGTACTTATTACAAGTTTTAAATCATTTCTGGAAACTCTAATTGCGTATTTTAAGATTTATACCACAATTAGAGAGTTTTCTTACAAGTATGTACTGGAAACGTCAAGATATTAACTGATTCACCAAAAAGATGCTAGAGAAATTCGGCCTCAATTGTAAACATAAGCAGTATAGTATTCTCTTACAGTCTTTCTATACTAATTTTTAGCTGTATAAACATATATTCCTAATATTTGAAAGCAAATTCAAGTGAAAACGCTCGGTAAAGTGGCCGGAGTTGTAAATATTATCAGTTTTCTGGGCATTTCCCTGCTTTCCACCTGTAATGTCAGTGATTGAAAACGGCAGGGTATGTAGTAAGAACCTACTTACTTTTATTTCAAGTACTTATTACAAGTTTTAAATCATTTCTGGAAACTCGCAATGCGTATTTTAAGAGTTATACCACAACTAGACAGTTTTCTTACAAGTATGTACTGGAACCGTCAGGATATTTACTGATTCACCAAAAAGATGCTAGAGAAATTCGGCCTCAATTGTAAACATAAGCAGTATAGTCCTCACTTACAGTCTTTCTACACTAATTTTGAGCTGTATAAACATGAATTCCTAATATTTGAAAGCAAATTTAAGTGAAAATGCTCGCTAAAGTGGCCAGAGTTGTAAATATTATCAGTGTTCTGGTCACTTCCCTGCTTGCCACGGGTAATGTCAGTGATTGAAAACGGCAAGGTATGTAGTAATAATCTACTTACTTTTCTTTCAAGTACTTATTACAAGTTTTAAATCATTTCTGGAAACTCTAATTGCGTATTTTAAGAGTTTTACCACAATTAGAGAGTTTTCTTAGAAGTATGTACTGGAACCGTCAGAATATTAACTGATTCACCAAAAAGACTCTCGAGAAATTCGGCCTCAATTGTAAGCATAAGCAGTATAGTCCTCACTTACATTCTTTCTACACTAATTTTGAGCTGTATAAACATGAATTCCTAATGTTTGAAAGCAAATTCAAGTGAAAACGCTTGGTAAAGTTGCCAGAGTTGTAAATATTATCAGTTTTCTGGTCATTTCCCTGCTTTGCACGGGTAATATCAGTGATTGCAAACGGCAGGGTACGTATTATGAACCTACTTACTTTTATTTCAAGTGCTTATTACAAGTTTTATATCATTTCTGAAAATACTAAATGCGTATTTTAAGAGTAATACCACAATTAGACTGTTTTCTTACAAGTATATACTGGACCATTCAGGGTAATAACTGATTCATGAAAAGACGCTATAGAAATTCGGCCTCAATTGTAAACATAAGCAGTATAGTCCTCACTTACAGTCTTTCTACACTAATTTTGAGCTGTATAAACATGAATTCCTAATATTTGAAAGCAAATTTAAGTGAAAACGCTCGCTAAAGTGGCCGGAGTTGTAAATATTATCAGTTATCTGGTCACTTCCCTGTTTTCCACGGGTAATGTCAGTGATTGAAAATGGCAGGGTATGTAGTAAGAACCTACTTACTTTTATTTCAAGTACTTATTACAAGTTTTAAATCATTTCTGGAAACTCTAATTGCGTAATTTAAGATTTATACCACAATTAGAGAGTTTTCTTACAAGTATGTACTGGAAACGTCAGGATATTAACTGATTCACCAAAAAGACTCTCGAGAAATTCGGCCTCAATTGTAAACATAAGCAGTATAGTCCTCTCTTACAGTCTTTCTACACTAATTTTGAGCTGTATAAACATGAATTCCTAATGTTTGAAAGCAAATTCATGTGAAAATGCTCGGTAAAGTGGCCGGAGTTGTAAATATTATCAGTTTTCTGGTCATTTCCCTGCTTTCCACCTGTAATGTCAGTGATTGAAAACGGCAGGGTATATATTAAGAACCTACTTACGTTTATTTCTAGTGCGTATTACAAGTTTTAAATCATTTCTGGAAACTCGCAATGCGTATTTTAAGAGTTATACCACAACTAGACAGTTTTCTTACAAGTATGTACTGGAACCGTCAGGATATTTACTGATTCACCAAAAAGATGCTAGAGAAATTCGGCCTCAATTGTAAACATAAGCAGTATAGTCCTCACTTACAGTCTTTCTACACTAATTTTGAGCTGTATAAACATGAATTCCTAATATTTGAAAGCAAATTTAAGTGAAAACGCTCGCTAAAGTGGCCGGAGTTGTAAATATTATCAGTTATCTGGTCACTTCCCTGTTTTCCACGGGTGATGTCAGTGATTGAAAACGGCAGGGTATGTAGTAAGAACCTACTTACTTTTATTTCAAGTACTTATTACAAGTTTTAAATCATTTCTGGAAACTCTAATTGCGTATTTTAAGATTTATACCACAATTAGAGAGTTTTCTTACAAGTATGTACTGGAAACGTCAAGATATTAACTGATTCACCAAAAAGATGCTAGAGAAATTGGGCCTCAATTGTAAACATAAGCAGTGTAGTCCTCTCTTACAGTCTTTATACACTAATTTTGAGCTGTATAAACATGAATTCCTAATATTTGAAAGCAAATTCAAGTGAAAATGCTCGGTAAAGTGGCCGGAGTTGTAAATATTATCAGTTTTCTGGTAATTTCCCTGCTTTCCACCTGTAATGTCAGTGATTGAAAACGGCAGGGTATGTAGTAAAAACCTACTTACTTTTATTTCTAGTGCTTATTACAAGTTTTAAATCATTTCTGGAAACTCGCAATGCGTATTTTAGGAGTTATATCACAACTAGACAGTTTTCTTACAAGTATGTACTGGAACCGTCAGGATATTTACTGATTCACCAAAAAGATGCTAGAGAAATTGGGCCTCAATTGTAAACATAAGTAGTACAGTCCTCTCTTACAGTCTTTATACACTAATTTTGAGCTGTATAAACATGAATTCCTAATATTTGAAAGAAAATTCAAGTGAAAATGCTCGCTAAAGTGGCTGGAGTTGTAAATATTATCAGTGTTCTGGTCATTTCCCTGCATTCCACGGGTAATGTCAGTGATAAAAACAGTAGGGTATGTAGTTAGAACCTACTTACTTTTATTTCAAGGGCTTATTACAAGTTTTATATCATTTCTGGAAATACTAAATGCGTATTTTAAGAGTTATACCACAATTAGACAGTTTTCTTAAAAGTATGTACTGGAACCGTTCAGGATTATAACTGATTCACCAAAAGACGCTAGAGAAATTCGGCCTCAATTGTAAACATAAGCAGTATAGTCCTCACTTCCAGTCTTTCTACACTAATTTTGAGCTGTATAAACAAGAATTCCTAATATTTAAAAGCAAATTCAAGTGAAAACGCTCGCTAAAGTGGCCGCAGTTGTAAATATTATCCGTTTTCTGGTCACTTCCCTACTTTCCACGGGTAATGTCAGTTTTTGAAAACGGCAGGGTATGTAGTAAGAACCTACTTACTTTTATTTCAAGTACTTATTACAAGTTTTAAATCATTTGTGGAAACTCTAATTTCGTATTTTAAGATTTATACCACAATTAGAGAGTTTTCTTACAAGTATGTACTGGAAACGTCAGGATATTAACTGATTCACCAAAAAGACTCTCGAGAAATTCGGCCTCAATTGTAAACATAAGCAGTATAGTCCTCACTTACAGTCTTTCTACACTAATTTTGAGCTGTATAAACATGAATTCCTAATATTTGAAAGCAAATTTAAGTGAAAATGCTCGCTAAAGTGGCCAGAGTTGTAAATATTATCAGTGTTCTGGTCACTTCCCTGCTTGCCACGGGTAATGTCAGTGATTGAAAACGGCAAGGTATGTAGTAATAATCTACTTACTTTTCTTTCAAGTACTTATTACAAGTTTTAAATCATTTCTGGAAACTCTAATTGCGTATTTTAAGAGTTTTACCACAATTAGAGAGTTTTCTTAGAAGTATGTACTGGAACCGTCAGAATATTAACTGATTCACCAAAAAGACTCTCGAGAAATTCGGCCTCAATTGTAAGCATAAGCAGTATAGTCCTCACTTACATTCTTTCTACACTAATTTTGAGCTGTATAAACATGAATTCCTAATGTTTGAAAGCAAATTCAAGTGAAAACGCTTGGTAAAGTTGCCAGAGTTGTAAATATTATCAGTTTTCTGGTCATTTCCCTGCTTTCCACGGGTAATGTCAGTGATTGCAAACGGCAGGGTACGTATTATGAACCTACTTACTTTTATTTCAAGTGCTTATTACAAGTTTTATATCATTTCTGAAAATACTAAATGCGTATTTTAAGAGTAATACCACAATTAGACTGTTTTCTTACAAGTATATACTGGACCATTCAGGGTAATAACTGATTCATGAAAAGACGCTATAGAAATTCGGCCTCAATTGTAAACATAAGCAGTATAGTCCTCACTTACAGTCTTTCTACACTAATTTTGAGCTGTATAAACATGAATTCCTAATATTTGAAAGCAAATTTAAGTGAAAACGCTCGCTAAAGTGGCCGGAGTTGTAAATATTATCAGTTATCTGGTCACTTCCCTGTTTTCCACGGGTAATGTCAGTGATTGAAAATGGCAGGGTATGTAGTAAGAACCTACTTACTTTTATTTCAAGTACTTATTACAAGTTTTAAATCATTTCTGGAAACTCTAATTGCGTAATTTAAGATTTATACCACAATTAGAGAGTTTTCTTACAAGTATGTACTGGAAACGTCAGGATATTAACTGATTCACCAAAAAGACTCTCGAGAAATTCGGCCTCAATTGTAAACATAAGCAGTATAGTCCTCTCTTACAGTCTTTCTACACTAATTTTGAGCTGTATAAACATGAATTCCTAATGTTTGAAAGCAAATTCATGTGAAAATGCTCGGTAAAGTGGCCGGAGTTGTAAATATTATCAGTTTTCTGGTCATTTCCCTGCTTTCCACCTGTAATGTCAGTGATTGAAAACGGCAGGGTATATATTAAGAACCTACTAACGTTTATTTCTAGTGCTTATTACAAGTTTTAAATCATTTCTGGAAACCCGCAATGCGTATTTTAAGAGTTATACCACAACTAGACAGTTTTCTTACAAGTATGTACTGGAATCGTCAGGATATTTACTGATTCACCAAAAAGATGCTAGAGAAATTCGGCCTCAATTGTAAACATAAGCAGTATAGTCCTCACTTACAGTCTTCCTACACTAATTTTGAGCTGTATAAACATGAATTCCTAATATTTGAAAGCAAATTTAAGTGAAAACGCTCGCTAAAGTGGCCGGAGTTGTAAATATTATCAGTTATCTGGTCACTTCCCTGTTTTCCACGGGTAATGTCAGTGATTGAAAATGGCAGGGTATGTAGTAAGAACCTACTTACTTTTATTTCAAGTACTTATTACAAGTTTTAAATCATTTCTGGAAACTCTAATTGCGTATTTTAAGATTTATACCACAATTGGAGAGTTTTCTTACAAGTATGTACTGGAAACGTCAGGATATTAACTGATTCACCAAAAAGACTCTCGAGAAATTCGGCCTCAATTGTAAACATAAGCAGTATAGTCCTCTCTTACAGTCTTTATACACTAATTTTGAGCTGTATAAACATGAATTCCTAATATTTGAAAGCAAATTCAAGTGAAAACGCTCGGTAAAGTGGCCGGAGTAGTAAATATTATCAGTTTTGTGGTCATTAACCTGCTATCCACCTGTAATGTCAGTGATTGAAAACGGCAGGGTATATATTAAGAACCTACTTACGTTTATTTCTAGTGCTTATTACAAGTTTTAAATCATTTCTGGAAACTCGCAATGCGTATTTTAAGAGTTATACCACAACTAGACAGTTTTCTTACAAGTATGTACTGGAACCGTCAGGATATTTACTGATTCACCAAAAAGATGCTAGAGAAATTCGGCCTCAATTGTAAACATAAGCAGTATAGTCCTCACTTACAGTCTTTCTACACTAATTTTGAGCTGTATAAACATGAATTCCTAATATTTGAAAGCAAATTTAAGTGAAAACGATCGCTAAAGTGGCCGGAGTTGTAAATATTATCAGTTATCTGGTCACTTCCCTGTTTTCCACGGGTGATGTCAGTGATTGAAAACGGCAGGGTATGTAGTAAGAACCTACTTACTTTTATTTCAAGTACTTATTACAAGTTTTAAATCATTTCTGGAAACTCTAATTGCGTATTTTAAGATTTATACCACAATTAGAGAGTTTTCTTACAAGTATGTACTGGAAACGTCAAGATATTAACTGATTCACCAAAAAGATGCTAGAGAAATTGGGCCTCAATTGTAAACATAAGCAGTGTAGTCCTCTCTTACAGTCTTTATACACTAATTTTGAGCTGTATAAACATGAATTCCTAATATTTGAAAGCAAATTCAAGTGAAAATGCTCGGTAAAGTGGCCGGAGTTGTAAATATTATCAGTTTTCTGGTCATTTCCCTGCTTTCCACCTGTAATGTCAGTGATTGAAAACGGCAGGGTATATATTAAGAACCTACTTACTTTTATTTCTAGTGCTTATTACAAGTTTTAAATCATTTCTGGAAACTCGCAATGCGTATTTTAGGAGTTATATCACAACTAGACAGTTTTCTTACAAGTATGTACTGGAACCGTCAGGATATTTACTGATTCACCAAAAAGATGCTAGATAAATTGGGCCTCAATTGTAAACATAAGTAGTACAGTCCTCTCTTACAGTCTTTATACACTAATTTTGAGCTGTATAAACATGAATTCCTAATATTTGAAAGAAAATTCAAGTGAAAATGCTCGCTAAAGTGGCTGGAGTTGTAAATATTATCAGTGTTCTGGTCATTTCCCTGCATTCCACGGGTAATGTCAGTGATAAAAACGGCAGGGTATGTAGTTAGAACCTACTTACTTTTATTTCAAGGGCTTATTACAAGTTTTATATCATTTCTGGAAATACTAAATGCGTATTTTAAGAGTTATACCACAATTAGACAGTTTTCTTAAAAGTATGTACTGGAACCGTTCAGGATTATAACTGATTCACCAAAAGACGCTAGAGAAATTCGGCCTCAATTGTAAACGTAAGCAGTATAGTCCTCACTTCCAGTCTTTCTACACTAATTTTGAGCTGTATAAACAAGAATTCCTAATATTTAAAAGCAAATTCAAGTGAAAACGCTCGCTAAAGTGGCCGCAGTTGTAAATATTATCCGTTTTCTGGTCACTTCCCTACTTTCCACGGGTAATGTCAGTTTTTGAAAACGGCAGGGTATGTAGTAAGAACCTACTTACTTTTATTTCAAGTACTTATTACAAGTTTTAAATCATTTGTGGAAACTCTAATTTCGTATTTTAAGATTTATACCACAATTAGAGAGTTTTCTTACAAGTATGTACTGGAAACGTCAGGATATTAACTGATTCACCAAAAAGACTCTCGAGAAATTCGGCCTCAATTGTAAACATAAGCAGTATAGTCCTCACTTACATTCCTTCTACACTAATTTTGAGCTGTATAAACATGAATTCCTAATGTTTGAAAGCAAATTCAAGTGAAAACGCTTGGTAAAGTGGCCGGAGTTGTAAATATTATCAGTGTTCTGGTCATTTCCCTGCATTCCACGGGTAATGTCAGTGATTGCAAACGCCAGGGTATGTAGTTAGAACCTACTTACTTTTATTTCAAGTGCTTATTACAAGTTGTATATCATTTCTGAAAATACTAAATGCGTATTTTAAGAGTTATACCACAATTAGACTGTTTTCTTACAAGTATATACTGGACCATTCAGGATAATAACTGATTCACCAAAAGATGCTATAGAAATTCGGCCTCAATTGTAAACATAAGCAGTATAGTATTCTCTTACAGTCTTTCTATACTAATTTTTAGCTGTATAAACATATATTCCTAATATTTGAAAGCAAATTCAAGTGAAAACGCTCGGTAAAGTGGCCGGAGTTGTAAATATTATCAGTTTTCTGGGCATTTAGCTGCTTTCCACCTGTAATGTCAGTGATTGAAAACGGCAGGGTATGTAGTAAGAACCTACTTACTTTTATTTCAAGTACTTATTACAAGTTTTAAATCATTTCTGGAAACTCTAATTGAGTATTTTAAGATTTATACCACAATTAGAGAGTTTTCTTACAAGTACGTACTGGAAACGTCAGGATATTAACTGATTCACCAAAAAGACTCTCGAGAAATTCGGCCTCAATTGTAAACATAAGCAGTATAGTCCTCTCTTACAGTCTTTATACACTAATTTTGAGCTGTATAAACATGAATTCCTAATGTTTGAAAGCAAATTCAAGTGAAAATGCTCGGTAAAGTGACCGGAGTTGTAAATATTATCAGTTTTCTGGTCATTTCCCTGCTTTCCACCTGTAATGTCAGTGATTGAAAACAGCAGGGTATATATTAAGAACCTACTAACGTTTATTTCTAGTGCTTATTACAAGTTTTAAATCATTTCTGGAAACTCGCAATGCGTATTTTAAGAGTTATACCACAACTAGACAGTTTTCTTACAAGTATGTACTGGAACCGTCAGGATATTTACTGATTCACCAAAAAGATGCTAGAGAAATTCGGCCTCAATTGTAAACATAAGCAGTATAGTCCTCACTTACAGTCTTTCTACACTAATTTTGAGCTGTATAAACATGAATTCCTAATATTTGAAAGCAAATTTAAGTGAAAACGCTCGCTAAATTGGCCGGAGTTGTAAATATTATCAGTTATCTGGTCACTTCCCTGTTTTCCACGGGTAATGTCAGTGATTGAAAACGGCAGGGTATGTAGTAAGAACCTACTTACTTTTATTTCAAGTACTTATTACAAGTTTTAAATCATTTCTGGAAACTCTAATTGAGTATTTTAAGATTTATACCACAATTGGAGAGTTTTCTTACAAGTATGTACTGGAAACGTCAGGATATTAACTGATTCACCAAAAAGACTCTCGATAAATTCGGCCTCAATTGTAAACATAAGCAGTATAGTCCTCTCTCACAGTCTTTATACACTAATTTTGAGCTGTATAAACATGAATTCCTAATATTTGAAAGCAAATTCAAGTGAAAACGCTCGGTAAAGTGGCCGGAGTAGTAAATATTATCAGTTTTCTGGTCATTTCCCTGCTTTCCACCTGTAATGTCAGTGATTGAAAACGGCAGGGTATATATTAAGAACCTACTTACTTTTATTTCTAGTGCTTATTACAAGTTTTAAATCATTTCTGGAAACTCGCAATGCGTATTTTAGGAGTTATACCACAACTAGACAGTTTTCTTACAAGTATGTACTGGAACCGTCAGGATATTTACTGATTCACCAAAAAGATGCTAGAGAAATTGGGCCTCAATTGTAAACATAAGCAGTACAGTCCTCTCTTACAGTCTTTATACACTAATTTTGAGCTGTATAAACATGAATTCCTAATATTTGAAAGAAAATTCAAGTGAAAATGCTCGCTAAAGTGGCTGGAGTTGTAAATATTATCAGTGTTCTGGTCATTTCCCTGCATTCCACGGGTAATGTCAGTGATAAAAACGGCAGGGTATGTAGTTAGAACCTACTTACTTTTATTTCAAGGGCTTATTACAAGTTTTATATCATTTCTGGAAATACTAAATGCGTATTTTAAGAGTTATACCACAATTAGACAGTTTTCTTAAAAGTATGTACTGGAACCGTTCAGGATTATAACTGATTCACCAAAAGACGCTAGAGAAATTCGGCCTCAATTGTAAACATAAGCAGTATAGTCCTCACTTCCAGTCTTTCTACACTAATTTTGAGCTGTATAAAAAAGAATTCCTAATATTTAAAAGCAAATTCAAGTGAAAACGCTCGCTAAAGTGGCCGCAGTTGTAAATATTATCCGTTTTCTGGTCACTTCCCTACTTTCCACGGGTAATGTCAGTTTTTGAAAACGGCAGGGTATGTAGTAAGAACCTACTTACTTTTATTTCAAGTACTTATTACAAGTTTTAAATCATTTCTGGAAACTCTAATTTCGTATTTTAAGATTTATACCACAATTAGAGAGTTTTCTTACAAGTATGTACTGGAAACGTCAGGATATTAACTGATTCACCAAAAAGACTCTCGAGAAATTCGGCCTCAATTGTAAACATAAGCAGTATAGTCCTCACTTACATTCCTTCTACACTAATTTTGAGCTGTATAAACATGAATTCCTAATGTTTGAAAGCAAATTCAAGTGAAAACGCTTGGTAAAGTGGCCGGAGTTGTAAATATTATCAGTGTTCTGGTCATTTCCCTGCATTCCACGGGTAATGTCAGTGATTGCAAACGCCAGGGTATGTAGTTAGAACCTACTTACTTTTATTTCAAGTGCTTATTACAAGTTTTATATCATTTCTGAAAATACTATATGCGTATTTTAAGAGTTATACCACAATTAGACTGTTTTCTTACAAGTATATACTGGACCATTCAGAATAATAACTGATTCACCAAAAGATGCTATAGAAATTCGGCCTCAATTGTAAACATAAGCAGTATAGTATTCTCTTACAGTCTTTCTATACTAATTTTTAGCTGTATAAACATATATTCCTAATATTTGAAAGCAAATTCAAGTGAAAACGCTCGGTAAAGTGGCCGGAGTTGTAAATATTATCAGTTTTCTGGGCATTTCCCTGCTTTCCACCTGTAATGTCAGTGATTGAAAACGGCAGGGTATGTAGTAAGAACCTACTTACTTTTATTTCAAGTACTTATTACAAGTTTTAAATCATTTCTGGAAACTCGCAATGCGTATTTTAAGAGTTATACCACAACTAGACAGTTTTCTTACAAGTATGTACTGGAACCGTCAGGATATTTACTGATTCACCAAAAAGATGCTAGAGAAATTCGGCCTCAATTGTAAACATAAGCAGTATAGTCCTCACTTACAGTCTTTCTACACTAATTTTGAGCTGTATAAACATGAATTCCTAATATTTGAAAGCAAATTTAAGTGAAAATGCTCGCTAAAGTGGCCAGAGTTGTAAATATTATCAATGTTCTGGTCACTTCCCTGCTTGCCACGGGTAATGTCAGTGATTGAAAACGGCAAGGTATGTAGTAATAATCTACTTACTTTTCTTTCAAGTACTTATTACAAGTTTTAAATCATTTCTGGAAACTCTAATTGCGTATTTTAAGAGTTTTACCACAATTAGAGAGTTTTCTTAGAAGTATGTACTGGAACCGTCAGAATATTAACTGATTCACCAAAAAGACTCTCGAGAAATTCGGCCTCAATTGTAAGCATAAGCAGTATAGTCCTCACTTACATTCTTTCTACACTAATTTTGAGCTGTATAAACATGAATTCCTAATGTTTGAAAGCAAATTCAAGTGAAAACGCTTGGTAAAGTTGCCAGAGTTGTAAATATTATCAGTTTTCTGGTCATTTCCCTGCTTTCCACGGGTAATGTCAGTGATTGCAAACGGCAGGGTACGTATTATGAACCTACTTACTTTTATTTCAAGTGCTTATTACAAGTTTTATATCATTTCTGAAAATACTAAATGCGTATTTTAAGAGTAATACCACAATTAGACTGTTTTCTTACAAGTATATACTGGACCATTCAGGGTAATAACTGATTCATGAAAAGACGCTATAGAAATTCGGCCTCAATTGTAAACATAAGCAGTATAGTCCTCACTTACAGTCTTTCTACACTAATTTTGAGCTGTATAAACATGAATTCCTAATATTTGAAAGCAAATTTAAGTGAAAACGCTCGCTAAAGTGGCCGGAGTTGTAAATATTATCAGTTATCTGGTCACTTCCCTGTTTTCCACGGGTAATGTCAGTGATTGAAAATGGCAGGGTATGTAGTAAGAACCTACTTACTTTTATTTCAAGTACTTATTACAAGTTTTAAATCATTTCTGGAAACTCTAATTGCGTAATTTAAGATTTATACCACAATTAGAGAGTTTTCTTACAAGTATGTACTGGAAACGTCAGGATATTAACTGATTCACCAAAAAGACTCTCGAGAAATTCGGCCTCAATTGTAAACATAAGCAGTATAGTCCTCTCTTACAGTCTTTCTACACTAATTTTGAGCTGTATAAACATGAATTCCTAATGTTTGAAAGCAAATTCATGTGAAAATGCTCGGTAAAGTGGCCGGAGTTGTAAATATTATCAGTTTTCTGGTCATTTCCCTGCTTTCCACCTGTAATGTCAGTGATTGAAAACGGCAGGGTATATATTAAGAACCTACTAACGTTTATTTCTAGTGCTTATTACAAGTTTTAAATCATTTCTGGAAACCCGCAATGCGTATTTTAAGAGTTATACCACAACTAGACAGTTTTCTTACAAGTATGTACTGGAACCGTCAGGATATTTACTGATTCACCAAAAAGATGCTAGAGAAATTCGGCCTCAATTGTAAACATAAGCAGTATAGTCCTCACTTACAGTCTTCCTACACTAATTTTGAGCTGTATAAACATGAATTCCTAATATTTGAAAGCAAATTTAAGTGAAAACGCTCGCTAAAGTGGCCGGAGTTGTAAATATTATCAGTTATCTGGTCACTTCCCTGTTTTCCACGGGTAATGTCAGTGATTGAAAATGGCAGGGTATGTAGTAAGAACCTACTTACTTTTATTTCAAGTACTTATTACAAGTTTTAAATCATTTCTGGAAACTCTAATTGCGTATTTTAAGATTTATACCACAATTGGAGAGTTTTCTTACAAGTATGTACTGGAAACGTCAGGATATTAACTGATTCACCAAAAAGACTCTCGAGAAATTCGGCCTCAATTGTAAACATAAGCAGTATAGTCCTCACTTACAGTCTTTCTACACTAATTTTGAGCTGTATAAACATGAATTCCTAATATTTGAAAGCAAATTTAAGTGAAAACGCTCGCTAAAGTGGCCGGAGTTGTAAATATTATCAGTTATCTGGTCACTTCCCTGTTTTCCACGGGTGATGTCAGTGATTGAAAACGGCAGGGTATGTAGTAAGAACCTACTTACTTTTATTTCAAGTACTTATTACAAGTTTTAAATCATTTCTGGAAACTCTAATTGCGTATTTTAAGATTTATACCACAATTAGAGAGTTTTCTTACAAGTATGTACTGGAAACGTCAAGATATTAACTGATTCACCAAAAAGATGCTAGAGAAATTCGGCCTCAATTGTAAACATAAGCAGTATAGTATTCTCTTACAGTCTTTCTATACTAATTTTTAGCTGTATAAACATATATTCCTAATATTTGAAAGCAAATTCAAGTGAAAACGCTCGGTAAAGTGGCCGGAGTTGTAAATATTATCAGTTTTCTGGGCATTTCCCTGCTTTCCACCTGTAATGTCAGTGATTGAAAACGGCAGGGTATGTAGTAAGAACCTACTTACTTTTATTTCAAGTACTTATTACAAGTTTTAAATCATTTCTGGAAACTCGCAATGCGTATTTTAAGAGTTATACCACAACTAGACAGTTTTCTTACAAGTATGTACTGGAACCGTCAGGATATTTACTGATTCACCAAAAAGATGCTAGAGAAATTCGGCCTCAATTGTAAACATAAGCAGTATAGTCCTCACTTACAGTCTTTCTACACTAATTTTGAGCTGTATAAACATGAATTCCTAATATTTGAAAGCAAATTTAAGTGAAAATGCTCGCTAAAGTGGCCAGAGTTGTAAATATTATCAGTGTTCTGGTCACTTCCCTGCTTGCCACGGGTAATGTCAGTGATTGAAAACGGCAAGGTATGTAGTAATAATCTACTTACTTTTCTTTCAAGTACTTATTACAAGTTTTAAATCATTTCTGGAAACTCTAATTGCGTATTTTAAGAGTTTTACCACAATTAGAGAGTTTTCTTAGAAGTATGTACTGGAACCGTCAGAATATTAACTGATTCACCAAAAAGACTCTCGAGAAATTCGGCCTCAATTGTAAGCATAAGCAGTATAGTCCTCACTTACATTCTTTCTACACTAATTTTGAGCTGTATAAACATGAATTCCTAATGTTTGAAAGCAAATTCAAGTGAAAACGCTTGGTAAAGTTGCCAGAGTTGTAAATATTATCAGTTTTCTGGTCATTTCCCTGCTTTGCACGGGTAATATCAGTGATTGCAAACGGCAGGGTACGTATTATGAACCTACTTACTTTTATTTCAAGTGCTTATTACAAGTTTTATATCATTTCTGAAAATACTAAATGCGTATTTTAAGAGTAATACCACAATTAGACTGTTTTCTTACAAGTATATACTGGACCATTCAGGGTAATAACTGATTCATGAAAAGACGCTATAGAAATTCGGCCTCAATTGTAAACATAAGCAGTATAGTCCTCACTTACAGTCTTTCTACACTAATTTTGAGCTGTATAAACATGAATTCCTAATATTTGAAAGCAAATTTAAGTGAAAACGCTCGCTAAAGTGGCCGGAGTTGTAAATATTATCAGTTATCTGGTCACTTCCCTGTTTTCCACGGGTAATGTCAGTGATTGAAAATGGCAGGGTATGTAGTAAGAACCTACTTACTTTTATTTCAAGTACTTATTACAAGTTTTAAATCATTTCTGGAAACTCTAATTGCGTAATTTAAGATTTATACCACAATTAGAGAGTTTTCTTACAAGTATGTACTGGAAACGTCAGGATATTAACTGATTCACCAAAAAGACTCTCGAGAAATTCGGCCTCAATTGTAAACATAAGCAGTATAGTCCTCTCTTACAGTCTTTCTACACTAATTTTGAGCTGTATAAACATGAATTCCTAATGTTTGAAAGCAAATTCATGTGAAAATGCTCGGTAAAGTGGCCGGAGTTGTAAATATTATCAGTTTTCTGGTCATTTCCCTGCTTTCCACCTGTAATGTCAGTGATTGAAAACGGCAGGGTATATATTAAGAACCTACTTACGTTTATTTCTAGTGCGTATTACAAGTTTTAAATCATTTCTGGAAACTCGCAATGCGTATTTTAAGAGTTATACCACAACTAGACAGTTTTCTTACAAGTATGTACTGGAACCGTCAGGATATTTACTGATTCACCAAAAAGATGCTAGAGAAATTCGGCCTCAATTGTAAACATAAGCAGTATAGTCCTCACTTACAGTCTTTCTACACTAATTTTGAGCTGTATAAACATGAATTCCTAATATTTGAAAGCAAATTTAAGTGAAAACGCTCGCTAAAGTGGCCGGAGTTGTAAATATTATCAGTTATCTGGTCACTTCCCTGTTTTCCACGGGTGATGTCAGTGATTGAAAACGGCAGGGTATGTAGTAAGAACCTACTTACTTTTATTTCAAGTACTTATTACAAGTTTTAAATCATTTCTGGAAACTCTAATTGCGTATTTTAAGATTTATACCACAATTAGAGAGTTTTCTTACAAGTATGTACTGGAAACGTCAAGATATTAACTGATTCACCAAAAAGATGCTAGAGAAATTGGGCCTCAATTGTAAACATAAGCAGTGTAGTCCTCTCTTACAGTCTTTATACACTAATTTTGAGCTGTATAAACATGAATTCCTAATATTTGAAAGCAAATTCAAGTGAAAATGCTCGGTAAAGTGGCCGGAGTTGTAAATATTATCAGTTTTCTGGTAATTTCCCTGCTTTCCACCTGTAATGTCAGTGATTGAAAACGGCAGGGTATGTAGTAAAAACCTACTTACTTTTATTTCTAGTGCTTATTACAAGTTTTAAATCATTTCTGGAAACTCGCAATGCGTATTTTAGGAGTTATATCACAACTAGACAGTTTTCTTACAAGTATGTACTGGAACCGTCAGGATATTTACTGATTCACCAAAAAGATGCTAGAGAAATTGGGCCTCAATTGTAAACATAAGTAGTACAGTCCTCTCTTACAGTCTTTATACACTAATTTTGAGCTGTATAAACATGAATTCCTAATATTTGAAAGAAAATTCAAGTGAAAATGCTCGCTAAAGTGGCTGGAGTTGTAAATATTATCAGTGTTCTGGTCATTTCCCTGCATTCCACGGGTAATGTCAGTGATAAAAACAGTAGGGTATGTAGTTAGAACCTACTTACTTTTATTTCAAGGGCTTATTACAAGTTTTATATCATTTCTGGAAATACTAAATGCGTATTTTAAGAGTTATACCACAATTAGACAGTTTTCTTAAAAGTATGTACTGGAACCGTTCAGGATTATAACTGATTCACCAAAAGACGCTAGAGAAATTCGGCCTCAATTGTAAACATAAGCAGTATAGTCCTCACTTCCAGTCTTTCTACACTAATTTTGAGCTGTATAAACAAGAATTCCTAATATTTAAAAGCAAATTCAAGTGAAAACGCTCGCTAAAGTGGCCGCAGTTGTAAATATTATCCGTTTTCTGGTCACTTCCCTACTTTCCACGGGTAATGTCAGTTTTTGAAAACGGCAGGGTATGTAGTAAGAACCTACTTACTTTTATTTCAAGTACTTATTACAAGTTTTAAATCATTTGTGGAAACTCTAATTTCGTATTTTAAGATTTATACCACAATTAGAGAGTTTTCTTACAAGTATGTACTGGAAACGTCAGGATATTAACTGATTCACCAAAAAGACTCTCGAGAAATTCGGCCTCAATTGTAAACATAAGCAGTATAGTCCTCACTTACAGTCTTTCTACACTAATTTTGAGCTGTATAAACATGAATTCCTAATATTTGAAAGCAAATTTAAGTGAAAATGCTCGCTAAAGTGGCCAGAGTTGTAAATATTATCAGTGTTCTGGTCACTTCCCTGCTTGCCACGGGTAATGTCAGTGATTGAAAACGGCAAGGTATGTAGTAATAATCTACTTACTTTTCTTTCAAGTACTTATTACAAGTTTTAAATCATTTCTGGAAACTCTAATTGCGTATTTTAAGAGTTTTACCACAATTAGAGAGTTTTCTTAGAAGTATGTACTGGAACCGTCAGAATATTAACTGATTCACCAAAAAGACTCTCGAGAAATTCGGCCTCAATTGTAAGCATAAGCAGTATAGTCCTCACTTACATTCTTTCTACACTAATTTTGAGCTGTATAAACATGAATTCCTAATGTTTGAAAGCAAATTCAAGTGAAAACGCTTGGTAAAGTTGCCAGAGTTGTAAATATTATCAGTTTTCTGGTCATTTCCCTGCTTTCCACGGGTAATGTCAGTGATTGCAAACGGCAGGGTACGTATTATGAACCTACTTACTTTTATTTCAAGTGCTTATTACAAGTTTTATATCATTTCTGAAAATACTAAATGCGTATTTTAAGAGTAATACCACAATTAGACTGTTTTCTTACAAGTATATACTGGACCATTCAGGGTAATAACTGATTCATGAAAAGACGCTATAGAAATTCGGCCTCAATTGTAAACATAAGCAGTATAGTCCTCACTTACAGTCTTTCTACACTAATTTTGAGCTGTATAAACATGAATTCCTAATATTTGAAAGCAAATTTAAGTGAAAACGCTCGCTAAAGTGGCCGGAGTTGTAAATATTATCAGTTATCTGGTCACTTCCCTGTTTTCCACGGGTAATGTCAGTGATTGAAAATGGCAGGGTATGTAGTAAGAACCTACTTACTTTTATTTCAAGTACTTATTACAAGTTTTAAATCATTTCTGGAAACTCTAATTGCGTAATTTAAGATTTATACCACAATTAGAGAGTTTTCTTACAAGTATGTACTGGAAACGTCAGGATATTAACTGATTCACCAAAAAGACTCTCGAGAAATTCGGCCTCAATTGTAAACATAAGCAGTATAGTCCTCTCTTACAGTCTTTCTACACTAATTTTGAGCTGTATAAACATGAATTCCTAATGTTTGAAAGCAAATTCATGTGAAAATGCTCGGTAAAGTGGCCGGAGTTGTAAATATTATCAGTTTTCTGGTCATTTCCCTGCTTTCCACCTGTAATGTCAGTGATTGAAAACGGCAGGGTATATATTAAGAACCTACTAACGTTTATTTCTAGTGCTTATTACAAGTTTTAAATCATTTCTGGAAACCCGCAATGCGTATTTTAAGAGTTATACCACAACTAGACAGTTTTCTTACAAGTATGTACTGGAATCGTCAGGATATTTACTGATTCACCAAAAAGATGCTAGAGAAATTCGGCCTCAATTGTAAACATAAGCAGTATAGTCCTCACTTACAGTCTTCCTACACTAATTTTGAGCTGTATAAACATGAATTCCTAATATTTGAAAGCAAATTTAAGTGAAAACGCTCGCTAAAGTGGCCGGAGTTGTAAATATTATCAGTTATCTGGTCACTTCCCTGTTTTCCACGGGTAATGTCAGTGATTGAAAATGGCAGGGTATGTAGTAAGAACCTACTTACTTTTATTTCAAGTACTTATTACAAGTTTTAAATCATTTCTGGAAACTCTAATTGCGTATTTTAAGATTTATACCACAATTGGAGAGTTTTCTTACAAGTATGTACTGGAAACGTCAGGATATTAACTGATTCACCAAAAAGACTCTCGAGAAATTCGGCCTCAATTGTAAACATAAGCAGTATAGTCCTCTCTTACAGTCTTTATACACTAATTTTGAGCTGTATAAACATGAATTCCTAATATTTGAAAGCAAATTCAAGTGAAAACGCTCGGTAAAGTGGCCGGAGTAGTAAATATTATCAGTTTTGTGGTCATTAACCTGCTATCCACCTGTAATGTCAGTGATTGAAAACGGCAGGGTATATATTAAGAACCTACTTACGTTTATTTCTAGTGCTTATTACAAGTTTTAAATCATTTCTGGAAACTCGCAATGCGTATTTTAAGAGTTATACCACAACTAGACAGTTTTCTTACAAGTATGTACTGGAACCGTCAGGATATTTACTGATTCACCAAAAAGATGCTAGAGAAATTCGGCCTCAATTGTAAACATAAGCAGTATAGTCCTCACTTACAGTCTTTCTACACTAATTTTGAGCTGTATAAACATGAATTCCTAATATTTGAAAGCAAATTTAAGTGAAAACGATCGCTAAAGTGGCCGGAGTTGTAAATATTATCAGTTATCTGGTCACTTCCCTGTTTTCCACGGGTGATGTCAGTGATTGAAAACGGCAGGGTATGTAGTAAGAACCTACTTACTTTTATTTCAAGTACTTATTACAAGTTTTAAATCATTTCTGGAAACTCTAATTGCGTATTTTAAGATTTATACCACAATTAGAGAGTTTTCTTACAAGTATGTACTGGAAACGTCAAGATATTAACTGATTCACCAAAAAGATGCTAGAGAAATTGGGCCTCAATTGTAAACATAAGCAGTGTAGTCCTCTCTTACAGTCTTTATACACTAATTTTGAGCTGTATAAACATGAATTCCTAATATTTGAAAGCAAATTCAAGTGAAAATGCTCGGTAAAGTGGCCGGAGTTGTAAATATTATCAGTTTTCTGGTCATTTCCCTGCTTTCCACCTGTAATGTCAGTGATTGAAAACGGCAGGGTATATATTAAGAACCTACTTACTTTTATTTCTAGTGCTTATTACAAGTTTTAAATCATTTCTGGAAACTCGCAATGCGTATTTTAGGAGTTATATCACAACTAGACAGTTTTCTTACAAGTATGTACTGGAACCGTCAGGATATTTACTGATTCACCAAAAAGATGCTAGATAAATTGGGCCTCAATTGTAAACATAAGTAGTACAGTCCTCTCTTACAGTCTTTATACACTAATTTTGAGCTGTATAAACATGAATTCCTAATATTTGAAAGAAAATTCAAGTGAAAATGCTCGCTAAAGTGGCTGGAGTTGTAAATATTATCAGTGTTCTGGTCATTTCCCTGCATTCCACGGGTAATGTCAGTGATAAAAACGGCAGGGTATGTAGTTAGAACCTACTTACTTTTATTTCAAGGGCTTATTACAAGTTTTATATCATTTCTGGAAATACTAAATGCGTATTTTAAGAGTTATACCACAATTAGACAGTTTTCTTAAAAGTATGTACTGGAACCGTTCAGGATTATAACTGATTCACCAAAAGACGCTAGAGAAATTCGGCCTCAATTGTAAACGTAAGCAGTATAGTCCTCACTTCCAGTCTTTCTACACTAATTTTGAGCTGTATAAACAAGAATTCCTAATATTTAAAAGCAAATTCAAGTGAAAACGCTCGCTAAAGTGGCCGCAGTTGTAAATATTATCCGTTTTCTGGTCACTTCCCTACTTTCCACGGGTAATGTCAGTTTTTGAAAACGGCAGGGTATGTAGTAAGAACCTACTTACTTTTATTTCAAGTACTTATTACAAGTTTTAAATCATTTGTGGAAACTCTAATTTCGTATTTTAAGATTTATACCACAATTAGAGAGTTTTCTTACAAGTATGTACTGGAAACGTCAGGATATTAACTGATTCACCAAAAAGACTCTCGAGAAATTCGGCCTCAATTGTAAACATAAGCAGTATAGTCCTCACTTACATTCCTTCTACACTAATTTTGAGCTGTATAAACATGAATTCCTAATGTTTGAAAGCAAATTCAAGTGAAAACGCTTGTTAAAGTGGCCGGAGTTGTAAATATTATCAGTGTTCTGGTCATTTCCCTGCATTCCACGGGTAATGTCAGTGATTGCAAACGCCAGGGTATGTAGTTAGAACCTACTTACTTTTATTTCAAGTGCTTATTACAAGTTGTATATCATTTCTGAAAATACTAAATGCGTATTTTAAGAGTTATACCACAATTAGACTGTTTTCTTACAAGTATATACTGGACCATTCAGGATAATAACTGATTCACCAAAAGATGCTATAGAAATTCGGCCTCAATTGTAAACATAAGCAGTATAGTATTCTCTTACAGTCTTTCTATACTAATTTTTAGCTGTATAAACATATATTCCTAATATTTGAAAGCAAATTCAAGTGAAAACGCTCGGTAAAGTGGCCGGAGTTGTAAATATTATCAGTTTTCTGGGCATTTAGCTGCTTTCCACCTGTAATGTCAGTGATTGAAAACGGCAGGGTATGTAGTAAGAACCTACTTACTTTTATTTCAAGTACTTATTACAAGTTTTAAATCATTTCTGGAAACTCTAATTGAGTATTTTAAGATTTATACCACAATTAGAGAGTTTTCTTACAAGTACGTACTGGAAACGTCAGGATATTAACTGATTCACCAAAAAGACTCTCGAGAAATTCGGCCTCAATTGTAAACATAAGCAGTATAGTCCTCTCTTACAGTCTTTATACACTAATTTTGAGCTGTATAAACATGAATTCCTAATGTTTGAAAGCAAATTCAAGTGAAAATGCTCGGTAAAGTGACCGGAGTTGTAAATATTATCAGTTTTCTGGTCATTTCCCTGCTTTCCACCTGTAATGTCAGTGATTGAAAACAGCAGGGTATATATTAAGAACCTACTAACGTTTATTTCTAGTGCTTATTACAAGTTTTAAATCATTTCTGGAAACTCGCAATGCGTATTTTAAGAGTTATACCACAACTAGACAGTTTTCTTACAAGTATGTACTGGAACCGTCAGGATATTTACTGATTCACCAAAAAGATGCTAGAGAAATTCGGCCTCAATTGTAAACATAAGCAGTATAGTCCTCACTTACAGTCTTTCTACACTAATTTTGAGCTGTATAAACATGAATTCCTAATATTTGAAAGCAAATTTAAGTGAAAACGCTCGCTAAATTGGCCGGAGTTGTAAATATTATCAGTTATCTGGTCACTTCCCTGTTTTCCACAGGTAATGTCAGTGATTGAAAACGGCAGGGTATGTAGTAAGAACCTACTTACTTTTATTTCAAGTACTTATTACAAGTTTTAAATCATTTCTGGAAACTCTAATTGCGTATTTTAAGATTTATACCACAATTAGAGAGTTTTCTTACAAGTATGTACTGGAAACGTCAGGATATTAACTGATTCTCCAAAAAGACTCTCGAGAAATTCGGCCTCAATTGTAAACATAAGCAGTGTAGTCCTCTCTTACTGTCTTTATACACTAATTTTGAGCTGTATAAACATGAATTCCTAATATTTGAAAGCAAATTCAAGTGAAAATGCTCGGTAAAGTGGCCGGAGTTGTAAATATTATCAGTTTTCTGGTCATTTCCCTGCTTTCCACCTGTAATGTCAGTGATTGAAAACGGCAGGGTATATATTAAGAACCTACTTACTTTTATTTCTAGTGCTTATTACAAGTTTTAAATCATTTCTGGAAACTCGCAATGCGTATTTTAGGAGTTGTACCACAACTAGACAGTTTTCTTACAAGTATGTACTGGAACCGTCAGGATATTTACTGATTCACCAAAAAGATGCTAGAGAAATTGGGCCTCAATTGTAAACATAAGCAGTACAGTCCTCTCTTACAGTCTTTATACACTAATTTTGAGCTGTATAAACATGAATTCCTAATATTTGAAAGAAAATTCAAGTGAAAATGCTCGCTAAAGTGGCTGGAGTTGTAAATATTATCAGTGTTCTGGTCATTTCCCTGCATTCCACGGGTAATGTCAGTGATTGCAAACGGCAGGGTATGTAGTTAGAACCTACTTACTTTTATTTCAAGTGCTTATTACAAGTTTTATATCATTTCTGAAAATACTAAATGCGTATTTTAAGAGTTATACCACAATTAGACTGTTTTCTTACAAGTATATACTGGACCATTCAGGATAATAACTGATTCACCAAAAGATGCTATAGAAATTCGGCCTCAATTGTAAACATAAGCAGTATAGTATTCTCTTACAGTCTTTCTATACTAATTTTTAGCTGTATAAACATATATTCCTAATATTTGAAAGCAAATTCAAGTGAAAACGCTCGGTAAAGTGGCCGGAGTTGTAAATATTATCAGTTTTCTGGGCATTTCCCTGCTTTCCACCTGTAATGTCAGTGATTGAAAACGGCAGGGTATGTAGTAGGAACCTACTTACTTTTATTTCAAGTACTTATTACAAGTTTTAAATCATTTCTGGAAACTCTAATTGCGTATTTTAAGATTTATACCACAATTAGAGAGTTTTCTTACAAGTATGTACTGGAAACGTCAGGATATTAACTGATTCACCAAAAAGACTCTCGAGAAATTCGGCCTCAATTGTAAACATAAGCAGTATAGTCCTCTCTTACAGTCTTTATACACTAATTTTGAGCTGTATAAACATGAATTTCTAATATTTGAAAGAAAATTCAAGTGAAAATGCTCGCTAAAGTGGCTGGAGTTGTAAATATTATCAGTGTTCTGGTCATTTCCCTGCATTCCACGGGTTATGTCAGTGATTGAAAACGGCAGGGTATGTAGTTAGAACCTACTTACTTTTATTTCAAGGGCTTATTACAAGTTTTATATCATTTCTGGAAATACTAAATGCGTATTTTAAGAGTTATACCACAATTAGACAGTTTTCTTACAAGTATGTACTGGAACCGTTCAGGATAATAACTGATTCACCATAAGACGCTAGAGAAATTCGGCCTCAATTGTAAACATAAGCAGTATAGTCCTCACTTCCAGTCTTTCTACACTAATTTTGAGCTGTATAAACAAGAATTCCTAATATTTAAAAGCAAATTCAAGTGAAAACGCTCGCTAAAGTGGCCGGAGTTGTAAATATTATCCGTTTTGTGGTCACTTCCCTACTTTCCACGGGTAATGTCAGTTTTTGAAAACGGCAGGGTATGTAGTAAGAACCTACTTACTTTTATTTCAAGTACTTATTACAAGTTTTAAATCATTTCTGGAAACTCTAATTGCGTATTTTAAGATTTATACCAAAATTAGAGAGTTTTCTTACAAGTATGTACTGGAAACGTCAGGATATTAACTGATTCACCAAAAAGACTCTCGAGAAATTCGGCCTCAATTGTAAACATAAGCAGTATAGTCCTCACTTACATTCCTTCTACACTAATTTTGAGCTGTATAAACATGAATTCCTAATGTTTGAAAGCAAATTCAAGTGAAAACGCTTGGTAAAGTGGCCGGAGTTGTAAATATTATCAGTGTTCTGGTCATTTCCCTGCATTCCACGGGTAATGTCAGTGATTTCAAACGGCAGGGAATGTAGTTAGAACCTACTTACTTTTATTTCAAGTGCTTATTACAAGTTTTATATCATTTCTGAAAATACTAAATGCGTATTTTAAGAGTTATACCACAATTAGACTGTTTTCTTACAAGTATATACTGGACCATTCAGGATAATAACTGATTCACCAAAAGACGCTATAGAAATTCGGCCTCAATTGTAAACATAAGCAGTATAGTCCTCTCTTACAGTCTTTCTATACTAATTTTTAGCTGTATAAACATGAATTCCTAATATGTGAAAGCAAATTCAAGTGAAAACGCTCGGTAAAGTGGCCGGAGTTGTAAATATTATCAGTTTTCTGGTCATTTCCCTGCTTTCCACCTGTAATGTCAGTGATTGAAAACGGCAGGGTATATATTAAGAACCTACTTACTTTTATTTCTAGTGCTTATTACAAGTTTTAAATCATTTCTGGAAACTCGCAATGCGTATTTTAAGAGTTATACCACAACTAGACAGTTTTCTTACAAGTATGTACTGGAACCGTCAGGATATTTAATGATTCACCAAAAAGACTCTCGAGAAATTCGGCCTCAATTGTAAACATAAGCAGTATAGTCCTCTCTTACAGTCTTTATACACTAATTTTGAGCTGTATAAACATGAATTCCTAATATTTGAAAGCAAATTCAAGTGAAAACGCTCGGTAAAGTGGCCGGAGTTGTAAATATTATCAGTTTTCTGGTCATTTCCCCGCTTTCCACCTGTAATGTCAGTGATTGAAAACGGCAGGGTATATATTAAGAACCTACTTACGTTTATTTCTAGTGCTTATTACAAGTTGTAAATCATTTCTGGAAACTCGCAATGCGTATTTTAAGAGTTATACCACAACTAGACAGTTTTCTTACAAGTATGTACTGGAACCGTCAGGATATTTACTGATTCACCAAAAAGATGCTAGAGAAATTCGGCCTCAATTGTAAACATAAGCAGTATAGTCTTCACTTACAGTCTTTCTACACTAATTTTGAGCTGTATAAACAAGAATTCCTAATATTTAAAAGCAAATTCAAGTGAAAACGCTCGCTAAAGTGGCCGGAGTTGTAAATATTATCCGTTTTCTGGTCACTTCCCTACATTCCAAGGGTAATGTCAGTTTTTGAAAACGGCAGGGTATGTAGTAAGAACCTACTTACTTTTATTTCAAGTACTTATTACAAGTTTTAAATCATTTCTGGAAACTCTAATTGCGTATTTTAAGATTTATACCAAAATTAGAGAGTTTTCTTACAAGTATGTACTGGAAACGTCAGGATATTAACTGATTCACCAAAAAGACTCTCGAGAAATTCGGCCTCAATTGTAAACATTAGCAGTATAGTCCTCACTTACATTCCTTCTACACTAATTTTGAGCTGTATAAACATGAATTCCTAATGTTTGAAAGCAAATTCAAGTGAAAACGCTTGGTAAAGTGGCCGGAGTTGTAAATATTATCAGTGTTCTGGTCATTTCCCTGCATTCCACGGGTAATGTCAGTGATTTCAAACGGCAGGGTATGTAGTTAGAACCTACTTACTTTTATTTCAAGTGCTTATTACAAGTTTTATATCATTTCTGGAAACTCTAATTATGTATTTTAAGAGTTATACCACAATTAGACTGTTTTCTTACAAGTATATACTGGACCAATCAGGATAATAACTGATTCACCAAAAGACGCTATAGAAATTCGGCCTCAATTGTAAACATAAGCAGTATAGTCCTCTCTTACAGTCTTTCTATACTAATTTTTAGCTGTATAAACATGAATTCCTAATATTTGAAAGCAAATTCAAGTGAAAACGCTCGGTAAAGTGGCCGGAGTTGTAAATATTATCAGTTTTCTGGTCATTTCCCTGCTTTCCACCTGTAATGTCAGTGATTGAAAACGGAAGGGTATATATTAAGAACCTACTTACTTTTATTTCAAGTGCTTATTACAAGTTTTATATCATTTCTGGAAACTCTAATTATGTATTTTAAGAGTTATACCACAATTAGACTGTTTTCTTACAAGTATATACTGGACCAATCAGGATAATAACTGATTCACCAAAAGACGCTATAGAAATTCGGCCTCAATTGTAAACATAAGCAGTATAGTCCTCTCTTACAGTCTTTCTATACTAATTTTTAGCTGTATAAACATGAATTCCTAATATTTGAAAGCAAATTCAAGTGAAAACGCTCGGTAAAGTGGCCGGAGTTGTAAATATTATCAGTTTTCTGGTCACTTCCCTGCTTTCCACGGGTAATGTCAGTGATTGAAAACGGCAGGGTATGTAGTAAGAACCTACTTACTTTTATTTCAAGTACTTATTACAAGTTTTAAATCATTTCTGGAAACTCTAATTGCGTATTTTAAGAGTTTTACCACAATTAGAGAGTTTTCTTACAAGTATGTACTGGAACCGTCAGGATATTAACTGATTCACCAAAAAGACTCTCGAGAAATTCGGCCTCAATTGTAAACATAAGCAGTATAGTCCTCACTTACAGTCTTTCTACACTAATTTTGAGCTGTATAAACATGAATTCCTAATATTTGAAAGCAAATTCAAGTGAAAACTCTCGGTAAAGTGGCCGGAGTTGTAAATATTATCAGTTTTCTGGTCATTTCCCTGCTTTCCACCTGTAATGTCAGTGATTGAAAACGGCAGGGTATATATTAAGAACCTACTTACTTTTATTTCTAGTGCTTATTACAAGTTTTAAATCATTTCTGGAAACTCGCAATGCGTATTTTAAGAGTTATACCACAACTAGACAGTTTTCTTACAAGTATGTACTGGAACCGTCAGGATATTTACTGATTCACCAAAAAGATGCTAGAGAAATTCGGCCTCAATTGTAAACATAAGCAGTATAGTCCTCACTTACAGTCTTTCTACACTAATTTTGAGCTGTATAAACATGAATTCCTAATATTTGAAAGCAAATTTAAGTGAAAACGCTCGCTAAAGTGGCCGGAGTTGTAAATATTATCAGTTATCTGGTCACTTCCCTGTTTTCCACGGGTAATGTCAGTGATTGAAAATGGCAGGGTATGTAGTAAGAACCTACTTACTTTTATTTCAAGTACTTATTACAAGTTTTAAATCATTTCTGGAAACTCTAATTGCGTATTTTAAGATTTATACCACAATTAGAGAGTTTTCTTACAAGTATGTACTGGAAACGTCAGGATATTAACTGATTCACCAAAAAGACTCTCGAGAAATTCGGCCTCAATTGTAAACATAAGCAGTATAGTCCTCTCTTACAGTCTTTATACACTAATTTTGAGCTGTATAAACATGAATTCCTAATATTTGAAAGCAAATTCAAGTGAAAACGCTCGGTAAAGTGGCCGGAGTTCTAAATATTATCAGTTTTCTGGTCACTTCCCTGCTTTCCACGGGTAATGTCAGTGATTGAAAACGGCAAGGTATGTAGTAATAATCTACTTACTTTTCTTTCAAGTACTTATTACAAGTTTTAAATCATTTCTGGAAACTCTAATTGCGTATTTTAAGAGTTTTACCACAATTAGAGAGTTTTCTTAGAAGTATGTACTGGAACTGTCAGGATATTAACTGATTCACCAAAAAGACTCTCGAGAAATTCGGCCTCAATTGTAAACATAAGCAGTACAGTCCTCACTTACATTCCTTCTACACTAATTTTGAGCTGTATAAACATGAATACCTAATGTTTGAAAGCAAATACAAGTGAAAACGCTTGGTAAAGTGGCCGGAGTTGTAAATATTATCAGTGTTCTGGTCATTTCCCTGCATTCCACGGGTAATGTCAGTGATTGCAAACGGCAGGGTATGTAGTTAGAACCTACTTACTTTTATTTCAAGGGCTTATTACAAGTTTTATATCATTTCTGGAAATACTAAATGCGTATTTTAAGAGTTATACCACAATTAGACAGTTTTCTTACAAGTATGTACTGGAACCGCTCAGGATAATAACTGATTCACCAAAAGACGCTAGAGAAATTCGGCCTCAATTGTAAACATAAGCAGTATAGTCCTCACTTCCAGTCTTTCTACACTAATTTTGAGCTGTATAAACATGAATTCCTAATATTTGAAAGCAAATTCAAGTGAAAACGCTCGGTAAAGTGGCCGGAGTTGTAAATATTATCAGTTTTCTGGTCACTTCCCTGCTTTCCACGGGTAATGTCAGTGATTGAAAACGGCAGGGTATGTAGTAAGAACCTACTTACTTTTATTTCAAGTACTTATTACAAGTTTTAAATCATTTCTGGAAACTCTAATTGCGTATTTTAAGAGTTTTACCACAATTAGAGAGTTTTCTTACAAGTATGTACTGGAACCGTCAGGATATTAACTGATTCACCAAAAAGACTCTCGAGAAATTCGGCCTCAATTGTAAACATAAGCAGTATAGTCCTCACTTACAGTCTTTCTACACTAATTTTGAGCTGTATAAACATGAATTCCTAATATTTGAAAGCAAATTCAAGTGAAAACTCTCGGTAAAGTGGCCGGAGTTGTAAATATTATCAGTTTTCTGGTCATTTCCCTGCTTTCCACCTGTAATGTCAGTGATTGAAAACGGCAGGGTATATATTAAGAACCTACTTACTTTTATTTCTAGTGCTTATTACAAGTTTTAAATCATTTCTGGAAACTCGCAATGCGTATTTTAAGAGTTATACCACAACTAGACAGTTTTCTTACAAGTATGTACTGGAACCGTCAGGATATTTACTGATTCACCGAAAAGATGTTAGAGAAATTCGGCCTCAATTGTAAACATAAGCAGTATAGTCCTCACTTACAGTCTTTCTACACTAATTTTGAGCTGTATAAACATGAATTCCTAATATTTGAAAGCAAATTTAAGTGAAAACGCTCGCTAAAGTGGCCGGAGTTGTAAATATTATCAGTTATCTGGTCACTTCCCTGTTTTCCACGGGTAATGTCAGTGATTGAAAATGGCAGGGTATGTAGTAAGAACCTACTTACTTTTATTTCAAGTACTTATTACAAGTTTTAAATCATTTCTGGAAACTCTAATTGCGTATTTTAAGATTTATACCACAATTAGAGAGTTTTCTTACAAGTATGTACTGGAAACGTCAGGATATTAACTGATTCACCAAAAAGACTCTCGAGAAATTCGGCCTCAATTGTAAACATAAGCAGTATAGTCCTCTCTTACAGTCTTTATACACTAATTTTGAGCTGTATAAACATGAATTCCTAATATTTGAAAGCAAATTCAAGTGAAAACGCTCGGTAAAGTGGCCGGAGTTTTAAATATTATCAGTTTTCTGGTCATTTCCCTGCTTTCCACCTGTAATATCAGTGATTGAAAACGGCAGGGTATATATTAAGAACCTACTTACGTTTATTTCTAGTGCTTATTACAAGTTGTAAATCATTTCTGGAAACTCGCAATGCGTATTTTAAGAGTTATACCACAACTAGACAGTTTTCTTACAAGTATGTACTGGAACCGTCAGGATAATAACTGATTCACCAAAAGACGCTAGAGAAATTCGGCCTCAATTGTGAGCATAAGCAGTATAGTCCTCACTTACAGTCTTTCTACACTAATTTTGAGCTGTATAAACATGAATTCCTAATATTTGAAAGCAAATTCAAGTGAAAACGCTCGGTAAATTGGCCGGAGTTCTAAATATTATCAGTTTTCTGGTCACTTCCCTGCTTTCCACGGGTAATGTCAGTGATTGAAAACGGCAAGGTATGTAGTAATAATCTACTTACTTTTCTTTCAAGTACTTATTACAAGTTTTAAATCATTTCTGGAAACTCTAATTGCGTATTTTAAGAGTTTTACCACAATTAGAGAGTTTTCTTAGAAGTATGTACTGGAACTGTCAGGATATTAACTGATTCACCAAAAAGACTCTCGAGAAATTCGGCCTCAATTGTAAACATAAGCAGTATAGTCCTCACTTACATTCCTTCTACACTAATTTTGAGCTGTATAAACATGAATTCCTAATGTTTGAAAGCAAATTCAAGTGAAAACGCTTGGTAAAGTGACCCTAGTTGTAAATATTATCAGTGTTCTGGTCATTTCCCTGCATTCCACGGGTAATGTCAGTGATTGCAAACGGCAGGGTATGGAGTTAGAACCTACTTACTTTTATTTCAAGGGCTTATTACAAGTTTTATATCATTTCTGGAAATACTAAATGCGTATTTTAAGAGTTATACCACAATTAGACAGTTTTCTTACAAGTATGTACTGGAACCGTTCAGGATAATAACTGATTCACCAAAAGACGCTAGAGAAATTCGGCCTCAATTGTAAACATAAGCAGTATAGTCCTCACTTCCAGTCTTTCTACACTAATTTTGAGCTGTATAAACATGAATTCCTAATATTTGAAAGCAAATTCAAGTGAAAACGCTCGGTAAAGTGGCCGGAGTTGTAAATATTATCAGTGTTCTGGTCATTTCCCTGCTTTCCATGGGTAATGTCAGTGATTGCAAACGGCAGGGTACGTATTAAGAACCTACTTACTTTTATTTCAAGTGCTTATTACAAGTTTTATATCATTTCTGAAAATACTAAATGCGTATTTTAAGAGTTATACCACAATTAGACTGTTTTCTTACAAGTATATACTGGACCATTCAGGATAATAACTGATTCACCAAAAGACGCTATAGAAATTCGGCCTCAATTGTAAACATAAGCTGTATAGTCCTCTCTTACAGTCTTTCTATACTAATTTTTAGATGTATAAACATGAATTCCTAATATTTGAAAGCAAATTCAAGTGAAAACGCTCGGTAAAGTGGCCGGAGTTGTAAATATTATCAGTTTTCTGGTCATTTCCCTGCTTTCCACCTGTAATGTCAGTGATTGAAAACGGCAGGGTATATATTAAGAACCTACTTACTTTTATTTCTAGTGCTTATTACAAGTTTTAAATCATTTCTGGAAACTCGCAATGCGTATTTTAAGAGTTATACCACAACTAGACAGTTTATTTATAAGTATGTACTGGAACCGTCAGGATATTTAATGATTCACCAAAAAGACTCTCGAGAAATTCGGCCTCAATTGTAAACATAAGCAGTATAGTCCTCTCTTACAGTCTTTATACACTAATTTTGAGCTGTATAAACATGAATTCCTAATATTTGAAAGCAAATTCAAGTGAAAACGCTCGGTAAAGTGGCCGGAGTTGTAAATATTATCAGTTTTCTGGTCATTTCCCCGCTTTCAACCTGTAATGTCAGTGATTGAAAACGGCAGGGTATATATTAAGAACCTACTTACGTTTATTTCTAGTGCTTATTACAAGTTGTAAATCATTTCTGGAAACTCGCAATGCGTATTTTAAGAGTTATACCACAACTAGACAGTTTTCTTACAAGTATGTACTGGAACCGTCAGGATATTTACTGATTCACCAAAAAGATGCTAGAGAAATTCGGCCTCAATTGTAAACATAAGCAGTATAGTCTTCACTTACAGTCTTTCTACACTAATTTTGAGCTGTATAAACAAGAATTCCTAATATTTAAAAGCAAATTCAAGTGAAAACGCTCGCTAAAGTGGCCGGAGTTGTAAATATTATCCGTTTTCTGGTCACTTCCCTACTTTCCACGGGTAATGTCAGTTTTTGAAAATGGCAGGGTATGTAGTAAGAACCTACTTACTTTTATTTCAAGTACTTATTACAAGTTTTAAATCATTTCTGGAAACTCTAATTGCGTATTTTAAGATTTATACCAAAATTAGAGAGTTTTCTTACAAGTATGTACTGGAAACGTCAGGATATTAACTGATTCACCAAAAAGACTCTCGAGAAATTCGGCCTCAATTGTAAACATTAGCAGTATAGTCCTCACTTACATTCCTTCTACACTAATTTTGAGCTGTATAAACATGAATTCCTAATGTTTGAAAGCAAATTCAAGTGAAAACGCTTGGTAAAGTGGCCGGAGTTGTAAATATTATCAGTGTTCTGGTCATTTCCCTGCATTCCACGGGTAATGTCAGTGATTTCAAACGGCAGGGTATGTAGTTAGAACCTACTTACTTTTATTTCAAGTGCTTATTACAAGTTTTATATCATTTCTGGAAACTCTAATTATGTATTTTAAGAGTTATACCACAATTAGACTGTTTTCTTACAAGTATATACTGGACCAATCAGGATAATAACTGATTCACCAAAAGACGCTATAGAAATTCGGCCTCAATTGTAAACATAAGCAGTATAGTCCTCTCTTACAGTCTTTCTATACTAATTTTTAGCTGTATAAACATGAATTCCTAATATTTGAAAGCAAATTCAAGTGAAAACGCTCGGTAAAGTGGCCGGAGTTGTAAATATTATCAGTTTTCTGGTCATTTCCCTGCTTTCCACCTGTAATGTCAGTGATTGAAAACGGAAGGTTATATATTAAGAACCTACTTACTTTTATTTCAAGTGCTTATTACAAGTTTTATATCATTTCTGGAAACTCTAATTATGTATTTTAAGAGTTATACCACAATTAGACTGTTTTCTTACAAGTATATACTGGACCAATCAGGATAATAACTGATTCACCAAAAGACGCTATAGAAATTCGGCCTCAATTGTAAACATAAGCAGTATAGTCCTCTCTTACAGTCTTTCTATACTAATTTTTAGCTGTATAAACATGAATTCCTAATATTTGAAAGCAAATTCAAGTGAAAACGCTCGGTAAAGTGGCCGGAGTTGTAAATATTATCAGTTTTCTGGTCACTTCCCTGCTTTCCACGGGTAATGTCAGTGATTGAAAACGGCAGGGTATGTAGTAAGAACCTACTTACTTTTATTTCAAGTACTTATTACAAGTTTTAAATCATTTCTGGAAACTCTAATTGCGTATTTTAAGAGTTTTACCACAATTAGAGAGTTTTCTTACAAGTATGTACTGGAACCGTCAGGATATTAACTGATTCACCAAAAAGACTCTCGAGAAATTCGGCCTCAATTGTAAACATAAGCAGTATAGTCCTCACTTACAGTCTTTCTACACTAATTTTGAGCTGTATAAACATGAATTCCTAATATTTGAAAGCAAATTCAAGTGAAAACTCTCGGTAAAGTGGCCGGAGTTGTAAATATTATCAGTTTTCTGGTCATTTCCCTGCTTTCCACCTGTAATGTCAGTGATTGAAAACGGCAGGGTATATATTAAGAACCTACTTACTTTTATTTCTAGTGCTTATTACAAGTTTTAAATCATTTCTGGAAACTCGCAATGCGTATTTTAAGAGTTATACCACAACTAGACAGTTTTCTTACAAGTATGTACTGGAACCGTCAGGATATTTACTGATTCACCAAAAAGATGCTAGAGAAATTCGGCCTCAATTGTAAACATAAGCAGTATAGTCCTCACTTACAGTCTTTCTACACTAATTTTGAGCTGTATAAACATGAATTCCTAATATTTGAAAGCAAATTTAAGTGAAAACGCTCGCTAAAGTGGCCGGAGTTGTAAATATTATCAGTTATCTGGTCACTTCCCTGTTTTCCACGGGTAATGTCAGTGATTGAAAATGGCAGGGTATGTAGTAAGAACCTACTTACTTTTATTTCAAGTACTTATTACAAGTTTTAAATCATTTCTGGAAACTCTAATTGCGTATTTTAAGATTTATACCACAATTAGAGAGTTTTCTTACAAGTATGTACTGGAAACGTCAGGATATTAACTGATTCACCAAAAAGACTCTCGAGAAATTCGGCCTCAATTGTAAACATAAGCAGTATAGTCCTCTCTTACAGTCTTTATACACTAATTTTGAGCTGTATAAACATGAATTCCTAATATTTGAAAGCAAATTCAAGTGAAAACGCTCGGTAAAGTGGCCGGAGTTCTAAATATTATCAGTTTTCTGGTCACTTCCCTGCTTTCCACGGGTAATGTCAGTGATTGAAAACGGCAAGGTATGTAGTAATAATCTACTTACTTTTCTTTCAAGTACTTATTACAAGTTTTAAATCATTTCTGGAAACTCTAATTGCGTATTTTAAGAGTTTTACCACAATTAGAGAGTTTTCTTAGAAGTATGTACTGGAACTGTCAGGATATTAACTGATTCACCAAAAAGACTCTCGAGAAATTCGGCCTCAATTGTAAACATAAGCAGTATAGTCCTCACTTACATTCCTTCTACACTAATTTTGAGCTGTATAAACATGAATACCTAATGTTTGAAAGCAAATTCAAGTGAAAACGCTTGGTAAAGTGGCCGGAGTTGTAAATATTATCAGTGTTCTGGTCATTTCCCTGCATTCCACGGGTAATGTCAGTGATTGCAAACGGCAGGGTATGTAGTTAGAACCTACTTACTTTTATTTCAAGGGCTTATTACAAGTTTTATATCATTTCTGGAAATACTAAATGCGTATTTTAAGAGTTATACCACAATTAGACAGTTTTCTTACAAGTATGTACTGGAACCGCTCAGGATAATAACTGATTCACCAAAAGACGCTAGAGAAATTCGGCCTCAATTGTAAACATAAGCAGTATAGTCCTCACTTCCAGTCTTTCTACACTAATTTTGAGCTGTATAAACATGAATTCCTAATATTTGAAAGCAAATTCAAGTGAAAACGCTCGGTAAAGTGGCCGGAGTTGTAAATATTATCAGTTTTCTGGTCACTTCCCTGCTTTCCACGGGTAATGTCAGTGATTGAAAACGGCAGGGTATGTAGTAAGAACCTACTTACTTTTATTTCAAGTACTTATTACAAGTTTTAAATCATTTCTGGAAACTCTAATTGCGTATTTTAAGAGTTTTACCACAATTAGAGAGTTTTCTTACAAGTATGTACTGGAACCGTCAGGATATTAACTGATTCACCAAAAAGACTCTCGAGAAATTCGGCCTCAATTGTAAACATAAGCAGTATAGTCCTCACTTACAGTCTTTCTACACTAATTTTGAGCTGTATAAACATGAATTCCTAATATTTGAAAGCAAATTCAAGTGAAAACTCTCGGTAAAGTGGCCGGAGTTGTAAATATTATCAGTTTTCTGGTCATTTCCCTGCTTTCCACCTGTAATGTCAGTGATTTAAAACGGCAGGGTATATATTAAGAACCTACTTACTTTTATTTCTAGTGCTTATTACAAGTTTTAAATCATTTCTGGAAACTCGCAATGCGTATTTTAAGAGTTATACCACAACTAGACAGTTTTCTTACAAGTATGTACTGGAACCGTCAGGATATTTACTGATTCACCGAAAAGATGTTAGAGAAATTCGGCCTCAATTGTAAACATAAGCAGTATAGTCCTCACTTACAGTCTTTCTACACTAATTTTGAGCTGTATAAACATGAATTCCTAATATTTGAAAGCAAATTTAAGTGAAAACGCTCGCTAAAGTGGCCGGAGTTGTAAATATTATCAGTTATCTGGTCACTTCCCTGTTTTCCACGGGTAATGTCAGTGATTGAAAATGGCAGGGTATGTAGTAAGAACCTACTTACTTTTATTTCAAGTACTTATTACAAGTTTTAAATCATTTCTGGAAACTCTAATTGCGTATTTTAAGATTTATACCACAATTAGAGAGTTTTCTTACAAGTATGTACTGGAAACGTCAGGATATTAACTGATTCACCAAAAAGACTCTCGAGAAATTCGGCCTCAATTGTAAACATAAGCAGTATAGTCCTCTCTTACAGTCTTTATACACTAATTTTGAGCTGTATAAACATGAATTCCTAATATTTGAAAGCAAATTCAAGTGAAAACGCTCGGTAAAGTGGCCGGAGTTTTAAATATTATCAGTTTTCTGGTCATTTCCCTGCTTTCCACCTGTAATGTCAGTGATTGAAAACGGCAGGGTATATATTAAGAACCTACTTACGTTTATTTCTAGTGCTTATTACAAGTTGTAAATCATTTCTGGAAACTCGCAATGCGTATTTTAAGAGTTATACCACAACTAGACAGTTTTCTTACAAGTATGTACTGGAACCGTCAGGATAATAACTGATTCACCAAAAGACGCTAGAGAAATTCGGCCTCAATTGTGAGCATAAGCAGTATAGTCCTCACTTACAGTCTTTCTACACTAATTTTGAGCTGTATAAACATGAATTCCTAATATTTGAAAGCAAATTCAAGTGAAAACGCTCGGTAAATTGGCCGGAGTTCTAAATATTATCAGTTTTCTGGTCACTTCCCTGCTTTCCACGGGTAATGTCAGTGATTGAAAACGGCAAGGTATGTAGTAATAATCTACTTACTTTTCTTTCAAGTACTTATTACAAGTTTTAAATCATTTCTGGAAACTCTAATTGCGTATTTTAAGAGTTTTACCACAATTAGAGAGTTTTCTTAGAAGTATGTACTGGAACTGTCAGGATATTAACTGATTCACCAAAAAGACTCTCGAAAATTCGGCCTCAATTGTAAACATAAGCAGTATAGTCCTCACTTACATTCCTTCTACACTAATTTTGAGCTGTATAAACATGAATTCCTAATGTTTGAAAGCAAATTCAAGTGAAAACGCTTGGTAAAGTGACCCTAGTTGTAAATATTATCAGTGTTCTGGTCATTTCCCTGCATTCCACGGGTAATGTCAGTGATTGCAAACGGCAGGGTATGGAGTTAGAACCTACTTACTTTTATTTCAAGGGCTTATTACAAGTTTTATATCATTTCTGGAAATACTAAATGCGTATTTTAAGAGTTATACCACAATTAGACAGTTTTCTTACAAGTATGTACTGGAACCGTTCAGGATAATAACTGATTCACCAAAAGACGCTAGAGAAATTCGGCCTCAATTGTAAACATAAGCAGTATAGTCCTCACTTCCAGTCTTTCTACACTAATTTTGAGCTGTATAGACATGAATTCCTAATATTTGAAAGCAAATTCAAGTGAAAACGCTCGGTAAAGTGGCCGGAGTTGTAAATATTATCAGTGTTCTGGTCATTTCCCTGCTTTCCATGGGTAATGTCAGTGATTGCAAACGGCAGGGTACGTATTAAGAACCTACTTACTTTTATTTCAAGTGCTTATTACAAGTTTTATATCATTTCTGAAAATACTAAATGCGTATTTTAAGAGTTATACCACAATTAGACTGTTTTCTTACAAGTATATACTGGACCATTCAGGATAATAACTGATTCACCAAAAGACGCTATAGAAATTCGGCCTCAATTGTAAACATAAGCTGTATAGTCCTCTCTTACAGTCTTTCTATACTAATTTTTAGATGTATAAACATGAATTCCTAATATTTGAAAGCAAATTCAAGTGAAAACGCTCGGTAAAGTGGCCGGAGTTGTAAATATTATCAGTTTTCTGGTCATTTCCCTGCTTTCCACCTGTAATGTCAGTGATTGAAAACGGCTGGGAATGTAGTTAGAACCTACTTACTTTTATTTCAAGGGCTTATTACAAGTTTTATATCATTTCTGGAAATACTAAATGCGTATTTTAAGAGTTATAGCACAATCAGACAGTTTTCTTACAAGTATGTACTGGAACCATTCAGGATAATAACTGATTCACCAAAAGACGCTAAAGAAATTCGGCCTCAATTGTAAACATAAGCAGTATAGTCCTCACTTCCAGTCTTTCTACACTAATTTTGAGCTGTGTAAACATGAATTCCTAATATTTGAAAGCAAATTCAAGTGAAAACGCTCGGTAAAGTGGCCGGAGTTGTAAATATTATCAGTGTTCTGGTCATTTCCCTGCTTTCCACGGGTAATGTCAGTGATTGCAAACGGCAGGGTACGTATTAAGAACCTACTTACTTTTATTTCAAGTGCTTCTTACAAGTTTTATATCATTTCTGAAAATACTAAATGCGTATTTTAAGAGTTATACCACAATTAGACTGTTTTCTTACAAGTATATACTGGACCATTCAGGGTAATAACTGATTCATCAAAAGACGCTATAGAAATTCGGCCTCAATTGTAAACATAAGCTGTATAGTCCTCTCTTACAGTCTTTCTATACTAATTTTTAGCTGTATAAACATGAATTCCTAATATTTGAAAGCAAATTCAAGTGAAAACGCTCGGTAAAGTGGCCGGAGTTGTAAATATTATCAGTTTTCTGGTCATTTCCCTGCTTTCCACCTGTAATGTCAGTGATTGAAAACGGCAGGGTATGTAGTTAGAACCTACTTACTTTTATTTCAAGGGCTTATTACAAGTTTTATATCATTTCTGGAAATACTAAATGCGTATTTTAAGAGTTATACCACAATTAGACAGTTTTCTTACAAGTATGTACTGGAACCATTCAGGATAATAACTGATTCACCAAAAAGACTCTCGAGAAATTCGGCCTCAATTGTAAACATAAGCAGTATAGTCCTCACTTACATTCCTTCTACACTAATTTTGAGCTTTATAAACATGAATTCCTAATGTTTGAAAGCAAATTCAAGTGAAAACGCTCGGTAAAGTGGCCGGTGTTGTAAATATTATCAGTTTTCTGGTCATTTCCCTGCTTTCCACCTGTAATGTCAGTGATTGAAAACGGCAGGGTATATATTAAGAACCTACTTACTTTTATTTCTAGTGCTTATTACAAGTTTTAAATCATTTCTGGAAAGTCGCAATGCGTATTTTAAGAGTTATGCCACAACTAGACAGTTTTCTTACAAGTATGTACTGGAACGGTCAGGATATTTACTGATTCACCAAAAAGATGCTAGAGAAATTCAGCCTCAATTGTAAACATAAGCAGTATAGTCCTCACTTACAGTCTTTCTACACTAATTTTGAGCTGTATAAACATGAATTCCTAATATTTGAAAGCAAATTTAAGTGAAAACGCTTGGTAAATTGGCCGGAGTTGTAAATATTATCAGTTTTCTGGTCACTTCCCTGCTTTCCACGGGTAATGTCAGTGATTGAAAACGGCAGGGTATGTAGTAATAATCTACTTACTTTTATTTCAAGTACTTATTACAAGTTTTAAATCATTTCTGGAAACTCTAATTGCGTATTTTAAGAGTTTTACCACAATTAGAGAGTTTTCTTACAAGTATGTAATGGAACCGGCAGGATAATAACTGATTCACCAAAAGACGCTAGAGAAATTCGGCCTCATTTGTAAACATAAGCAGTATAGTCCTCACTTACATTCCTTCTACACTAATTTTGAGCTGTATAAACATGAATTCCTAATGTTTGAAAGCAAATTCAAGTGAAAACGCTTGGTAAAGTGGCCGGAGTTGTAAATATTATCAGTGTTCTGGTCATTTCCCTGCATTCCACGGGTTATGTCAGTGATTGCAAACGGCAGGGTATGTAGTTAGAACCTACTTACTTTTATTTCAAGGGCTTATTACAAGTTTTATATCATTTCTGGAAATACTAAATGCTTATTTTAAGAGTTATACCACAATTAGACAGTTTTCTTACAAGTATGTACTGGAACCGTTCAGGATAATAACTGATTCACCAAAAGACGCTAGAGAAATTGGGCCTCAATTGTAAACATAAGCAGTATAGTCCTCACTTCCAGTATTTCTACACTAATTTTGAGCTGTATAAACATGAATTCCTAATATTTGAAAGCAAATTCAAGTGAAAACGCTCGGTAAAGTGGCCGGAGTTGTAAATATTATCAGTTTTCTGGTCATTTCCCTGCTTTCCACCTGTAATGTCAGTGATTGCAAACGGCAGGGTATGTAGTTAGAACCTACTTACTTTTATTTCAAGGGCTTATTACAAGTTTTATATGATTTCTGGAAATACTAAATGCGTATTTTAAGAGTTATACCACAATTAGACAGTTTTCTTACAAGTATGTACTGGAACCATTCAGGATAATAACTGATTCACCAAAAGACGCTAGAGAAATTCGGCCTCAATTGTAAACATAAGCAGTATAGTCCTCACTTCCAGTCTTTCTACACTAATTTTGAGCTGTGTAAACATGAATTCCTAATATTTGAAAGCAAATTCAAGTGAAAACGCTCGCTAAAGTGGCCGCAGTTGTAAATATTATCAGTTTTCTGGTCACTTCCCTGCTTTCCACGGGTAATGTCAGTGATTGAAAACGGCAGGGTATGTAGTAATAATCTACTTACTTTTATTTCAAGTACTTATTACAAGTTTTAAATCATTTCTGGAAACTCTAATTGCGTATTTTAAGAGTTTTACCACAATTAGAGAGTTTTCTTACAAGTATGTACTGGAACCGGCAGGATAGTAACTGATTCACCAAAAAGACGCTAGAGAAATTCGGCCTCAATTGTAAACATCAGCAGTATAGTCCTCACTTCCAGTCTTTCTACACTAATTTTGAGATGTATAAACATGAATTCCTAATATTTGAAACAAATTCAAGTGAAAACGCTCGGTAAAGTGGCCGGAGTTGTAAATATTATCAGTTTTCTGGTTACTTCCCTGCTTTCCACGGGTAATGTCAGTGATTGAAAACGGCAGGGTATGTAGTAATAATTTAATTACTTTTATTTCAAGTACTTATTACAAGTTTTAAATCATTTCTGGAAACTCTAATTGCGTATTTTAAGAGTTTTACCACAATTAGAGAGTTTTCTTACAAGTATGTACTGGAACCGTCAGGATATTAACTGATTCACCAAAAAGACTCTCGAGAAATTCGGCTTCAATTGTAAACATAAGCAGTATAGTCCTCACTTACATTCCTTCTACACTAATTTTGAGCTGTATAAACATGAATTCCTAATGTTTGAAAGCAAATTCAAGTGAAAACGCTCGGTAAAGTGGCCGGAGTTGTAAATATTATCAGAGTTCTGGTCATTTCCCTGCATTCCACTGGTTATGTCAGTGATTGCAAACGGCAGGGTATGTAGTTAGAACCTACTTACTTTTATTTCAAGGGCTTATTACAAGTTTTATATCATTTCTGGAAATACTAAATGCTTATTTTAAGAGTTATACCACAATTAGACAGTTTTCTTACAAGTATGTACTGGAACCGTTCAGGATAATAACTGATTCACCAAAAGACGCTAGAGAAATTCGGCCTCAATTGTAAACATAAGCAGTATAGTCCTCACTTCCAGTATTTCTACACTAATTTTGAGCTGTATAAACATGAATTCCTAATATTTGAAAGCAAATTCAAGTGAAAACGCTCGGTAAAGTGGCCGGAGTTGTAAATATTATCAGTTTTCTGGTCATTTCCCTGCTTTCCACCTGTAATGTCAGTGATTGCAAACGGCAGGGTATGTAGTTAGAACCTACTTACTTTTATTTCAAGGGCTTATTACAAGTTTTATATGATTTCTGGAAATACTAAATGCGTATTTAAAGAGTTATACCACAATTAGACAGTTTTCTTACAAGTATGTACTGGAACCATTCAGGATAATAACTGATTCACCAAAAGACGCTAGAGAAATTCGGCCTCAATTGTAAACATAAGCAGTATAGTCCTCACTTCCAGTCTTTCTACACTAATTTTGAGCTGTGTAAACATGAATTCCTAATATTTGAAAGCAAATTCAAGTGAAAACGCTCGCTAAAGTGGCCGCAGTTGTAAATATTATCAGTTTTCTGGTCACTTCCCTGCTTTCCACGGGTAATGTCAGTGATTGAAAACGGCAGGGTATGTAGTAATAATCTACTTACTTTTATTTCAAGTACTTATTACAAGTTTTAAATCATTTCTGGAAACTCTAATTGCGTATTTTAAGAGTTTTACCACAATTAGAGAGTTTTCTTACAAGTATGTACTGGAACCGGCAGGATAGTAACTGATTCACCAAAAAGACGCTAGAGAAATTCGGCCTCAATTGTAAACATCAGCAGTATAGTCCTCACTTCCAGTCTTTCTACACTAATTTTGAGATGTATAAACATGAATTCCTAATATTTGAAACAAATTCAAGTGAAAACGCTCGGTAAAGTGGCCGGAGTTGTAAATATTATCAGTTTTCTGGTTACTTCCCTGCTTTCCACGGGTAATGTCAGTGATTGAAAACGGCAGGGTATGTAGTAATAATTTAATTACTTTTATTTCAAGTACTTATTACAAGTTTTAAATCATTTCTGGAAACTCTAATTGCGTATTTTAAGAGTTTTACCACAATTAGAGAGTTTTCTTACAAGTATGTACTGGAACCGTCAGGATATTAACTGATTCACCAAAAAGACTCTCGAGAAATTCGGCTTCAATTGTAAACATAAGCAGTATAGTCCTCACTTACATTCCTTCTACACTAATTTTGAGCTGTATAAACATGAATTCCTAATGTTTGAAAGCAAATTCAAGTGAAAACGCTCGGTAAAGTGGCCGGAGTTGTAAATATTATCAGAGTTCTGGTCATTTCCCTGCATTCCACTGGTTATGTCAGTGATTGCACACGGCAGGGTATTTAGTTAGAACCTACTTACTTTTATTTCAAGGGCTTATTACAAGTTTTATATCATTTCTGGAAATACTAAATGCTTATTTTAAGAGTTATACCACAATTAGACAGTTTTCTTACAAGTATGTACTGGAACCGTTCAGGATAATAACTGATTCACCAAAAGACGCTAGAGAAATTCGGCCTCAATTGTAAACATAAGCAGTATAGTCCTCACTTCCAGTCTTTCTACACTAATTTTGAGCTGTATAAACATGAATTCCTAATATTTGAAAGCAAATTCAAGTGAAAACGCTCGGTAAAGTGGCCGGAGTTGTAAATATTATCAGTTTTCTGGTCATTTCCCTGCATTCCACGGGTTATGTCAGTGATTGCAAACGGCAGGGTATGTAGTTAGAACCTACTTACTTTTATTTCAAGGGCTTATTACAAGTTTTATATCATTTCTGGAAATACTAAATGCGTATTTTAAGAGTTATACCACAATTAGACAGTTTTCTTACAAGTATGTACTGGAACCATTCAGGATAATAACTGATTCACCAAAAGACGCTAGAGAAATTCGGCCTCAATTGTAAACATAAGCAGTATAGTCCTCACTTCCAGTCTTTCTACACTAATTTTGAGCTGTGTAAACATGAATTCCTAATATTTGAAAGCAAATTCAAGTGAAAACGCTCGGTAAAGTGGCCGGAGTTGTAAATATTATCAGTTTTCTGGTCACTTCCCTGCTTTCCACGGGTAATGTCAGTGATTGAAAACGGCAGGGTATGTAGTAATAATCTACTTACTTTTATTTCAAGTACTTATTACAAGTTTTAAATCATTTCTGGAAACTCTAATTGCGTATTTTAAGAGTTTTACCACAATTAGAGAGTTTTCTTACAAGTATGTACTGGAACCGTCAGGATATTAACTGATTCAGCAAAAAGACTCTCGAGAAATTCGGCCTCAATTGTAAACATAAGCAGTATAGTCCTCACTTACATTCCTTCTACACTAATTTTGAGCTTTATAAACATGAATTCCTAATGTTTGAAAGCAAATTCAAGTGAAAACGCTCGGTAAAGTGGCCGGTGTTGTAAATATTATCAGTTTTCTGGTCATTTCCCTGCTTTCCACCTGTAATGTCAGTGATTGAAAACGGCAGGGTATATATTAAGAACCTACTTACTTTTATTTCTAGTGCTTATTACAAGTTTTAAATCATTTCTGGAAAGTCGCAATGCGTATTTTAAGAGTTATACCACAAGTAGACAGTTTTCTTACAAGTATGTACTGGAACCGTCAGGATATTTACTGATTCACCAAAAAGATGCTAGAGAAATTCGGCCTCAATTGTAAACATAAGCAGCATAGTCCTCACTTACAGTCTTTCTACACTAATTTTGAGCTGTATAAACATGAATTCCTAATATTTGAAAGCAAATTTAAGTGAAAACGCTCGGTAAATTGGCCGGAGTTGTAAATATTATCAGTTTTCTGGTCACTTCCCTGCTTTCCACGGGTAATGTCAGTGATTGAAAACGGCAGGGTATGTAGTAATAATCTACTTACTTTTATTTCAAGTACTTATTACAAGTTTTAAATCATTTCTGGAAACTCTAATTGCGTATTTTAAGAGTTTTACCACAATTAGAGAGTTTTCTTACAAGTATGTAATGGAACCGGCAGGATAATAACTGATTCACCAAAAGACGCTAGAGAAATTCGGCCTCAATTGTAAACATAAGCTGTATAGTCCTCTCTTACAGTCTTTTTATACTAATTTTTAGCTGTATAAACATGAATTCCTAATATTTGAAAGCAAATTCAAGTGAAAACGCTCGGTAAAGTGGCCGGAGTTGTAAATATTATCAGTTTTCTGGTCATTTCCCTGCTTTCCACCTGTAATGTCAGTGATTGAAAACGGCAGGGTATGTAGTTAGAACCTACTTACTTTTATTTCAAGGGCTTATTACAAGTTTTATATCATTTCTGGAAATACTAAATGCGTATTTTAAGAGTTATACCACAATTAGACAGTTTTCTTACAAGTATGTACTGGAACCATTCAGAATAATAACTGATTCACCAAAAGACGCTAGAGAAATTCGGCCTCAATTGTAAACATAAGCAGTATAGTCCTCACTTCCAGTCTTTCTACACTAATTTTGAGCTGTGTAAACATGAATTCCTAATATTTGAAAGCAAATTCAAGTGAAAACGCTCGGTAAAGTGGCCGGAGTTGTAAATATTATCAGTTTTCTGGTCACTTCCCTGCTTTCCACGGGTAATGTCAGTGATTGAAAACGGCAGGGTATGTAGTAATAATCTACTTACTTTTATTTCAAGTACTTATTACAAGTTTTAAATCATTTCTGGAAACTCTAATTGCGTATTTTAAGAGTTTTACCACAATTAGAGAGTTTTCTTACAAGTATGTACTGGAACCGTCAGGATATTAACTGATTCACCAAAAAGATGCTAGAGAAATTCGGCCTCAATTGTAAACAAAAGCAGTATAGTCCTCACTTACATTCCTTCTACACTAATTTTGAGCTGTATAAACATGAATTCCTAATGTTTGAAAGCAAATTCAAGTGAAAACGCTCGGTAAGTGGCCGGTGTTGTAAATATTATCAGTGTTCTGGTCATTTCCCTGCATTCCACGGGTAATGTCAGTGATTGCAAACGGCAGGGAATGTAGTTAGAACCTACTTACTTTTATTTCAAGGGCTTATTACAAGTTTTATATCATTTCTGGAAATACTAAATGCTTATTTTAAGAGTTATACCACAATTAGACAGTTTTCTTACAAGTATGTACTGGAACCGTTCAGGATAATAACTGATTCACCAAAAGACGCTAGAGAAATTCGGCCTCAATTGTAAACATAAGCAGTATAGTCCTCACTTCCAGTCTTTCTACACTAATTTTGAGCTGTATAAACATGAATTCCTAATATTTGAAAGCAAATTCAAGTGAAAACGCTCGGTAAAGTGGCCGGAGTTGTAAATATTATCAGTTTTCTGGTCACTTCCCTGCTTTCCACGGGTAATGTCAGTGATTGAAAACGGCAGGGTATGTAGTAATAATCTACTTACTTTTATTTCAAGTACTTATTACAAGTTTTAAATCACTTCTGGAAACTCTAATTGCGTATTTTAAGAGTTTTACCACAATTAGAGAGTTTTCTTACAAGTATGTACTGGAACCGTCAGGATATTAACTGATTCACCAAAAAGACTCTCGAGAAATTCGGCCTCAATTGTAAACATAAGCAGTACATTCCTTCTACACTAATTTTGAGCTGTATAAACATAAATTCCTAATGTTTGAAAGCAAATTCAAGTGAAAACGCTCGGTAAATTGGCCGGAGTTGTAAATATTATCAGTTTTCTGGTCATTTCCCTGCTTTCCACCTGTAATGTCAGTGATTGAAAACGGCAGGGTATATATTAAGAACCTATTTACTTTTATTTGTAGTGCTTATTACAAGTTTTAAATCATTTCTGGAAACTCGCAATGCGTATTTTAAGAGTTATACCACAACTAGACAGTTTCTTACAAGTATGTACTGGAACCGTCAGGATATTTACTGATTCACCAAAAAGATGCTAGAGAAATTCGGCCTTAATTGTAAACATAAGCAGTATAGTCCTCACTTCCAGTCTTTCTACACTAATTTTGAGCTGTATAAACATGAATTCCTAATATTTGAAAGCAAATTCAAGTGAAAACGCTCGGTAAAGTGGCCGGAGTTGTAAATATTATCAGTTTTCTGGTCACTTCCCTGCTTTCCACGGGTAATGTCAGTGATTGAAAACGGCAGGGTATGTAGTAATAATCTACTTACTTTTATTTCAAGTACTTATTACAAGTTTTAAATCACTTCTGGAAACTCTAATTGCGTATTTTAAGAGTTTTACCACAATTAGAGAGTTTTCTTACAAGTATGTACTGGAACCGTCAGGATATTAACTGATTCACCAAAAGACGCTAGAGAAATTCGGCCTCAATTGTAAACATAAGCAGTATAGTCCTCACTTACATTCCTTCTACACTAATTTTGAGCTGTATAAACATGAATTCCTAATGTTTGAAAGCAAATTCAAGTGAAAACGCTCGGTAAAGTGGCCGGTGTTGTAAATATTATCAGTTTTCTGGTCATTTCCCTGCTTTCCACCTGTAATGTCAGTGATTGAAAACGGCAGGGTATATATTAAGAACCTACTTACTTTTATTTCTAGTGCTTATTACAAGTTTTAAATCATTTCTGGAAAGTCGCAATGCGTATTTTAAGAGTTATACCACAAGTAGACAGTTTTCTTACAAGTATGTACTGGAACCGTCAGGATATTTACTGATTCACCAAAAAGATGCTAGAGAAATTCGGCCTCAATTGTAAACATAAGCAGCATAGTCCTCACTTACAGTCTTTCTACACTAATTTTGAGCTGTATAAACATGAATTCCTAATATTTGAAAGCAAATTTAAGTGAAAACGCTCGGTAAATTGGCCGGAGTTGTAAATATTATCAGTTTTCTGGTCACTTCCCTGCTTTCCACGGGTAATGTCAGTGATTGAAAACGGCAGGGTATGTAGTAATAATCTACTTACTTTTATTTCAAGTACTTATTACAAGTTTTAAATCACTTCTGGAAACTCTAATTGCGTATTTTAAGAGTTTTACCACAATTAGAGAGTTTTCTTACAAGTATGTAATGGAACCGGCAGGATAATAACTGATTCACCAAAAGACGCTAGAGAAATTCGGCCTCAATTGTAAACATAAGCTGTATAGTCCTCTCTTACAGTCTTTTTATACTAATTTTTAGCTGTATAAACATGAATTCCTAATATTTGAAAGCAAATTCAAGTGAAAACGCTCGGTAAAGTGGCCGGAGTTGTAAATATTATCAGTTTTCTGGTCATTTCCCTGCTTTCCACCTGTAATGTCAGTGATTGAAAACGGCAGGGTATGTAGTTAGAACCTACTTACTTTTATTTCAAGGGCTTATTACAAGTTTTATATCATTTCTGGAAATACTAAATGCGTATTTTAAGAGTTATACCACAATTAGACAGTTTTCTTACAAGTATGTACTGGAACCATTCAGAATAATAACTGATTCACCAAAAGACGCTAGAGAAATTCGGCCTCAATTGTAAACATAAGCAGTATAGTCCTCACTTCCAGTCTTTCTACACTAATTTTGAGCTGTGTAAACATGAATTCCTAATATTTGAAAGCAAATTCAAGTGAAAACGCTCGGTAAAGTGGCCGGAGTTGTAAATATTATCAGTTTTCTGGTCACTTCCCTGCTTTCCACGGGTAATGTCAGTGATTGAAAACGGCAGGGTATGTAGTAATAATCTACTTACTTTTATTTCAAGTACTTATTACAAGTTTTAAATCATTTCTGGAAACTCTAATTGCGTATTTTAAGAGTTTTACCACAATTAGAGAGTTTTCTTACAAGTATGTACTGGAACCGTCAGGATATTAACTGATTCACCAAAAAGATGCTAGAGAAATTCGGCCTCAATTGTAAACAAAAGCAGTATAGTCCTCACTTACATTCCTTCTACACTAATTTTGAGCTGTATAAACATGAATTCCTAATGTTTGAAAGCAAATTCAAGTGAAAACGCTCGGTAAGTGGCCGGTGTTGTAAATATTATCAGTGTTCTGGTCATTTCCCTGCATTCCACGGGTAATGTCAGTGATTGCAAACGGCAGGGAATGTAGTTAGAACCTACTTACTTTTATTTCAAGGGCTTATTACAAGTTTTATATCATTTCTGGAAATACTAAATGCTTATTTTAAGAGTTATACCACAATTAGACAGTTTTCTTACAAGTATGTACTGGAACCGTTCAGGATAATAACTGATTCACCAAAAGACGCTAGAGAAATTCGGCCTCAATTGTAAACATTAGCAGTATAGTCCTCACTTCCAGTCTTTCTACACTAATTTTGAGCTGTATAAACATGAATTCCTAATATTTGAAAGCAAATTCAAGTGAAAACGCTCGGTAAAGTGGCCGGAGTTGTAAATATTATCAGTTTTCTGGTCACTTCCCTGCTTTCCACGGGTAATGTCAGTGATTGAAAACGGCAGGGTATGTAGTAATAATCTACTTACTTTTATTTCAAGTACTTATTACAAGTTTTAAATCACTTCTGGAAACTCTAATTGCGTATTTTAAGAGTTTTACCACAATTAGAGAGTTTTCTTACAAGTATGTACTGGAACCGTCAGGATATTAACTGATTCACCAAAAAGACTCTCGAGAAATTCGGCCTCAATTGTAAACATAAGCAGTACATTCCTTCTACACTAATTTTGAGCTGTATAAACATAAATTCCTAATGTTTGAAAGCAAATTCAAGTGAAAACGCTCGGTAAATTGGCCGGAGTTGTAAATATTATCAGTTTTCTGGTCATTTCCCTGCTTTCCACCTGTAATGTCAGTGATTGAAAACGGCAGGGTATATATTAAGAACCTATTTACTTTTATTTGTAGTGCTTATTACAAGTTTTAAATCATTTCTGGAAACTCGCAATGCGTATTTTAAGAGTTATACCACAACTAGACAGTTTCTTACAAGTATGTACTGGAACCGTCAGGATATTTACTGATTCACCAAAAAGATGCTAGAGAAATTCGGCCTTAATTGTAAACATAAGCAGTATAGTCCTCACTTCCAGTCTTTCTACACTAATTTTGAGCTGTATAAACATGAATTCCTAATATTTGAAAGCAAATTCAAGTGAAAACGCTCGGTAAAGTGGCCGGAGTTGTAAATATTATCAGTTTTCTGGTCACTTCCCTGCTTTCCACGGGTAATGTCAGTGATTGAAAACGGCAGGGTATGTAGTAATAATCTACTTACTTTTATTTCAAGTACTTATTACAAGTTTTAAATCACTTCTGGAAACTCTAATTGCGTATTTTAAGAGTTTTACCACAATTAGAGAGTTTTCTTACAAGTATGTACTGGAACCGTCATGATATTAACTGATTCACCAAAAGACGCTAGAGAAATTCGGCCTCAATTGTAAACATAAGCAGTATAGTCCTCACTTACATTCCTTCTACACTAATTTTGAGCTGTATAAACATGAATTCCTAATGTTTGAAAGCAAATTCAAGTGAAAACTTTGGTAAAGTGGCCGGAGTTGTAAATATTATCAGTGTTCTGGTCATTTCCCTGCATTCCACGGGTAATGTCAGTGATTGCAAACGGCAGGGTATGTAGTTACAACCTACTTACTTTTATTTCAAGTGCTTATTACAAGTTTTATATCATTTCTGAAAATACTAAATGCGTATTTTAAGAGTTATACCACAATTAGACTGTTTTCTTACAAGAATATACTGGACCATTCAGGATAATAACTGATTCACCAAAAGACGCTATAGAAATTCGGCCTCAATTGTAAACATAAGCAGTATAGTCCTCTCTTACAGTCTTTCTATACTAATTTTTAGCTGTATAAACATGAATTCCTAGTATTTGAAAGCAAATTCAAGTGAAAACGCTCGGTAAAGTGGCCGGAGTTGTAAATATTATCAGTTATCTGGTCACTTCCCTGTTTTCCACGGGTAATGGCAGTGATTGAAAACGGGAGGGTATGTACTTAGAACCTACTTACTTTTATTTCAAGTACTTATTACAAGTTTTAAATCATTTCTGGAAACTCTAATTGCGTATTTTAAGATTTATACCACAATTTGAGAGTTTTCTTACAAGTATGTACTGGAAACGTCAGGATATTAACTGATTCACCAAAAAGACTCTCGAGAAATTCGGCCTCAATTGTAAACATAAGCAGTATAGTCCTCTCTTACAGTCTTTATACACTAATTTTGAGCTGTATAAACATGAATTCCTAATATTTGAAAGCAAATTCAAGTGAAAACGCTCGGTAAAGTGGCCAGAGTTGTAAATATTATCAGTTTTCTGGTCATTTCCCTGCTTTCCACCTGTAATGTCAGTGATTTAAAACGGCAGGGTATATATTAAGAACCTACTTACGTTTATTTCTAGTGCTTATTACAAGTTTTAAATCATTTCTGGAAACTCGCAATGCGTATTTTAAGAGTTATACCACTACTAGACAGTTTTCTTACAAGTATGTACTGGAACCGTCAGGATATTTACTGATTCACCAAAAAGATGCTAGAGAAATTGGGCCTCAATTGTAAACATAAGCAGTATAGTCCTCACTTACAGTCTTTCTACACTAATTTTGAGCTGTATAAACATGAATTCCTAATATTTGAAAGGAAATTCAAGTGAAATCGCTCGGTAAGGTGGCCGCAGTTGTAAATATTATCAGTTTTCTGGTCATTTCCTTTCTTTCCAAGGGTAATGTCTGCGATTGAAAACAGCAGGAAATGTAGAAAGAATATACTTACTTTTATTTCAAGTGTTTAATACAACTTTTTAATCGTTTCTGGAAATTCTAAATGCGTATTTTAGGGTTTTACCATCATTAGAGAGTTTAATTACAAGTACGTACTGGAACCTTAGGATATTACCTGATACACCAAAAAGTCGCTAGAGAAATTCGGCCTCAATTGTAAACATAAGCAGTATAGTCCTCACTTACAGTCTTTCTACACTAACTTTGAGCGGTATAAACATGAATTCCTAGTATTTGAAAGCAAATTCAAGTGAAAACGCTAGCTAAAGTGGCTGGAGTTGTAAATATTATCAGTATTCTGGTCATTTCCCTGCTTTCAACGGGTAATGTCAGTGATTGAAAACGGCAGGGTATGAAGTAATAACCAACTTACATTTATTTCAAGTGTTTATTACAAGATTTTAATCATTCCTGGAAACTCTAAATGCGTATTTTAAGAGTTATACCACAATTAGAGAGTTTTTTAGTAGTATGTGATGGAACCGTCAGGATATTAACTGATTCACCAAAAAGACGCTAGAGAATTTCGGCCTCAATTGTAAACATAAAGAGTATAGTCCTCACTTACAGTCTTTCTACACTAATCTTGAGCTGTATAAATATGAATTCCTAATATTTGAAAGCAAATTCAAGTGAAAATGCTCGGTAAAGTGGCCGGAGTTGTAAATATTATCAGTTTTCTGGTCATTTCCCTGCTTTCCACTGGTAATGTCAGTGATTGAAAACGGCAAGATATGAAGTAATAATCTACTTACTTTTTTCAAGTGCTTATTTCAAGTTTTCAATCATTTCTGGAAACTCTAAATGCGTATTTTAAGAGTTATATTACAATTAGACAGTTTTCTTACAAGTACATACTGGAACCGTGAGGATATTAACTGATTCACCAAAAAGACGCTAGAGAATTTCGGCCTCAATTGTAAACATAAGCAGTATAGTCCTCACTTACAGTCTTTCTACACTAATTTTGAGCAGTATAAACATGAATTCCTAATATTTGAAAGCAAATTCAAGTGAAAACGCTCCCTAAAGTGGCCGGAGTTGTAAATATTATCAGTTTTCTGGTCATTTCCCTGCTTTCCACGGGTAATGTCAGTGATTGAAAACGGCAGGGTACGTAGTTAGAACCTACTTACTTTTATTTTAAGTGCTTATTACAAGTTTTAAATCATTTCTGGAAACTCTAATTATGTATTTTAAGAGTTATACCACAAATAGACTTTTTTCTTACAAGTATGTACTGGAACTGTCAGGATATTAACTGATTCACCAAAAAGACTCTAGAGATATTCGGCCTCAGTTGTAAACATAAGCAGTATAGTCCTCACTTACAGTCTTTCTACACTAATTTTGAGCTGAGTAAACATGAATTCCTAATATTTGAAAGCAAATTCAAGTGAAAACGCTCGGTAAAGTGGCCGGAGTTGTAAATATTATCAGTTTTCTGGTCATTTCCCTGCTTTCCACGGGTAATGTCAGTGATTGAAATGGCAGGGTTTGTAGTAATAATCTACTTACTTTTCTTTCCAGTGCTTATTACAAGTTTTAAACCATTTCTGGAAACACTAATTGCGTATTTTAAGAGTTTTACCACAATTAGACTGTTTTCTTACAAGTATGTACTGGATCCGTAGGATATTACCTGATTCAACAAAAAGGCGCTCCAGAGACTCGGACTCAATTGTAAACATAAGCAGTATAGTCCTCAATTATAGTCTTTCTACACTAATTTTGAGCTGTATAAACATGAATTCCTAGTATTTGAAAACAAATTCAAGTGAAAACGCTCCCTAAAGTGCCCGGAGTTGTAAATATTATCAGTTTTCTGGTCATTTCCCTGCTTTCCACCTGTAATGTCAGTGATTGAAAACGGCAGGGTATATATTAAGAACCTACTTACTTTTATTTCTAGTGCTTATTACAAGTTTTAAATCATTTCTGGAAAGTCGCAATGCGTATTTTAAGAGTTATACCACAACTAGACAGTTTTCTTACAAGTATGTACTGGAACCGTCAGGATATTTACTGATTCACCAAAAAGATGCTAGAGAAATTGGGCCTCAATTGTAAACATAAGCAGTATAGTCCTCACTTACAGTCTTTCTACACTAATTTTGAGCTGTATAAACATGAATTCCTAATATTTGAAAACAAATTCAAGTGAAAACGCTCGGTAAATTGGCCGGAGTTGTAAATATTATCAGTTTTCTGGTCACTTCCCTGCTTTCCATGGGTAATGTCAGTGATTGAAAACGGCAGGGTATGTAGTAATAATCTACTTACTTTTATTTCAAGTACTTATTACAAGTTTTAAATCATTTCTGGAAACTCTAATTGCGTATTTTAAGAGTTTTACCACAATTAGAGAGTTTTCTTACAAGTATGTACTGGAACCGTCAGGATATTAACTGATTCACCAAAAAGACTCTCGAGAAATTCGGCTTCAATTGTAAACATAAGCAGTATAGTCCTCACTTACATTCCTTCTACACTAATTTTGAGCTGTATAAACATGAATTCCTAATGTTTGAAAGCAAATTCAAGTGAAAACGCTTGGTAAAGTGGCCGGAGTTGTAAATATTATCAGTGTTCTGGTCATTTCCCTGCATTCCACGGGTAATGTCAGTGATTGCAAACGGCAGGGTATGTAGTTAGAACCTACTTACTTTTATTTCAAGGGCTTATTACAAGTTTTATATCATTTCTGGAAATACTAAATGCTTATTTTAAGAGTTATACCACAATTAGACAGTTTTCTTACAAGTATGTACTGGAACCGTTCAGGATAATAACTGATTCACCAAAAGACGCTAGAGAAATTCGGCCTCAATTGTAAACATAAGCAGTATAGTCCTCACTTCCAGTCTTTCTACACTAATTTTTATCTGTATAAACATGAATTCCTAATATTTGAAAGCAAATTCAAGTGAAAACGCTCGGTAAAGTGGCCGGAGTTGTAAATATTATCAGTTTTCTGGTCACTTCCCTGCTTTACACGGGTAATGTCAGTGATTGAAAATGGCAGGGTATGTAGTAATAATCTACTTACTTTTATTTCAAGTACTTATTACAAGTTTTAAATCATTTCTGGAAACTCTAATTGCGTATTTTAAGAGTTTTACCACAATTAGAGAGTTTTCTTACAAGTATGTACTGGAACCGTCAGGATATTAACTGATTCACCAAAAAGACTCTCGAGAAATTCGGCCTCAATTGTAAACATAAGCAGTACATTCCTTCTACACTAATTTTGAGCTGTATAAACATGAATTCCTAATATTTGAAAGGAAATTCAAGTGAAAACGCTCGGAAAGGTGGCCGCAGTTGTAAATATTATCAGTTTTCTCGTCATTTCCTTTCTTTCCAAGGGTAATGTCTGCGATTGAAAACAGCAGGAAATGTAGAAAGAATATACTTACTTTTATTTCAAGTGTTTAATACAACTTTTTAATCGTTTCTGGAAATTGTAAATGCGTATTTTAGGGTTTTACCATCATTAGAGAGTTTAATTACAAGTACGTACTGGAACCTTAGGATATTACCTGATGCACCAAAAAGTCGCTAGAGAAATTCGGCCTCAATTGTAAACATAAGCAGTATAGTCCTCACTTACAGTCTTTCTACACTAACTTTGAGCGGTATAAACATGAATTCCTAGTATTTGAAAGCAAATTCAAGTGAAAACGCTAGCTAAAGTGGCTGGAGTTGTAAATATTATCAGTATTCTGGTCATTTCCCTGCTTTCAACGGGTAATGTCAGTGATTGAAAACGGCAGGGTATGTAGTAATAACAAACTTACATTTATTTCAAGTGTTTATTACAAGATTTTAATCATTCCTGGAAATTCTAAATGCGTATTTTAAGAGTTATACCACAATTAGAGAGTTTTTTAGTAGTATGTGATGGAACCGTCAGGATATTAACTGATTCACCAAAAAGACGCTAGAGAATTTCTGCCTCAATTGTAAACATAAGGAGTATAGTCCTCACTTACAGTCTTTCTACACTAATCTTGAGCTGTATAAATATGAATTCCTAATATTTGAAAGCAAATTCAAGTGAAAATGCTCGGTAAAGTGGCCGGAGTTGTAAGTATTATCAGTTTTCTGGTCATTTCCCTGCTTTCCACTGGTAATGTCAGTGATTGAAAACGGCAAGATATGAAGTAATAATGTACTTACTTTTTTCAAGTGCTTATTTCAAGTTTTCAATCATTTCTGGAAACTCTAAATGCGTATTTTAAGAGTTATATTACAATTAGACAGTTTTCTTACAAGTACATACTGGAACCGTCAGGATATTAACTGATTCACCAAAAAGACGCTAGAGAATTTCGGCCTCAATTGTAAACATAAGCAGTATAGTCCTCACTTACAGTCTTTCTACACTAATTTTGAGCAGTATAAACATGAATTCCTAATATTTGAAAGCAAATTCAAGTGAAAACGCTCCCTAAAGTGGCCGGAGTTGTAAATATTATCAGTTTTCTGGTCATTTCCCTGCTTTCCACGGGTAATGTCAGTGATTGAAAACGGCAGGGTACGTAGTTAGAACCTACTTACTTTTATTTCAAGTGCTTATTACAAGTTTTAAATCATTTCTGGAAGCGCTAATTATGTATTTTAAGAGTTATACCACAAATAGACTTTTTTCTTACAAGTATGTACTGGAACTGTCAGGATATTAACTGATTCACCAAAAAGACTCTAGAGATATTCGGCCTCAGTTGTAAACATAAGCAGTATAGTCCTCACTTACAGTCTTTCTACACTAATTTTGAGCTGAGTAAACATGAATTCCTAATATTTGAAAGCAAATTCAAGTGAAAACGCTCGGTAAAGTGGCCGGAGTTGTAAATATTATCAGTTTTCTGGTCATTTCCCTGCTTTCCACGGGTAATGTCAGTGATTGAAATGGCAGGGTTTGTAGTAATAATCTACTTACTTTTCTTTCCAGTGCTTATTACAAGTTTTAAACCATTTCTGGAAACACTAATTGCGTATTTTAAGAGTTTTACCACAATTAGACTGTTTTCTTACAAGTATGTACTGGATCCGTAGGATATTACCTGATTCAACAAAAAGACGCTCCAGAGACTCGGACTCAATTGTAAACATAAGCAGTATAGTCCTCACTTACAGTCTTTCTACACTAATTTTGAGCTGTATAAACATGAATTCCTAGTATTTGAAAGCAAATTCAAGTGAAAACGCTCCCTAAAGTGCCCGGAGATGTAAATATTATCAGTTTTCTGGTCATTTCCCTGCTTTCCACCTGTAATGTCAGTGATTGAAAACGGCAGGGTATATATTAAGAACCTACTTACTTTTATTTCTAGTGCTTATTACAAGTTTTAAATCATTTCTGGAAAGTCGCAATGCGTATTTTAAGAGTTATACCACAACTAGACAGTTTTCTTACAAGTATGTACTGGAACCGTCAGGATATTTACTGATTCACCAAAAAGATGCTAGAGAAATTGGGCCTCAATTGTAAACATAAGCAGTATAGTCCTCACTTACAGTCTTTCTACACTAATTTTGAGCTGTATAAACATGAATTCCTAATATTTGAAAGCAAATTCAAGTGAAAACGCTCGGTAAATTGGCCGGAGTTGTAAATATTATCAGTTTTCTGGTCACTTCCCTGCTTTCCATGGGTAATGTCAGTGATTGAAAACGGCAGGGTATGTAGTAATAATCTACTTACTTTTATTTCAAGTACTTATTACAAGTTTTAAATCATTTCTGGAAACTCTAATTGCGTATTTTAAGAGTTTTACCACAATTAGAGAGTTTTCTTACAAGTATGTACTGGAACCGTCAGCATATTAACTGATTCACCAAAAAGACTCTCGAGAAATTCGGACTCAATTGTAAACATAAGCAGTATAGTCCTCACTTACATTCCTTCTACACTAATTTTGAGCTGTATAAACATGAATTCCTAATGTTTGAAAGCAAATTCAAGTGAAAACGCTTGGTAAAGTGGCCGGAGTTGTAAATATTATCAGTGTTCTGGTCATTTCCCTGCATTCCACGGGTAATGTCAGTGATTGCAAACGGCAGGGTATGTAGTTAGAACCTACTTACTTTTATTTCAAGTGCTTATTACAAGTTTTATATCATTTCTGAAAATACTAAATGCGTATTTTAAGAGTTATACCACAATTAGACTGTTTTCTTACAAGTATATACTGGACCATTCAGGATAATAACTGATTCACCAAAAGACGCTATAGAAATTCGGCCTCAATTGTAAACATAAGCAGTATAGTCCTCTCTTACAGTCTTTCTATACTAATTTTTAGCTGTATAAACATGAATTCCTAAAATTTGAAAGCAAATTCAAGTGAAAACGCTCGGTAAAGTGGCCGGAGTTGTAAATATTATCAGTTTTCTGGTCATTTCCCTGCTTTCCACCTGTAATGTCAGTGATTGAAAACGGCAGGGTATATATTAAGAACCTACTTACTTTTATTTCTAGTGCTTATTACAAGTTTTAAATCATTTCTGGAAACTCGCAATGCGTATTTTAAGAGTTATACCACAACTAGACAGTTTTCTTACAAGTATGTACTGGAACCGTCAGGATATTTACTGATTCACCAAAAAGATGCTAGAGAAATTCGGCCTCAATTGTAAACATAAGCAGTATAGTCCTCACTTACAGTCTTTCTACACTAATTTTGAGCTGTATAAACATGAATTCCTAATATTTGAAAGCAAATTTAAGTGAAAACTCTCGGTAAAGTGGCCGGAGTTGTAAATATTATCAGTTATCTGGTCACTCTCCTGTTTTCCACGGGTAATGGCAGTGATTGAAAACGGCAGGGTATGTAGTAAGAACCTACTTACTTTTATTTCAAGTACTTATTACAAGTTTTAAATCATTTCTGGAAACTCTAATTGCGTAATTTAAGATTTATACCACAATTAGAGAGTTTTCTTACAAGTATGTACTGGAAACGTCAGGATATTAACTGATTGACCAAAAAGACTCTCGAGAAATTCGGCCTCAATTGTAAACATAAGCAGTATAGTCCTCTCTTACAGTCTTTATACACTAATTTTGAGCTGTATAAACATGAATTCCTAATATTTGAAAGAAAATTCAAGTGAAAATGCTCAGTGATTGCAAACGGCAGGGTATGTAGTTAGAACCTACTTACTTTTATTTCAAGGGCCTATTACAAGTTTTATATCATTTCTGGAAATACTAAATGCGTATTTTAAGAGTTATACCACAATTAGACAGTTTTCTCACAAGTATGTACTGGAACCGTTCAGGATAATAACTGATTCACCGAAAGACGCTAGAGAAATTCGGCCTCAATTGTAAACATAAGCAGTATAGTCCTCACTTCCAGTCTTTCTACACTAATTTTGAGCTGTGTAAACATGAGTTCCTAATATTTGAAAGCAAATTCAAGTGAAAACGCTCGGTAAAGTGGCCGGAGTTGTAAATATTATCAGTTTTCTGGTCACTTCCCTGCTTTCCACGGGTAATGTCAGTGATTGAAAACGGCAGGGTATGTAGTAATAATCTACTTACTTTTATTTCAAGTACTTATTACAAGTTTTAAATCATTTCTGGAAACTCTAATTGCCTATTTTAAGAGTTTTACCACAATAGGAGAGTTTTCTTACAAGTATGTACTGGAACCGTCAGGATATTAACTGATTCACCAAAAAGACTCTCGAGAAATTCGGCCTCAATTGTAAACATAAGCAGTATAGTCCTCACTTACATTCCTTCTACACTAATTTTGAGCTGTATAAACATGAATTCCTAATGTTTGAAAGCAAATTCAAGTGAAAACTTTGGTAAAGTGGACGGAGTTGTAAATATTATCAGTGTTCTGGTCATTTCCCTGCATTCCACGGGTAATGTCAGTGATTGCAAACGGCAGGGTATGTAGTTAGAACCTACTTACTTTTATTTCAAGTGCTTATTACAAGTTTTATATCATTTCTGAAAATACTAAATGCGTATTTTAAGAGTTATACCACAATTAGACTGTTTTCTTACAAGTATATACTGGACCATTCAGGATAATAACTGATTCACCAAAAGACGCTATAGAAATTCGGCCTCAATTGTAAACATAAGATGTATAGTCCTCTCTTACAGTCTTTCTATACTAATTTTGAGCTGTATAAACATGAATTCCTAATATTTGAAAGCAAATTCAAGTGAAAACGCTCGGTAAAGTGGCCGGAGTTGTAAATATTATCAGTTTTCTGGTCATTTCACTGCTTTCCACCTGTAATGTCAGTGATTTAAAACGGCAGGGTATATATTAAGAACCTACTTACGTTTATTTCTAGTGCTTATTACAAGTTTTAAATCATTTCTGGAAACTCGCAATGCGTATTTTAAGTGTTATACCACAACTAGACAGTTTTCTTACAAGTATGTACTGGAACCGTCAGGATATTTACTGATTCACCAAAAAGATGCTAGAGAAATTCGGCCTCAATTGTAAACATAAGCAGTATAGTCCTCACTTACAGTCTTTCTACACTAATTTTGAGCTGTATAAACATGAATTCCTAATATTTGAAAGCAAATTCAAGTGAAAACGCTCGGTAAAGTGGCCGGAGTTGTAAATATTATCAGTTTTCTGGTCATTTCCCTGCTTTCCACCTGTAATGTCAGTGATTTAAAACGGCAGGGTATATATTAAGAACCTACTTACGTTTATTTCTAGTGCTTATTACAAGTTTTAAATCATTTCTGGAAACTCGCAATGCGTATTTTAAGAGTTATACCACAACTAGACAGTTTTCTTACAAGCATGTACTGGAACCGTCAGAATATTTACTGAGTCACCAAAAAGATGCTAGAGAAATTGGGCCTCAATTGTAAACATAAGCAGTATAGTCCTCACTTACAGTCTTTCTACACTAATTTTGAGCTGTATAAACATGAATTCCTAATATTTGAAAGCAAATTTAAGTGAAAACGCTCGCTAAAGTGGCCGGAGTTGTAAATATTATCAGTTATCTGGTCACTTCCCTGTTTTCCACGGGTAATGGCAGTGATTGAAAACGGCAGGGTATGTAGTAAGAACCTACTTACTTTTATTTCAAGTACTTATTACAAGTTTTAAATCATTTCTGGAAACTCTAATTGCGTATTTTAAGAGTTATACCACAATTAGAGAGTTTTCTTACAAGTATGTACTGGAAACGTCAGGATATTAACTGAATCACCAAAAAGACTCTCGAGAAATTCGGCCTCAATTGTAAACATAAGCAGTATAGTCCTCACTTCCAGTCTTTCTACACTAATTTTGAGCTGTATAAACATGAATTCCTAATATTTGAAAGGAAATTCAAGTGAAAACGCTCGGTAAGGTGGCCGCAGTTGTAAATATTATCAGTTTTCTGGTCATTTCCTTTGTTTCCAAGGGTAATGTCTGCGATTGAAAACAGCAGGAAATGTAGAAAGAATATACTTACTTTTATTTCAAGTGTTTAATACAACTTTTTAATCGTTTCTGGAAATTCTAAATGCGTATTTTAGGGTTTTACCATCATTAGAGAGTTTAATTACAAGTACGTACTGGAAACTTAGGATATTACCTGATACACCAAAAAGTCGCTAGAGAAATTCGGCCTCAATTGTAAACATAAGCAGTATAGTCCTCACTTACAGTCTTTCTACACTAACTTTGAGCGGTATAAACATGAATTCCTAGTATTTGAAAGCAAATTCAAGTGAAAACGCTAGCTAAAGTGGCTGGAGTTGTAAATATTATCAGTATTCTGGTCATTTCCCTGCTTTGAACGGGTAATGTCAGTGATTGAAAACGGCAGGGTATGTAGTAATAACCAACTTACATTTATTTCAAGTGTTTATTACAAGATTTTAATCATTCCTGGAAATTCTAAATGCGTATTTTAAGAGTTATACCACAATTAGAGAGTTTTTTAGTAGTATGTGATGGAACCGTCAGGATATTAACTGATTCACCAAAAAGACGCTAGAGAATTTCGGCCTCAATTGTAAACATAAGGAGTATAGTCCTCACTTACAGTCTTTCTACACTAATCTTGAGCTGTATAAATATGAATTCCTAATATTTGAAAGCAAATTCAAGTGAAAATGCTCGGTAAAGTGGCCGGAGTTGTAAATATTATCAGTTTTCTGGTCATTTCCCTGCTTTCCACTGGTAATGTCAGTGATTGAAAACGGCAAGATATGAAGTAATAATCTACTTACTTTTTTCAAGTGCTTATTTCAAGTTTTCAATCATTTCTGGAAACTCTAAATGCGTATTTTAAGAGTTATATTACAATTAGACAGTTTTCTTACAAGTACATACTGGAACCGTCAGGATATTAACTGATTCACCAAAAAGACGCTAGAGAATTTCGGCCTCAATTGTAAACATAAGCAGTATAGTCCTCACTTACAGTCTTTCTACACTAATTTTGAGCAGTGTAAACATGAATTCCTAATATTTGAAAGCAAATTCAAGTGAAAACGCTCCCTAAAGTGGCCGGAGTTGTAAATATTATCAGTTTTCTGGTCATTTCCCTGCTTTCCACGGGTAATGTCAGTGATTGAAAACAGCAGCGTACGTAGTTAGAACCTACTTACTTTTATTTCAAGTGCTTATTACAAGTTTTAAATCATTTCTGGAAGCTCTAATTATGTATTTTAAGAGTTATACCACAAATAGACTTTTTTCTTACAAGTATGTACTGGAACTGTCACGATATTAACTGATTCACCAAAAAGACTCTAGAGATATTCGGCCTCAGTTGTAAACATAAGCAGTATAGTCCTCACTTACAGTCTTTCTACACTAATTTTGAGCTGTATAAACATGAATTCCTAGTATTTGAAAGCAAATTCAAGTGAAAACGCTCCCTAAAGTGCCCGGAGTTGTAAATATTATCAGTTTTCTGGTCATTTCCCTGCTTTCCACCTGTAATGTCAGTGATTGAAAACGGCAGGGTATATATTAAGAACCTACTTACTTTTATTTCTAGTGCTTATTACAAGTTTTAAATCATTTCTGGAAAGTCGCAATGCGTATTTTAAGAGTTATACCACAACTAGACAGTTTTCTTACAAGTATGTACTGGAACCGTCAGGATATTTACTGATTCACCAAAAAGATGCTAGAGAAATTCGGCCTCAATTGTAAACATAAGCAGTATAGTCCTCACTTACAGTCTTTCTACACTAACTTTGAGCGGTATAAACATGAATTCCTAGTATTTGAAAGCAAATTCAAGTGAAAACGCTAGCCAAAGTGGCTGGAGTTGTAAATATTATCAGTATTCTGGTCATTTCCCTGCTTTCCACGGGTAATGTCAGTGATTGAAAACAGCAGCGTACGTAGTTAGAACCTACTTACTTTTATTTCAAGTGCTTATTACAAGTTTTAAATCATTTCTGGAAGCTCTAATTATGTATTTTAAGAGTTATACCACAAATAGACTTTTTTCTTACAAGTATGTACTGGAACTGTCACGATATTAACTGATTCACCAAAAAGACTCTAGAGATATTCGGCCTCAGTTGTAAACATAAGCAGTATAGTCCTCACTTACAGTCTTTCTACACTAATTTTGAGCTGTATAAACATGAATTCCTAGTATTTGAAAGCAAATTCAAGTGAAAACGCTCCCTAAAGTGCCCGGAGTTGTAAATATTATCAGTTTTCTGGTCATTTCCCTGCTTTCCACCTGTAATGTCAGTGATTGAAAACGGCAGGGTATATATTAAGAACCTACTTACTTTTATTTCTAGTGCTTATTACAAGTTTTAAATCATTTCTGGAAAGTCGCAATGCGTATTTTAAGAGTTATACCACAACTAGACAGTTTTCTTACAAGTATGTACTGGAACCGTCAGGATATTTACTGATTCACCAAAAAGATGCTAGAGAAATTCGGCCTCAATTGTAAACATAAGCAGTATAGTCCTCACTTACAGTCTTTCTACACTAACTTTGAGCGGTATAAACATGAATTCCTAGTATTTGAAAGCAAATTCAAGTGAAAACGCTAGCCAAAGTGGCTGGAGTTGTAAATATTATCAGTATTCTGGTCATTTCCCTGCTTTCAACGGGTAATGTCAGTGATTGAAAACGGCAGGGTATGTAGTAATAACCAACTTACATTTATTTCAAGTGTTTATTACAAGATTTTAATCATTCCTGGAAACTCTAAATGCGTATTTTAAGAGTTATACCACAATTAGAGAGTTTTTTAGTAGTATGTGATGGAACCGTCAGGATATTAACTGATTCACCAAAAAGACGCTAGAGAATTTCGGCCTCAATTGTAAACATAAGGAGTATAGTCCTCACGTACAGTCTTTCTACACTAATCTTGAGCTGTATAAATATGAATTCCTAATATTTGAAAGAAAATTCAAGTGAAAATGCTCGGTAAAGTGGCCGGAGTTGTAAATATTATCAGTTTTCTGGTCATTTCCCTGCTTTCCACTGGTAATGTCAGTGATTGAAAACGGCAAGATATGAAGTAATAATCTACTTATTTTTTTCAAGTGCTTATTTCAAGTTTTCAATCATTTCTGGAAACTCTAAATGCGTATTTTAAGAGTTATATTACAATTAGACAGTTTTCTTACAAGTATGTACTGGAACCGTTCAGGATAATAACTGATTAACCAAAAGACGCTAGAGAAATTCGGCCTCAATTGTAAACATAAGCAGTATAGTCCTCACTTACAGTCTTTCTACACTAACTTTGAGCGGTATAAACATGAATTCCTAGTATTTGAAAGCAAATTCAAGTGAAAACGCTAGCTAAAGTGGCTGGAGTTGTAAATATTATCAGTATTCTGGTCATTTCCCTGCTTTCAACGGGTAATGTCAGTGATTGAAAACGGCAGGGTATGTAGTAATAACCAACTTACATTTATTTCAAGTGTTTATTACAAGATTTTAATCATTCCTGGAAACTCTAAATGCGTATTTTAAGAGTTATACCACAATTAGAGAGTTTTTTAGTAGTATGTGATGGAACCGTCAGGATATTAACTGATTCACCAAAAAGACGCTAGAGAATTTCGGCCTCAATTGTAAACATAAGGAGTATAGTCCTCACTTACAGTCTTTCTACACTAATCTTGAGCTGTATAAATATGAATTCCTAATATTTGAAAGAAAATTCAAGTGAAAATGCTCGGTAAAGTGGCCGGAGTTGTAAATATTATCAGTTTTCTGGTCATTTCCCTGCTTTCCACTGGTAATGTCAGTGATTGAAAACGGCAAGATATGAAGTAATAATCTACTTATTTTTTTCAAGTGCTTATTTCAAGTTTTCAATCATTTCTGGAAACTCTAAATGCGTATTTTAAGAGTTATATTACAATTAGACAGTTTTCTTACAAGTACATACTGGAACCGTCAGGATATTAACTGATTCACCAAAAAGACGCTAGAGAATTTCGGCCTCAATTGTAAACATAAGCAGTATAGTCCTCACTTACAGTCTTTCTACACTAATTTTGAGCAGTATAAACATGAATTCCTAATATTTGAAAGCAAATTCAAGTGAAAACGCTCCCTAAAGTGGCCGGAGTTGTAAATATTATCAGTTTTCTGGTCATTTCCCTGCTTTCCACGAGTAATGTCAGTGATTGAAAACGGCAGGGTACGTAGTTAGAACCTACTTACTTTTATTTCAAGTGCTTATTACAAGTTTTAAATCATTTCTGGAAACTCTAATTATGTATTTTAAGAGTTATACCACAAATAGACTGTTTTCTTACAAGTATGTACTGGAACTGTCAGGATATTAACTGATTCACCAAAAAGACTCTAGAGATATTCGGCCTCAGTTGTAATCATAAGCAGTATAGTCCTCACTTACAGTCTTTCTACACTAATTTTGAGCTGAGTAAACATGAATTCCTAATATTTGAAAGCAAATTCAAGTGAAAACGCTCGGTAAAGTGGCCGGAGTTGTAAATATTATCAGTTTTCTGGTCATTACCCTGCTTTCCACCTGTGATGTCAGTGATTTAAAACGGCAGGGTATATATTAAGAACATACTTACGTTTATTTCTAGTGCTTATTACAAGTTTTAAATCATTTCTGGAAACTCGCAATGCGTATTTTAAGTGTTATACCACAACTAGACAGTTTTCTTACAAGTATGTACTGGAACCGTCAGGATATTTACTGATTCACCAAAAAGATGCTAGAGAAATTCGGCCTCAATTGTAAACATAAGCAGTATAGTCCTCACTTACAGTCTTTCTACACTAATTTTGAGCTGTATAAACATGAATTCCTAATATTTGAAAGCAAATTTAAGTGAAAACGCTCGCTAAAGTGGCCGGAGTTATAAATATTATCAGTTATCTGGTCACTTCCCTGTTTTCCACGGGTAATGGCAGTGATTGAAAACGGCAGGGTATGTAGTAAGAACCTACTTACTTTTATTTCAAGTACTTATTACAAGTTTTAAATCATTTCTGGAAACTCTAATTGCGTATTTTAAGATTTATACCACAATTAGAGAGTTTTCTTACAAGTATGTACTGGAACCGTCAGGATATTAACTGATTCACCAAAAAGACTCTCGAGAAATTCGGCCTCAATTGTAAACATAAGCAGTATAGTCCTCTCTTACAGTCTTTATACACTAATTTTGAGTTGTATAAACATGAATTCCTAATATTTGAAAGAAAATTCAAGTGAAAATGCTGGCTAAAGTGGCTGGATTTGTAAATATTATCAGTTTTCTGGTAATTTCCCTGTTTTCCACAGGTAATGTCAGTGATTGAAAATGGCAGGGTATGTAGTTAGAACCTACTTACTTTTATTTCAAGGGCTTATTACAAGTTTTATATCATTTCTGGAAATACTAAATGCGTATTTTAAAAGTTATACCACAATTAGACAGTTTTCTTACAAGTATGTACTGGAACCGTTTAGGATAATAACTAATTAACCAAAAGACGCTAGAGAAATTCGGCCTCAATTGTAAACATAAGCAGTATAGTCCTCACTTCCAGTCTTTCTACACTAATTATGAGCTGTATAAACATGAATTCCTAATATTTGAAAGGAAATTCACGTGAAAACCCTCGGTAAGGTGGCCGCAGTTGTAAATATTATCAGTTTTCTGGTCATTTCCTTTCTTTCCAAGGGTAATGTCTGCGATTGAAAACAGCAGGAAATGTAGAAAGAATATACTTACTTTTATTTCAAGTGTTTAATACAACTTTTTAATCGTTTCTGGAAATTCTAAATGCGTATTTTAGGGTTTTACCATCATTAGAGAGTTTAATTACAAGTACGTACTGGAACCTTAGGATATTACCTGATACACCAAAAAGTCGCTAGAGAAATTCGGCCTCAATTGTAAACATAAGCAGTATAGTCCTCACTTACAGTCTTTCTACAGTAACTTTGAGCGGTAAAAACATGAATTCCTAGTATTTGAAAGCAAATTCAAGTGAAAACGCTAGCTAAAGTGGCTGGAGTTGTAAATATTATCAGTATTCTGTTCATTTCCCTGCTTTCAACGGGTAATGTCAGTGATTGAAAACGGCAGGGTATGTAGTAATAACCAACTTACATTTATTTCAAGTGTTTATTACAAGATTTTAATCATTCCTGGAAACTCTAAATGCGTATTTTAAGAGTTATACCACAATTAGAGAGTTTTTTAGTAGTATGTGATGGAACCGTCAGGATATTAACTGATTCACCAAAAAGACGCTAGAGAATTTCGGCCTCAATTGTAAACATAAGGAGTATAGTCCTCACTTACAGTCTTTCTACACTAATCTTGAGCTGTTTAAATATGAATTCCTAATATTTGAAAGAAAATTCAAGTGAAAATGCTCGGTAAAGTGGCCGGAGTTGTAAATATTATCAGTTTTCTGGTCATTTCCCTGCTTTCCACTGGTAATGTCAGTGATTGAAAACGGCAAGATATGAAGTAATAATCTACTTATTTTTTTCAAGTGCTTATTTCAAGTTTTCAATCATTTCTGGAAACTCTAAATGCGTATTTTAAGAGTTATATTACAATTAGACAGTTTTCTTACAAGTACATACTGGAACCGTCAGGATATTAACTGATTCACCAAAAAGACTCTCGAGAAATTCGGCCTCAATTGTAAACATAAGCAGTATAGTCCTCTCTTACAGTCTTTATACACCAATTTTGACATGTATAAACATGAATTCCTAATATTTGAAAGAAAATTCAAGTGAAAATGCTCGCTAAAGTGGCTGGAGTTGTAAATATTATCAGTTTTCTGGTAATTTCCCTGTTTTGCACGGGTAATGTCAGTGATTGCAAACGGCAGGGTATGTAGTTAGAACCTACTTACTTTTATTTCAAGGGCTTATTACAAGTTTTATATCATTTCTGGAAATACTAAATGCGTATTTTAAGAGTTATACCACAATTAGACAGTTTTCTTACAAGTATGTACTGGAACCGTTCAGGATAATAACTGATTCACCAAAAGACACTAGAGAAATTCGGCCTCAATTGTAAACATAAGCAGTATAGTCCTCACTTACATTCCTTCTACACTAATTTTGAGCTGTATAAACATGAATTCCTAATGTTTGAAAGCAAATTCAAGTCAAAAAGCTCGGTAAAGTGGCCGGAGTTGTAAATATTATCAGTTTTCTGGTCATTTCCCTGCTTACCACCTGTAATGTCAGTGATTGAAAATGGCAGGGTATATATTAAGAACCTACTTACTTTTATTTCTAGTGCTTATTACAAGTTTTAAATCATTTCTGGAATGTCGCAATGCGTATTTTAAGAGTTATAACACAACTAGACTTTTTTCTTACAAGTATGTACTGGAACCGTCAGGATATTTACTGATTCACCAAAAAGATGCTAGAGAAATTCGGCCTCAATTGTAAACATAAGCAGTATAGTCCTCACTTACAGTCTTTCTACACTAATTTTGAGCTGTATAAACATGAATTCCTAATATTTGAAAGCAAATTCAAGTGAAAACGCTCGGTAAAGTGGCCGGAGTTGTAAATATTATCAGTTTTCTGGTCACTTCCCTGCTTTCCACGGGTAATGTCAGTGATTGAAAACGGCAGGGTATGTAGTAATAATCTACTTAGTTTTATTTCAAGTACTTATTTCAAGTTTTAAATCATTTCTGGAAACTCTAATTGCGTATTTTAAGAGTTTTACCACAATTAGAGAGTTTTCTTACAAGTATGTACTGGAACCGTCAGGATATTAACTGATTGACCAAAAAGACTCTCGAGAAATTCGGCCTCAATTGTAAACATAAGCAGTATAGTCCTCACTTACATTCCTTCTACACTAATTTTGAGCTGTATAAACATGAATTCCTAATGTTTGAAAGCAAATTCAAGTGAAAACGCTTGGTAAAGTGGCCGGAGTTGTAAATATTATCAGTGTTCTGGTCATTTCCCTGCATTCCACGGGTAATGTCAGTGATTGCAAACGGCAGGGTATGTAGTTAGAACCTACTTACTTTTATTTCAAGTGCTTATTACAAGTTTTATATCATTTCTGAAAATACTAAATGCGTATTTTAAGAGTTATACCACAATTAGACTGTTTTCTTACAAGTATATACTGGACCATTCAGGATAATAACTGATTCACCAAAAGACGCTATAGATATTCGGCCTCAATTGTAAACATAAGCAGTATAGTCCTCCCTTACAGTTTTTCTACACTAATTTTGAGCTGTATAAACATGAATTCCTAATATTTGAAAGCAAATTCAAGTGAAAACGCTCGGTAAAGTGGCCGGAGTTGTAAATATTATCAGTTTTCTGGTCATTTCCCTGCTTTCCACCTGTAATGTCAGTGATTGAAATGGCAGGGTTTGTAGTAATAATCTACTTACTTTTCTTTCCAGTGCTTATTACAAGTTTTAAACCATTTCTGGAAACACTAATTGCGTATTTTAAGAGTTTTACAACAATTAGACTGTTTTCTTACAAGTATGTACTGGATCCGTATGATATTACCTGATTCACCAAAAAGGCGCTCGAGAGACTCGGCCTCAATTGTAAACATAAGCAGTATAGTCCTCACTTACAGTCTTTCTACACTAACTTTGAGCGGTATAAACATGAATTCCTAGTATTTGAAAGCAAATTCAAGTGAAAACGCTAGCTAAAGTGGCTGGAGTTGTAAATATTATCAGGATTCTGGTCATTTCCCTGCTTTCAACGGGTAATGTCAGTGATTGAAAACGGCAGGGTATGTAGTAATAACCAACTTACATTTATTTCAAGTGTTTATTACAAGATTTTAATCATTCCTGGAAACTCTAAATGCGTATTTTAAGAGTTATACCACAATTAGAGAGTTTTTTAGTAGTATGTGATGGAACCGTCAGGATATTAACTGATTCACCAAAAAGACGCTAGAGAATTTCGGCCTCAATTGTAAACATAAGGAGTATAGTCCTCACTTACAGTCTTTCTACACTAATCTTGAGCTGTATAAATATGAATTCCTAATATTTGAAAGAAAATTCAAGTGAAAATGCTCGGTAAAGTGGCCGGAGTTTTAAATATTATCAGTTTTCTGGTCATTTCCCTGCTTTCCACTGGTAATGTCAGTGATTGAAAACGGCAAGATATGAAGTAATAATCTACTTATTTTTTTCAAGTGCTTATTTCAAGTTTTCAATCATTTCTGGAAACTCTAAATGCGTATTTTAAGAGTTATATTACAATTAGACAGTTTTCTTACAAGTACATACTGGAACCGTCAGGATATTAACTGATTCACCAAAAAGACGCTAGAGAATTTCGGCCTCAATTGTAAACATAAGCAGTATAGTCCTCACTTACAGTCTTTCTACACTAATTTTGAGCAGTATAAACATGAATTCCTAATATTTGAAAGCAAATTCAAGTGAAAACGCTCCCTAAAGTGGCCGGAGTTGTAAATATTATCAGTTTTCTGGTCATTTCCCTGCTTTCCACGAGTAATGTCAGTGATTGAAAACGGCAGGGTACGTAGTTAGAACATACTTACTTTTATTTCAAGTGCTTATTACAAGTTTTAAATCATTTCTGGAAACTCTAATTATGTATTTTAAGAGTTATACCACAAATAGACTGTTTTCTTACAAGTATGTACTGGAACTGTCAGGATATTAACTGATTCACCAAAAAGACGCTAGAGAATTTCGGCCTCAATTGTAAACATAAGCAGTATAGTCCTCACTTACAGTCTTTCTACACTAATTTTGAGCAGTATAAACATGAATTCCTAATATTTGAAAGCAAATTCAAGTGAAAACGCTCCCTAAAGTGGCCGGAGTTGTAAATATTATCAGTTTTCTGGTCATTTCCCTGCTTTCCACGAGTAATGTCAGTGATTGAAAACGGCAGGGTACGTAGTTAGAACCTACTTACTTTTATTTCAAGTGCTTATTACAAGTTTTAAATCATTTCTGGAAACTCTAATTATGTATTTTAAGAGTTATACCACAAATAGACTGTTTTCTTACAAGTATGTACTGGAACTGTCAGGATATTAACTGATTCCCCAAAAAGACTCTAGAGATATTCGGCCTCAGTTGTAATCATAAGCAGTATAGTCCTGACTTACAGTCTTTCTACACTAATTTTGAGCTGAGTAAACATGAATTCCTAATATTTGAAAGCAAATTCAAGTGAAAACGCTCGGTAAAGTGGCCGGAGTTTTAAATATTATCAGTTTTCTGGTCATTTCCCTGCTTTCCACCTGTGATGTCAGTGATTTAAAACGGCAGGGTATATATTAAGAACCTACTTACGTTTATTTCTAGTGCTTATTACAAGTTTTAAATCATTTCTGGAAACTCGCAATGCGTATTTTAAGTGTTATACCACAACTAGACAGTTTTCTTACAATTATGTACTGGAACCGTCAGGATATTTACTGATTCACCAAAAAGATGCTAGAGAAATTCGACCTCAATTGTAAACATAAGCAGTATAGTCCTCACTTACAGTCTTTCTACACTAATTTTGAGCTGTATAAACATGAATTCCTAATATTTGAAAGCAAATTTAAGTGAAAACGCTCGCTAAAGTGGCCGGAGTTATAAATATTATCAGTTATCTGGTCACTTCCCTGTTTTCCACGGGTAATGGCAGTGATTGAAAACGGCAGGGTATGTAGTAAGAACCTACTTACTTTTATTTCAAGTACTTATTACAAGTTTTAAATCATTTCTGGAAACTCTAATTGCGTATTTTAAGATTTATACCACAATTAGAGAGTTTTCTTACAAGTATGTACTGGAACCGTCAGGATATTAACTGATTCACCAAAAAGACTCTCGAGAAATTCGGCCTCAATTGTAAACATAAGCAGTATAGTCCTCTCTTACAGTCTTTATACACTAATTTTGAGTTGTATAAACATGAATTCCTAATATTTGAAAGAAAATTCAAGTGAAAATGCTCGCTAAAGTGGCTGGATTTGTAAATATTATCAGTTTTCTGGTAATTTCCCTGTTTTCCACAGGTAATGTCAGTGATTGAAAATGGCAGGGTATGTAGTTAGAACCTACTTACTTTTATTTCAAGGGCTTATTACAAGTTTTATATCATTTCTGGAAATACTAAATGCGTATTTTAAAAGTTATACCACAATTAGACAGTTTTCTTACAAGTATGTACTGGAACCGTTTAGGATAATAACTAATTAACCAAAAGACGCTAGAGAAATTCGGCCTCAATTGTAAACATAAGCAGTATAGTCCTCACTTCCAGTCTTTCTACACTAATTTTGAGCTGTATAAACATGAATTCCTAATATTTGAAAGGAAATTCAAGTGAAAACCCTCGGTAAGGTGGCCGCAGTTGTAAATATTATCAGTTTTCTGGTCATTTCCTTTCTTTCCAAGGGTAATGTCTGCGATTGAAAACAGCAGGAAATGTAGAAAGAATATACTTACTTTTATTTCAAGTGTTTAATACAACTTTTTAATCGTTTCTGGAAATTCTAAATGCGTATTTTAGGGTTTTACCATCATTAGAGAGTTTAATTACAAGTACGTACTGGAACCTTAGGATATTACCTGATACACCAAAAAGTCGCTAGAGAAATTCGGCCTCAATTGTAAACATAAGCAGTATAGTCCTCACTTACAGTCTTTCTACACTAACTTTGAGCGGTAAAAACATGAATTCCTAGTATTTGAAAGCAAATTCAAGTGAAAACGCTAGCTAAAGTGGCTGGAGTTGTAAATATTATCAGTATTCTGGTCATTTCCCTGCTTTCAACGGGTAATGTCAGTGATTGAAAACGGCAGGGTATGTAGTAATAACCAACTTACATTTATTTCAAGTGTTTATTACAAGATTTTAATCATTCCTGGAAACTCTAAATGCGTATTTTAAGAGTTATACCACAATTAGAGAGTTTTTTAGTAGTATGTGATGGAACCGTCAGGATATTAACTGATTCACCAAAAAGACGCTAGAGAATTTCGGCCTCAATTGTAAACATAAGGAGTATAGTCCTCACTTACAGTCTTTCTACACTAATCTTGAGCTGTTTAAATATGAATTCCTAATATTTGAAAGAAAATTGAAGTGAAAATGCTCGGTAAAGTGGCCGGAGTTGTAAATATTATCAGTTTTCTGGTCATTTCCCTGCTTTCCACTGGTAATGTCAGTGATTGAAAACGGCAAGATATGAAGTAATAATCTACTTACTTTTTTCAAGTGCTTATTTCAAGTTTTCAATCATTTCTGGAAACTCTAAATGCGTATTTTAAGAGTTATATTACAATTAGACAGTTTTCTTACAAGTACATACTGGAACCGTCAGGATATTAACTGATTCACCAAAAAGACTCTCGAGAAATTCGGCCTCAATTGTAAACATAAGCAGTATAGTCCTCTCTTACAGTCTTTATACACCAATTTTGACATGTATAAACATGAATTCCTAATATTTGAAAGAAAATTCAAGTGAAAATGCTCGCTAAAGTGGCTGGAGTTGTAAATATTATCAGTTTTCTGGTAATTTCCCTGTTTTGCACAGGTAATGTCAGTGATTGCAAACGGCAGGGTATGTAGTTAGAACCTACTTACTTTTATTTCAAGGGCTTATTACAAGTTTTATATCATTTCTGGAAATACTAAATGCGTATTTTAAGAGTTATACCACAATTAGACAGTTTTCTTACAAGTATGTACTGGAACCGTTCAGGATAATAACTGATTCACCAAAAGACACTAGAGAAATTCGGCCTCAATTGTAAACATAAGCAGTATAGTCCTCACTTACATTCCTTCTACACTAATTTTGAGCTGTATAAACATGAATTCCTAATGTTTGAAAGCAAATTCAAGTCAAAACGCTCGGTAAAGTGGCCGGAGTTGTAAATATTATCAGTTTTCTGGTCATTTCCCTGCTTTCCACCTGTAATGTCAGTGATTGAAAACGGCAGGGTATATATTAAGAACCTACTTACTTTTATTTCTAGTGCTTATTACAAGTTTTAAATCATTTCTGGAAAGTCGCAATGCGTATTTTAAGAGTTATAACACAACTAGACTTTTTTCTTACAAGTATGTACTGGAACCGTCAGGATATTTACTGATTCACCAAAAAGATGCTAGAGAAATTCGGCCTCAATTGTAAACATAAGCAGTATAGTCCTCACTTACAGTCTTTCTACACTAATTTTGAGCTGTATAAACATGAATTCCTAATATTTGAAAGCAAATTCAAGTGAAAACGCTCGGTAAAGTGGCCGGAGTTGTAAATATTATCAGTTTTCTGGTCACTTCCCTGCTTTCCACGGGTAATGTCAGTGATTGAAAACGGCAGGGTATGTAGTAATAATCTACTTACTTTTATTTCAAGTACTTATTTCAAGTTTTAAATCATTTCTGGAAACTCTAATTGCGTATTTTAAGAGTTTTACCACAATTAGAGAGTTTTCTTACAAGTATGTACTGGAACCGTCAGGATATTAACTGATTCACCAAAAAGACTCTCGAGAAATTCGGCCTCAATTGTAAACATAAGCAGTATAGTCCTCACTTACATTCCTTCTACACTAATTTTGAGCTGTATAAACATGAATTCCTAATGTTTGAAAGCAAATTCAAGTGAAAACGCTTGGTAAAGTGGCCGGAGTTGTAAATATTATCAGTGTTCTGGTCATTTCCCTGCATTCCACGGGTAATGTCAGTGATTGCAAACGGCAGGGTATGTAGTTAGAACCTACTTACTTTTATTTCAAGTGCTTATTACAAGTTTTATATCATTTCTGAAAATACTAAATGCGTATTTTAAGAGTTATACCACAATTAGACTGTTTTCTTACAAGTATATACTGGACCATTCAGGATAATAACTGATTCACCAAAAGACGCTATAGATATTCGGCCTCAATTGTAAACATAAGCAGTATAGTCCTCCCTTACAGTTTTTCTACACTAATTTTGAGCTGTATAAACATGAATTCCTAATATTTGAAAGCAAATTCAAGTGAAAACGCTCGGTAAAGTGGCCGGAGTTGTAAATATTATCAGTTTTCTGGTCATTTCCCTGCTTTCCACCTGTAATGTCAGTGATTGAAATGGCAGGGTTTGTAGTAATAATCTACTTACTTTTCTTTCCAGTGCTTATTACAAGTTTTAAACCATTTCTGGAAACACTAATTGCGTATTTTAAGAGTTTTACAACAATTAGACTGTTTTCTTACAAGTATGTAATGGAACCGGCAGGATAGTAACTGATTCACCAAAAAGACGCTAGAGAAATTCGGCCTCAATTGTAAACATTAGCAGTATAGTCCTCACTTACAGTCTTTCTACACTAATGGTGAGCTGTATAAACATGAATTCCTAATATTTGAAAGCAAATTCAAGTCAAAACGCTCGCTAAAGTGGCCGGAGTTGTAAATATTATCAGTTTTCTGGTCATTTCCATGCTTTTCACGGGTCATGTCCGTGATTGAAAACAGCAGGAAATGTAGTAAGAATCTACAAACTTTTATTTCAAGGGTTTCTTATAAGTTTTTAATCATTTCTGGAAACTCTAATTGCGTATTTTAAGAGTTTTACCACAATTAGATAGTTTTCTTACAAGTATGTAATGGAACCGGCAGGATATTAACTGATTCACCAAAAAGACGCTAGAGAAATTCGGCCTCAATTGTAAACATTAGCAGTATAGTCCTCACTTACAGTCTTTCTACACTAATGGTGAGCTGTATAAACATGAATTCCTAATATTTGAAAGCAAATTCAAGTCAAAACGCTCGCTAAAGTGGCCGGAGTTGTAAATATTATCAGTTTTCTTGTCATTTTCCTGCTTATCACGGGTCATGTCCGTGATTGAAAACAGCAGGAAATGTAGTAAGAATCTACAAACTTTTATTTCAAGGGTTTCTTATAAGTTTTTAATCATTTCTGGAAACTCTAATTGCGTATTTTAAGAGTTTTACCACAATTAGATAGTTTTCTTACAAGTATGTAATGGAACCGGCAGGATATTAACTGATTCACCAAAAAGACGCTAGAGAAATTCGGCCTCAATTGTAAACATTAGCAGTATAGTCCTCACTTACAGTCTTTCTACACTAATAGTGAGCTGTGTAAACATGAATTCCTAATATTTGAAAACAAATTCAAGTCAAAATGCTCGCTAAAGTGGCCGGAGTTGTAAATATTATCAGTTTTCTGGTCATTTTTCTGCTTTCCACGGGTAATGTCCGTGATTGAAAAGAGCAGGAAATGTAGTAAGAATCTACTAACTTTTATTTCAAGGGTTTCTTATAAGTTTTTAATCATTTCTGGAAACTCTAATTGCGTATTTTAAGAGTTTTACCACAGTTAGACAGTTTTCTTACAAGTATGTAATGGAACCGGCAGGATAGTAACTGATTCACCGAAAAGACGCTAGAGAAATTCGGCCTCAATTGTAAACATTAGCAGTATAGTCCTCACTTACAGTCTTTCTACACTAATGGTGAGCTGTATAAACATGAATTCCTAATATTTGAAAGCAAATTCAAGTCAAAACGCTCGCTAAAGTGGCCGGAGTTGTAAATATTATCAGTTTTCTGGTCATTTCCCTGCTTTTCACGGGTCATGTCCGTGATTGAAAACAGCAGGAAATGTAGTAAGAATCTACAAACTTTTATTTCAAGGGTTTCTTATAAGTTTTTAATCATTTCTGGAAACTCTAATTGTGTATTTTAAAAGTTTTACCACAATTAGACAGTTTTCTTACAAGTATGTAATGGAACCGGCAGGATATTAACGGATTCACCAAAAAGACGCTAGAGAAATTCGGCCTCAATTGTAAACATTAGCAGTATAGTCCTCACTTACAGTCTTTCTACACTAATGGTGAGCTGTGTAAACATGAATTCCTAATATTTGAAAACAAATTCAAGTCAAAATGCTCGCTAAAGTGGCCGGAGTTGTAAATATTATCAGTTTTCTGGTCATTTCCCTGCTTTCCACGGGTAATGTCCGTGATTGAAAAGAGCAGGAAATGTAGTAAGAATCTACTAACTTTTATTTCAAGGGTTTCTTATAAGTTTTTAATCATTTCTGGAAACTCTAATTGCGTATTTTAAGAGTTTTACCACAATTAGACAGTTTTCTTACAAGTATGTAATGGAACTGGCAGGATAGTAACTGATTCTCCGAAAAGACGCAAGAGAAATTCGGCCTCAATTGTAAACATTAGCAGTATAGTCCTCACTTACAGTCTTTCTACACTAATGGTGAGCTGTATAAACATGAATTCCTAATATTTGAAAGCGAATTCAAGTGAAAACCCTCGCTAAAGTGGCCGGAGTTGTAAATATTCGCAGTTTTCCGGTCATTTCCCTGCTTTTCACGTGTAATGTCCGTGATTGAAAACAGCAGGAAATGTAGTAAGAATCTACTAACTTTTATTTCAAGGGTTTCTTATAAGTGTTTAATCATTTCTGGAAACTCTAATTGCGTATTTTAAGAGTTTTACCACAATTAGACAGTTTTCTTACAAGTATGTAATGGAACTGGCAGGATAGTAACTGATTCTCCGAAAAGACGCAAGAGAAATTCGGCCTCAATTGTAAACATTAGCAGTATAGTCCTCACTTACAGTCTTTCTACACTAATGGTGAGCTGTATAAACATGAATTCCTAATATTTGAAAGCAAATTCAAGTCAAAACGCTCGCTAAAGTGGCCGGAGTTGTAAATATTATCAGTTTTCTGGTCATTTCCCTGCTTTTCACGGGTCATGTCCGTGATTGAAAACAGCAGGAAATGTAGTAAGAATCTACAAACTTTTATTTCAAGAGTTTCTTATAAGTTTTTAATCATTTCTGGAAACTCTAATTGCGTATTTTAAGAGTTTTACCACAATTATATAGTTTTCTTACAAGTATGTAATGGAACCGGCAGGATATTAACTGATTCACCAAAAAGACGCTAGAGAAATTCGGCCTCAATTGTAAACATTAGCAGTATAGTCCTCACTTACAGTCTTTCTACACTAATGGTGAGCTGTATAAACATGAATTCCTAATATTTGAAAGCAAATTCAAGTCAAAACGCTCGCTAAACTGGCCGGAGTTGTAAATATTATCAGTTTTCTGGTCATTTCCCTGCTTTTCACGGGTCATGTCCGTGATTGAATACAGCAGTAAATGTAGTAAGAATCTACAAACTTTTATTTCAAGGGTTTCTTATGAGTTTTTAATCATTTCTGGAAACTCTAATTGTGTATTTAAAAAGTTTTACCACAATTAGACAGTTTTCTTACAAGTATGTAATGGAACCGGCAGGATATTAACGGATTCACCAAAAAGACGCTAGAGAAATTCGGCCTCAATTGTAAACATTAGCAGTATAGTCCTCACTTACAGTCTTTCTACACTAATGGTGAGCTGTGTAAACATGAATTCCTAATATTTGAAAACAAATTCAAGTCAAAATGCTCGCTAAAGTGGCCGGAGTTGTAAATATTATCAATTTTCTGGTCATTTCCCTGCTTTCCACGGGTAATGTCCGTGATTGAAAAGAGCAGGAAATGTAGTAAGAATCTACTAACTTTTATTTCAAGGGTTTCTTATAAGTTTTTAATCATTTCTGGAAACTCTAATTGCGTATTTTAAGAGTTTTACCACAATTAGACAGTTTTCTTACAAGTATGTAATGGAACTGGCAGGATAGTAACTGATTCTCCGAAAAGACGCAAGAGAAATTCGGCCTCAATTGTAAACATTAGCAGTATAGTCCTCACTTACAGTCTTTCTACACTAATGGTGAGCTGTATAAACATGAATTCCTAATATTTGAAAGCAAATTCAAGTCAAAACGCTCGCTAAAGTGGCCGGAGTTGTAAATATTATCAGTTTTCTGGTCATTTCCCTGCTTTTCACGGGTCATGTCCGTGATTGAAAACAGCAGGAAATGTAGTAAGAATCTACAAACTTTTATTTCAAGGGTTTCTTATAAGTTTTTAATCATTTCTGGAAACTCTAATTGCGTATTTTAAGAGTTTTACCACAATTATATAGTTTTCTTACAAGTATGTAATGGAACCGGCAGGATATTAACTGATTCACCAAAAAGACGCTAGAGAAATTCGGCCTCAATTGTAAACATTAGCAGTATAGTCCTCACTTACAGTCTTTCTACACTAATGGTGAGCTGTATAAACATGAATTCCTAATATTTGAAAGCAAATTCAAGTCAAAACGCTCGCTAAACTGGCCGGAGTTGTAAATATTATCAGTTTTCTGGTCATTTCCCTGCTTTTCACGGGTCATGTCCGTGATTGAATACAGCAGTAAATGTAGTAAGAATCTACAAACTTTTATTTCAAGGGTTTCTTATGAGTTTTTAATCATTTCTGGAATCTCTAATTGCGTATTTTAAGAGTTTTACCACAATTAGACAGTTTTCTTACAAGTATGTAATGGAACCGGAAGGATAGTAACTGATTCACCAAAAAGACGCTAGAGAAATTCGGCCTCAATTGTAAACATTAGCAGTATAGTCCTCACTTACAGTCTTTCTACACTAATGGTGAGCTGTATAAACATGAATTCCTAATATTTGAAAGCAAATTCAAGTCAAAACGCTCGCTAAAGTGGCCGGAGTTGTAAATATTATCAGTTTTCTGGTCATTTCCCTGCTTTTCACGGGTCATGTCCGTGATTGAAAAGAGCAGGAAATGTAGTAAGAATCTACAAACTTTTATTTCAAGGGTTTCTTATAAATTTTTAATCATTTCTGGAAACTCTAATTGCGTATTTTAAGAGTTTTACCACAATTAGATACTTTTCTTACAAGTATGTAATGGAACCGGCAGGATATTAACTGATTCACCAAAAAGACGCTAGAGAAATTAGGCCTCAATTGTAAACATTAGCAGTATAGTCCTCACTTACAGTCTTTCTACACTAATTGTGAGCTGTGTAAACATGAATTCCTAATATTTGAAAGCGAATTCAAGTGAAAACGCTCGCTAAAGTGGCCGGAGTTGTAAATATTCGCAGTTTTCTGGTCATTTCCCTGCTTTTCACGTGTAATGTCCGTGATTGAAAACAGCAGGAAATGTAGTAAGAATCTACAAACTTTTATTTCAAGGGTTTCTTATAAGTTTTTAATCATTTCTGGAAACTCTAATTGTGTATTTTAAAAGTTTTACCACAATTAGACAGTTTTCTTACAAGTATGTAATGGAACCGGCAGGATATTAACTGATTCACCAAAAGACGCTAGAGAAATTCGGCCTCAATTGTAAACATTAGCAGTATAGTCCCCACTTACAGTCTTTCCACACTAATTGTGAGCTGTGTAAACATGAATTCCTAATATTTGAAAGCAAATTCAAGTAAAAACGCTCGCTAAAGTGGCCGGAGTTGTAAATATTATCAGTTTTCTGGTCATTTCCCTGCTTTTCACGTGTAATGTCCGTGATTGAAAACAGCAGGAAATGTAGTAAGAATCTACAAACTTTTATTTCAAGGGTTTCTTATAAGTTTATAATCATTTCTGGAAACTCTAATTGTGTATTTAAAAAGTTTTACCACAATTAGACAGTTTTCTTACAAGTATGTAATGGAACCGGCAGGATAATAACTGATTCACCAAAAAGACGCTAGAGAAATTCGGCCTCAATTGTAAACATTAGCAGTATAGTCCTCACTTACAGTCTTTCTACACTAATGGTGAGCTGTGTAAACATGAATTCCTAATATTTGAAAGCGAATTCAAGTGAAAACCCTCGCTAAAGTGGCCGGAGTTGTAAATATTATCAGTTTTCTGGTCATTTCCCTGCTTTCCACGGGTAATGTCCGTGATTGAAAAGAGCAGGAAATGTAGTAAGAATCTACTAACTTTTATTTCAAGGGTTTCTTATAAGTTTTTAATCATTTCTGGAAACTCTAATTGCGTATTTTAAGAGTTTTACCACAGTTAGACAGTTTTCTTACAAGTATGTAATGGAACCGGCAGGATAGTAACTGATTCACCGAAAAGACGCTAGAGAAATTCGGCCTCAATTGTAAACATTAGCAGTATAGTCCTCACTTACAGTCTTTCTACACTAATGGTGAGCTGTATAAACATGAATTCCTAATATTTGAAAGCAAATTCAAGTCAAAACGCTCGCTAAAGTGGCCGGAGTTGTAAATATTATCAGTTTTCTGGTCATTTCCCTGCTTTTCACGGGTCATGTCCGTGATTGAAAACAGCAGGAAATGTAGTAAGAATCTACAAACTTTTATTTCAAGGGTTTCTTATAAGTTTTTAATCATTTCTGGAAACTCTAATTGTGTATTTTAAAAGTTTTACCACAATTAGACAGTTTTCTTACAAGTATGTAATGGAACCGGCAGGATAGTAACTGATTCACCAAAAAGACGCTAGAGAAATTCGGCCTCAATTGTAAACATTAGCAGTATAGTCCTCACTTACAGTCTTTCTACTCTAATGGTGAGCTGTATAAACATGAATTCCTAATATTTGAAAGCAAATTCAAGTCAAAACGCTCGCTAAAGTAGCCGGAGTTGTAAATATTATCAGTTTTCTGGTCATTTCCCTGCTTTTCACGTGTAATGTCCGTGATTGAAAACAGCAGGAAATGTAGTAAGAATCTACAAACTTTTTTTTCAAGGGTTTCATATAAGTTTTTAATCATTTCTGGAAACTCTAATTGTGTATTTAAAAAGTTTTGCCACAATTAGACAGTTTTCTTACAAGTATGTAATGGAACCGGCAGGATATTAACGGATTCACCAAAAAGACGCTAGAGAAATTCGGCCTCAATTGTAAACATTAGCAGTATAGTCCTCACTTACAGTCTTTCTACACTAATGGTGAGCTGTGTAAACATGAATTCCTAACATTTGAAAACAAATTCAAGTCAAAATGCTCGCTAAAGTGGCCGGAGTTGTAAATATTATCAGTTTTCTGGTCATTTCCCTGCTTTCCACGGGTAATGTCCGTGATTGAAAAGAGCAGGAAATGTAGTAAGAATCTACTAACTTTTATTTCAAGGGTTTCTTATAAGTTTTTAATCATTTCTGGAAACTCTAATTGCGTATTTTAAGAGTTTTACCACAATTAGACAGTTTTCTTACAAGTATGTAATGGAACTGGCAGGATAGTAACTGATTCTCCGAAAAGACGCAAGAGAAATTCGGCCTCAATTGTAAACATTAGCAGTATAGTCCTCACTTACAGTCTTTCTACACTAATGGTGAGCTGTATAAACATGAATTCCTAATATTTGAAAGCAAATTCAAGTCAAAACGCTCGCTAAAGTGGCCGGAGTTGTAAATATTATCAGTTTTCTGGTCATTTCCCTGCTTTTCACGGGTCATGTCCGTGATTGAAAACAGCAGGAAATGTAGTAAGAATCTACAAACTTTTATTTCAAGGGTTTCTTATAAGTTTTTAATCATTTCTGGAAACTCTAATTGCGTATTTTAAGAGTTTTACCACAATTATATAGTTTTCTTACAAGTATGTAATGGAACCGGCAGGATATTAACTGATTCACCAAAAAGACGCTAGAGAAATTCGGCCTCAATTGTAAACATTAGCAGTATAGTCCTCACTTACAGTCTTTCTACACTAATTGTGAGCTGTGTAAACTTGAATTCCTAATATTTGAAAGCGAATTCAAGTGAAAACCCTCGCTAAAGTGGCCGGAGTTGTAAATATTCGCAGTTTTCCGGTCATTTCCCTGCTTTTCACGTGTAATGTCCGTGATTGAAAAGAGCAGGAAATGTAGTAAGAATCTACTAACTTTTATTTCAAGGGTTTCTTATAAGTTTTTAATCATTTCTGGAAACTCTAATTGCGTATTTTAAGAGTTTTACCACAGTTAGACAGTTTTCTTACAAGTATGTAATGGAACCGGCAGGATAGTAACTGATTCACCGAAAAGACGCTAGAGAAATTCGGCCTCAATTGTAAACATTACCAGTATAGTCCTCACTTACAGTCTTTCTACACTAATGGTGAGCTGTATAAACATGAATTCCTAAAATTTGAAAGCAAATTCAAGTCAAAACGCTCGCTAAAGTGGCCGGAGTTGTAAATATTATCAGTTTTCTGGTCATTTCCCTGCTTTTCACGGGTCATGTCCGTGATTGAAAACAGCAGGAAATGTAGTAAGAATCTACAAACTTTTATTTCAAGGGTTTCTTATAAGTTTTTAATCATTTCTGGAAACTCTAATTGTGTATTTTAAAAGTTTTACCACAATTAGACAGTTTTCTTACAAGTATGTAACGGAACCGGCAGGATAGTAACTGATTCACCAAAAAGACGCTAGAGAAATTCGGCCTCAATTGTAAACATTAGCAGTATAGTCCTCACTTACAGTCTTTCTACTCTAATGGTGAGCTGTATAAACATGAATTCCTAATATTTGAAAGCAAATTCAAGTCAAAACGCTCGCTAAAGTAGCCGGAGTTGTAAATATTATCAGTTTTCTGGTCATTTCCCTGCTTTTCACGTGTAATGTCCGTGATTGAAAACAGCAGGAAATGTAGTAAGAATCTACAAACTTTTATTTCAAGGGTTTCTTATAAGTTTTTAATCATTTCTGGAAACTCTAATTGTGTATTTAAAAAGTTTTACCACAATTAGACAGTTTTCTTACAAGTATGTAATGGAACCGGCAGGATATTAACGGATTCACCAAAAAGACGCTAGAGAAATTCGGCCTCAATTGTAAACATTAGCAGTATAGTCCTCACTTACAGTCTTTCTACACTAATGGTGAGCTGTGTAAACATGAATTCCTAATATTTGAAAACAAATTCAAGTCAAAATGCTCGCTAAAGTGGCCGGAGTTGTAAATATTATCAGTTTTCTGGTCATTTCCCTGCTTTCCACGGGTAATGTCCGTGATTGAAAAGAGCAGGAAATGTAGTAAGAATCTACTAACTTTTATTTCAAGGGTTTCTTATAAGTTTTTAATCATTTCTGGAAACTCTAATTGCGTATTTTAAGAGTTTTACCACAATTAGATAGTTTTCTTACAAGTATGTAATGGAACTGGCAGGATAGTAACTGATTCTCCGAAAAGACGCAAGAGAAATTCGGCCTCAATTGTAAACATTAGCAGTATAGTCCTCACTTACAGTCTTTCTACACTAATGGTGAGCTGTATAAACATGAATTCCTAATATTTGAAAGGAAATTCAAGTCAAAACGCTCGCTAAAGTGGCCGGAGTTGTAAATATTATCAGTTTTCTGGTCATTTCCCTGCTTTTCACGGGTCATGTCCGTGATTGAAAACAGCAGGAAATGTAGTAAGAATCTACAAACTTTTATTTCAAGGGTTTCTTATAAGTTTTTAATCATTTCTGGAAACTCTAATTGCGTATTTTAAGAGTTTTACCACAATTATATAGTTTTCTTACAAGTATGTAATGGAACCGGCAGGATATTAACTGATTCACCAAAAAGACGCTAGAGAAATTCGGCCTCAATTGTAAACATTAGCAGTATAGTCCTCACTTACAGTCTTTCTACACTAATTGTGAGCTGTGTAAACATGAATTCCTAATATTTGAAAGCGAATTCAAGTGAAAACGCTCGCTAAAGTGGCCGGAGTTGTAAATATTCGCAGTTTTCTGGTCATTTCCCTGCTTTTCACGTGTAATGTCCGTGATTGAAAACAGCAGGAAATGTAGTAAGAATCTACAAACTTTTATTTCAAGGGTTTCTTATAAGTTTTTAATCATTTCTGGAAACTCTAATTGTGTATTTTAAAAGTTTTACCACAATTAGACAGTTTTCTTACAAGTATGTAATGGAACCGGCAGGATATTAACTGATTCACCAAAAGACGCTAGAGAAATTCGGCCTCAATTGTAAACATTAGCAGTATAGTCCCCACTTACAGTCTTTCCACACTAATTGTGAGCTGTGTAAACATGAATTCCTAATATTTGAAAGCAAATTCAAGTAAAAACGCTCGCTAAAGTGGCCGGAGTTGTAAATATTATCAGTTTTCTGGTCATTTCCCTGCTTTTCACGTGTAATGTCCGTGATTGAAAACAGCAGGAAATGTAGTAAGAATCTACAAACTTTTATTTCAAGGGTTTCTTATAAGTTTATAATCATTTCTGGAAACTCTAATTGTGTATTTAAAAAGTTTTACCACAATTAGACAGTTTTCTTACAAGTATGTAATGGAACCGGCAGGATAATAACTGATTCACCAAAAAGACGCTAGAGAAATTCGGCCTCAATTGTAAACATTAGCAGTATAGTCCTCACTTACAGTCTTTCTACACTAATGGTGAGCTGTGTAAACATGAATTCCTAATATTTGAAAGCGAATTCAAGTGAAAACCCTCGCTAAAGTGGCCGGAGTTGTAAATATTATCAGTTTTCTGGTCATTTCCCTGCTTTCCACGGGTAATGTCCGTGATTGAAAAGAGCAGGAAATGTAGTAAGAATCTACTAACTTTTATTTCAAGGGTTTCTTATAAGTTTTTAATCATTTCTGGAAACTCTAATTGCGTATTTTAAGAGTTTTACCACAGTTAGACAGTTTTCTTACAAGTATGTAATGGAACCGGCAGGATAGTAACTGATTCACCGAAAAGACGCTAGAGAAATTCGGCCTCAATTGTAAACATTAGCAGTATAGTCCTCACTTACAGTCTTTCTACACTAATGGTGAGCTGTATAAACATGAATTCCTAATATTTGAAAGCAAATTCAAGTCAAAACGCTCGCTAAAGTGGCCGGAGTTGTAAATATTATCAGTTTTCTGGTCATTTCCCTGCTTTTCACGGGTCATGTCCGTGATTGAAAACAGCAGGAAATGTAGTAAGAATCTACAAACTTTTATTTCAAGGGTTTCTTATAAGTTTTTAATCATTTCTGGAAACTCTAATTGTGTATTTTAAAAGTTTTACCACAATTAGACAGTTTTCTTACAAGTATGTAATGGAACCGGCAGGATAGTAACTGATTCACCAAAAAGACGCTAGAGAAATTCGGCCTCAATTGTAAACATTAGCAGTATAGTCCTCACTTACAGTCTTTCTACTCTAATGGTGAGCTGTATAAACATGAATTCCTAATATTTGAAAGCAAATTCAAGTCAAAACGCTCGCTAAAGTAGCCGGAGTTGTAAATATTATCAGTTTTCTGGTCATTTCCCTGCTTTTCACGTGTAATGTCCGTGATTGAAAACAGCAGGAAATGTAGTAAGAATCTACATACTTTTTTTTCAAGGGTTTCATATAAGTTTTTAATCATTTCTGGAAACTCTAATTGTGTATTTAAAAAGTTTTGCCACAATTAGACAGTTTTCTTACAAGTATGTAATGGAACCGGCAGGATATTAACGGATTCACCAAAAAGACGCTAGAGAAATTCGGCCTCAATTGTAAACATTAGCAGTATAGTCCTCACTTACAGTCTTTCTACACTAATGGTGAGCTGTGTAAACATGAATTCCTAACATTTGAAAACAAATTCAAGTCAAAATGCTCGCTAAAGTGGCCGGAGTTGTAAATATTATCAGTTTTCTGGTCATTTCCCTGCTTTCCAAGGTAATGTCCGTGATTGAAAAGAGCAGGAAATGTAGTAAGAATCTACTAACTTTTATTTCAAGGGTTTCTTATAAGTTTTTAATCATTCTGGAAACTCTAATTGCGTATTTTAAGAGTTTTACCACAATTAGACAGTTTTCTTACAAGTATGTAATGGAACTGGCAGGATAGTAACTGATTCTCCGAAAAGACGCAAGAGAAATTCGGCCTCAATTGTAAACATTAGCAGTATAGTCCTCACTTACAGTCTTTCTACACTAATGGTGAGCTGTATAAACATGAATTCCTAATATTTGAAAGCAAATTCAAGTCAAAACGCTCGCTAAAGTGGCCGGAGTTGTAAATATTATCAGTTTTCTGGTCATTTCCCTGCTTTTCACGGGTCATGTCCGTGATTGAAAACAGCATGAAATGTAGTAAGAATCTACAAACTTTTATTTGAAGGGTTTCTTATAAGTTTTTAATCATTTCTGGAAACTCTAATTGCGTATTTTAAGAGTTTTACCACAATTATATAGTTTTCTTACAAGTATGTAATGGAACCGGCAGGATATTAACTGATTCACCAAAAAGACGCTAGAGAAATTCGGCCTCAATTGTAAACATTAGCAGTATAGTCCTCACTTACAGTCTTTCTACACTAATTGTGAGCTGTGTAAACTTGAATTCCTAATATTTGAAAGCGAATTCAAGTGAAAACCCTCGCTAAAGTGGCCGGAGTTGTAAATATTCGCAGTTTTCCGGTCATTTCCCTGCTTTTCACGTGTAATGTCCGTGATTGAAAAGAGCAGGAAATGTAGTAAGAATCTACTAACTTTTATTTCAAGGGTTTCTTATAAGTTTTTAATCATTTCTGGAAACTCTAATTGCGTATTTTAAGAGTTTTACCACAGTTAGACAGTTTTCTTACAAGTATGTAATGGAACCGGCAGGATAGTAACTGATTCACCGAAAAGACGCTAGAGAAATTCGGCCTCAATTGTAAACATTACCAGTATAGTCCTCACTTACAGTCTTTCTACACTAATGGTGAGCTGTATAAACATGAATTCCTAAAATTTGAAAGCAAATTCAAGTCAAAACGCTCGCTAAAGTGGCCGGAGTTGTAAATATTATCAGTTTTCTGGTCATTTCCCTGCTTTTCACGGGTCATGTCCGTGATTGAAAACAGCAGGAAATGTAGTAAGAATCTACAAACTTTTATTTCAAGGGTTTCTTATAAGTTTTTAATCATTTCTGGAAACTCTAATTGTGTATTTTAAAAGTTTTACCACAATTAGACAGTTTTCTTACAAGTATGTAACGGAACCGGCAGGATAGTAACTGATTCACCAAAAAGACGCTAGAGAAATTCGGCCTCAATTGTAAACATTAGCAGTATAGTCCTCACTTACAGTCTTTCTACTCTAATGGTGAGCTGTATAAACATGAATTCCTAATATTTGAAAGCAAATTCAAGTCAAAACGCTCGCTAAAGTAGCCGGAGTTGTAAATATTATCAGTTTTCTGGTCATTTCCCTGCTTTTCACGTGTAATGTCCGTGATTGAAAACAGCAGGAAATGTAGTAAGAATCTACAAACTTTTATTTCAAGGGTTTCTTATAAGTTTTTAATCATTTCTGGAAACTCTAATTGTGTATTTAAAAAGTTTTACCACAATTAGACAGTTTTCTTACAAGTATGTAATGGAACCGGCAGGATATTAACGGATTCACCAAAAAGACGCTAGAGAAATTCGGCCTCAATTGTAAACATTAGCAGTATAGTCCTCACTTACAGTCTTTCTACACTAATGGTGAGCTGTGTAAACATGAATTCCTAATATTTGAAAACAAATTCAAGTCAAAATGCTCGCTAAAGTGGCCGGAGTTGTAAATATTATCAGTTTTCTGGTCATTTCCCTGCTTTCCACGGGTAATGTCCGTGATTGAAAAGAGCAGGAAATGTAGTAAGAATCTACTAACTTTTATTTCAAGGGTTTCTTATAAGTTTTTAATCATTTCTGGAAACTCTAATTGCGTATTTTAAGAGTTTTACCACAATTAGATAGTTTTCTTACAAGTATGTAATGGAACTGGCAGGATAGTAACTGATTCTCCGAAAAGACGCAAGAGAAATTCGGCCTCAATTGTAAACATTAGCAGTATAGTCCTCACTTACAGTCTTTCTACACTAATGGTGAGCTGTATAAACATGAATTCCTAATATTTGAAAGGAAATTCAAGTCAAAACGCTCGCTAAAGTGGCCGGAGTTGTAAATATTATCAGTTTTCTGGTCATTTCCCTGCTTTTCACGGGTCATGTCCGTGATTGAAAACAGCAGGAAATGTAGTAAGAATCTACAAACTTTTATTTCAAGGGTTTCTTATAAGTTTTTAATCATTTCTGGAAACTCTAATTGCGTATTTTAAGAGTTTTACCACAATTATATAGTTTTCTTACAAGTATGTAATGGAACCGGCAGGATATTAACTGATTCACCAAAAAGACGCTAGAGAAATTCGGCCTCAATTGTAAACATTAGCAGTATAGTCCTCACTTACAGTCTTTCTACACTAATTGTGAGCTGTGTAAACATGAATTCCTAATATTTGAAAGCGAATTCAAGTGAAAACCCTCGCTAAAGTGGCCGGAGTTGTAAATATTCGCAGTTTTCCGGTCATTTCCCTGCTTTTCACGTGTAATGTCCGTGATTGAAAACAGCAGGAAATGTAGTAAGAATCTACAAACTTTTATTTCAAGGGTTTCTTATAAGTTTTTAATCATTTCTGGAAACTCTGTGTATTTTAAAAGTTTTACCAAAATTAGACAGTTTTCTTACAAGTATGTAATGGAACCGGCAGTATAGTAACTGATTCACCAAAAAGACGCTAGAGAAATTCGGCCTCAATTGTAAACATTAGCAGTATAGTCCTCACTTACAGTCTTTCTACACTAATGGTGAGCTGTATAAACATGAATTCCTAATATTTGAAAGCAAATTCAAGTCAAAACGCTCGCTAAAGTGGCCGGAGTTGTAAATATTATCAGTTTTCTGGTCATTTCCATGCTTTTCACGGGTCATGTCCGTGATTGAAAACAGCAGGAAATGTAGTAAGAATCTACAAACTTTTATTTCAAGGGTTTCTTATAAGTTTTTAATCATTTCTGGAAACTCTAATTGTGTATTTTAAAAGTTTTACCACAATTAGACAGTTTTCTTACAAGTATGTAATGGAACCGGCAGGATATTAACTGATTCACCAAAAAGACGCTAAAGAAATTCGGCCTCAATTGTAAACATTAGCAGTATAGTCCTCACTTACAGTCTTTCTACACTAATGGTGAGCTGTGTAAACATGAATTCCTAATATTTGAAAGCGAATTCAAGTGAAAACCCTCGCTAAAGTGGCCGGAGTTGTAAATATTCGCAGTTTTCCGGTCATTTCCCTGCTTTTCACGTGTAATGACCGTGATTGAAAACAGCAGGAAATGTAGTAAGAATCTACAAACTTTTATTTCAAGGGTTTCTTATAAGTTTTTAATCATTTCTGGAAACTCTAATTGCGTATTTTAAGAGTTTTACCACAATTATATAGTTTTCTTACAAGTATGTAATGGAACCGGCAGGATATTAACTGATTCACCAAAAAGACGCTAGAGAAATTCGGCCTCAATTGTAAACATTAGCAGTATAGTCCTCACTTACAGTCTTTCTACACTAATGGTGAGCTGTATAAACATGAATTCCTAATATTTGAAAGCAAATTCAAGTCAAAACGCTCGCTAAACTGGCCGGAGTTGTAAATATTATCAGTTTTCTGGTCATTTCCCTGCTTTTCACGGGTCATGTCCGTGATTGAATACAGCAGTAAATGTAGTAAGAATCTACAAACTTTTATTTCAAGGGTTTCTTATAAGTTTTTAATCATTTCTGGAAACTCTAATTGCGTATTTTAAGAGTTTTACCACAATTAGACAGTTTTCTTACAAGTATGTAATGGAACCGGCAGGATAGTAACTGATTCACCAAAAAGACGCTAGAGAAATTCGGCCTCAATTGTAAACATTAGCAGTATAGTCCTCACTTACAGTCTTTCTACACTAATGATGAGCTGTATAAACATGAATTCCTAATATTTGAAAGCAAATTCAAGTCAAAACGCTCGCTAAAGTGGCCGGAGTTGTAAATATTATCAGTTTTCTGGTCATTTCCCTGCTTTCCACGGGTCATGTCCGTGATTGAAAAGAGCAGGAAATGTAGTAAGAATCTACAAACTTTTATTTCAAGGGTTTCTTATAAATTTTTAATCATTTCTGGAAACTCTAATTGCGTATTTTAAGAGTTTTACCACAATTAGATACTTTTCTTACAAGTATGTAATGGAACCGGCAGGATATTAACTGATTCACCAAAAAGACGCTAGAGAAATTAGGCCTCAATTGTAAACATTAGCAGTATAGTCCTCACTTACAGTCTTTCTACACTAATTGTGAGCTGTGTAAACATGAATTCCTAATATTTGAAAGCGAATTCAAGTGAAAACGCTCGCTAAAGTGGCCGGAGTTGTAAATATTCGCAGTTTTCTGGTCATTTCCCTGCTTTTCACGTGTAATGTCCGTGATTGAAAACAGCAGGAAATGTAGTAAGAATCTACAAACTTTTATTTCAAGGGTTTCTTATAAGTTTTTAATCATTTCTGGAAACTCTAATTGTGTATTTTAAAAGTTTTACCACAATTAGACAGTTTTCTTACAAGTATGTAATGGAACCGGCAGGATATTAACTGATTCACCAAAAGACGCTAGAGAAATTCGGCCTCAATTGTAAACATTAGCAGTATAGTCCCCACTTACAGTCTTTCCACACTAATTGTGAGCTGTGTAAACATGAATTCCTAATATTTGAAAGCAAATTCAAGTAAAAACGCTCGCTAAAGTGGCCGGAGTTGTAAATATTATCAGTTTTCTGGTCATTTCCCTGCTTTTCACGTGTAATGTCCGTGATTGAAAACAGCAGGAAATGTAGTAAGAATCTACAAACTTTTATTTCAAGGGTTTCTTATAAGTTTATAATCATTTCTGGAAACTCTAATTGTGTATTTAAAAAGTTTTACCACAATTAGACAGTTTTCTTACAAGTATGTAATGGAACCGGCAGGATATTAACTGATTCACCAAAAAGACGCTAGAGAAATTCGGCCTCAATTGTAAACATTAGCAGTATAGTCCTCACTTACAGTCTTTCTACACTAATGGTGAGCTGTGTAAACATGAATTCCTAATATTTGAAAACAAATTCAAGTCAAAATGCTCGCTAAAGTGGCCGGAGTTGTCAATATTATCAGTTTTCTGGTCATTTTTCTACTTTCCACGGGTAATGTCCGTGATTGAAAACAGCAGGATATGTAGTAAGAATATACAAACTTTTATTTCAAGGGTTTCTTATAAGTTTTTAATCATTTCTGGAAACTCTAATTGCGTATTTTAAGAGTTTTACCACAGTTAGACAGTTTTCTTACAAGTTTGTAATTGAACCGGCAGGATATTAACTGATTCACCAAAAAGACGCTAGAGAAATTCGGCCTCATTGTAAACATTAGCAGTATAGTCCTCACTTACAGTCTTTCTACACTAATTGTGAGCTGTGTAAACATGATTACTAATATTTGAAAGCAAATTCAAGTCAAAACGCTCGCTAAAGTGGCCGGAGTTGTAAATATTATCAGTTTTCTGGTCATTTCCCTGCTTTTCACTGGTCATGTCCGTGATTGAAAACAGCAGGAAATGTAGTAAGAATCTACAAACTTTTATTTCAAGGGTTTCTTATAAGTTTTTAATCATTTCTGGAAACTCTAAATGCGTATTTTAAGAGTTTTACCACAATTAGACAGTTTTCTTACAAGTATGTAATGGAACCGGCAGGATAGTAACTGATTCACCAAAAAGACGCTAGAGAAATTCGGCCTCAATTGTAAACATTAGCAGTATAGTCCCCACTTACAGTCTTTCCACACTAATTGTGAGCTGTGTAAACATGAATTCCTAATATTTGAAAGCAAATTCAAGTCAAAACGCTCGCTAAAGTGGCCGGAGTTGTAAATATTATCAGTTTTCTGGTCATTTCCCTGCTTTTCACGTGTAATGTCCGTGATTGAAAACAGCAGGAAATGTAGTAAGAATCTACAAACTTTTATTTCAAGGGTTTCTTATAAGTTTATAATCATTTCTGGAAACTCTAATTGTGTATTTAAAAAGTTTTACCACAATTAGACAGTTTTCTTACAAGTATGTAATGGAACCGGCAGGATATTAACTGATTCACCAAAAAGACGCTAGAGAAATTCGGCCTCAATTGTAAACAGTAGCAGTATAGTCCTCACTTACAGTCTTTCTACACTAATGGTGAGCTGTGTAAACATGAATTCCTAATATTTGAAAACAAATTCAAGTCAAAATGCTCGCTAAAGTGGCCGGAGTTGTAAATATTATCAGTTTTCTGGTCAGTTTTCTGCTTTCCACGGGTAATGTCCGTGATTGAAAAGAGCAGGAAATGTAGTAAGAATCTACTAACTTTTATTTCAAGGGTTTCTTATAAGTTTTTAATCATTTCTGGAAACTCTAATTGCGTATTTTAAGAGTTTTACCACAGTTAGACAGTTTTCTTACAAGTATGTAATGGAACCGGCAGGATAGTAACTGATTCAGCGAAAAGACGCTAGAGAAATTCGGCCTCAATTGTAAACATTAGCAGTATAGTCCTCACTTACAGTCTTTCTACACTAATGGTGAGCTGTGTAAACATGAATTCCTAATATTTGAAAGCAAATTCAAGTCAAAACGCTCGCTAAAGTGGCCGGAGTTGTAAATATTATCAGTTTTCTGGTCATTTCCCTGCTTTTCACGGGTCATGTCCATGATTGAAAACAGCAGGAAATGTAGTAAGAATCTACAAACTTTTATTTCAAGGGTTTCTTATAAGTTTTTAATCATTTCTGGAAACTCTAATTGCATATTTTAAGAGTTTTACCACAATTATATAGTTTTCTTACAAGTATGTAATGGAACCGGCAGGATATTAAGTGATTCACCAAAAAGACGCTAAAGAAATTCGGCCTCAATTGTAAACATTAGCAGTATAGTCCTCACTTACAGTCTTTCTACACTAATTGTGAGCTGTGTAAACATGAATTCCTAATATTTGAAAGCGAATTCAAGTGAAAACGCTCGCTAAAGTGGCCGGAGTTGTAAATATTATCAGTTTTCTGGTCATTTCCCTGCTTTTCACGTGTAATGTCCGTGATTGAAAACAGCAGGAAATGTAGTAAGAATCTACAAACTTTTATTTCAAGGGTTTCTTATAAGTTTTTAATCATTTCTGGAAACTCTAATTGTGTATTTTAAAAGTTTTACCACAATTAGACAGTTTTCTTACAAGTATGTAATGGAACCGGCAGGATATTAACTGATTCACCAAAAGACGCTAGAGAAATTCGGCCTCAATTGTAAACATTAGCAGTATAGTCCCCACTTACAGTCTTTCCACACTAATTGTGAGCTGTGTAAACATGAATTCCTAATATTTGAAAGCAAATTCAAGTCAAAACGCTCGCTAAAGTGGCCGGAGTTGTAAATATTATCAGTTTTCTGGTCATTTCCCTGCTTTTCACGTGTAATATCCGTGATTGAAAACAGCAGGAAATGTAGTAAAAATCTACAAACTTTTATTTCAAGGGTTTCTTATAAGTTTATAATCATTTCTGGAAACTCTAATTGTGTATTTAAAAAGTTTTACCACAATTAGACAGTTTTCTTACAAGTATGTAATGGAACCGGCAGGATATTAACTGATTCACCAAAAAGACGCTAGAGAAATTCGGCCTCAATTGTAAACATTAGCAGTATAGTCCTCACTTACAGTCTTTCTACACTAATGGTGAGCTGTGTAAACATGAATTCCTAATATTTGAAAACAAATTCAAGTCAAAATGCTCGCTAAAGTGGCCGGAGTTGTAAATATTATCAGTTTTCTGGTCATTTTTCTGCTTTCCACGGGTAATGTCCGTGATTGAAAACAGCAGGAAATGTAGTAAGAATCTACAAACTTTTATTTCAAGGGTTTCTTATAAGTTTTTAATCATTTCTGGAAACTCTAATTGCGTATTTTAAGAGTTTTACCACAGTTAGACAGTTTTCTTACAAGTTTGTAATTGAACCGGCAGGATATTAACTGATTCACCAAAAAGACGCTAGAGAAATTCGGCCTCATTGTAAACATTAGCAGTATAGTCCTCACTTACAGTCTTTCTACACTAATGGTGAGCTGTGTAAACATGATTCCTAATATGTGAAAGCAAATTCAAGTCAAAACGCTCGCTAAAGTGGCCGGAGTTGTAAATATTATCAGTTTTCTGGTCATTTCCCTGCTTTTCACTGGTCATGTCCGTGATTGAAAACAGCAGGAAATGTACTAAGAATCTACAAACTTTTATTTCAAGGGTTTCTTATAAGTTTTTAATCATTTCTGGAAACTCTAATTGCGTATTTTAAGAGTTTTACCACAATTAGACAGTATTCTTACAAGTATGTAATGGAACCGGCAGGATAGTAACTGATTCACCAAAAAGACGCTAGAGAAATTCGGCCTCAATTGTAAACATTAGCAGTATAGTCCCCACTTACAGTCTTTCCACACTAATTGTGAGCTGTGTAAACATGAATTCCTAATATTTGAAAGCAAATTCAAGTCAAAACGCTCGCTAAAGTGGCCGGAGTTGTAAATATTATCAGTTTTCTGGTCATTTCCCTGCTTTTCACGTGTAATGTCCGTGATTGAAAACAGCAGGAAATGTAGTAAGAATCTACGAACTTTTATTTCAAGGGTTTCTTATAAGTTTATAATCATTTCTGGAAACTCTAATTGTGTATTTAAAAAGTTTTACCACAATTAGACAGTTTTCTTACAAGTATGTAATGGAACTGGCAGGATATTAACTGATTCACCAAAAAGACGCTAGAGAAATTCGGCCTCAAGTGTAAACATTAGCAGTATAGTCCTCACTTACAGTCTTTCTACACTAATGGTGAGCTGTATAAACATGAATTCCTAATATTTGAAAGCAAATTCAAGTCAAAACGCTCGCTAAAGTGGCCGGAGTTGTAAATATTATCAGTTTTCTGGTCATTTTTCTGCTTTCCACGGGTCATGTCCGTGATTGAAAAGAGCAGGAAATGTAGTAAGAATCTACTAACTTTTATTTCAAGGGTTTCTTATAAGTTTTAATCATTTCTGGAAACTCTAATTGCGTATTTTAAGAGTTTTACCACAGTTAGACAGTTTTCTTACAAGTATGTAATGGAACCGGCAGGATAGTAACTGATTCACCGAAAAGACGCTAGAGAAATTCGGCCTCAATTGTAAACATTAGCAGTATAGTCCTCACTTACAGTCTTTCTACACTAATGGTGAGCTGTGTAAACATGAATTCCTAATATTTGAAAGCAAATTCAAGTCAAAACGCTCGCTAAAGTGGCCGGAGTTGTAAATATTATCAGTTTTCTGGTCATTTCCCTGCTTTTCACGGGTCATGTCCGTGATTGAAAACAGCAGGAAATGTAGTAAGAATCTACAAACTTTTATTTCAAGGGTTTCTTATAAGTTTTTAATCATTTCTGGAAACTCTAATTGCGTATTTTAAGAGTTTTACTACAATTATATAGTTTTCTTACAAGTATGTAATGGAACCGGCAAGATATTAACTGATTCACCAAAAAGACGCTAGAGAAATTCGGCCTCAATTGTAAACATTAGCAGTATAGTCCTCACTTACAGTCTTTCTACACTAATTGTGAGCTGTGTAAACATGAATTCCTAATATTTGAAAGCGAATTCAAGTGAAAACCCTCGCTAAAGTGGCCGGAGTTGTAAATATTCGCAGTTTTCCGGTCATTTCCCTGCTTTTCACGTGTAATGTCCGTAATTGAAAACAGCAGGAAATGTAGTAAGAATCTACAAACTTTTATTTCAAGGGTTTCTTATAAGTTTTTAATCATTTCTGGAAACTCTGTGTATTTTAAAAGTTTTACCAAAATTAGACAGTTTTCTTACAAGTATGTAATGGAACCGGCAGTATAGTAACTGATTCACCAAAAAGACGCTAGAGAAATTCGGCCTCAATTGTAAACATTAGCAGTATAGTCCTCACTTACAGTCTTTCTACACTAATGGTGAGCTGTATAAACATGAATTCCTAATATTTGAAAGCAAAATCAAGTCAAAACGCTCGCTAAAGTGGCCGGAGTTGTAAATATTATCAGTTTTCTGGTCATTTCCCTGCTTTTCAAGGGTCATGTCCGTGATTGAAAACAGCAGGAAATGTAGTAAGAATCTACAAACTTTTATTTCAAGGGTTTCTTATAAGTTTTTAATCATTTCTGGAAACTCTAATTGCGTATTTTAAGAGTTTTACCACAATTATATAGTTTTCTTACAAGTATGTAATGGAACCGGCAGGATATTAACTGATTCACCAAAAAGACGCTAGAGAAATTCGGCCTCAATTGTAAACATTAGCAGTATAGTCCTCACTTACCGTCTTTCTACACTAATTGTGAGCTGTGTAAACATGAATTCCTAAAATTTGAAAGCGAATTCAAGTGAAAACGCTCGCTAAAGTGGCCGGAGTTGTAAATATTCGCAGTTTTCTGGTCATTTCCCTGCTTTTCACGTGTAATGTCCGTGATTGAAAACAGCAGGAAATGTAGTAAGAATCTACAAACTTTTATTTCAAGGGTTTCTTATAAGTTTTTAATCATTTCTGGAAACTCTAATTGTGTATTTTAAAAGTTTTACCACAATTAGACAGTTTTCTTACAAGTATGTAATGGAACCGGCAGGATAGTAACTGATTCACCAAAAAGACGCTAGAGAAATTCGGCCTCATTGTAAACATTAGCAGTATAGTCCCCACTTACAGTCTTTCCACACTAATTGTGAGCTGTGTAAACATGAATTCCTAATATTTGAAAGCAAATTCAAGTCAAAACGCTCGCTAAAGTGGCCGGAGTTGTAAATATTATCAGTTTTCTGGTCATTTCCCTGCTTTTCACGTGTAATGTCCGTGATTGAAAACAGCAGGAAATGTAGTAAGAATCTACAAACTTTTATTTCAAGGGTTTCTTATAAGTTTATAATCATTTCTGGAAACTCTAATTGTGTATTTAAAAAGTTTTACCACAATTAGACAGTTTTCTTACAAGTATGTAATGGAACCGGCAGGATATTAACTGATTCACCAAAAAGACGCTAGAGAAATTCGGCCTCAATTGTAAACATTAGCAGTATAGTCCTCACTTACAGTCTTTCTACACTAATGGTGAGCTGTGTAAACATGAATTCCTAATATTTGAAAACAAATTCAAGTCAAAATGCTCGCTAAAGTGGCCGGAGTTGTAAATATTATCAGTTTTCTGGTCATTTTTCTGCTTTCCACGGGTAATGTCCGTGATTGAAAACAGCAGGAAATGTAGTAAGAATCTAAAAACTTTTATTTCAAGGGTTTCTTATAAGTTTTTAATCATTTCTGGAAACTCTAATTGCGTATTTTAAGAGTTTTACCACAGTTAGACAGTTTTCTTACAAGTTTGTAATTGAACCGGCAGGATATTAACTGATTCACCAAAAAGACGCTAGAGAAATTCGGCCTCATTGTAAACATTAGCAGTATAGTCCTCACTTACAGTCTTTCTACACTAATTGTGAGCTGTGTAAACATGATTCCTAATATTTGAAAGCAAATTCAAGTCAAAACGCTCGCTAAAGTGGCCGGAGTTGTAAATATTATCAGTTTTCTGGTCATTTCCCTGCTTTTCACTGGTCATGTCCGTGATTGAAAACAGCAGGAAATGTAGTAAGAATCTACAAACTTTTATTTCAAGGGTTTCTTATAAGTTTTTAATCATTTCTGGAAACTCTAATTGCGTATTTTAAGAGTTTTACCACAATTAGACAGTTTTCTTACAAGTATGTAATGGAACCGGCAGGATAGTAACTGATTCACCAAAAAGACGCTAGAGAAATTCGGCCTCAATTGTAAACATTAGCAGTATAGTCCTCACTTACAGTCTTTCTACACTAATGGTGAGCTGTATAAACATGAATTCCTAATATTTGAAAGCAAATTCAAGTCAAAACGCTCGCTAAACTGGCCGGAGTTGTATATATTATCAGTTTTCTGGTCATTTCCCTGCTTTTCACGGGTCATGTCCGTGATTGAATACAGCAGGAAATGTAGTAAGAATCTACAAACTTTTATTTCAAGGGTTTCTTATAAGTTTTTAATCATTTCTGGAAACTCTAATTGCGTATTTTAAGAGTTTTACCACAATTAGACAGTTTTCTTACAAGTATGTAATGGAACCCGCAGGATAGTAACTGATTCACCAAAAAGACGCTAGAGAAATTCGGCCTCAATTGTAAACATTAGCAGTATAGTCCTCACTTACAGTCTTTCTACACTAATGGTGAGCTGTATAAACATGAATTCCTAATATTTGAAAGCAAATTCAAGTCAAAACGCTCGCTAAAGTGGCCGGAGTTGTAAATATTATCAGTTTTCTGGTCATTTCCCTGCTTTTCACGGGTCATGTCCGTGATTGAAAAGAGCAGGAAATGTAGTAAGAATCTACAAACTTTTATTTCAAGGGTTTCTTATAAGTTTTTAATCATTTCTGGAAACTCTAATTGCATATTTTAAGAGTTTTACCACAATTAGACAGTTTTCTTACAAGTATGTAATGGAACCGGCAGGATAGTAACTGATTCACCAAAAAGACGCTAGAGAAATTCGGCCTCAATTGTAAACATTAGCAGTATAGTCCTCACTTACAGTCTTTCTACACTAATGGTGAGCTGTATAAACATGAATTCCTAATATTTGAAAGCAAATTCAAGTCAAAACGCTCGCTAAAGTGGCCGGAGTTGTAAATATTATCAGTTTTCTGGTCATTTCCCTGCTTTTCACTGGTCATGTCCGTGATTGAAAACAGCAGGAAATGTAGTAAGAATCTACAAACTTTTATTTCAAGGGTTTCTTATAAGTTTTTAATCATTTCTGGAAACTCTAATTGCGTATTTTAAGAGTTTTACCACAATTAGACAGTTTTCTTACAAGTATGTAATGGAACCGGCAGGATAGTAACTGATTCACCAAAAAGACGCTAGAGAAATTCGGCCTCAATTGTAAACATTAGCAGTATAGTCCTCACTTACAGTCTTTCTACACTAATGGTGAGCTGTATAAACATGAATTCCTAATATTTGAAAGCAAATTCAAGTCAAAACGCTCGCTAAAGTGGCCGGAGTTGTAAATATTATCAGTTTTCTGGTCATTTCCCTGCTTTTCACGTGTAATGTCCGTGATTGAAAACAGCAGGAAATGTAGTAAGAATCTACGAACTTTTATTTCAAGGGTTTCTTATAAGTTTATAATCATTTCTGGAAACTCTAATTGTGTATTTAAAAAGTTTTACCACAATTAGACAGTTTTCTTACAAGTATGTAATGGAACCGGCAGGATATTAACTGATTCACCAAAAAGACGCTAGAGAAATTCGGCCTCAAGTGTAAACATTAGCAGTATAGTCCTCACTTACAGTCTTTCTACACTAATGGTGAGCTGTATAAACATGAATTCCTAATATTTGAAAGCAAATTCAAGTCAAAACGCTCGCTAAAGTGGCCGGAGTTGTAAATATTATCAGTTTTCTGGTCATTTTTCTGCTTTCCACGGGTCATGTCCGTGATTGAAAAGAGCAGGAAATGTAGTAAGAATCTACTAACTTTTATTTCAAGGGTTTCTTATAAGTTTTAATCATTTCTGGAAACTCTAATTGCGTATTTTAAGAGTTTTACCACAGTTAGACAGTTTTCTTACAAGTATGTAATGGAACCGGCAGGATAGTAACTGATTCACCGAAAAGACCCTAGAGAAATTCGGCCTCAATTGTAAACATTAGCAGTATAGTCCTCACTTACAGTCTTTCTACACTAATTGTGAGCTGTGTAAACATGAATTCCTAATATTTGAAAGCAAATTCAAGTCAAAACGCTCGCTAAAGTGGCCGGAGTTGTAAATATTATCAGTTTTCTGGTCATTTCCCTGCTTTTCACGGGTCATGTCCGTGATTGAAAACAGCAGGAAATGTAGTAAGAATCTACAAACTTTTATTTCAAGGGTTTCTTATAAGTTTTTAATCATTTCTGGAAACTCTAATTGCGTATTTTAAGAGTTTTACCACAATTATATAGTTTTCTTACAAGTATGTAATGGAACCGGCAGGATATTAACTGATTCACCAAAAAGACGCTAGAGAAATTCGGCCTCAATTGTAAACATTAGCAGTATAGTCCTCACTTACAGTCTTTCTACACTAATTGTGAGCTGTGTAAACATGAATTCCTAATATTTGAAAGCGAATTCAAGTGAAAACCCTCGCTAAAGTGGCCGGAGTTGTAAATATTCGCAGTTTTCCGGTCATTTCCCTGCTTTTCACGTGTAATGTCCGTAATTGAAAACAGCAGGAAATGTAGTAAGAATCTACAAACTTTTATTTCAAGGGTTTCTTATAAGTTTTTAATCATTTCTGGAAACTCTGTGTATTTTAAAAGTTTTACCAAAATTAGACAGTTTTCTTACAAGTATGTAATGGAACCGGCAGTATAGTAACTGATTCACCAAAAAGACGCTAGAGAAATTCGGCCTCAATTGTAAACATTAGCAGTATAGTCCTCACTTACAGTCTTTCTACACTAATGGTGAGCTGTATAAACATGAATTCCTAATATTTGAAAGCAAAATCAAGTCAAAACGCTCGCTAAAGTGGCCGGAGTTGTAAATATTATCAGTTTTCTGGTCATTTCCCTGCTTTTCACGGGTCATGTCCGTGATTGAAAACAGCAGGAAATGTAGTAAGAATCTACAAACTTTTATTTCAAGGGTTTCTTATAAGTTTTTAATCATTTCTGGAAACTCTAATTGCGTATTTTAAGAGTTTTACCACAATTATATAGTTTTCTTACAAGTATGTAATGGAACCGGCAGGATATTAACTGATTCACCAAAAAGACGCTAGAGAAATTCGGCCTCAATTGTAAACATTAGCAGTATAGTCCTCACTTACCGTCTTTCTACACTAATTGTGAGCTGTATAAACATGAATTCCTAATATTTGAAAGCAAATTCAAGTCAAAACGCTCGCTAAAGTGGCCGGAGTTGTAAATATTATCAGTTTTCTGGTCATTTCCCTGCTTTTCACGTGTAATGTCCGTGATTGAAAACAGCAGGAAATGTAGTAAGAATCTACAAACTTTTATTTCAAGGGTTTCTTATAAGTTTATAATCATTTCTGGAAACTCTAATTGTGTATTTAAAAAGTTTTACCACAATTAGACAGTTTTCTTACAAGTATGTAATGGAACCGGCAGGATATTAACTGATTCACCAAAAAGACGCTAGAGAAATTCGGCCTCAATTGTAAACATTAGCAGTATAGTCCTCACTTACAGTCTTTCTACACTAATGGTGAGCTGTGTAAACATGAATTCCTAATATTTGAAAACAAATTCAAGTCAAAATGCTCGCTAAAGTGGCCGGAGTTGTAAATATTATCAGTTTTCTGGTCATTTTTCTGCTTTCCACGGGTAATGTCCGTGATTGAAAACAGCAGGAAATGTAGTAAGAATCTACAAACTTTTATTTCAAGGGTTTCTTATAAGTTTTTAATCATTTCTGGAAACTCTAATTGCGTATTTTAAGAGTTTTACCACAGTTAGACAGTTTTCTTACAAGTTTGTAATTGAACCGGCAGGATATTAACTGATTCACCAAAAAGACGCTAGAGAAATTCGGCCTCATTGTAAACATTAGCAGTATAGTCCTCACTTACAGTCTTTCTACACTAATTGTGAGCTGTGTAAACATGATTCCTAATATTTGAAAGCAAATTCAAGTCAAAACGCTCGCTAAAGTGGCCGGAGTTGTAAATATTATCAGTTTTCTGGTCATTTCCCTGCTTTTCACTGGTCATGTCCGTGATTGAAAACAGCAGGAAATGTAGTAAGAATCTACAAACTTTTATTTCAAGGGTTTCTTATAAGTTTTTAATCATTTCTGGAAACTCTAATTGCGTATTTTAAGAGTTTTACCACAATTAGACAGTTTTCTTACAAGTATGTAATGGAACCGGCAGGATAGTAACTGATTCACCAAAAAGACGCTAGAGAAATTCGGCCTCAATTGTAAACATTAGCAGTATAGTCCTCACTTACAGTCTTTCTACACTAATGGTGAGCTGTATAAACATGAATTCCTAATATTTGAAAGCAAATTCAAGTCAAAACGCTCGCTAAACTGGCCGGAGTTGTATATATTATCAGTTTTCTGGTCATTTCCCTGCTTTTCACGGGTCATGTCCGTGATTGAATACAGCAGGAAATGTAGTAAGAATCTACAAACTTTTATTTCAAGGGTTTCTTATAAGTTTTTAATCATTTCTGGAAACTCTAATTGCGTATTTTAAGAGTTTTACCACAATTAGACAGTTTTCTTACAAGTATGTAATGGAACCCGCAGGATAGTAACTGATTCACCAAAAAGACGCTAGAGAAATTCGGCCTCAATTGTAAACATTAGCAGTATAGTCCTCACTTACAGTCTTTCTACACTAATGGTGAGCTGTATAAACATGAATTCCTAATATTTGAAAGCAAATTCAAGTCAAAACGCTCGCTAAAGTGGCCGGAGTTGTAAATATTATCAGTTTTCTGGTCATTTCCCTGCTTTTCACGGGTCATGTCCGTGATTGAAAAGAGCAGGAAATGTAGTAAGAATCTACAAACTTTTATTTCAAGGGTTTCTTATAAGTTTTTAATCATTTCTGGAAACTCTAATTGCATATTTTAAGAGTTTTACCACAATTAGACAGTTTTCTTACAAGTATGTAATGGAACCGGCAGGATAGTAACTGATTCACCAAAAAGACGCTAGAGAAATTCGGCCTCAATTGTAAACATTAGCAGTATAGTCCTCACTTACAGTCTTTCTACACTAATGGTGAGCTGTATAAACATGAATTCCTAATATTTGAAAGCAAATTCAAGTCAAAACGCTCGCTAAAGTGGCCGGAGTTGTAAATATTATCAGTTTTCTGGTCATTTCCCTGCTTTTCACTGGTCATGTCCGTGATTGAAAACAGCAGGAAATGTAGTAAGAATCTACAAACTTTTATTTCAAGGGTTTCTTATAAGTTTTTAATCATTTCTGGAAACTCTAATTGCGTATTTTAAGAGTTTTACCACAATTAGACAGTTTTCTTACAAGTATGTAATGGAACCGGCAGGATAGTAACTGATTCACCAAAAAGACGCTAGAGAAATTCGGCCTCAATTGTAAACATTAGCAGTATAGTCCTCACTTACAGTCTTTCTACACTAATGGTGAGCTGTATAAACATGAATTCCTAATATTTGAAAGCAAATTCAAGTCAAAACGCTCGCTAAACTGGCCGGAGTTGTATATATTATCAGTTTTCTGGTCATTTCCCTGCTTTTCACGGGTCATGTCCGTGATTGAATACAGCAGGAAATGTAGTAAGAATCTACAAACTTTTATTTCAAGGGTTTCTTATAAGTTTTTAATCATTTCTGGAAACTCTAATTGCGTATTTTAAGAGTTTTACCACAATTAGACAGTTTTCTTACAAGTATGTAATGGAACCCGCAGGATAGTAACTGATTCACCAAAAAGACGCTAGAGAAATTCGGCCTCAATTGTAAACATTAGCAGTATAGTCCTCACTTACAGTCTTTCTACACTAATGGTGAGCTGTATAAACATGAATTCCTAATATTTGAAAGCAAATTCAAGTCAAAACGCTCGCTAAAGTGGCCGGAGTTGTAAATATTATCAGTTTTCTGGTCATTTCCCTGCTTTTCACGGGTCATGTCCGTGATTGAAAAGAGCAGGAAATGTAGTAAGAATCTACAAACTTTTATTTCAAGGGTTTCTTATAAGTTTTTAATCATTTCTGGAAACTCTAATTGCATATTTTAAGAGTTTTACCACAATTAGACAGTTTTCTTACAAGTATGTAATGGAACCGGCAGGATAGTAACTGATTCACCAAAAAGACGCTAGAGAAATTCGGCCTCAATTGTAAACATTAGCAGTATAGTCCTCACTTACAGTCTTTCTACACTAATGGTGAGCTGTGTAAACATGAATTCCTAATATTTGAAAGCGAATTCAAGTGAAAACCCTCGCTAAAGTGGCCAGAGTTGTAAATATTCGCAGTTTTCCGGTCATTTCCCTGCTTTTCACGTGTAATGTCCGTGATTGAAAACAGCAGGAAATGTAGTAAGAATCTACAAACTTTTATTTCAAGGGTTTCTTATAAGTTTTTAATCATTTCTGGAAACTCTGTGTATTTTAAAAGTTTTACCAAAATTAGACAGTTTTCTTACAAGTATGTAATGGAACCGGCAGTATAGTAACTGATTCACCAAAAAGACGCTAGAGAAATTCGGCCTCAATTGTAAACATTAGCAGTATAGTCCTCACTTACAGTCTTTCTACACTAATGGTGAGCTGTATAAACATGAATTCCTAATATTTAAAAGCAAATTCAAGTCAAAACGCTCGCTAAAGTGGCCGGAGTTGTAAATATTATCAGTTTTCTGGTCATTTCCCTGCTTTTCACGGGTCATGTCCGTGATTGAAAACAGCAGGAAATGTAGTAAGAATCTACAAACTTTTATTTCAAGGCTTTCTTATAAGTTTTTAATCATTTCTGGAAACTCTAATTGCGTATTTTAAGAGTTTTACCACAATTATATAGTTTTCTTACAAGTATGTAATGGAACCGGCAGGATATTAACTGATTCACCAAAAAGACGCTAGAGAAATTCGGCCTCAATTGTAAACATTAGCAGTATAGTCCTCACTTACAGTCTTTCTACACTAATTGTGAGCTGTGTAAACATGAATTCCTAATATTTGAAAGCGAATTCAAGTGAAAACGCTCGCTAAAGTGGCCAGAGTTGTAAATATTCGCAGTTTTCTGGTCATTTCCCTGCTTTTCACGTGTAATGTCCGTGATTGAAAACAGCAGGAAATGTAGTAAGAATCTACAAACTTTTATTTCAAGGGTTTCTTATAAGTTTTTAATCATTTCTGGAAACTCTAATTGTGTATTTTAAAAGTTTTACCACAATTAGACAGTTTTCTTACAAGTATGTAATGGAACCGGCAGGATATTAACTGATTCACCAAAAAGACGCTAGAGAAATTCGGCCTCATTGTAAACATTAGCAGTATAGTCCTCACTTACAGTCTTTCTACACTAATTGTGAGCTGTGTAAACATGATTCCTAATATTTGAAAGCAAATTCAAGTCAAAACGCTCGCTAAAGTGGCCGGAGTTGTAAATATTATCAGTTTTCTGGTCATTTCCCTGCTTTTCACTGGTCATGTCCGTGATTGAAAACAGCAGGAAATGTAGTAAGAATCTACAAACTTTTTTTTCATGGGTTTCTTATAAGTTTTTAATCATTTCTGGAAACTCTAATTGCGTATTTTAAGAGTTTTACCAAAATTAGACAGTTTTCTTACAAGTATGTAATGGAACCGGCAGGATAGTAACTGATTCACCAAAAAGACGCTAGAGAAATTCGGCCTCAATTGTAAACATTAGCAGTATAGTCCTCACTTACAGTCTTTCTACACTAATGGTGAGCTGTATAAACATGAATTCCTAATATTTGAAAGCAAATTCAAGTCAAAACGCTCGCTAAACTGGCCGGAGTTGTATATATTATCAGTTTTCTGGTCATTTCCCTGCTTTTCACGGGTCATGTCCGTGATTGAATACAGCAGGAAATGTAGTAAGAATCTACAAACTTTTATTTCAAGGGTTTCTTATAAGTTTTTAATCATTTCTGGAAACTCTAATTGCGTATTTTAAGAGTTTTACCACAATTAGACAGTTTTCTTACAAGTATGTAATGGAACCCGCAGGATAGTAACTGATTCACCAAAAAGACGCTAGAGAAATTCGGCCTCAATTGTAAACATTAGCAGTATAGTCCTCACTTACAGTCTTTCTACACTAATGGTGAGCTGTATAAACATGAATTCCTAATATTTGAAAGCAAATTCAAGTCAAAACGCTCGCTAAAGTGGCCGGAGTTGTAAATATTATCAGTTTTCTGGTCATTTCCCTGCTTTTCACGGGTCATGTCCGTGATTGAAAAGAGCAGGAAATGTAGTAAGAATCTACAAACTTTTATTTCAAGGGTTTCTTATAAGTTTTTAATCATTTCTGGAAACTCTAATTGCATATTTTAAGAGTTTTACCACAATTAGACAGTTTTCTTACAAGTATGTAATGGAACCGGCAGGATAGTAACTGATTCACCAAAAAGACGCTAGAGAAATTCGGCCTCAATTGTAAACATTAGCAGTATAGTCCTCACTTACAGTCTTTCTACACTAATGGTGAGCTGTATAAACATGAATTCCTAATATTTGAAAGCAAATTCAACTCAAAACGCTCGTTAAAGTGGCCGGAGTTGTAAATATTATCAGTTTTCTGGTCATTTCCCTGCTTTTCACGGGTCATGTCCGTGATTGAATATAGCAGGAAATGTAGTAAGAATCTACAAACTTTTATTTCAAGGGTTTCTTATAAGTTTTTAATCATTTCTGGAAACTCTAATTGTGTATTTTAAAAGTTTTACCACAATTAGACAGTTTTCTTACAAGTATGTAATGGAACCGGCAGGATATTAACTGATTCACGAAAAAGACGCTAGAGAAATTCGGCCTCAATTGTAAACATTAGCAGTATAGTCCCCACTTACAGTCTTTCTACACTAATTGTGAGCTGTGTAAACATGAATTCCTAATATTTGAAAGCAAATTCAAGTCAAAACGCTGCCTAAAGTGGCCGGAGTTGTAAATATTATCAGTTTTCTGGTCTTTTCCCTGCTTTTCACCGGTAATGTCCGTGATAGAAAACAGCAGGAACTGTAGTAAGAATCTACAAACTTTTATTTCAAGGGTTTCTTATAAGTTTTTAATCATTTCTGGAAACTCTGTGTATTTTAAAAGTTTTACCAAAATTAGACAGTTTTCTTACAAGTATGTAATGGAACCGGCAGTATAGTAACTGATTCACCAAAAAGACGCTAGAGAAATTCGGCCTCAATTGTAAACATTAGCAGTATAGTCCTCACTTACAGTCTTTCTACACTAATGGTGAGCTGTATAAACATGAATTCCTAATATTTGAAAGCAAATTCAAGTCAAAACGCTCGCTAAAGTGGCCGGAGTTGTAAATATTATCAGTTTTCTGGTCATTTCCCTGCTTTTCACGGGTCATGTCCGTGATTGAAAACAGCAGGAAATGTAGTAAGAATCTACAAACTTTTATTTCAAGGGTTTCTTATAAGTTTTTAATCATTTCTGGAAACTCTAATTGCGTATTTTAAGAGTTTTACCACAATTATATAGTTTTCTTACAAGTATGTAATGGAACCGGCAGGATATTAACTGATTCACCAAAAAGACGCTAGAGAAATTCGGCCTCAATTGTAAACATTAGCAGTATAGTCCTCACTTACAGTCTTTCTACACTAATTGTGAGCTGTGTAAACATGAATTCCTAATATTTGAAAGCGAATTCAAGTGAAAACGCTCGCTAAAGTGGCCGGAGTTGTAAATATTCGCAGTTTTCCGGTCATTTCCCTGCTTTTCACGTGTAATGTCCGTGATTGAAAACAGCAGGAAATGTAGTAAGAATCTACAAACTTTTATTTCAAGGGTTTCTTATAAGTTTTTAATCATTTCTGGAAACTCTAATTGTGTATTTTAAAAGTTTTACCACAATTAGACAGTTTTCTTACAAGTATGTAATGGAACAGGCAGGATATTTACTGATTCACCAAAACGACGCTAGAGAAATTCGGCCTCATTGTAAACATTAGCAGTATAGTCCCCACTTACAGTCTTTCCACACTAATTGTGAGCTGTGTAAACATGAATTCCTAATATTTGAAAGCAAATTCAAGTCAAAACGCTCGTTAAAGTGGCCGGAGTTGTAAATATTATCAGTTTTCTGGTCATTTCCCTGCTTTTCACGGGTCATGTCCGTGATTGAATATAGCAGGAAATGTAGTAAGAATCTACAAACTTTTATTTCAAGGGTTTCTTATAAGTTTTTAATCATTTCTGGAAACTCTAACTGTGTATTTTAAAAGTTTTACCACAATTAGACAGTTTTCTTACAAGTATGTAATGGAACCGGCAGGATATTAACTGATTCACCAAAAAGACGCTAGAGAAATTCGGCCTCAATTGTAAACATTAGCAGTATAGTCCCCACTTACAGTCTTTCTACACTAATTGTGAGCTGTGTAAACATGAATTCCTAATATTTGAAAGCAAATTCAAGTCAAAACGCTCGCTAAAGTGGCCGGAGTTGTAAATATTATCAGTTTTCTGGTCATTTCCCTGCTTTTCACCGGTAATGTCCGTGATAGAAAACAGCAGGAACTGTAGTAAGAATCTACAAACTTTTATTTCAAGGGTTTCTTATAAGTTTTTAATCATTTCTGGAAACTCTAATTGCGTATTTTAAGAGTTTTACCACAATTAGATACTTTTCTTACAAGAATGTAATGGAACCGGCAGGATAGTAACTGATTCACCAAAAAGACGCTAGAGAAATTCGGCCTCAATTGTAAACATTAGCAGTATAGTCCTCACTTACAGTCTTTCTACACTAATTGTGAGCTGTGTAAACATGAATTCCTAATATTTGAAAGCGAATTCAAGTGAAAACGCTCGCTAAAGTGGCCGGAGTTGTAAATATTCGCAGTTTTCTGGTCATTTCCCTGCTTTTCACGTGTAATGTCCGTGATTGAAAACAGGAAGAAATGTAGTAAGAATCTACAAACTTTTATTTCAAGGGTTTCTTATGAGTTTTTAATCATTTCTGGAAACTCTAATTGTGTATTTTAAGAGTTTTACCACAATTAGACAGTTTTCTTACAAGTATGTAATGGAACCCGCAGGATAGTAACTGATTCACCAAAAAGACGCTAGAGAAATTCGGCCTCAATTGTAAACATTAGCAGTATAGTCCTCACTTACAGTCTTTCTACACTAATGGTGAGCTGTATAAACATGAATTCCTAATATTTGAAAGCAAATTCAAGTCAAAACGCTCGCTAAAGTGGCCGGAGTTGTAAATATTATCAGTTTTCTGGTCATTTCCCTGCTTTTCACGGGTCATGTCCGTGATTGAAAAGAGCAGGAAATGTAGTAAGAATCTACAAACTTTTATTTCAAGGGTTTCTTATAAGTTTTTAATCATTTCTGGAAACTCTAATTGCATATTTTAAGAGTTTTACCACAATTAGACAGTTTTCTTACAAGTATGTAATGGAACCGGCAGGATAGTAACTGATTCACCAAAAAGACGCTAGAGAAATTCGGCCTCAATTGTAAACATTAGCAGTATAGTCCCCACTTACAGTCTTTCTACACTAATTGTGAGCTGTGTAAACATGAATTCCTAATATTTGAAAGCAAATTCAAGTCAAAACGCTCGCTAAAGTGGCCGGAGTTGTAAATATTATCAGTTTTCTGGTCATTTCCCTGCTTTTCACCGGTAATGTCCGTGATAGAAAACAGCAGGAACTGTAGTAAGAATCTACAAACTTTTATTTCAAGGGTTTCTTATAAGTTTTTAATCATTTCTGGAAACTCTAATTGTTTATTTAAAAAGTTTTACCACAATTAGACCGTTTTCTTATGAGTATGTAATGGAACCGGCAGGATATTAACTGATTCACCAAAAAGACGCTAGAGAAATTCGGCCTCAATTGTGAACATTAGCAGTATAGTCCTCACTTACAGTCTTTCTACACTAATGGTGAGCTGTGTAAACATGAATTCCTAATATTTGAAAACAAATTCAAGTCAAAATGCTCGCTAAAGTGGCCGGAGTTGTAAATATTATCAGTTTTCTGGTCATTTTTCTGCTTTCCACGGGTCATGTCCGTGATTGAAAACAGCAGGAAATGTAGTAAGAATCTACTAACTTTTATTTCAAGGGTTTCTTATAAGTTTTTAATCATTTCTGGAAACTCTAATTGCGTATTTTAAGAGTTTTACCACAGTTAGACAGTTTTCTTACAAGTTTGTAATTGAACCGGCAGGATATTAACTGATTCACCAAAAAGACGCTAGAGAAATTCGGCCTCAATTGTAAACATTAGCAGTATAGTCCTCTCTTACAGTCTTTCTACACTAATGGTGAGCTGTATAAACATGAATTCCTAATATTTGAAAGCAAATTCAAGTCAAAACGCTCGTTAAAGTGGCCGGAGTTGTAAATATTATCAGTTTTCTGGTCATTTCCCTGCTTTTCACGGGTCATGTCCGTGATTGAATACAGCAGGAAATGTAGTAAGAATCTACAAACTTTTATTTCAAGGGTTTCTTATAAGTTTTTAATCATTTCTGGAAACTCTAATTGCGTATTTTAAGAGTTTTACCACAATTAGACAGTTTTCTTACAAGTATGTAATGGAACCGGCAGGATAGTAACTGATTCACCAAAAAGACGCTAGAGAAATTCGGCCTCAATTGTAAACATTAGCAGTATAGTCCTCACTTACAGTCTTTCTACACTAATGGTGAGCTGTATAAACATGAATTCCTAATATTTGAAAGCAAATTCAAGTCAAAACGCTCGCTAAAGTGGCCGGAGTTGTAAATATTATCAGTTTTCTGGTCATTTCCCTGCTTTTCACGGGTCATGTCCGTGATTGAAAAGAGCAGGAAATGTAGTAAGAATCTACAAACTTTTATTTCAAGGGTTTCTTATAAATTTTTAATCATTTCTGGAAACTCTAATTGCGTATTTTAAGAGTTTTACCACAATTAGATACTTTTCTTACAAGTATGTAATGGAACCGGCAGGATATTAACTGATTCACCAAAAAGACGCTAGAGAAATTCGGCCTCAATTGTAAACATTAGCAGTATAGTCCTCACTTACAGTCTTTCTACACTAATTGTGAGCTGTGTAAACATGAATTCCTAATATTTGAAAGCGAATTCAAGTGAAAACGCTCGCTAAAGTGGCCGGAGTTGTAAATATTCGCAGTTTTCTGGTCATTTCCCTGCTTTTCAAGTGTAATGTCCGTGATTGAAAACAGCAGGAAATGTAGTAAGAATCTACAAACTTTTATTTCAAGGGTTTCTTATGAGTTTTTAATCATTTCTGGAAACTCTAATTGTGTATTTTAAAAGTTTTACCACAATTAGACAGTTTTCTTACAAGTATGTAATGGAACCGGCAGGATAGTAACTGATTCACCAAAAGACGCTAGAGAAATTCGGCCTCAATTGTAAACATTAGCAGTATAGTCCCCACTTACAGTCTTTCCACACTAATTGTGAGCTGTGTAAACATGAATTCCTAATATTTGAAAGCAAATTCAAGTCAAAACGCTCGCTAAAGTGGCCGGAGTTGTAAATATTATCAGTTTTCTGGTCATTTCTGCTTTCCACGGGTAATGTCCGTGATTGAAAACAGCAGGAAATGTAGTAAGAATCTACAAACTTTTATTTCAAGGGTTTCTTATAAGTTTTTAATCATTTCTGAAAACTCTAATTGCGTATTTTAAGAGTTTTCCCACAGTTAGACAGTTTTCTTACAAGTTTGTAATTGAACCGGCAGGTTATTAACTGATTCACCAAAAAGACGCTAGAGAAATTCGGCCTCATTGTAAACATTAGCAGTATAGTCCTCACTTACAGTCTTTCTACAATAATTGTGAGCTGTGTAAACATGATTCCTAATATTTGAAAGCAAATTCAAGTCAAAACGCTCGCTAAAGTGGCCGGAGTTGTAAATATTATCAGTTTTCTGGTCATTTCCCTGCTTTTCACTGGTCATGTCCGTGATTGAAAACAGCAGGAAACGTAGTAAGAATCTACAAACTTTTATTTCAAGGGATTCTTATAAGTTTTTACTCATTTCTGGAAACTCTAATTGCGTATTTTAAGAGTTTTACCACAATTAGACAGTTTTCTTACAAGTATGTAATGGAACCGGCAGGATAGTAACTGATTCACCAAAAAGACGCTAGAGAAATTCGGCCTCAATTGTAAACATTAGCAGTATAGTCCTCACTTACAGTCTTTCTACACTAATGGTGAGCTGTATAAACATGAATTCCTAATATTTGAAAGCAAATTCAAGTCAAAACGCTCGCTAAAGTGGCCGGAGTTGTAAATATTATCAGTTTTCTGGTCATTTCCCTGCTTTTCACGGGTCATGTCCGTGATTGAAAAGAGCAGGAAATGTAGTAAGAATCTACAAACTTTTATTTCAAGGGTTTCTTATAAGTTTTTAATCATTTCTGGAAACTCTAATTGTGTACTTTAAAAGTTTTACCACAATTAGACAGTTTTCTTACAAGTATGTAATGGAACCGGCAGGATAGTAACTGATTCACCAAAAAGACGCTAGAGAAATTCGGCCTCAATTGTAAACATTAGCAGTATAGTCCCCACTTACAGTCTTTCTACACTAATGGTGAGCTGTGTAAACATGAATTCCTAATATTTGAAAGCAAATTCAAGTCAAAACGCTCGCTAAAGTGGCCGGAGTTGTAAATATTATCAGTTTTCTGGTCATTTCCCTGCTTTTCACCGGTAATGTCCGTGATAGAAAACAGCAGGAACTGTAGTAAGAATCTACAAACTTTTATTTCAAGGGTTTCTTATAAGTTTTTAATCATTTCTGGAAACTCTAATTGTTTATTTAAAAAGTTTTACCACAATTAGACCGTATTCTTACAAGTATGTAATGGAACCGGCAGGATATTAACTGATTCACCAAAAAGACGCTAGAGAAATTCGGCCTCAATTGTGAACATTAGCAGTATAGTCCTCACTTACAGTCTTTCTACACTAATGGTGAGCTGTGTAAACATGAATTCCTAATATTTAAAAAAAAAATTCAAGTCAAAATGCTCGCTAAAGTGGCCGGAGTTGTAAATATTATCAGTTTTCTGGTCATTTTTCTGCTTTCCACGTGTAATGTCCGTGATTGAAAACAGCAGGAAATGTAGTAAGAATCTACAAACTTTTATTTCAAGGGTTTCTTATAAGTTTTTAATAATTTCTGGAAACTCTAATTGCGTATTTTAAGAGTTTTACCACAGTTAGACAGTTTTCTTACAAGTTTGTAATTGAACCGGCAGGTTATTAACTGATTCACCAAAAAGACGCTAGAGAAATTCGGCCTCATTGTAAACATTAGCAGTATAGTCCTCACTTACAGTCTTTCTACACTAATTGTGAGCTGTGTAAACATGATTCCTAATATTTGAAAGCAAATTCAAGTCAAAACGCTCGCTAAAGTGGCCGGAGTTGTAAATATTATCAGTTTTCTGGTCATTTCCCTGCTTTTCACGGGTCATGTCCGTGATTGAAAACAGCAGGAAATGTAGTAAGAATCTACAAACTTTTATTTCAAGGGTTTCTTATAAGTTTTTAATCATTTCTGGAAACTCTAATTGCGTATTTTAAGAGTTTTACCACAATTAGACAGTTTTCTTACAAGTATGTAATGGAACCCGCAGGATAGTAACTGATTCACCAAAAAGACGCTAGAGAAATTCGGCCTCAATTGTAAACATTAGCAGTATAGTCCTCACTTACAGTCTTTCTACACTAATGGTGAGCTGTATAAACATGAATTCCTAATATTTGAAAGCAAATTCAAGTCAAAACGCTCGCTAAACTGGCCGGAGTTGTATATATTATCAGTTTTCTGGTCATTTCCCTGCTTTTCACGGGTCATGTCCGTGATTGAAAACAGCAGGAAATGTAGTAAGAATCTACAAACTTTTATTTCAAGGGTTTCTTATAAGTTTTTAATCATTTCTGGAAACTCTAATTGCGTATTTTAAGAGTTTTACCACAATTAGACAGTTTTCTTACAAGTATGTAATGGAACCCGCAGGATAGTAACTGATTCACCAAAAAGACGCTAGAGAAATTCGGCCTCAATTGTAAACATTAGCAGTATAGTCCTCACTTACAGTCTTTCTACACTAATGGTGAGCTGTATAAACATGAATTCCTAATATTTGAAAGCAAATTCAAGTCAAAACGCTCGCTAAAGTGGCCGGAGTTGTAAATATTATCAGTTTTCTGGTCATTTCCCTGCTTTTCACGGGTCATGTCCGTGATTGAAAAGAGCAGGAAATGTAGTAAGAATCTACAAACTTTTATTTCAAGGGTTTCTTATAAGTTTTTAATCATTTCTGGAAACTCTAATTGCATATTTTAAGAGTTTTACCACAATTAGACAGTTTTCTTACAAGTATGTAATGGAACCGGCAGGATAGTAACTGATTCACCAAAAAGACGCTAGAGAAATTCGGCCTCAATTGTAAACATTAGCAGTATAGTCCTCACTTACAGTCTTTCTACACTAATGGTGAGCTGTATAAACATGAATTCCTAATATTTGAAAGCAAATTCAAGTCAAAACGCTCGTTAAAGTGGCCGGAGTTGTAAATATTATCAGTTTTCTGGTCATTTCCCTGCTTTTCACGGGTCATGTCCGTGATTGAATATAGCAGGAAATGTAGTAAGAATCTACAAACTTTTATTTCAAGGGTTTCTTATAAGTTTTTAATCATTTCTGGAAACTCTAATTGTGTATTTTAAAAGTTTTACCACAATTAGACAGTTTTCTTACAAGTATGTAATGGAACCGGCAGGATATTAACTGATTCACGAAAAAGACTCTAGAGAAATTCGGCCTCAATTGTAAACATTAGCAGTATAGTCCCCACTTACAGTCTTTCTACACTAATTGTGAGCTGTGTAAACATGAATTCCTAATATTTGAAAGCAAATTCAAGTCAAAACGCTCGCTAAAGTGGCCGGAGTTGTAAATATTATCAGTTTTCTGGTCATTTCCCTGCTTTTCACCGGTAATGTCCGTGATAGAAAACAGCAGGAACTGTAGTAAGAATCTACAAACTTTTATTTCAAGGGTTTCTTATAAGTTTTTAATCATTTCTGGAAACTCTAATTGTTTATTTAAAAAGTTTTACCACAATTAGACAGTTTTCTTACAAGTATGTAATGGAACCGGCAGGATATTAACTGATTCACCAAAAAGACGCTAGAGAAATTCGGCCTCAATTGTGAACATTAGCAGTATAGTCCTCACTTACAGTCTTTCTACACTAATGGTGAGCTGTGTAAACATGAATTCCTAATATTTGAAAACAAATTCAAGTCAAAATGCTCGCTAAAGTGGCCGGAGTTGTAAATATTATCAGTTTTCTGGTCATTTCCCTGCTTTTCACTGGTCATGTCCGTGATTGAAAACAGCAGGAAATGTAGTAAGAATCTACAAACTTTTATTTCAAGGGTTTCTTATAAGTTTTTAATCATTTCTGGAAACTCTAATTGCGTATTTTAAGAGTTTTACCACAATTAGACAGTTTTCTTACAAGTATGTAATGGAACCGGCAGGATAGTAACTGATTCACCAAAAAGACGCTAGAGAAATTCGGCCTCAATTGTAAACATTAGCAGTATAGTCCTCACTTACAGTCTTTCTACACTAATGGTGAGCTGTGTAAACATGAATTCCTAATATTTGAAAGCAAATTCAAGTCAAAACACTCGCTAAAGTGGCCGGAGTTGTAAATATTATCAGTTTTCTGGTCATTTCCCTGCTTTTCACGGGTCATGTCCGTGATTGAAAAGAGCAGGAAATGTAGTAAGAATCTACAAACTTTTATTTCAAGGGTTTCTTATAAATTTTTAATCATTTCTGGAAACTCTAATTGCGTATTTTAAGAGTTTTACCACAATTAGATACTTTTCTTACAAGTATGTAATGGAACCGGCAGGATATTAACTGATTCACCAAAAAGACGCTAGAGAAATTCGGCCTCAATTGTAAACATTAGCAGTATAGTCCTCACTTACAGTCTTTCTACACTAATTGTGAGCTGTGTAAACATGAATTCCTAATATTTGAAAGCGAATTCAAGTGAAAACGCTCGCTAAAGTGGCCGGAGTTGTAAATATTCGCAGTTTTCTGGTCATTTCCCTGCTTTTCACGTGTAATGTCCGTGATTGAAAACAGCAGGAAATGTAGTAAGAATCTACAAACTTTTATTTCAAGGGTTTCTTATGAGTTTTTAATCATTTCTGGAAACTCCAATTGTGTATTTTAAAAGTTTTACCACAATTAGACAGTTTTCTTACAAGTATGTAATGGAACCGGCAGGATATTAACTGATTCACCAAAAGACGCTAGAGAAATTCGGCCTCAATTGTAAACATTAGCAGTATAGTCCCCACTTACAGTCTTTCCACACTAATTGTGAGCTGTGTAAACATGATTCCTAATATTTGAAAGCAAATTCAAGTCAAAACGCTCGCTAAAGTGGCCGGAGTTGTAAATATTATCAGTTTTCTGGTCATTTCCCTGCTTTTCACTGGTCATGTCCGTGATTGAAAACAGCAGGAAATGTAGTAAGAATCTACAAACTTTTATTTCAAGGCTTTCTTATAAGTTTTTAATCATTTCTGGAAACTCTAATTGCGTATTTTAAGAGTTTTACCACAATTAGACAGTTTTCTTACAAGTATGTAATGGAACCCGCAGGATAGTAACTGATTCACCAAAAAGACGCTAGAGAAATTCGGCCTCAATTGTAAACATTAGCAGTATAGTCCTCACTTACAGTCTTTCTACACTAATGGTGAGCTGTATAAACATGAATTCCTAATATTTGAAAGCAAATTCAAGTCAAAACGCTCGCTAAACTGGCCGGAGTTGTATATATTATCAGTTTTCTGGTCATTTCCCTGCTTTTCACGGGTCATGTCCGTGATTGAAAACAGCAGGAAATGTAGTAAGAATCTACAAACTTTTATTTCAAGGGTTTCTTATAAGTTTTTAATCATTTCTGGAAACTCTAATTGCGTATTTTAAGAGTTTTACCACAATTAGACAGTTTTCTTACAAGTATGTAATGGAACCCGCAGGATAGTAACTGATTCACCAAAAAGACGCTAGAGAAATTCGGCCTCAATTGTAAACATTAGCAGTATAGTCCTCACTTACAGTCTTTCTACACTAATGGTGAGCTGTATAAACATGAATTCCTAATATTTGAAAGCAAATTCAAGTCAAAACGCTCGCTAAAGTGGCCGGAGTTGTAAATATTATCAGTTTTCTGGTCATTTCCCTGCTTTTCACGGGTCATGTCCGTGATTGAAAAGAGCAGGAAATGTAGTAAGAATCTACAAACTTTTATTTCAAGGGTTTCTTATAAGTTTTTAATCATTTCTGGAAACTCTAATTGCATATTTTAAGAGTTTTACCACAATTAGACAGTTTTCTTACAAGTATGTAATGGAACCGGCAGGATAGTAACTGATTCACCAAAAAGACGCTAGAGAAATTCGGCCTCAATTGTAAACATTAGCAGTATAGTCCTCACTTACAGTCTTTCTACACTAATGGTGAGCTGTATAAACATGAATTCCTAATATTTGAAAGCAAATTCAAGTCAAAACGCTCGTTAAAGTGGCCGGAGTTGTAAATATTATCAGTTTTCTGGTCATTTCCCTGCTTTTCACGGGTCATGTCCGTGATTGAATATAGCAGGAAATGTAGTAAGAATCTACAAACTTTTATTTCAAGGGTTTCTTATAAGTTTTTAATCATTTCTGGAAACTCTAATTGTGTATTTTAAAAGTTTTACCACAATTAGACAGTTTTCTTACAAGTATGTAATGGAACCGGCAGGATATTAACTGATTCACGAAAAAGACTCTAGAGAAATTCGGCCTCAATTGTAAACATTAGCAGTATAGTCCCCACTTACAGTCTTTCTACACTAATTGTGAGCTGTGTAAACATGAATTCCTAATATTTGAAAGCAAATTCAAGTCAAAACGCTCGCTAAAGTGGCCGGAGTTGTAAATATTATCAGTTTTCTGGTCATTTCCCTGCTTTTCACCGGTAATGTCCGTGATAGAAAACAGCAGGAACTGTAGTAAGAATCTACAAACTTTTATTTCAAGGGTTTCTAATAAGTTTTTAATCATTTCTGGAAACTCTAATTGTTTATTTAAAAAGTTTTACCACAATTAGACAGTTTTCTTACAAGTATGTAATGGAACCGGCAGGATATTAACTGATTCACCAAAAAGACGCTAGAGAAATTCGGCCTCAATTGTGAACATTAGCAGTATAGTCCTCACTTACAGTCTTTCTACACTAATGGTGAGCTGTGTAAACATGAATTCCTAATATTTGAAAACAAATTCAAGTCAAAATGCTCGCTAAAGTGGCCGGAGTTGTAAATATTATCAGTTTTCTGGTCATTTCCCTGCTTTTCACTGGTCATGTCCGTGATTGAAAACAGCAGGAAATGTAGTAAGAATCTACAAACTTTTATTTCAAGGGTTTCTTATAAGTTTTTAATCATTTCTGGAAACTCTAATTGCGTATTTTAAGAGTTTTACCACAATTAGACAGTTTTCTTACAAGTATGTAATGGAACCGGCAGGATAGTAACTGATTCACCAAAAAGACGCTAGAGAAATTCGGCCTCAATTGTAAACATTAGCAGTATAGTCCTCACTTACAGTCTTTCTACACTAATGGTGAGCTGTGTAAACATGAATTCCTAATATTTGAAAGCAAATTCAAGTCAAAACACTCGCTAAAGTGGCCGGAGTTGTAAATATTATCAGTTTTCTGGTCATTTCCCTGCTTTTCACGGGTCATGTCCGTGATTGAAAAGAGCAGGAAATGTAGTAAGAATCTACAAACTTTTATTTCAAGGGTTTCTTATAAATTTTTAATCATTTCTGGAAACTCTAATTGCGTATTTTAAGAGTTTTACCACAATTAGATACTTTTCTTACAAGTATGTAATGGAACCGGCAGGATATTAACTGATTCACCAAAAAGACGCTAGAGAAATTCGGCCTCAATTGTAAACATTAGCAGTATAGTCCTCACTTACAGTCTTTCTACACTAATTGTGAGCTGTGTAAACATGAATTCCTAATATTTGAAAGCGAATTCAAGTGAAAACGCTCGCTAAAGTGGCCGGAGTTGTAAATATTCGCAGTTTTCTGGTCATTTCCCTGCTTTTCACGTGTAATGTCCGTGATTGAAAACAGCAGGAAATGTAGTAAGAATCTACAAACTTTTATTTCAAGGGTTTCTTATGAGTTTTTAATCATTTCTGGAAACTCCAATTGTGTATTTTAAAAGTTTTACCACAATTAGACAGTTTTCTTACAAGTATGTAATGGAACCGGCAGGATATTAACTGATTCACCAAAAGACGCTAGAGAAATTCGGCCTCAATTGTAAACATTAGCAGTATAGTCCCCACTTACAGTCTTTCCACACTAATTGTGAGCTGTGTAAACATGATTCCTAATATTTGAAAGCAAATTCAAGTCAAAACGCTCGCTAAAGTGGCCGGAGTTGTAAATATTATCAGTTTTCTGGTCATTTCCCTGCTTTTCACTGGTCATGTCCGTGATTGAAAACAGCAGGAAATGTAGTAAGAATCTACAAACTTTTATTTCAAGGCTTTCTTATAAGTTTTTAATCATTTCTGGAAACTCTAATTGCGTATTTTAAGAGTTTTACCACAATTAGATACTTTTCTTACAAGTATGTAATGGAACCGGCAGGATATTAACTGATTCACCAAAAAGACGCTAGAGAAATTCGGCCTCAATTGTAAACATTAGCAGTATAGTCCTCACTTACAGTCTTTCTACACTAATTGTGAGCTGTGTAAACATGAATTCCTAATATTTGAAAGCAAATTCAAGTCAAAACGCTCGCTAAAGTGGCCGGAGTTGTAAATATTATCAGTTTTCTGGTCATTTTTCTGCTTTCCACGGGTAATGTCCGTGATTGAAAACAGCAGGAAATGTAGTAAGAATCTACAAACTTTTATTTCAAGGGTTTCTTATAAGTTTTTAATCATTTCTGGAAACTCTAATTGCGTATTTTAAGAGTTTTCCCACAGTTAGACAGTTTTCTTACAAGTTTGTAATTGAACCGGCAGGTTATTAACTGATTCACCAAAAAGACGCTAGAGAAATTCGGCCTCATTGTAAACATTAGCAGTATAGTCCTCACTTACAGTCTTTCTACACTAATTGTGAGCTGTGTAAACATGATTCCTAATATTTGAAAGCAAATTCAAGTCAAAACGCTCGTTAAAGTGGCCGGAGTTGTAAATATTATCAGTTTTCTGGTCATTTCCCTGCTTTTCACTGGTCATGTCCGTGATTGAAAACAGCAGGAAATGTAGTAAGAATCTACAAACTTTTATTTCAAGGGATTCTTATAAGTTTTTACTCATTTCTGGAAACTCTAATTGCGTATTTTAAGAGTTTTACCACAATTAGACAGTTTTCTTACAAGTATGTAATGGAACCGGCAGGATAGTAACTGATTCACCAAAAAGACGCTAGAGAAATTCGGCCTCAATTGTAAACATTGGCAGTATATTCCTCACTTACAGTCTTTCTACACTAATGGTGAGCTGTATAAACATGAATTCCTAATATTTGAAAGCAAATTCAAGTCAAAACGCTCGCTAAAGTGGCCGGAGTTGTAAATATTATCAGTTTTCTGGTCATTTCCCTGCTTTTCACGGGTCATGTCCGTGATTGAAAAGAGCAGGAAATGTAGTAAGAATCTACAAACTTTTATTTCAAGGGTTTCTTATAAGTTTTTAATCATTTCTGGAAACTCTAATTGCATATTTTAAGAGTTTTACCACAATTAGACAGTTTTCTTACAAGTATGTAATGGAACCGGCAGGATAGTAACTGATTCACCAAAAAGACGCTAGAGAAATTCGGCCTCAATTGTAAACATTAGCAGTATAGTCCTCACTTACAGTCTTTCTACACTAATGGTGAGCTGTATAAACATGAATTCCTAATATTTGAAAGCAAATTCAAGTCAAAACGCTCGTTAAAGTGGCCGGAGTTGTAAATATTATCAGTTTTCTGGTCATTTCCCTGCTTTTCACGGGTCATGTCCGTGATTGAATATAGCAGGAAATGTAGTAAGAATCTACAAACTTTTATTTCAAGGGTTTCTTATAAGTTTTTAATCATTTCTGGAAACTCTAATTGTGTATTTTAAAAGTTTTACCACAATTAGACAGTTTTCTTACAAGTATGTAATGGAACCGGCAGGATATTAACTGATTCACGAAAAAGACGCTAGAGAAATTCGGCCTCAATTGTAAACATTAGCAGTATAGTCCCCACTTACAGACTTTCTACACTAATTGTGAGCTGTGTAAACATGAATTCCTAATATTTGAAAGCAAATTCAAGTCAAAACGCTCGCTAAAGTGGCCGGAGTTGTAAATATTATCAGTTTTCTGGTCATTTCCCTGCTTTTCACCGGTAATGTCCGTGATAGAAAACAGCAGGAACTGTAGTAAGAATCTACAAACTTTTATTTCAAGGGTTTCTTATAAGTTTTTAATCATTTCTGGAAACTCTAATTGTTTATTTAAAAAGTTTTACCACAATTAGACGGTATTCTTACAAGTATGTAATGGAACCGGCAGGATATTAACTGATTCACCAAAAAGACGCTAGAGAAATTCGGCCTCAATTGTGAACATTAGCAGTATAGTCCTCACTTACAGTCTTTCTACACTAATGGTGAGCTGTGTAAACATGAATTCCTAATATTTAAAAAAAAAATTCAAGTCAAAATGCTCGCTAAAGTGGCCGGAGTTGTAAATATTATCAGTTTTCTGGTCATTTTTCTGTTTTCCACGGGTCATGTCCTTGATTGAAAACAGCAGGAAATGTAGTAAGAATCTACAAACTTTTATTTCAAGGGTTTCTTATAAGTTTTTAATCATTTCTGGAAACTCTAATTGCGTATTTTAAGAGTTTTACCACAATTAGACAGTTTTCTTACAAGTATGTAATGGAACCCGCAGGATAGTAACTGATTCACCAAAAAGACGCTAGAGAAATTCGGCCTCAATTGTAAACATTAGCAGTATAGTCCTCACTTACAGTCTTTCTACACTAATGGTGAGCTGTATAAACATGAATTCCTAATATTTGAAAGCAAATTCAAGTCAAAACGCTCGCTAAAGTGGCCGGAGTTGTAAATATTATCAGTTTTCTGGTCATTTCCCTGCTTTTCACGGGTCATGTCCGTGATTGAAAAGAGCAGGAAATGTAGTAAGAATCTACAAACTTTTATTTCAAGGGTTTCTTATAAGTTTTTAATCATTTCTGGAAACTCTAATTGCATATTTTAAGAGTTTTACCACAATTAGACAGTTTTCTTACAAGTATGTAATGGAACCGGCAGGATAGTAACTGATTCACCAAAAAGACGCTAGAGAAATTCGGCCTCAATTGTAAACATTAGCAGTATAGTCCTCTCTTACAGTCTTTCTACACTAATGGTGAGCTGTATAAACATGAATTCCTAATATTTGAAAGCAAATTCAAGTCAAAACGCTCGTTAAAGTGGCCGGAGTTGTAAATATTATCAGTTTTCTGGTCATTTCCCTGCTTTTCACGGGTCATGTCCGTGATTGAATACAGCAGGAAATGTAGTAAGAATCTACAAACTTTTATTTCAAGGGTTTCTTATAAGTTTTTAATCATTTCTGGAAACTCTAATTGCGTATTTTAAGAGTTTTACCACAATTAGACAGTTTTCTTACAAGTATGTAATGGAACCGGCAGGATAGTAACTGATTCACCAAAAAGACGCTAGAGAAATTCGGCCTCAATTGTAAACATTAGCAGTATAGTCCCCACTTACAGTCTTTCTACACTAATTGTGAGCTGTGTAAACATGAATTCCTAATATTTGAAAGCAAATTCAAGTCAAAACGCTCGCTAAAGTGGCCGGAGTTGTAAATATTATCAGTTTTCTGGTCATTTCCCTGCTTTTCACCGGTAATGTCCGTGATAGAAAACAGCAGGAACTGTAGTAAGAATCTACAAACTTTTATTTCAAGGGTTTCTTATAAGTTTTTAATCATTTCTGGAAACTCTAATTGCGTATTTTAAGAGTTTTACCACAGTTAGACAGTTTTCTTACAAGTTTGTAATTGAACCGGCAGGATATTAACTGATTCACCAAAAAGACGCTAGAGAAATTCGGCCTCATTGTAAACATTAGCAGTATAGTCCTCACTTACAGTCTTTCTACACTAATTGTGAGCTGTGTAAACATGATTCCTAATATTTGAAAGCAAATTCAAGTCAAAACGCTCGCTAAAGTGGCCGGAGTTGTAAATATTATGAGTTTTCTGGTCATTTCCCTGCTTTTCACTGGTCATGTCCGTGATTGAAAACAGCAGGAAATGTAGTAAGAATCTACAAACTTTTATTTCAAGGGTTTCTTATAAGTTTTTAATCATTTCTGGAAACTCTAATTGCATATTTTAAGAGTTTTACCACAATTAGACAGTTTTCTTACAAGTATGTAATGGAACCGGCAGGATAGTAACTGATTCACCAAAAAGACGCTAGAGAAATTCGGCCTCAATTGTAAACATTAGCAGTATAGTCCTCACTTACAGTCTTTCTACACTAATGGTGAGCTGTATAAACATGAATTCCTAATATTTGAAAGCAAATTCAAGTCAAAACGCTCGCTAAAGTGGCCGGAGTTGTAAATATTATCAGTTTTCTGGTCATTTCCCTGCTTTTCACGGGTCATGTCCGTGATTGAAAAGAGCAGGAAATGTAGTAAGAATCTACAAACTTTTATTTCAAGGGTTTCTTATAAATTTTTAATCATTTCTGGAAACTCTAATTGCATATTTTAAGAGTTTTACCACAATTAGATACTTTTCTTACAAGTATGTAATGGAACCGGCAGGATATTAACTGATTCACCAAAAAGACGCTAGAGAAATTCGGCCTCAATTGTAAACATTAGCAGTATAGTCCTCACTTACAGTCTTTCTACACTAATTGTGAGCTGTGTAAACATGAATTCCTAATATTTGAAAGCGAATTCAAGTGAAAACGCTCGCTAAAGTGGCCGGAGTTGTAAATATTCGCAGTTTTCTGGTCATTTCCCTGCTTTTCACGTGTAATGTCCGTGATTGAAAACAGCAGGAAATGTAGTAAGAATCTACAAACTTTTATTTCAAGGGTTTCTTATGAGTTTTTAATCATTTCTGGAAACTCTAATTGTGTATTTTAAAAGTTTTACCACAATTAGACAGTTTTCTTACAAGTATGTAATGGAACCGGCAGGATATTAACTGATTCACCAAAAGACGCTAGAGAAATTCGGCCTCAATTGTAAACATTAGCAGTATAGTCCCCACTTACAGTCTTTCCACACTAATTGTGAGCTGTGTAAACATGAATTCCTAATATTTGAAAGCAAATTCAAGTCAAAACGCTCGCTAAAGTGGCCGGAGTTGTAAATATTATCAGTTTTCTGGTCATTTTTCTGCTTTCCACGGGTAATGTCCGTGATTGAAAACAGCAGGAAATGTAGTAAGAATCTACAAACTTTTATTTCAAGGGTTTCTTATAAGTTTTTAATCATTTCTGGAAACTCTAATTGCGTATTTTAAGAGTTTTCCCACAGTTAGACAGTTTTCTTACAAGTTTGTAATTGAACCGGCAGGTTATTAACTGATTCACCAAAAAGACGCTAGAGAAATTCGGCCTCATTGTAAACATTAGCAGTATAGTCCTCACTTACAGTCTTTCTACACTAATTGTGAGCTGTGTAAACATGATTCCTAATATTTGAAAGCAAATTCAAGTCAAAACGCTCGCTAAAGTGGCCTGAGTTGTAAATATTATCAGTTTTCTGGTCATTTCCCTGCTTTTCACTGGTCATGTCCGTGATTGAAAACAGCAGGAAATGTAGTAAGAATCTACAAACTTTTATTTCAAGGGATTCTTATAAGTTTTTACTCATTTCTGGAAACTCTAATTGCGTATTTTAAGAGTTTTACCACAATTAGACAGTTTTCTTACAAGTATGTAATGGAACCGGCAGGATAGTAACTGATTCACCAAAAAGACGCTAGAGAAATTTGGCCTCAATTGTAAACATTAGCAGTATAGTCCTCACTTACAGTCTTTCTACACTAATGGTGAGCTGTATAAACATGAATTCCTAATATTTGAAAGCAAATTCAAGTCAAAACGCTCGCTAAAGTGGCCGGAGTTGTAAATATTATCAGTTTTCTGGTCATTTCCCTGCTTTTCACGGGTCATGTCCGTGATTGAAAAGAGCAGGAAATGTAGTAAGAATCTACAAACTTTTATTTCAAGGGTTTCTTATAAGTTTTTAATCATTTCTGGAAACTCTAATTGCATATTTTAAGAGTTTTACCACAATTAGACAGTTTTCTTACAAGTATGTAATGGAACCGGCAGGATAGTAACTGATTCACCAAAAAGACGCTAGAGAAATTTGGCCTCAATTGTAAACATTAGCAGTATAGTCCTCACTTACAGTCTTTCTACACTAATGGTGAGCTGTATAAACATGAATTCCTAATATTTGAAAGCAAATTCAAGTCAAAACGCTCGTTAAAGTGGCCGGAGTTGTAAATATTATCAGTTTTCTGGTCATTTCCCTGCTTTTCACGGGTCATGTCCGTGATTGAATATAGCAGGAAATGTAGTAAGAATCTACAAACTTTTATTTCAAGGGTTTCTTATAAGTTTTTAATCATTTCTGGAAACTCTAATTGTGTACTTTAAAAGTTTTACCACAATTAGACAGTTTTCTTACAAGTATTTAATGGAACCGGCAGGATATTAACTGATTCACCAAAAAGACGCTAGAGAAATTCGGCCTCAATTGTAAACATTAGCCGTATAGTCCCCACTTACAGTCTTTCTACACTAATTGTGAGCTGTGTAAACATGAATTCCTAATATTTGAAAGCAAATTCAAGTCAAAACGCTCGCTAAAGTGGCCGGAGTTGTAAATATTATCAGTTTTCTGGTCATTTCCCTGCTTTTCACCGGTAATGTCCGTGATAGAAAACAGCAGGAACTGTAGTAAGAATCTACAAACTTTTATTTCAAGGGTTTCTTATAAGTTTTTAATCATTTCTGGAAACTCTAATTGTTTATTTAAAAAGTTTTACCACAATTAGACCGTATTCTTACAAGTATGTAATGGAACCGGCAGGATATTAACTGATTCACCAAAAAGACGCTAGAGAAATTCGGCCTCAATTGTGAACATTAGCAGTATAGTCCTCACTTACAATCTTTCTACACTAATGGTGAGCTGTGTAAACATGAATTCCTAATATTTAAAAAAAAAATTCAAGTCAAAATGCTCGCTAAAGTGGCCGGAGTTGTAAATATTATCAGTTTTCTGGTCATTTTTCTGTTTTCCACGGGTCATGTCCGTGATTGAAAACAGCAGGAAATGTAGTAAGAATCTACTAACTTTTATTTCAAGGGTTTCTTATAAGTTTTTAATCATTTCTGGAAACTCTAATTGCGTATTTTAAGAGTTTTACCACAGTTAGACAGTTTTCTTACAAGTTTGTAATTGAACCGGCAGGATATTAACTGATTCACCAAAAATACGCTAGAGAAATTCGGCCTCATTGTAAACATTAGCAGTATAGTCCTCACTTACAGTCTTTCTACACTAATTGTGAGCTGTGTAAACATGATTCCTAATATTTGAAAGCAAATTCAAGTCAAAACGCTCGCTAAAGTGTCCGGAGTTGTAAATATTATCAGTTTTCTGGTCATTTCCCTGCTTTTCACGGGTCATGTCCGTGATTGAAAACAGCAGGAAATGTAGTAAGAATCTACAAACTTTTATTTCAAGGGTTTCTTATAAGTTTTTAATCATTTCTGGAAACTCTAATTGCATATTTTAAGAGTTTTACCACAATTAGACAGTTTTCTTACAAGTATGTAATGGAACCGGCAGGATAGTAACTGATTCACCAAAAAGACGCTAGAGAAATTCGGCCTCAATTGTAAACATTAGCAGTAATGTCCTCACTTACAGTCTTTCTACACTAATGGTGAGCTGTATAAACATGAATTCCTAATATTTGAAAGCAAATTCAAGTCAAAACGCTCGCTAAACTGGCCGGAGTTGTATATATTATCAGTTTTCTGGTCATTTCCCTGCTTTTCACGGGTCATGTCCGTGATTGAATACAGCAGGAAATGTAGTAAGAATCTACAAACTTTTATTTCAAGGGTTTCTTATAAGTTTTTAATCATTTCTGGAAACTCTAATTGCGTATTTTAAGAGTTTTACCACAATTAGACAGTTTTCTTACAAGTATGTAATGGAACCCGCAGGATAGTAACTGATTCACCAAAAAGACGCTAGAGAAATTCGGCCTCAATTGTAAACATTAGCAGTATAGTCCTCACTTACAGTCTTTCTACACTAATGGTGAGCTGTATAAACATGAATTCCTAATATTTGAAAGCAAATTCAAGTCAAAACGCTCGCTAAAGTGGCCGAAGTTGTAAATATTATCAGTTTTCTGGTCATTTCCCTGCTTTTCACGGGTCATGTCCGTGATTGAAAAGAGCAGGAAATGTAGTAAGAATCTACAAACTTTTATTTCAAGGGTTTCTTATAAGTTTTTAATCATTTCTGGAAACTCTAATTGCATATTTTAAGAGTTTTACCACAATTAGACAGTTTTCTTACAAGTATGTAATGGAACCGGCAGGATAGTAACTGATTCACCAAAAAGACGCTAGAGAAATTCGGCCTCAATTGTAAACATTAGCAGTATAGTCCTCTCTTACAGTCTTTCTACACTAATGGTGAGCTGTATAAACATGAATTCCTAATATTTGAAAGCAAATTCAAGTCAAAACGCTCGCTAAAGTGGCCGGAGTTGTAAATATTATCAGTTTTCTGGTCATTTTTCTGCTTTCCACGGGTCATGTCCGTGATTGAATACAGCAGGAAATGTAGTAAGAATCTACAAACTTTTATTTCAAGGGTTTCTTATAAGTTTTTAATCATTTCTGGAAACTCTAATTGCGTATTTTAAGAGTTTTACCACAATTAGACAGTTTTCTTACAAGTATGTAATGGAACCGGCAGGATAGTAACTGATTCACCAAAAAGACGCTAGAGAAATTCGGCCTCAATTGTAAACATTAGCAGTATAGTCCTCACTTACAGTCTTTCTACACTAATGGTGAGCTGTATAAACATGAATTCCTAATATTTGAAAGCAAATTCAAGTCAAAACGCTCGCTAAAGTGGCCGGAGTTGTAAATATTATCAGTTTTCTGGTCATTTCCCTGCTTTTCACGGGTCATGTCCGTGATTGAAAAGAGCAGGAAATGTAGTAAGAATCTACAAACTTTTATTTCAAGGGTTTCTTATAAATTTTTAATCATTTCTGGAAACTCTAATTGCGTATTTTAAGAGTTTTACCACAATTAGATACTTTTCTTACAAGTATGTAATGGAACCGGCAGGATATTAACTGATTCACCAAAAAGACGCTAGAGAAATTCGGCCTCAATTGTAAACATTAGCAGTATAGTCCTCACTTACAGTCTTTCTACACTAATTGTGAGCTGTGTAAACATGAATTCCTAATATTTGAAAGCGAATTCAAGTGAAAACGATCGCTAAAGTGGCCGGAGTTGTAAATATTCGCAGTTTTCTGGTCATTTCCCTGCTTTTCACGTGTAATGTCCGTGATTGAAAACAGCAGGAAATGTAGTAAGAATCTACAAACTTTTATTTCAAGGGTTTCTTATGAGTTTTTAATCATTTCTGGAAACTCTAATTGTGTATTTTAAAAGTTTTACCACAATTAGACAGTTTTCTTACAAGTATGTAATGGAACCGGCAGGATATTAACTGATTCACCAAAAGACGCTAGAGAAATTCGGCCTCAATTGTAAACATTAGCAGTATAGTCCTCACTTACAGTCTTTCCACACTAATTGTGAGCTGTGTAAACATGAATTCCTAATATTTGAAAGCAAATTCAAGTCAAAACGCTCGCTAAAGTGGCCGGAGTTGTAAATATTATCAGTTTTCTGGTCATTTTTCTGCTTTCCACGGGTAATGTCCGTGATTGAAAACAGCAGGAAATGTAGTAAGAATCTACAAACTTTTATTTCAAGGGTTTCTTATAAGTTTTTAATCATTTCTGGAAACTCTAATTGCGTATTTTAAGAGTTTTCCCACAGTTAGACAGTTTTCTTACAAGTTTGTAATTGAACCGGCAGGTTATTAACTGATTCACCAAAAAGACGCTAGAGAAATTCGGCCTCATTGTAAACATTAGCAGTATAGTCCTCACTTACAGTCTTTCTACACTAATTGTGAGCTGTGTAAACATGATTCCTAATATTTGAAAGCAAATTCAAGTCAAAACGCTCGCTAAAGTGGCCGGAGTTGTAAATATTATCAGTTTTCTGGTCATTTCCCTGCTTTTCACTGGTCATGTCCGTGATTAAAAACAGCAGGAAATGTAGTAAGAATCTACAAACTTTTATTTCAAGGGATTCTTATAAGTTTTTACTCATTTCTGGAATCTCTAATTGCGTATTTTAAGAGTTTTACCACAATTAGATAGTTTTCTTACAAGTATGTAATGGAACCGGCAGGATAGTAACTGATTCACCAAAAAGACGCTAGAGAAATTCGGCCTCAATTGTAAACATTAGCAGTATAGTCCTCACTTACAGTCTTTCTACACTAATGGTGAGCTGTATAAAAATGAATTCCTAATATTTGAAAGCAAATTCAAGTCAAAACGCTCGCTAAAGTGGCCGGAGTTGTAAATATTATCAGTTTTCTGGTCATTTCCCTGCTTTTCACGGGTCATGTCCGTGATTGAAAACAGCAGGAAATGTAGTAAGAATCTACAAACTTTTATTTCAAGGGTTTCTTATAAGTTTTTAATCATTTCTGGAAACTCTAATTGCGTATTTTAAGAGTTTTACCACAATTAGACAGTTTTCTTACAAGTATGTAATGGAACCGGCAGGATAGTAACTGATTCACCAAAAAGACGCTAGAGAAATTCGGCCTCAATTGTAAACATTAGCAGTATAGTCCTCACTTACAGTCTTTCTACACTAATGGTGAGCTGTATAAACATGAATTCCTAATATTTGAAAGCAAATTCAAGTCAAAACGCTCGCTAAAGTGGCCGAAGTTGTAAATATTATCAGTTTTCTGGTCATTTCCCTGCTTTTCACGGGTCATGTCCGTGATTGAAAAGAGCAGGAAATGTAGTAAGAATCTACAAACTTTTATTTCAAGGGTTTCTTATAAGTTTTTAATCATTTCTGGAAACTCTAATTGCATATTTTAAGAGTTTTACCACAATTAGACAGTTTTCTTACAAGTATGTAATGGAACCGGCAGGATAGTAACTGATTCACCAAAAAGACGCTAGAGAAATTCGGCCTCAATTGTAAACATTAGCAGTATAGTCCTCTCTTACAGTCTTTCTACACTAATGGTGAGCTGTATAAACATGAATTCCTAATATTTGAAAGCAAATTCAAGTCAAAACGCTCGCTAAAGTGGCCGGAGTTGTAAATATTATCAGTTTTCTGGTCATTTTTCTGCTTTCCACGGGTCATGTCCGTGATTGAATACAGCAGGAAATGTAGTAAGAATCTACAAACTTTTATTTCAAGGGTTTCTTATAAGTTTTTAGTCATTTCTGGAAACTCTAATTGCGTATTTTAAGAGTTTTACCACAATTAGACAGTTTTCTTACAAGTATGTAATGGAACCGGCAGGATAGTAACTGATTCACCAAAAAGACGCTAGAGAAATTCGGCCTCAATTGTAAACATTAGCAGTATAGTCCTCACTTACAGTCTTTCTACACTAATGGTGAGCTGTATAAACATGAATTCCTAATATTTGAAAGCAAATTCAAGTCAAAACGCTCGCTAAAGTGGCCGGAGTTGTAAATATTATCAGTTTTCTGGTCATTTCCCTGCTTTTCACGGGTCATGTCCGTGATTGAAAAGAGCAGGAAATGTAGTAAGAATCTACAAACTTTTATTTCAAGGGTTTCTTATAAATTTTTAATCATTTCTGGAAACTCTAATTGCGTATTTTAAGAGTTTTACCACAATTAGATACTTTTCTTACAAGTATGTAATGGAACCGGCAGGATATTAACTGATTCACCAAAAAGACGCTAGAGAAATTCGGCCTCAATTGTAAACATTAGCAGTATAGTCCTCACTTACAGTCTTTCTACACTAATTGTGAGCTGTGTAAACATGAATTCCTAATATTTGAAAGCGAATTCAAGTGAAAACGATCGCTAAAGTGGCCGGAGTTGTAAATATTCGCAGTTTTCTGGTCATTTCCCTGCTTTTCACGTGTAATGTCCGTGATTGAAAACAGCAGGAAATGTAGTAAGAATCTACAAACTTTTATTTCAAGGGTTTCTTATGAGTTTTTAATCATTTCTGGAAACTCTAATTGTGTATTTTAAAAGTTTTACCACAATTAGACAGTTTTCTTACAAGTATGTAATGGAACCGGCAGGATATTAACTGATTCACCAAAAGACGCTAGAGAAATTCGGCCTCAATTGTAAACATTAGCAGTATAGTCCTCACTTACAGTCTTTCCACACTAATTGTGAGCTGTGTAAACATGAATTCCTAATATTTGAAAGCAAATTCAAGTCAAAACGCTCGCTAAAGTGGCCGGAGTTGTAAATATTATCAGTTTTCTGGTCATTTTTCTGCTTTCCACGGGTAATGTCCGTGATTGAAAACAGCAGGAAATGTAGTAAGAATCTACAAACTTTTATTTCAAGGGTTTCTTATAAGTTTTTAATCATTTCTGGAAACTCTAATTGCGTATTTTAAGAGTTTTCCCACAGTTAGACAGTTTTCTTACAAGTTTGTAATTGAACCGGCAGGTTATTAACTGATTCACCAAAAAGACGCTAGAGAAATTCGGCCTCATTGTAAACATTAGCAGTATAGTCCTCACTTACAGTCTTTCTACACTAATTGTGAGCTGTGTAAACATGATTCCTAATATTTGAAAGCAAATTCAAGTCAAAACGCTCGCTAAAGTGGCCGGAGTTGTAAATATTATCAGTTTTCTGGTCATTTCCCTGCTTTTCACTGGTCATGTCCGTGATTAAAAACAGCAGGAAATGTAGTAAGAATCTACAAACTTTTATTTCAAGGGATTCTTATAAGTTTTTACTCATTTCTGGAATCTCTAATTGCGTATTTTAAGAGTTTTACCACAATTAGATAGTTTTCTTACAAGTATGTAATGGAACCGGCAGGATAGTAACTGATTCACCAAAAAGACGCTAGAGAAATTCGGCCTCAATTGTAAACATTAGCAGTATAGTCCTCACTTACAGTCTTTCTACACTAATGGTGAGCTGTATAAAAATGAATTCCTAATATTTGAAAGCAAATTCAAGTCAAAACGCTCGCTAAAGTGGCCGGAGTTGTAAATATTATCAGTTTTCTGGTCATTTCCCTGCTTTTCACGGGTCATGTCCGTGATTGAAAACAGCAGGAAATGTAGTAAGAATCTACAAACTTTTATTTCAAGGGTTTCTTATAAGTTTTTAATCATTTCTGGAAACTCTAATTGCGTATTTTAAGAGTTTTACCACAATTAGACAGTTTTCTTACAAGTATGTAATGGAACCGGCAGGATAGTAACTGATTCACCAAAAAGACGCTAGAGAAATTCGGCCTCAATTGTAAACATTAGCAGTATAGTCCTCACTTACAGTCTTTCTACACTAATGGTGAGCTGTATAAACATGAATTCCTAATATTTGAAAGCAAATTCAAGTCAAAACGCTCGCTAAAGTGGCCGAAGTTGTAAATATTATCAGTTTTCTGGTCATTTCCCTGCTTTTCACGGGTCATGTCCGTGATTGAAAAGAGCAGGAAATGTAGTAAGAATCTACAAACTTTTATTTCAAGGGTTTCTTATAAGTTTTTAATCATTTCTGGAAACTCTAATTGCATATTTTAAGAGTTTTACCACAATTAGACAGTTTTCTTACAAGTATGTAATGGAACCGGCAGGATAGTAACTGATTCACCAAAAAGACGCTAGAGAAATTCGGCCTCAATTGTAAACATTAACAGTATAGTCCTCTCTTACAGTCTTTCTACACTAATGGTGAGCTGTATAAACATGAATTCCTAATATTTGAAAGCAAATTCAAGTCAAAACGCTCGCTAAAGTGGCCGGAGTTGTAAATATTATCAGTTTTCTGGTCATTTTTCTGCTTTCCACGGGTCATGTCCGTGATTGAATACAGCAGGAAATGTAGTAAGAATCTACAAACTTTTATTTCAAGGGTTTCTTATAAGTTTTTAGTCATTTCTGGAAACTCTAATTGCGTATTTTAAGAGTTTTACCACAATTAGACAGTTTTCTTACAAGTATGTAATGGAACCGGCAGGATAGTAACTGATTCACCAAAAAGACGCTAGAGAAATTCGGCCTCAATTGTAAACATTAGCAGTATAGTCCTCACTTACAGTCTTTCTACACTAATGGTGAGCTGTATAAACATGAATTCCTAATATTTGAAAGCAAATTCAAGTCAAAACGCTCGCTAAAGTGGCCGGAGTTGTAAATATTATCAGTTTTCTGGTCATTTCCCTGCTTTTCACGGGTCATGTCCGTGATTGAAAAGAGCAGGAAATGTAGTAAGAATCTACAAACTTTTATTTCAAGGGTTTCTTATAAATTTTTAATCATTTCTGGAAACTCTAATTGCGTATTTTAAGAGTTTTACCACAATTAGATACTTTTCTTACAAGTATGTAATGGAACCGGCAGGATATTAACTGATTCACCAAAAAGACGCTAGAGAAATTCGGCCTCAATTGTAAACATTAGCAGTATAGTCCTCACTTACAGTCTTTCTACACTAATTGTGAGCTGTGTAAACATGAATTCCTAATATTTGAAAGCGAATTCAAGTGAAAACGCTCGCTAAAGTGGCCGGAGTTGTAAATATTCGCAGTTTTCTGGTCATTTCCCTGCTTTTCACGTGTAATGTCCGTGATTGAAAACAGCAGGAAATGTAGTAAGAATCTACAAACTTTTATTTCAAGGGTTTCTTATGAGTTTTTAATCATTTCTGGAAACTCTAATTGTGTATTTTAAAAGTTTTACCACAATTAGACAGTTTTCTTACAAGTATGTAATGGAACCGGCAGGATATTAACTGATTCACCAAAAGACGCTAGAGAAATTCGGCCTCAATTGTAAACATTAGCAGTATAGTCCTCACTTACAGTCTTTCCACACTAATTGTGAGCTGTGTAAACATGAATTCCTAATATTTGAAAGCAAATTCAAGTCAAAACGCTCGCTAAAGTGGCCGGAGTTGTAAATATTATCAGTTTTCTGGTCATTTTTCTGCTTTCCACGGGTAATGTCCGTGATTGAAAACAGCAGGAAATGTAGTAAGAATCTACAAACTTTTATTTCAAGGGTTTCTTATAAGTTTTTAATCATTTCTGGAAACTCTAATTGCGTATTTTAAGAGTTTTCCCACAGTTAGACAGTTTTCTTACAAGTTTGTAATTGAACCGGCAGGTTATTAACTGATTCACCAAAAAGACGCTAGAGAAATTCGGCCTCATTGTAAACATTAGCAGTATAGTCCTCACTTACAGTCTTTCTACACTAATTGTGAGCTGTGTAAACATGATTCCTAATATTTGAAAGCAAATTCAAGTCAAAACGCTCGCTAAAGTGGCCGGAGTTGTAAATATTATCAGTTTTCTGGTCATTTCCCTGCTTTTCACTGGTCATGTCCGTGATTAAAAACAGCAGGAAATGTAGTAAGAATCTACAAACTTTTATTTCAAGGGATTCTTATAAGTTTTTACTCATTTCTGGAATCTCTAATTGCGTATTTTAAGAGTTTTACCACAATTAGATAGTTTTCTTACAAGTATGTAATGGAACCGGCAGGATAGTAACTGATTCACCAAAAAGACGCTAGAGAAATTCGGCCTCAATTGTAAACATTAGCAGTATAGTCCTCACTTACAGTCTTTCTACACTAATGGTGAGCTGTATAAAAATGAATTCCTAATATTTGAAAGCAAATTCAAGTCAAAACGCTCGCTAAAGTGGCCGGAGTTGTAAATATTATCAGTTTTCTGGTCATTTCCCTGCTTTTCACGGGTCATGTCCGTGATTGAAAACAGCAGGAAATGTAGTAAGAATCTACAAACTTTTATTTCAAGGGTTTCTTATAAGTTTTTAATCATTTCTGGAAACTCTAATTGCGTATTTTAAGAGTTTTACCACAATTAGACAGTTTTCTTACAAGTATGTAATGGAACCGGCAGGATAGTAACTGATTCACCAAAAAGACGCTAGAGAAATTCGGCCTCAATTGTAAACATTAGCAGTATAGTCCTCACTTACAGTCTTTCTACACTAATGGTGAGCTGTATAAACATGAATTCCTAATATTTGAAAGCAAATTCAAGTCAAAACGCTCGCTAAAATGGCCGGAGTTGTAAATATTATCAGTTTTCTGGTCATTTCCCTGCTTTTCACGGGTCATGTCCGTGATTGAAAACAGCAGGAAATGTAGTAAGAATCTACAAACTTTTATTTCAAGGGTTTCTTATAAGTTTTTAATCATTTCTGGAAACTCTAATTGCGTATTTTAAGAGTTTTACCACAATTAGACAGTTTTCTTACAAGTATGTAATGGAACCGTCAGGATAGTAACTGATTCACCAAAAAGACGCTAGAGAAATTCGGCCTCAATTGTAAACATTAGCAGTATAGTCCTCACTTACAGTCTTTCTACACTAATGGTGAGCTGTATAAACATGAATTCCTAATATTTGAAAGCAAATTCAAGTCAAAACGCTCGCTAAAGTGGCCGGAGTTGTAAATATTATCAGTTTTCTGGTCATTTCCCTGCTATTCACGGGTCATGTCCGTGATTGAAAACAGCAGGAAATGTAGTAAGAATCTACAAACTTTTATTTCAAGGCTTTCTTATAAGTTTTTAATCATTTCTGGAAACTCTAATTGCGTATTTTAAGAGTTTTACCACAATTAGACAGTTTTCTTACAAGTATGTAATGGATCCGGCAGCATAGTAACTGATTCAACAAAAAGACGCTAGAGAAATTCGGCCTCAATTGTAAACATTAGCAGTATAGTCCTCACTTACAGTCTTTCTACACTAATGTTGAGCTGTATAAACATGAATTCCTAATATTTGAAAGCAAATTCAAGTCAAAACGCTCGCTAAAGTGGCCGGAGTTGTAAATATTATCAGTTTTCTGGTCATTTCCCTGCTTTTCACGGGTCATGTCCGTGATTGAAAACAGCAGGAAATGTAGTAAGAATCTACAAACTTTTATTTCAAGGGTTTCTTATAAGTTTTTAATCATTTCTGGAAACTCTAATTGCGTATTTTAAGAGTTTTACCACAATTAGACAGTTTTCTTACAAGTATGTAATGGAACCGGCAGGATAGTAACTGATTCACCAAAAAGACGCTAGAGAAATTCGGCCTCAATTGTAAACATTAGCAGTATACTCCTCACTTACAGTTTTCTACACTAATGGTGAGCTGTGTAAACATGAATTCCTAATATTTGAAAACAAATTCAAGTCAAAATGCTCGCTAAAGTGGCCGGAGTTGTAAATACTATCAGTTTTCTGGTCATTTTTCTGCTTTTCACGGGTCATGTCCGTGATTGAATAGAGCAGGAAATGTAGTAAGAATCTACAAACTTTTATTTCAAGGGTTTCTTATAAGTTTTTAATCATTTCTGGAAACTCTAATTGTGTATTTTAAAAGTTTTACCACAATTAGACAGTTTTCTTACAAGTATGTAATGGAACCGGCAGGATATTAACTGATTCACGAAAAAGACGCTAGAGAAATTCGGCCTCAATTGTAAACATTAGCAGTATAGTCCCCACTTACAGTCTTTCTACACTAATTGTGAGCTGTGTAAACATGAATTCCTAATATTTGAAAGCAAATTCAAGTCAAAACGCTCGCTAAAGTGGCCGGAGTTGTAAATATTATCAGTTTTCTGGTCATTTCCCTGCTTTTCACCGGTAATGTCCGTGATAGAAAACAGCAGGAACTGTAGTAAGAATCTACAAACTTTTATTTCAAGGGTTTCTTATAAGTTTTTAATCATTTCTGGAAACTCTAATTGTGTATTTAAAAAGTTTTACCACAATTAGACCGTTTTCTTACAAGTATGTAATGGAACCGGCAGGATATTAAATGATTCACCAAAAAGACGCTAGAGAAATTCGGCCTCAATTGTAAACATTAGCAGTATAGTCCTCACTTACAGTCTTTCTACACTAATGGTGAGCTGTGTAAACATGAATTCCTAATATTTGAAAACAAATTCAAGTCAAAATGCTCGCTAAAGTGGCCGGAGTTGTAAATACTATCAGTTTTCTGGTCATTTTTCTGCTTTCCACGGGTCATGTCCGTGATTGAAAAGAGCAGGAAATGTAGTAAGAATCTACTAACTTTTATTTCAAGGGTTTCTTATAAGTTTTTAATCATTTCTGGAAACTCTAATTGCGTATTTTAAGAGTTTTACCACAATTAGATAGTTTTCTTACAAGTATGTAATGGAACCGGCAGGATAGTAACTGATTCACCAAAAAGACGCTAGAGAAATTCGGCCTCAATTGTAAACATTAGCAGTATAGTCCTCACTTACAGTCTTTCTACACTAATGGTGAGCTGTATAAAAATGAATTCCTAATATTTGAAAGCAAATTCAAGTCAAAACGCTCGCTAAAGTGGCCGGAGTTGTAAATATTATCAGTTTTCTGGTCATTTCCCTGCTTTTCACGGGTCATGTCCGTGATTGAAAAGAGCAGGAAATGTAGTAAGAATCTACAAACTTTTATTTCAAGGGTTTCTTATAAGTTTTTAATCATTTCTGGAAACTCTAATTGCGTATTTTAAGAGTTTTACCACAATTAGACAGTTTTCTTACAAGTATGTAATGGAACCGGCAGGATAGTAACTGATTCACCAAAAAGACGCTAGAGAAATTCGGCCTCAATTGTAAACATTAGCAGTATAGTCCTCACTTACAGTCTTTCTACACTAATGGTGAGCTGTGTAAACATGAATTCCTAATATTTGAAAACAAATTCAAGTCAAAATGCTCGCTAAAGTGGCCGGAGTTGTAAATATTATCAGTTTTCTGGTCATTTTTCTGCTTTCCACGGGTCATGTCCGTGATTGAAAACAGCAGGAAATGTAGTAAGAATCTACAAACTTTTATTTCAAGGGTTTCTCATAAGTTTTTAATCATTTCTGGAAACTCTAATTGCGTATTTTAAGATTTTTACCACAATTAGACAGTTTTCTTACAAGTATGTAATGGAAACGGCAGGATAGTAACTGATTCACCAAAAAGACGCTAGAGAAATTCGGCCTCAATTGTAAACATTAGCAGTATAGTCCTCACTTACAGTCTTTCTACACTAATGGTGAGCTGTATAAACATGAATTCCTAATATTTGAAAGCAAATTCAAGTCAAAACGCTCGCTAACGTGGCCGGAGTTGTAAATATTATCAGTTTTCTGGTCATTTCCCTGCTTTTCACGGGTCATGTCCGTGATTGAATACAGCAGGAAATGTAGTAAGAATCTACAAACTTTTATTTCAAGGGTTTCTTATAAGTTTTTAATCATTTCTGGAAACTCTAATTGCGTATTTTAAGAGTTTTACCACAATTAGACAGTTTTCTTACAAGTATGTAATGGAACCCGCAGGATAGTAACTGATTCACCAAAAAGACGCTAGAGAAATTCGGCCTCAATTGTAAACATTAGCAGTATAGTCCTCACTTACAGTCTTTCTACACTAATGGTGAGCTGTATAAACATGAATTCCTAATATTTGAAAGCAAATTCAAGTCAAAACGCTCGCTAAAGTGGCCGGAGTTGTAAATATTATCAGTTTTCTGGTCATTTCCCTGCTTTTCACGGGTCATGTCCGTGATTGAAAAGAGCAGGAAATGTAGTAAGAATCTACAAACTTTTATTTCAAGGGTTTCTTATAAGTTTTTAATCATTTCTGGAAACTCTAATTGCGTATTTTAAGAGTTTTACCACAATTAGACAGTTTTCTTACAAGTATGTAATGGAACCGGCAGGATAGTAACTGATTCACCAAAAAGACGCTAGAGAAATTCGGCCTCAATTGTAAACATTAGCAGTATAGTCCTCACTTACAGTCTTTCTACACTAATGGTGAGCTGTGTAAACATGAATTCCTAATATTTGAAAGCAAATTCAAGTCAAAACGTTCGCTAAAGTGGCCGGAGTTGTAAATATTATCAGTTTTCTGGTCATTTCCCTGCTTTTCACGGGTCATGTCCGTGATTGAAAACAGCAGGAAATGTAGTAAGAATCTACAAACTTTTATTTCAAGGCTTTCTTATAAGTTTTTAATCATTTCTGGAAACTCTAATTGCGTATTTTAAGAGTTTTACCACAATTAGACAGTTTTCTTACAAGTATGTAATGGAACCGTCAGGATAGTAACTGATTCACCAAAAAGACGCTAGAGAAATTCGGCCTCAATTGTAAACATTAGCAGTATAGTCCTCACTTACAGTCTTTCTACACTAATGGTGAGCTGTATAAACATGAATTCCTAATATTTGAAAGCAAATTCAAGTCAAAACGCTCGCTAAAGTGGCCGGTGTTGTAAATATTATCAGTTTTCTGGTCATTTCCCTGCTTTTCACGGGTCATGTCCGTGATTGAAAACAGCAGGAAATGTAGTAAGAATCTACAAACTTTTATTTCAAGGGTTTCTTATAAGATTTTAATCATTTCTGGAAACTCTAATTGTGTATTTAAAAAGTTTTACCACAATTAGACAGTTTTCTTATAAGTATGTAATGGAACCGGCAGGATATTAACTGATTCACCACAAAGACGCTAGAGAAATTCGGCCTCAATTGTAAACATTAGCAGTATAGTCCTCACTTACAGTCTTTCTACACTAATGGTGAGCTGTGTAAACATGAATTCCTAATATTTGAAAACAAATTCAAGTCAAAATGCTCGCTAAAGTGGCCGGAGTTGTAAATACTATCAGTTTTCTGGTCATTTTTCTGCTTTCCACGGGTAATGTCCGTGATTGAAAAGAGCAGGAAATGTAGTAAGAATCTACAAACTTTTATTTCAAGGGTTTCTTATAAGTTTTTAATCATTTCTGGAAACTCTAATTGCGTATTTTAAGAGTTTTACCACAATTAGATAGTTTTCTTACAAGTATGTAATGGAACCGGCAGGATAGTAACTGATTCACCAAAAAGACGCTAGAGAAATTCGGCCTCAATTGTAAACATTAGCAGTATAGTCCTCACTTACAGTCTTTCTACACTAATGGTGAGCTGTATAAAAATGAATTCCTAATATTTGAAAGCAAATTCAAGTCAAAACGCTCGCTAAAGTGGCCGGAGTTGTAAATATTATCAGTTTTCTGGTCATTTTTCTGCTTTCCACGGGTCATGTCCGTGATTGAAAACAGCAGGAAATGTAGTAAGAATCTACAAACTTTTATTTCAAGGGTTTCTTATAAGTTTTTAATCATTTCTGGAAACTCTAATTGCGTATTTTAAGAGTTTTACCACAATTAGACAGTTTTCTTACAAGTATGTAATGGAACCGGCAGGATAGTAACTGATTCACCAAAAAGACGCTAGAGAAATTCGGCCTCAATTGTAAACATTAGCAGTATAGTCCTCACTTACAGTCTTTCTACACTAATGGTGAGCTGTATAAACATGAATTCCTAATATTTGAAAGCAAATTCAAGTCAAAACGCTCGCTAAAATGGCCGGAGTTGTAAATATTATCAGTTTTCTGGTCATTTCCCTGCTTTTCACGGGTCATGTCCGTGATTGAAAACAGCAGGAAATGTAGTAAGAATCTACAAACTTTTATTTCAAGGGTTTCTTATAAGTTTTTAATCATTTCTGGAAACTCTAATTGCGTATTTTAAGAGTTTTACCACAATTAGACAGTTTTCTTACAAGTATGTAATGGAACCGTCAGGATAGTAACTGATTCACCAAAAAGACCCTAGAGAAATTCGGCCTCAATTGTAAACATTAGCAGTATAGTCCTCACTTACAGTCTTTCTACACTAATGGTGAGCTGTATAAACATGAATTCCTAATATTTGAAAGCAAATTCAAGTCAAAACGCTCGCTAAAGTGGCCGGAGTTGTAAATATTATCAGTTTTCTGGTCATTTCCCTGCTATTCACGGGTCATGTCCGTGATTGAAAACAGCAGGAAATGTAGTAAGAATCTACAAACTTTTATTTCAAGGCTTTCTTATAAGTTTTTAATCATTTCTGGAAACTCTAATTGCGTATTTTAAGAGTTTTACCACAATTAGACAGTTTTCTTACAAGTATGTAATGGATCCGGCAGGATAGTAACTGATTCACCAAAAAGACGCTAGAGAAATTCGGCCTCAATTGTAAACATTAGCAGTATAGTCCTCACTTACAGTCTTTCTACACTAATGGTGAGCTGTATAAACATGAATTCCTAATATTTGAAAGCAAATTCAAGTCAAAACGCTCGCTAAAGTGGCCGGAGTTGTAAATATTATCAGTTTTCTGGTCATTTCCCTGCTTTTCACGGGTCATGTCCGTGATTGAAAACAGCAGGAAATGTAGTAAGAATCTACAAACTTTTATTTCAAGGGTTTCTTATAAGTTTTTAATCATTTCTGGAAACTCTAATTGCGTATTTTAAGAGTTTTACCACAATTAGACAGTTTTCTTACAAGTATGTAATGGAACCGGCAGGATAGTAACTGATTCACCAAAAAGACGCTAGAGAAATTCGGCCTCAATTGTAAACATTAGCAGTATACTCCTCACTTACAGTTTTCTATACTAATGGTGAGCTGTGTAAACATGAATTCCTAATATTTGAAAACAAATTCAAGTCAAAATGCTCGCTAAAGTGGCCGGAGTTATAAATACTATCAGTTTTCTGGTCATTTTTCTGCTTTTCACGGGTCATGTCCGTGATTGAATAGAGCAGGAAATGTAGTAAGAATCTACAAACTTTTATTTCAAGGGTTTCTTATAAGTTTTTAATCATTTCTGGAAACTCTAATTGTGTATTTTAAAAGTTTTACCACAATTAGACAGTTTTCTTACAAGTATGTAATGGAACCGGCAGGATATTAACTGATTCACGAAAAAGACGCTAGAGAAATTCGGCCTCAATTGTAAACATTAGCAGTATAGTCCCCACTTACAGTCTTTCTACACTAATTGTGAGCTGTGTAAACATGAATTCCTAATATTTGAAAGCAAATTCAAGTCAAAACGCTCGCTAAAGTGGCCGGAGTTGTAAATATTATCAGTTTTCTGGTCATTTCCCTGCTTTTCACCGGTAATGTCCGTGATAGAAAACAGCAGGAACTGTAGTAAGAATCTATAAACTTTTATTTCAAGGGTTTCTTATAAGTTTTTAATCATTTCTGGAAACTCTAATTGTGTATTTAAAAAGTTTTACCACAATTAGACCGTTTTCTTACAAGTATGTAATGGAACCGGCAGGATATTAAATGATTCACCAAAAAGACGCTAGAGAAATTCGGCCTCAATTGTAAACATTAGCAGTATAGTCCTCACTTACAGTCTTTCTACACTAATGGTGAGCTGTGTAAACATGAATTCCTAATATTTGAAAACAAATTCAAGTCAAAATGCTCGCTAAAGTGGCCGGAGTTGTAAATACTATCAGTTTTCTGATCATTTTTCTGCTTTCCACGGGTCATGTCCGTGATTGAAAAGAGCAGGAAATGTAGTAAGAATCTACTAACTTTTATTTCAAGGGTTTCTTATAAGTTTTTAATCATTTCTGGAAACTCTAATTGCGTATTTTAAGAGTTTTACCACAATTAGATAGTTTTCTTACAAGTATGTAATGGAACCGGCAGGATAGTAACTGATTCACCAAAAAGACGCTAGAGAAATTCGGCCTCAATTGTAAACATTAGCAGTATAGTCCTCACTTACAGTCTTTCTACACTAATGGTGAGCTGTATAAAAATGAATTCCTAATATTTGAAAGCAAATTCAAGTCAAAACGCTCGCTAAAGTGGCCGGAGTTGTAAATATTATCAGTTTTCTGGTCATTTCCCTGCTTTTCACGGGTCATGTCCGTGATTGAAAACAGCAGGAAATGTAGTAAGAATCTACAAACTTTTATTTCAAGGGTTTCTTATAAGTTTTTAATCATTTCTGGAAACTCTAATTGCGTATTTTAAGAGTTTTACCACAATTAGACAGTTTTCTTACAAGTATGTAATGGAACCGGCAGGATAGTAACTGATTCACCAAAAAGACGCTAGAGAAATTCGGCCTCAATTGTAAACATTAGCAGTATAGTCCTCACTTACAGTCTTTCTACACTAATGGTGAGCTGTGTAAACATGAATTCCTAATATTTGAAAACAAATTCAAGTCAAAATGCTCGCTAAAGTGGCCGGAGTTGTAAATATTATCAGTTTTCTGGTCATTTTTCTGCTTTCCACGGGTCATGTCCGTGATTGAAAACAGCAGGAAATGTAGTAAGAATCTACAAACTTTTATTTCAAGGGTTTCTTATAAGTTTTTAATCATTTCTGGAAACTCTAATTGCGTATTTTAAGAGTTTTACCACATTTAGACAGTTTTCTTACAAGTATGTAATGGAAACGGCAGGATAGTAACTGATTCACCAAAAAGACGCTAGAGAAATTCGGCCTCAATTGTAAACATTAGCAGTATAGTCCTCACTTACAGTCTTTCTACACTAATGGTGAGCTGTATAAACATGAATTCCTAATATTTGAAAGCAAATTCAAGTCAAAACGCTCGCTAAAGTGGCCGGAGTTGTAAATATTATCAGTTTTCTGGTCATTTCCCTGCTTTTCACGGGTCATGTCCGTGATTGAATACAGCAGGAAATGTAGTAAGAATCTACAAACTTTTATTTCAAGGGTTTCTTATAAGTTTTTAATCATTTCTGGAAACTCTAATTGTGTATTTCAAAAGTTTTACCACAATTAGACAGTTTTCTTACAAGTATGTAATGGAACCGGCAGGATATTAACTGATTCACCAAAAAGACGCTAGAGAAATTCGGCCTCAATTGTAAACATTAGCAGTATAGTCCTCACTTACAGTCTTTCTACACTAATGGTGAGCTGTGTAAACATGAATTCCTATTATTTGAAAACAAATTCAAGTCAAAATGCTCGCTAAAGTGGCCGGAGTTGTAAATACTATCAGTTTTCTGGTCATTTTTCTGATTTCCACGGGTAATGTCCGTGATTGAAAAGAGCAGGAAATGTAGTAAGAATCTACTAACTTTTATTTCAAGGGTTTCTTATAAGTTTTTAATCATTTCTGGAAACTCTAATTGCGTATTTTAAGAGTTTTACCACAATTAGATAGTTTTCTTACAAGTATGTAATGGAACCGGCAGGATAGTAACTGATTCACCAAAAAGACGCTAGAGAAATTCGGCCTCAATTGTAAACATTAGCAGTATAGTCCTCACTTACAGTCTTTCTACACTAATGGTGAGCTGTATAAACTTGAATTCCTAATATTTGAAAGCAAATTCAAGTCAAAACACTCGCTAAAGTGGCCGGAGTTGTAAATATTATCAGTTTTCTGGTCATTTCCCTGCTTTTCACGGGTCATGTCCGTGATTGAATACAGCAGGAAATGTAGTAAGAATCTACAAACTTTTATTTCAAGGGTTTCTTATAAGTTTTTAATCATTTCTGGAAACTCTAATTGCGTATTTTAAGAGTTTTACCACAATTAGACAGTTTTCTTACAAGTATGTAATGGAACCGGCAGGATAGTAACTGATTCACCAAAAAGACGCTAGAGAAATTCGGCCTCAATTGTAAACATTAGCAGTATAGTCCTCACTTACAGTCTTTCTACACTAATGGTGAGCTGTATAAACATGAATTCCTAATATTTGAAAGCAAATTCAAGTCAAAACGCTCGCTAAAGTGGCCGGAGTTGTAAATATTATCAGTTTTCTGGTCATTTCCCTGCTTTAAACGGGTCATGTCCGTGATTGAATACAGCAGGAAATGTAGTAAGAATCTACAAACTTTTATTTCAAGGGTTTCTTATAAGTTTTTAATCATTTCTGGAAACTCTAATTGTGTATTTAAAAAGTTTAACCACAATTAGACAGTTTTCTTACAAGTATGTAATGGAACCGGCAGGATATTAACTGATTCACCAAAAAGACGCTAGAGAAATTCGGCCTCAATTGTAAACATTAGCAGTATAGTCCTCACTTACAGTCTTTCTACACTAATGGTGAGCTGTGTAAACATGAATTCCTAATATTTGAAAACAAATTCAAGTCAAAATGCTCGCTAAAGTGGCCGGAGTTGTAAATACTATCAGTTTTCTGGTCATTTTTCTGCTTTCCACGGGTAATGTCCGTGATTGAAAAGAGCAGGAAATGTAGTAAGAATCTACTAACTTTTATTTCAAGGGTTTCTTATAAGTTTTTAATCATTTCTGGAAACTCTAATTGCGTATTTTAAGAGTTTTACCACAATTAGATAGTTTTCTTACAAGTATGTAATGGAACCGGCAGGATAGTAACTGATTCACCAAAAAGACGCTAGAGAAATTCGGCCTCAATTGTAAACATTAGCAGTATAGTCCTCACTTACAGTCTTTCTACACTAATGGTGAGCTGTATAAAAATGAATTCCTAATATTTGAAAGCAAATTCAAGTCAAAACGCTCGCTAAAGTGGCCGGAGTTGTAAATATTATCAGTTTTCTGGTCATTTCCCTGCTTTTCACGGGTCATGTCCGTGATTGAAAACAGCAGGAAATGTAGTAAGAATCTACAAACTTTTATTTCAAGGGTTTCTTATAAGTTTTTAATCATTTCTGGAAACTCTAATTGCGTATTTTAAGAGTTTTACCACAATTAGACAGTTTTCTTACAAGTATGTAATGGAACCGGCAGGATAGTAACTGATTCACCAAAAAGACGCTAGAGAAATTCGGCCTCAATTGTAAACATTAGCAGTATAGTCCTCACTTACAGTCTTTCTACACTAATGGTGAGCTGTATAAACATGAATTCCTAATATTTGAAAGCAAATTCAAGTCAAAACGCTCGCTAAAGTGGCCGGAGTTGTAAATATTATCAGTTTTCTGGTCATTTCCCTGCTTTTCACGGGTCATGTCCGTGATTGAAAACAGCAGGAAATGTTGTAAGAATCTACAAACTTTTATTTCAAGGGTTTCTTATAAGTTTTTAATCATTTCTGGAAAATCTAATTGCGTATTTTAAGAGTTTTACCACAATTAGACAGTTTTCTTACAAGTATGTAATGGAACCGGCAGGATAGTAACTGATTCACCAAAAAGACGCTAGAGAAATTCGGCCTCAATTGTAAACATTAGCAGTATAGTCCTCACTTACAGTCTTTCTACACTAATGGTGAGCTGTATAAACATGAATTCCTAATATTTGAAAGCAAATTCAAGTCAAAACGCTCGCTAAAGTGGCCGGAGTTGTAAATATTATCAGTTTTCTGGTCATTTCCCTGCTTTTCACGGGTCATGTCCGTGATTGAAAACAGCAGGAAATGTAGTAAGAATCTACAAACTTTTATTTCAAGGGTTTCTTATAAGTTTTTAATCATTTCTGGAAACTCTAATTGCGTATTTTAAGAGTTTTACCACAATTAGACAGTTTTCTTACAAGTATGTAATGGAACCATCAGGATAGTAACTGATTCACCAAAAAGACGCTAGAGAAATTCGGCCTCAATTGTAAACATTAGCAGTATAGTCCTCACTTACAGTCTTTCTACACTAATGGTGAGCTGTATAAACATGAATTCCTAATATTTGAAAGCAAATTCAAGTCAAAACGCTCGCTAAAGTGGCCGGAGTTGTAAATATTATCAGTTTTCTGGTCATTTCCCTGCTATTCACGGGTCATGTCCGTGATTGAAAACAGCAGGAAATGTAGTAAGAATCTACAAACTTTTATTTCAAGGCTTTCTTATAAGTTTTTAATCATTTCTGGAAACTCTAATTGCGTATTTTAAGAGTTTTACCACAATTAGACAGTTTTCTTACAAGTATGTAATGGAACCGGCAGGATAGTAACTGATTCACCAAAAAGACGCTAGAGAAATTCGGCCTCAATTGTAAACATTAGCAGTATAGTCCTCACTTACAGTCTTTCTACACTAATGGTGAGCTGTATAAACATGAATTCCTAATATTTGAAAGCAAATTCAAGTCAAAACGCTCGCTAAAGTGGCCGGAGTTGTAAATATTATCAGTTTTCTGGTCATTTCCCTGCTTTTCACGGGTCATGTCCGTGATTGAATACAGCAGGAAATGTAGTAAGAATCTACAAACTTTTATTTCAAGGGTTTCTTATAAGTTTTTAATCATTTCTGGAAACTCTAATTGTGTATTTAAAAAGTTTTACCACAATTAGACAGTTTTCTTACAAGTATGTAATGGAACCGGCAGGATATTAACTGATTCACCAAAAAGACGCTAGAGAAATTCGGCCTCAATTGTAAACATTAGCAGTATAGTCCTCACTTACAGTCTTTCTACACTAATGGTGAGCTGTGTAAACATGAATTCCTAATATTTGAAAACAAATTAAAGTCAAAATGCTCGCTAAAGTGGCCGGAGTTGTAAATACTATCAGTTTTCTGGTCATTTTTCTGCTTTCCACGGGTAATGTCCGTGATTGAAAAGAGCAGGAAATGTAGTAAGAATCTACTAACTTTTATTTCAAGGGTTTCTTATAAGTTTTTAATCATTTCTGGAAACTCTAATTGCGTATTTTAAGAGTTTTACCACAATTAGATAGTTTTCTTACAAGTATGTAAGGGAACCGGCAGGATAGTAACTGATTCACCAAAAAGACGCTAGAGAAATTCGGCCTCAATTGTAAACATTAGCAGTATAGTCCTCACTTACAGTCTTTCTACACTAATGGTGAGCTGTATAAACTTGAATTCCTAATATTTGAAAGCAAATTCAAGTCAAAACACTCGCTAAAGTGGCCGGAGTTGTAAATATTATCAGTTTTCTGGTCATTTCCCTGCTTTTCACGGGTCATGTCCGTGATTGAATACAGCAGGAAATGTAGTAAGAATCTACAAACTTTTATTTCAAGGGTTTCTTATAAGTTTTTAATCATTTCTGGAAACTCTAATTGCGTATTTTAAGAGTTTTACCACAATTAGACAGTTTTCTTACAAGTATGTAATGGAACCGGCAGGATAGTAACTGATTCACCAAAAAGACGCTAGAGAAATTCGGCCTCAATTGTAAACATTAGCAGTATAGTCCTCACTTACAGTCTTTCTACACTAATGGTGAGCTGTATAAACATGAATTCCTAATATTTGAAAGCAAATTCAAGTCAAAACGCTCGCTAAAGTGGCCGGAGTTGTAAATATTATCAGTTTTCTGGTCATTTACCTGCTTTAAACGGGTCATGTCCGTGATTGAATACAGCAGGAAATGTAGTAAGAATCTACAAACTTTTATTTCAAGGGTTTCTTATAAGTTTTTAATCATTTCTGGAAACTCTAATTGTGTATTTAAAAAGTTTTACCACAATTAGACAGTTTTCTTACAAGTATGTAATGGAACCGGCAGGATATTAAATGATTCACCAAAAAGACGCTAGAGAAATTCGGCCTCAATTGTAAACATTAGCAGTATAGTCCTCACTTACAGTCTTTCTACACTAATGGTGAGCTGTGTAAACATGAATTCCTAATATTTGAAAACAAATTCAAATCAAAATGCTCGCTAAAGTGGCCGGAGTTGTAAATACTATCAGTTTTCTGGTCATTTTTCTGCTTTCCACGGGTAATGTCCGTGATTGAAAAGAGCAGGAAATGTAGTAAGAATCTACTAACTTTTATTTCAAGGGTTTCTTATAAGTTTTTAATCATTTCTGGAAACTCTAATTGCGTATTTTAAGAGTTTTACCACAATTAGATAGTTTTCTTACAAGTATGTAATGGAACCGGCAGGATAGTAACTGATTCACCAAAAAGACGCTAGAGAAATTCGGCCTCAATTGTAAACATTATCAGTATAGTCCTCACTTACAGTCTTTCTACACTAATGGTGAGCTGTATAAAAATGAATTCCTAATATTTGAAAGCAAATTCAAGTCAAAACGCTCGCTAAAGTGGCCGGAGTTGTAAATATTATCAGTTTTCTGGTCATTTCCCTGCTTTTCACGGGTCATGTCCGTGATTGAAAACAGCAGGAAATGTAGTAAGAATCTACAAACTTTTATTTCAAGGGTTTCTTATAAGTTTTTAATCATTTCTGGAAACTCTAATTGCGTATTTTAAGAGTTTTACCACAATTAGACAGTTTTCTTACAAGTATGTAATGGAACCGGCAGGATAGTAACTGATTCACCAAAAAGACGCTAGAGAAATTCGGCCTCAATTGTAAACATTAGCAGTATAGTCCTCACTTACAGTCTTTCTACACTAATGGTGAGCTGTATAAACATGAATTCCTAATATTTGAAAGCAAATTCAAGTCAAAACGCTCGCTAAAGTGGCCGGAGTTGTAAATATTATCAGTTTTCTGGTCATTTCCCTGCTTTTCACGGGTCATGTCCGTGATTGAATACAGCAGGAAATGTAGTAAGAATCTACAAACTTTTATTTCAAGGGTTTCTTATAAGTTTTTAATCATTTCTGGAAACTCTAATTGTGTATTTAAAAAGTTTTACCACAATTAGACAGTTTTCTTACAAGTATGTAATGGAACCGGCAGGATATTAACTGATTCACCAAAAAGACGCTAGAGAAATTCGGCCTCAATTGTAAACATTAGCAGTATAGTCCTCACTTACAGTCTTTCTACACTAATGGTGAGCTGTGTAAACATGAATTCCTAATATTTGAAAACAAATTAAAGTCAAAATGCTCGCTAAAGTGGCCGGAGTTGTAAATACTATCAGTTTTCTGGTCATTTTTCTGCTTTCCACGGGTAATGTCCGTGATTGAAAAGAGCAGGAAATGTAGTAAGAATCTACTAACTTTTATTTCAAGGGTTTCTTATAAGTTTTTAATCATTTCTGGAAACTCTAATTGCGTATTTTAAGAGTTTTACCACAATTAGATAGTTTTCTTACAAGTATGTAAGGGAACCGGCAGGATAGTAACTGATTCACCAAAAAGACGCTAGAGAAATTCGGCCTCAATTGTAAACATTAGCAGTATAGTCCTCAATTACAGTCTTTCTACACTAATGGTGAGCTGTATAAACTTGAATTCCTAATATTTGAAAGCAAATTCAAGTCAAAACACTCGCTAAAGTGGCCGGAGTTGTAAATATTATCAGTTTTCTGGTCATTTCCCTGCTTTTCACGGGTCATGTCCGTGATTGAATACAGCAGGAAATGTAGTAAGAATCTACAAACTTTTATTTCAAGGGTTTCTTATAAGTTTTTAATCATTTCTGGAAACTCTAATTGCGTATTTTAAGAGTTTTACCACAATTAGACAGTTTTCTTACAAGTATGTAATGGAACCGGCAGGATAGTAACTGATTCACCAAAAAGACGCTAGAGAAATTCGGCCTCAATTGTAAACATTAGCAGTATAGTCCTCACTTACAGTCTTTCTACACTAATGGTGAGCTGTATAAACATGAATTCCTAATATTTGAAAGGAAATTCAAGTCAAAACGCTCGCTAAAGTGGCCGGAGTTGTAAATATTATCAGTTTTCCGGTCATTTCCCTGCTTTTCACGGGTCATGTCCGTGATTGAAAACAGCAGGAAATGTAGTAAGAATCTACAAACTTTTATTTCAAGGCTTTCTTATAAGTTTTTAATCATTTCTGGAAACTCTAATTGCATATTTTAAGAGTTTTACCACAATTAGACAGTTTTCTTACAAGTATGTAATGGAACCGGCAGGATAGTAACTGATTCACCAAAAAGACGCTAGAGAAATTCGGCCTCAATTGTAAACATTAGCAGTATAGTCCTCACTTACAGTCTTTCTACACTAATGGTGAGCTGTATAAACATGAATTCCTAATATTTGAAAGCAAATTCAAGTCAAAACGCTCGCTAAAGTGGCCGGAGTTGTAAATATTATCAGTTTTCTGGTCATTTCCCTGCTTTAAACGGGTCATGTCCGTGATTGAATACAGCAGGAAATGTAGTAAGAATCTACAAACTTTTATTTCAAGGGTTTCTTATAAGTTTTTAATCATTTCTGGAAACTCTAATTGTGTATTTAAAAAGTTTTACCACAATTAGACAGTTTTCTTACAAGTATGTAATGGAACCGGCAGGATAGTAACTGATTCACCAAAAAGACGCTAGAGAAATTCGGCCTCAATTGTAAACATTAGCAGTATAGTCCTCACTTACAGTCTTTCTACACTAATGGTGAGCTGTGTAAACATGAATTCCTAATATTTGAAAACAAATTCAAGTCAAAATGCTCGCTAAAGTGGCCGGAGTTGTAAATACTATCAGTTTTCTGGTCATTTTTCTGCTTTCCACGGGTAATGTCCGTGATTGAAAAGAGCAGGAAATGTAGTAAGAATCTACTAACTTTTATTTCAAGGGTTTCTTATAAGTTTTTAATCATTTCTGGAAATTCTAATTGCGTATTTTAAGAGTTTTACCACAATTAGATAGTTTTCTTACAAGTATGTAATGGAACCATCAGGATAGTAACTGATTCACCAAAAAGACGCTAGAGAAATTCGGCCTCAATTGTAAACATTAGCAGTATAGTCCTCACTTACAGTCTTTCTACACTAATGGTGAGCTGTATAAAAATGAATTCCTAATATTTGAAAGCAAATTCAAGTCAAAACGCTCGCTAAAGTGGCCGGAGTTGTAAATATTATCAGTTTTCTGGTCATTTCCCTGCTTTTCACGGGTCATGTCCGTGATTGAAAACAGCAGGAAATGTAGTAAGAATCTACAAACTTTTATTTCAAGGGTTTCTTATAAGTTTTTAATCATTTCTGGAAACTCTAATTGCGTATTTTAAGAGTTTTACCACAATTAGACAGTTTTCTTACAAGTATGTAATGGAACCGGCAGGATAGTAACTGATTCACCAAAAAGACGCTAGAGAAATTCGGCCTCAATTGTAAACATTAGCAGTATAGTCCTCACTTACAGTCTTTCTACACTAATGGTGAGCTGTATAAACATGAATTCCTAATATTTGAAAGCAAATTCAAGTCAAAACGCTCGCTAAAGTGGCCGGAGTTGTAAATATTATCAGTTTTCTGGTCATTTCCCTGCTTTTCACGGGTCATGTCCGTGATTGAAAACAGCAGGAAATGTAGTAAGAATCTACAAACTTTTATTTCAAGGGTTTCTTATAAGTTTTTAATCATTTCTGGAAACTCTAATTGCGTATTTTAAGAGTTTTACCACAATTAGACAGTTTTCTTACAAGTATGTAATGGAACCGGCAGGATAGTAACTGATTCACCAAAAAGACGCTAGAGAAATTCGGCCTCAATTGTAAACATTAGCAGTATAGTCCTCACTTACAGTCTTTCTACACTAATGGTGAGCTGTATAAACATGAATTCCTAATATTTGAAAGCAAATTCAAGTCAAAACGCTCGCTAAAGTGGCCGGAGTTGTAAATATTATCAGTTTTCTGGTCATTTCCCTGCTTTTCACGGGTCATGTCCGTGATTGAAAACAGCAGGAAATGTAGTAAGAATCTACAAACTTTTATTTCAAGGCTTTCTTATAAGTTTTTAATCATTTCTGGAAACTCTAATTGCGTATTTTAAGAGTTTTACCACAATTAGACAGTTTTCTTACAAGTATGTAATGGAACCGGCAGGATAGTAACTGATTCACCAAAAAGACGCTAGAGAAATTCGGCCTCAATTGTAAACATTAGCAGTATAGTCCTCACTTACAGTCTTTCTACACTAATGGTGAGCTGTATAAACATGAATTCCTAATATTTGAAAGCAAATTCAAGTCAAAACGCTCGCTAAAGTGGCCGGAGTTGTAAATATTATCAGTTTTCTGGTCATTTCCCTGCTTCTCACGGGTCATGTCCGTGATTGAAAACAGCAGGAAATGTAGTAAGAATCTACAAACTTTTATTTCAAGGGTTTCTTATAAGTTTTTAATCATTTCTGGAAACTCTAATTGCGTATTTTAAGAGTTTTACCACAATTAGACAGTTTTCTTACAAGTATGTAATGGAACCGGCAGGATAGTAACTGATTCACCAAAAAGACGCTAGAGAAATTCGGCCTCAATTGTAAACATTAGCAGTATACTCCTCACTTACAGTTTTCTACACTAATGGTGAGCTGTGTAAACATGAATTCCTAATATTTGAAAACAAATTCAAGTCAAAATGCTCGCTAAAGTGGCCGGAGTTGTAAATACTATCAGTTTTCTGGTCATTTTTCTGCTTTTCACGGGTCATGTCCGTGATTGAATAGAGCAGGAAATGTAGTAAGAATCTACAAACTTTTATTTCAAGGGTTTCTTATAAGTTTTTAATCATTTCTGGAAACTCTAATTGTGTATTTTAAAAGTTTTACCACAATTAGACAGTTTTCTTACAAGTATGTAATGGAACCGGCAGGATATTAACTGATTCATGAAAAAGACGCTAGAGAAATTCGGCCTCAATTGTAAACATTAGCAGTATAGTCCCCACTTACAGTCTTTCTACACTAATTGTGAGCTGTGTAAACATGAATTCCTAATATTTGAAAGCAAATTCAAGTCAAAACGCTCGCTAAAGTGGCCGGAGTTGTAAATATTATCAGTTTTCTGGCCATTTCCCTGCTTTTCACCGGTAATGTCCGTGATAGAAAACAGCAGGAACTGTAGTAAGAATCTACAAACTTTTATTTCAAGGGTTTCTTATAAGTTTTTAATCATTTCTGGAAACTCTAATTGTGTATTTAAAAAGTTTTACCACAATTAGACCGTTTTCTTACAAGTATGTAATGGAACCGGCAGGATATTAACTGATTCACGAAAAGACGCTAGAGAAATTCGGCCTCAATTGTAAACATTAGCAGTATAGTCCTCACTTACAGTCTTTCTACACTAATGGTGAGCTGTATAAACATGAATTCCTAATATTTGAAAGCAAATTCAAGTCAAAACACTCGCTAAAGTGGCCGGAGTTGTAAATATTATCAGTTTTCTGGTCATTTCCCTGCTTCTCACGGGTCATGTCCGTGATTGAATACAGCAGGAAATGTAGTAAGAATCTACAAACTTTTATTTCAAGGGTTTCTTATAAGTTTTTAATCATTTCTGGAAACTGTAATTGCGTATTTTAAGAGTTTTACCACAATTAGACAGTTTTCTTACAAGTATGTAATGGAACCGGCAGGATAGTAACTGATTCACCAAAAAGACGCTAGAGAAATTCGGCCTCAATTGTAAACATTAGCAGTATAGTCCTCACTTACAGTCTTTCTACACTAATGGTGAGCTGTATAAACATGAATTCCTAATATTTGAAAGCAAATTCAAGTCAAAACGCTCGCTAAAGTGGCCGGAGTTGTAAATATTATCAGTTTTCTGGTCATTTACCTGCTTTAAACGGGTCATGTCCGTGATTGAATACAGCAGGAAATGTAGTAAGAATCTACAAACTTTTATTTCAAAGGTTTCTTATAAGTTTTTAATCATTTCTGGAAACTCTAATTGTGTATTTAAAAAGTTTTACCACAATTAGACAGTTTTCTTACAAGTATGTAATGGAACCGGCAGGATATTAAATGATTCACCAAAAAGACGCTAGAGAAATTCGGCCTCAATTGTAAACATTAGCAGTATAGTCCTCACTTACAGTCTTTCTACACTAATGGTGAGCTGTGTAAACATGAATTCCTAATATTTGAAAACAAATTCAAATCAAAATGCTCGCTAAAGTGGCCGGAGTTGTAAATACTATCAGTTTTCTGGTCATTTTTCTGCTTTCCACGGGTAATGTCCGTGATTGAAAAGAGCAGGAAATGTAGTAATAATCTACTAACTTTTATTTCAAGGGTTTCTTATAAGTTTTTAATCATTTCTGGAAACTCTAATTGCGTATTTTAAGAGTTTTACCACAATTAGATAGTTTTCTTACAAGTATGTAATGGAACCAGCACGATAGTAACTGATTCACCAAAAAGACGCTAGAGAAATTCGGCCTCAATTGTAAACATTAGCAGTATAGTCCTCACTTACAGTCTTTCTACACTAATGGTGAGCTGTATAAACATGAATTCCTAATATTTGAAAGCAAATTCAAGTCAAAACGCTCGCTAAAGTGGCCGGAGTTGTAAATATTATCAGTTTTCTGGTCATTTCCCTGCTTTTCACGGGTCATGTCCGTGATTGAAAACAGCAGGAAATGTAGTAAGAATCTACAAACTTTTATTTCAAGGGTTTCTTATAAGTTTTTAATCATTTCTGGAAACTCTAATTGCGTATTTTAAGAGTTTTACCACAATTAGACAGTTTTCTTACAAGTATGTAATGGAACCGGCAGGATAGTAACTGATTCACCAAAAAGACGCTAGAGAAATTCGGCCTCAATTGTAAACATTAGCAGTATAGTCCTCACTTACAGTCTTTCTACACTAATGGTGAGCTGTGTAAACATGAATTCCTAATATTTGAAAACAAATTCAAGTCAAAATGCTCGCTAAAGTGGCCGGAGTTGTAAATATTATCAGTTTTCTGGTCATTTTTCTGCTTTCCACGGGTCATGTCCGTGATTGAAAACAGCAGGAAATGTAGTAAGAATCTACAAACTTTTATTTCAAGGGTTTCTTATAAGTTTTTAATCATTTCTGGAAACTCTAATTGCGTATTTTAAGAGTTTTACCACAATTAGACAGTTTTCTTACAAGTATGTAATGGAAACGGCAGGATAGTAACTGATTCACCAAAAAGACGCTAGAGAAATTCGGCCTCAATTGTAAACATTAGCAGTATAGTCCTCACTTACAGTCTTTCTACACTAATGGTGAGCTGTATAAACATGAATTCCTAATATTTGAAAGCAAATTCAAGTCAAAACGCTCGCTAAAGTGGCCGGAGTTTTAAATATTATCAGTTTTCTGGTCATTTCCCTGCTTTTCACGGGTCATGTCCGTGATTGAATACAGCAGGAAATGTAGTAAGAATCTACAAACTTTTATTTCAAGGGTTTCTTATAAGTTTTTAATCATTTCTGGAAACTCTAATTGTGTATTTAAAAAGTTTTACCACAATTAGACAGTTTTCTTACAAGTATGTAATGGAACCGGCAGGATATTAACTGATTCACCAAAAAGACGCTAGAGAAATTCGGCCTCAATTGTAAACATTAGCAGTATAGTCCTCACTTACAGTCTTTCTACACTAATGGTGAGCTGTGTAAACATGAATTCCTAATATTTGAAAACAAATTAAAGTCAAAATGCTCGCTAAAGTGGCCGGAGTTGTAAATACTATCAGTTTTCTGGTCATTTTTCTGCTTTCCACGGGTAATGTCCGTGATTGAAAAGAGCAGGAAATGTAGTAAGAATCTACTAACTTTTATTTCAAGGGTTTCTTATAAGTTTTTAATCATTTCTGGAAACTCTAATTGCGTATTTTAAGAGTTTTACCACAATTAGATAGTTTTCTTACAAGTATGTAAGGGAACCGGCAGGATAGTAACTGATTCACCAAAAAGACGCTAGAGAAATTCGGCCTCAATTGTAAACATTAGCAGTATAGTCCTCACTTACAGTCTTTCTACACTAATGGTGAGCTGTATAAACTTGAATTCCTAATATTTGAAAGCAAATTCAAGTCAAAACGCTCGCTAAAGTGGCCGGAGTTGTAAATATTATCAGTTTTCTGGTCATTTACCTGCTTTAAACGGGTCATGTCCGTGATTGAATACAGCAGGAAATGTAGTAAGGATCTAAAAACTTTTATTTCAAGGGTTTCTTATAAGTTTTTAATCATTTCTGGAAACTCTAATTGTGTATTTAAAAAGTTTTACCACAATTAGACAGTTTTCTTACAAGTATGTAATGGAACCGGCAGGATATTAAATGATTCACCAAAAAGACGCTAGAGAAATTCGGCCTCAATTGTAAACATTAGCAGTATAGTCCTCACTTACAGTCTTTCTACACTAATGGTGAGCTGTGTAAACATGAATTCCTAATATTTGAAAACAAATTCAAATCAAAATGCTCGCTAAAGTGGCCGGAGTTGTAAATACTATCATTTTTCTGGTCATTTTTCTGCTTTCCACGGGTAATGTCCGTGATTGAAAAGAGCAGGAAATGTAGTAAGAATCTACTAACTTTTATTTCAAGGGTTTCTTATAAGTTTTTAATCATTTCTGGAAACTCTAATTGCGTATTTTAAGAGTTTTACCACAATTAGATAGTTTTCTTACAAGTATGTAATGGAACCGGCAGGATAGTAACTGATTCACCAAAAAGACGCTAGAGAAATTCGGCCTCAATTGTAAACATTATCAGTATAGTCCTCACTTACAGTCTTTCTACACTAATGGTGAGCTGTATAAAAATGAATTCCTAATATTTGAAAGCAAATTCAAGTCAAAACGCTCGCTAAAGTGGCCGGAGTTGTAAATATTATCAGTTTTCTGGTCATTTCCCTGCTTTTCACGGGTCATGTCCGTGATTGAAAACAGCAGGAAATGTAGTAAGAATCTACAAACTTTTATTTCAAGGGTTTCTTATAAGTTTTTAATCATTTCTGGAAACTCTAATTGCGTATTTTAAGAGTTTTACCACAATTAGACAGTTTTCTTACAAGTATGTAATGGAACCGGCAGGATAGTAACTGATTCACCAAAAAGACGCTAGAGAAATTCGGCCTCAATTGTAAACATTAGCAGTATAGTCCTCACTTACAGTCTTTCTACACTAATGGTGAGCTGTGTAAACATGAATTCCTAATATTTGAAAACAAATTCAAGTCAAAATGCTCGCTAAAGTGGCCGGAGTTGTAAATATTATCAGTTTTCTGGTCATTTTTCTGCTTTCCACGGGTCATGTCCGTGATTGAAAACAGCAGGAAATGTAGTAAGAATCTACAAACTTTTATTTCAAGGGTTTCTTATAAGTTTTTAATCATTTCTGGAAACTCTAATTGCGTATTTTAAGAGTTTTACCACAATTAGACAGTTTTCTTACAAGTATGTAATGGAAACGGCAGGATAGTAACTGATTCACCAAAAAGACGCTAGAGAAATTCGGCCTCAATTGTAAACATTAGCAGTATAGTCCTCACTTACAGTCTTTCTACACTAATGGTGAGCTGTATAAACATGAATTCCTAATATTTGAAAGCAAATTCAAGTCAAAACGCTCGCTAAAGTGGCCGGAGTTGTAAATATTATCAGTTTTCTGGTCATTTCCCTGCTTTTCACGGGTCATGTCCGTGATTGAATACAGCAGGAAATGTAGTAAGAATCTACAAACTTTTATTTCAAGGGTTTCTTATAAGTTTTTAATCATTTCTGGAAACTCTAATTGTGTATTTAAAAAGTTTTACCACAATTAGACAGTTTTCTTACAAGTATGTAATGGAACCGGCAGGATATTAACTGATTCACCAAAAAGACGCTAGAGAAATTCGGCCTCAATTGTAAACATTAGCAGTATAGTCCTCACTTACAGTCTTTCTACACTAATGGTGAGCTGTGTAAACATGAATTCCTAATATTTGAAAACAAATTAAAGTCAAAATGCTCGCTAAAGTGGCCGGAGTTGTAAATACTATCAGTTTTCTGGTCATTTTTCTGCTTTCCACGGGTAATGTCCGTGATTGAAAAGAGCAGGAAATGTAGTAAGAATCTACTAACTTTTATTTCAAGGGTTTCTTATAAGTTTTTAATCATTTCTGGAAACTCTAATTGCGTATTTTAAGAGTTTTACCACAATTAGATAGTTTTCTTACAAGTATGTAAGGGAACCGGCAGGATAGTAACTGATTCACCAAAAAGACGCTAGAGAAATTCGGCCTCAATTGTAAACATTAGCAGTATAGTCCTCACTTACAGTCTTTCTACACTAATGGTGAGCTGTATAAACTTGAATTCCTAATATTTGAAAGCAAATTCAAGTCAAAACACTCGCTAAAGTGGCCGGAGTTGTAAATATTATCAGTTTTCTGGTCATTTCCCTGCTTTTCACGGGTCATGTCCGTGATTGAATACAGCAGGAAATGTAGTAAGAATCTACAAACTTTTATTTCAAGGGTTTCTTATAAGTTTTTAATCATTTCTGGAAACTCTAATTGCGTATTTTAAGAGTTTTACCACAATTAGACAGTTTTCTTACAAGTATGTAATGGAACCGTCAGGATAGTAACTGATTCACCAAAAAGACGCTAGAGAAATTCGGCCTCAATTGTAAACATTAGCAGTATAGTCCTCACTTACAGTCTTTCTACACTAATGGTGAGCTGTATAAACATGAATTCCTAATATTTGAAAGCAAATTCAAGTCAAAACGCTCGCTAAAGTGGCCGGAGTTGTAAATATTATCAGTTTTCTGGTCATTTACCTGCTTTAAACGGGTCATGTCCGTGATTGAATACAGCAGGAAATGTAGTAAGAATCTACAAACTTTTATTTCAAGGGTTTCTTATAAGTTTTTAATCATTTCTGGAAACTCTAATTGTGTATTTAAAAAGTTTTACCACAATTAGACAGTTTTCTTACAAGTATGTAATGGAACCGGCAGGATATTAACTGATTCACCAAAAAGACGCTAGAGAAATTTGGCCTCAATTGTAAACATTAGCAGTATAGTCCTCACTTACAGTCTTTCTACACTAATGGTGAGCTGTGTAAACATGAATTCCTAATATTTGAAAACAAATTCAAGTCAAAATGCTCGCTAAAGTGGCCGGAGTTGTAAATACTATCAGTTTTCTGGTCATTTTTCTGCTTTCCACGGGTAATGTCCGTGATTGAAAAGAGCAGGAAATATAGTAAGAATCTACTAACTTTTATTTCAAGGGTTTCTTATAAGTTTTTAATCATTTCTGGAAACTCTAATTGCGTATTTTAAGAGTTTTACCACAATTAGATAGTTTTCTTACAAGTATGTAATGGAACCGGCAGGATAGTAACTGATTCACCAAAAAGACGCTAGAGAAATTCGGCCTCAATTGTAAACATTAGCAGTATAGTCCTCACTTACAGTCTTTCTACACTAATGGTGAGCTGTATAAACATGAATTCCTAATATTTGAAAGCAAATTCAAGTCAAAACGCTCGCTAAAGTGGCCGGAGTTGTAAATATTATCAGTTTTCTGTTCATTTCCCTGCTTTTCACGGGTCATGTCCGTGATTGAAAACAGCAGGAAATGTAGTAAGAATCTACAAACTTTTATTTCAAGGGTTTCTTATAAGTTTTTAATCATTTCTGGAAACTCTAATTGCGTATTTTAAGAGTTTTACCACAATTAGACAGTTTTCTTACAAGTATGTAATGGAACCGGCAGGATATTAACTGATTCACCAAAAAGACGCTAGAGAAATTCGGCCTCAATTGTAAACATTAGCAGTATAGTCCTCACTTACAGTCTTTCTACACAAATGGTGAGCTGTATAAACATGAATTCCTAATATTTGAAAGCAAATTCAAGTCAAAACGCTCGCTAAAGTGGCCGGAGTTGTAAATATTATCAGTTTTCTGGTCATTTCCCTGCTTTTCACGGGTCATGTCCGTGATTGAAAACAGCAGGAAATGTAGTAAGAATCTACAAACTTTTATTTCAAGGGTTTCTTATAAGTTTTTAATCATTTCTGGAAACTCTAATTGCGTATTTTAAGAGTTTTACCACAATTAGACAGTTTTCTTACAAGTATGTAATGGAACCGGCAGGATAGTAACTGATTCACCAAAAAGACGCTAGAGAAATTCGGCCTCAATTGTAAACATTAGCAGTATAGTCCTCACTTACAGTCTTTCTACACTAATGGTGAGCTGTATAAACATGAATTCCTAATATTTGAAAGCAAATTCAAGTCAAAACGCTCGCTAAAGTGGCCGGAGTTGTAAATATTATCAGTTTTCTGGTCATTTCCCTGCTTTTCACGGGTCATGTCCGTGATTGAAAACAGCAGAAAATGTAGTAAGAATCTACAAACTTTTATTTCAAGGGTTTCTTATAAGTTTTTAATCATTTCTGGAAACTCTAATTGCGTATTTTAAGAGTTTTACCACAATTAGACAGTTTTCTTACAAGTATGTAATGGAACCATCAGGATAGTAACTGATTCACCAAAAAGACGCTAGAGAAATTCGGCCTCAATTGTAAACATTAGCAGTATAGTCCTCACTTACAGTCTTTCTACACTAATGGTGAGCTGTATAAACATGAATTCCTAATATTTGAAAGCAAATTCAAGTCAAAACGCTCGCTAAAGTGGCCGGAGTTGTAAATATTATCAGTTTTCTGGTCATTTCCCTGCTATTCACGGGTCATGTCCGTGATTGAAAACAGCAGGAAATGTAGTAAGAATCTACAAACTTTTATTTCAAGGCTTTCTTATAAGTTTTTAATCATTTCTGGAAACTCTAATTGCGTATTTTAAGAGTTTTACCACAATTAGACAGTTTTCTTACAAGTATGTAATGGAACCGGCAGGATAGTAACTGATTCACCAAAAAGACGCTAGAGAAATTCGGCCTCAATTGTAAACATTAGCAGTATAGTCCTCACTTACAGTCTTTCTACACTAATGGTGAGCTGTATAAACATGAATTCCTAATATTTGAAAGCAAATTCAAGTCAAAACGCTCGCTAAAGTGGCCGGAGTTGTAAATATTATCAGTTTTCTGGTCATTTCCCTGCTTTTCACGGGTCATGTCCGTGATTGAAAACAGCAGGAAATGTAGTAAGAATCTACAAACTTTTATTTCAAGGGTTTCTTATAAGTTTTTAATCATTTCTGGAAACTCTAATTGCGTATTTTAAGAGTTTTACCACAATTAGACAGTTTTCTTACAAGTATGTAATGGAACCGGCAGGATAGTAACTGATTCACAAAAAGACGCTAGAGAAATTCGGCCTCAATTGTAAACATTAGCAGTATAGTCCTCACTTACAGTCTTTCTACACTAATGGTGAGCTGTATAAACATGAATTCCTAATATTTGAAAGCAAATTCAAGTCAAAACGCTCGCTAAAGTGGCCGGAGTTGTAAATATTATCAGTTTTCTGGTCATTTCCCTGCTTTTCACGGGTCATGTCCGTGATTGAAAACAGCAGGAAATGTAGTAAGAATCTACAAACTTTTATTTCAAGGGTTTCTTATAAGTTTTTAATCATTTCTGGAAACTCTAATTGCGTATTTTAAGAGTTTTACCACAATTAGATAGTTTTCTTACAAGTATGTAATGGAACCGGCAGGATAGTAACTGATTCACCAAAAAGACGCTAGAGAAATTCGGCCTCAATTGTAAACATTAGCAGTATAGTCCTCACTTACAGTCTTTCTACACTAATGGTGAGCTGTATAAAAATGAATTCCTAATATTTGAAAGCAAATTCAAGTCAAAACGCTCGCTAAAGTGGCCGGAGTTGTAAATATTATCAGTTTTCTGGTCATTTCCCTGCTTTTCACGGGTCATGTCCGTGATTGAAAACAGCAGGAAATGTAGTAAGAATCTACAAACTTTTATTTCAAGGGTTTCTTATAAGTTTTTAATCATTTCTGGAAAGTCTAATTGCGTATTTTAAGAGTTTTACCACAATTAGACAGTTTTCTTACAAGTATGTAATGGAACCGGCAGGATAGTAACTGATTCACCAAAAAGACGCTAGAGAAATTCGGCCTCAATTGTAAACATTAGCAGTATAGTCCTCACTTACAGTCTTTCTACACAAATGGTGAGCTGTATAAACATGAATTCCTAATATTTGAAAGCAAATTCAAGTCAAAACGCTCGCTAAAGTGGCCGGAGTTGTAAATATTATCAGTTTTCTGGTCATTTCCCTGCTTTTCACGGGTCATGTCCGTGATTGAAAACAGCAGGAAATGTAGTAAGAATCTACAAACTTTTATTTCAAGGCTTTCTTATAAGTTTTTAATCATTTCTGGAAACTCTAATTGCGTATTTTAAGAGTTTTACCACAATTAGACAGTTTTCTTACAAGTATGGAATGGAACCGTCAGGATAGTAACTGATTCACCAAAAAGACGCTAGAGAAATTCGGCCTCAATTGTAAACATTAGCAGTATAGTCCTCACTTACAGTTTTCTACACTAATGGTGAGCTGTGTAAACATGAATTCCTAATATTTGAAAACAAATTCAAGTCAAAATGCTCGCTAAAGTGGCCGGAGTTGTAAATACTATCAGTTTTCTGGTCATTTTTCTGCTTTCCACGGGTCATGTCCGTGATTGAAAAGAGCAGGAAATGTAGTAAGGATCTACTAACTTTTATTTCAAGGGTTTCTTATAAGTTTTTAATTATTTCTGGAAACTCTAATTGTGTATTTTAAGAGTTTTACCACAATTAGATAGTTTTCTTACAAGTATGTAATGGAACCGGCAGGATATTAACTGATTCACCAAAAAGACGCTAGAGAAATTCGGCCTCAATTGTAAACATTAGCAGTATAGTCCTCACTTACAGTCTTTCTACACTAATGGTGAGCTGTATAAACATGAATTCCTAATATTTGAAAGCAAATTCAAGTCAAAACGCTCGCTAAAGTGGCCGGAGTTGTAAATATTATCAGTTTTCTGGTCATTTCCCTGCTTTTCACGGGTCATGTCCGTGATTGAAAACAGCAGGAAATGTAGTAAGAATCTACAAACTTTTATTTCAAGGGTTTCTTATAAGTTTTTAATCATTTCTGGAAACTCTAATTGCGTATTTTAAGAGTTTTACCACAATTAGACAGTTTTCTTAAAGTATGTAATGCAACCGGCAGGATAGTAACTGATTCACCAAAAAGACGCTAGAGAAATTCGGCCTCAATTGTAAACATTAGCAGTATAGTCCTCACTTACAGTCTTTCTACACTAATGGTGAGCTGTATAAACATGAATTCCTAATATTTGAAAGCAAATTCAAGTCAAAACGCTCGCTAAAGTGGCCGGAGTTGTAAATATTATCAGTTTTCCGGTCATTTCCCTGCTATTCACGGGTCATGTCCGTGATTGAAAACAGCAGGAAATGTAGTAAGAATCTACAAACTTTTATTTCAAGGCTTTCTTATAAGTTTTTAATCATTTCTGGAAACTCTAATTGCATATTTTAAGAGTTTTACCACAATTAGACAGTTTTCTTACAAGTATGTAATGGAACCGGCAGGATAGTAACTGATTCACCAAAAAGACGCTAGAGAAATTCGGCCTCAATTGTAAACATTAGCAGTATAGTCCTCACTTACAGTCTTTCTACACTAATGGTGAGCTGTATAAACATGAATTCCTAATATTTGAAAGCAAATTCAAGTCAAAACGCTCGCTAAAGTGGCCGGAGTTGTAAATATTATCAGTTTTCTGGTCATTTCCCTGCTTTAAACGGGTCATGTCCGTGATTGAATACAGCAGGAAATGTAGTAAGAATCTACAAACTTTTATTTCAAGGGTTTCTTATAAGTTTTTAATCATTTCTGGAAACTCTAATTGTGTATTTAAAAAGTTTTACCACAATTAGACAGTTTTCTTACAAGTATGTAATGGAACCGGCAGTATATTAACTGATTCACCAAAAAGACGCTAGAGAAATTCGGCCTCAATTGTAAACATTAGCAGTATAGTCCTCACTTACAGTCTTTCTACACTAATGGTGAGCTGTGTAAACATGAATTCCTAATATTTGAAAACAAATTCAAGTCAAAATGCTCGCTAAAGTGGCCGGAGTTGTAAATACTATCAGTTTTCTGGTCATTTTTCTGCTTTCCACGGGTAATGTCCGTGATTGAAAAGAGCAGGAAATGTAGTAAGAATCTACTAACTTTTATTTCAAGGGTTTCTTATAAGTTTTTAATCATTTCTGGAAACTCTAATTGCGTATTTTAAGAGTTTTACCACAATTAGACAGTTTTCTTACAAGTATGTAATGGAACCGGCAGGATAGTAACTGATTCACCAAAAAGACGCTAGAGAAATTCGGCCTCAATTGTAAACATTAGCAGTATAGTCCTCACTTACAGTCTTTCTACACTAATGGTGAGCTGTATAAACATGAATTCCTAATATTTGAAAGCAAATTCAAGTCAAAACGCTCGCTAAAGTGGCCGGAGTTGTAAATATTATCAGTTTTCTGGTCATTTCCCTGCTTTTCACGGGTCATGTCCGTGATTGAAAACAGCAGGAAATGTAGTAAGAATCTACAAACTTTTATTTCAAGGCTTTCTTATAAGTTTTTAATCATTTCTGGAAACTCTAATTGCGTATTTTAAGAGTTTTACCACAATTAGACAGTTTTCTTACAAGTATGTAATGGAACCGTCAGGATAGTAACTGATTCACCAAAAAGACGCTAGAGAAATTCGGCCTCAATTGTAAACATTAGCAGTATAGTCCTCACTTACAGTTTTCTACACTAATGGTGAGCTGTGTAAACATGAATTCCTAATATTTGAAAACAAATTCAAGTCAAAATCTCGCTAAAGTGGCCGGAGTTGTAAATACTATCAGTTTTCTGGTCATTTTTCTGCTTTCCACGGGTAATGTCCGTGATTGAAAAGAGCAGGAAATGTAGTAAGGATCTACTAACTTTTATTTCAAGGGTTTCTGATAAGTTTTTAATCATTTCTGGAAACTCTAATTGCGTATTTTAAGAGTTTTACCACAATTAGATAGTTTTCTCACAAGTATGTAATGGAACCGGCAGGATAGTAACTGATTCACCAAAAAGACGCTAGAGAAATTCGACCTCAATTGTAAACATTAGCAGTATAGTCCTCACTTACAGTCTTTCTACACTAATGGTGAGCTGTATAAACATGAAATCCTAATATTTGAAAGCAAATTCAAGTCAAAACGCTCGCTAAAGTGGCCGGAGTTGTAAATATTATCAGTTTTCTGGTCATTTCCCTGCTATTCACGGGTCATGTCCGTGATTGAAAACAGCAGGAAATGTAGTAAGAATCTACAAACTTTTATTTCAAGGCTTTCTTATAAGTTTTTAATCATTTCTGGAAACTCTAATTGCGTATTTTAAGAGTTTTACCACAATTACACAGTTTTCTTACAAGTATGTAATGGAACCGGCAGGATAGTAACTGATTCACCAAAAAGACGCTAGAGAAATTCGGCCTCAATTGTAAACATTAGCAGTATAGTCCTCACTTACAGTCTTTCTACACTAATGGTGAGCTGTATAAACATGAATTCCTAATATTTAAAAGCAAATTCAAGTCAAAACGCTAGCTAAAGTGGCCGGAGTTGTAAATATTATCAGTTTTCTGGTCATTTCCCTGCTTTTCACGGGTCATGTCCGTGATTGAAAACAGCAGGAAATGTAGTAAGAATCTACAAACTTTTATTTCAAGGGTTTCTTATAAGTTTTTAATCATTTCTGGAAACTCTAATTGCGTATTTTAAGAGTTTTACCACAATTAGACAGTTTTCTTACAAGTATGTAATGGAACCGGCAGGATAGTAACTGATTCACAAAAAGACGCTAGAGAAATTCGGCCTCAATTGTAAACATTAGCAGTATAGTCCTCACTTACAGTCTTTCTACACTAATGGTGAGCTGTATAAAAATGAATTCCTAATATTTGAAAGCAAATTCAAGTCAAAACGCTCGCTAAAGTGGCCGGAGTTGTAAATATTATCAGTTTTCTGGTCATTTCCCTGCTTTTCACGGGTCATGTCCGTGATTGAAAACAGCAGGAAATGTAGTAAGAATCTACAAACTTTTATTTCAAGGGTTTCTTATAAGTTTTTAATCATTTCTGGAAACTCTAATTGCGTATTTTAAGAGTTTTACCACAATTAGACAGTTTTCTTACAAGTATGTAATGGAACCGGCAGGATAGTAACTGATTCACCAAAAAGACGCTAGAGAAATTCGGCCTCAATTGTAAACATTAGCAGTATAGTCCTCACTTACAGTCTTTCTACACAAATGGTGAGCTGTATAAACATGAATTCCTAATATTTGAAAGCAAATTCAAGTCAAAACGCTCGCTAAAGTGGCCGGAGTTGTAAATATTATCAGTTTTCTGGTCATTTCCCTGCTTTTCACGGGTCATGTCCGTGATTGAAAACAGCAGGAAATGTAGTAAGAATCTACAAACTTTTATTTCAAGGGTTTCTTATAAGTTTTTAATCATTTCTGGAAACTCTAATTGCGTATTTTAAGAGTTTTACCACAATTAGACAGTTTTCTTACAAGTATGTAATGGAACCGTCAGGATAGTAACTGATTCACCAAAAAGACGCTAGAGAAATTCGGCCTCAATTGTAAACATTAGCAGTATAGTCCTCACTTACAGTTTTCTACACTAATGGTGAGCTGTGTAAACATGAATTCCTAATATTTGAAAACAAATTCAAGTCAAAATGCTCGCTAAAGTGGCCGGAGTTGTAAATACTATCAGTTTTCTGGTCATTTTTCTGCTTTCCACGGGTCATGTCCGTGATTGAAAGAGCAGGAAATGTAGTAAGGATCTACTAACTTTTATTTCAAGGGTTTCTTATAAGTTTTTAATCATTTCTGGAAACTCTAATTGTGTATTTTAAGAGTTTTACCACAATTAGATAGTTTTCTTACAAGTATGTAATGGAACCGGCAGGATAGTAACTGATTCACCAAAAAGACGCTAGAGAAATTCGGCCTCAATTGTAAACATTAGCAGTATAGTCCTCACTTACAGTCTTTCTACACTAATGGTGAGCTGTATAAACATGAATTCCTAATATTTGAAAGCAAATTCAAGTCAAAACGCTCGCTAAAGTGGCCGGAGTTGTAAATATTATCAGTTTTCTGGTCATTTCCCTGCTTTTCACGGGTCATGTCCGTGATTGAAAACAGCAGGAAATGTAGTAAGAATCTACAAACTTTTATTTCAAGGCTTTCTTATAAGTTTTTAATCATTTCTGGAAACTCTAATTGCGTATTTTAAGAGTTTTACCACAATTAGACAGTTTTCTTACAAGTATGTAATGGAACCGGCAGGATATTAACTGATTCACCAAAAAGACGCTAGAGAAATTCGGCCTCAATTGTAAACATTAGCAGTATAGTCCTCACTTACAGTCTTTCTACACTAATGGTGAGCTGTATAAACATGAATTCCTAATATTTGAAAGCAAATTCAAGTCAAAACGCTCGCTAAAGTGGCCGGAGTTGTAAATATTATCAGTTTTCTGGTCATTTCCCTGCTTTTCACGGGTCATGTCCGTGATTGAATACAGCAGGAAATGTAGTAAGAATCTACAAACTTTTATTTCAAGGGTTTCTTATAAGTTTTTAATCATTTCTGGAAACTCTAATTGTGTATTTAAAAAGTTTTACCACAATTAGACAGTTTTCTTACAAGTATGTAATGGAACCGGCAGGATATTAACTGATTCACCAAAAAGACGCTAGAGAAATTCGGCCTCAATTGTAAACATTAGCAGTATAGTCCTCACTTACAGTTTTCTACACTAATGGTGAGCTGTGTAAACATGAATTCCTAATATTTGAAAACAAATTCAAGTCAAAATGCTCGCTAAAGTGGCCGGAGTTGTAAATACTATCAGTTTTCTGGTCATTTTTCTGCTTTCCACGGGTCATGTCCGTGATTGAAAAGAGCAGGAAATGTAGTAAGGATCTACTAACTTTTATTTCAAGGGTTTCTTATAAGTTTTTAATTATTTCTGGAAACTCTAATTGTGTATTTTAAGAGTTTTACCACAATTAGATAGTTTTCTTACAAGTATGTAATGGAACCGGCAGGATATTAACTGATTCACCAAAAAGACGCTAGAGAAATTCGGCCTCAATTGTAAACATTAGCAGTATAGTCCTCACTTACAGTCTTTCTACACTAATGGTGAGCTGTATAAACATGAATTCCTAATATTTGAAAGCAAATTCAAGTCAAAACGCTCGCTAAAGTGGCCGGAGTTGTAAATATTATCAGTTTTCTGGTCATTTCCCTGCTTTTCACGGGTCATGTCCGTGATTGAAAACAGCAGGAAATGTAGTAAGAATCTACAAACTTTTATTTCAAGGGTTTCTTATAAGTTTTTAATCATTTCTGGAAACTCTAATTGCGTATTTTAAGAGTTTTACCACAATTAGACAGTTTTCTTAAAGTATGTAATGCAACCGGCAGGATAGTAACTGATTCACCAAAAAGACGCTAGAGAAATTCGGCCTCAATTGTAAACATTAGCAGTATAGTCCTCACTTACAGTCTTTCTACACTAATGGTGAGCTGTATAAACATGAATTCCTAATATTTGAAAGCAAATTCAAGTCAAAACGCTCGCTAAAGTGGCCGGAGTTGTAAATATTATCAGTTTTCCGGTCATTTCCCTGCTATTCACGGGTCATGTCCGTGATTGAAAACAGCAGGAAATGTAGTAAGAATCTACAAACTTTTATTTCAAGGCTTTCTTATAAGTTTTTAATCATTTCTGGAAACTCTAATTGCATATTTTAAGAGTTTTACCACAATTAGACAGTTTTCTTACAAGTATGTAATGGAACCGGCAGGATAGTAACTGATTCACCAAAAAGACGCTAGAGAAATTCGGCCTCAATTGTAAACATTAGCAGTATAGTCCTCACTTACAGTCTTTCTACACTAATGGTGAGCTGTATAAACATGAATTCCTAATATTTGAAAGCAAATTCAAGTCAAAACGCTCGCTAAAGTGGCCGGAGTTGTAAATATTATCAGTTTTCTGGTCATTTCCCTGCTTTAAACGGGTCATGTCCGTGATTGAATACAGCAGGAAATGTAGTAAGAATCTACAAACTTTTATTTCAAGGGTTTCTTATAAGTTTTTAATCATTTCTGGAAACTCTAATTGTGTATTTAAAAAGTTTTACCACAATTAGACAGTTTTCTTACAAGTATGTAATGGAACCGGCAGGATATTAACTGATTCACCAAAAAGACGCTAGAGAAATTCGGCCTCAATTGTAAACATTAGCAGTATAGTCCTCACTTACAGTCTTTCTACACTAATGGTGAGCTGTGTAAACATGAATTCCTAATATTTGAAAACAAATTCAAGTCAAAATGCTCGCTAAAGTGGCCGGAGTTGTAAATACTATCAGTTTTCTGGTCATTTTTCTGCTTTCCACGGGTAATGTCCGTGATTGAAAAGAGCAGGAAATGTAGTAAGAATCTACTAACTTTTATTTCAAGGGTTTCTTATAAGTTTTTAATCATTTCTGGAAACTCTAATTGCGTATTTTAAGAGTTTTACCACAATTAGACAGTTTTCTTACAAGTATGTAATGGAACCGGCAGGATAGTAACTGATTCACCAAAAAGACGCTAGAGAAATTCGGCCTCAATTGTAAACATTAGCAGTATAGTCCTCACTTACAGTCTTTCTACACTAATGGTGAGCTGTATAAACATGAATTCCTAATATTTGAAAGCAAATTCAAGTCAAAACGCTCGCTAAAGTGGCCGGAGTTGTAAATATTATCAGTTTTCTGGTCATTTCCCTGCTTTTCACGGGTCATGTCCGTGATTGAAAACAGCAGGAAATGTAGTAAGAATCTACAAACTTTTATTTCAAGGCTTTCTTATAAGTTTTTAATCATTTCTGGAAACTCTAATTGCGTATTTTAAGAGTTTTACCACAATTAGACAGTTTTCTTACAAGTATGTAATGGAACCGTCAGGATAGTAACTGATTCACCAAAAAGACGCTAGAGAAATTCGGCCTCAATTGTAAACATTAGCAGTATAGTCCTCACTTACAGTTTTCTACACTAATGGTGAGCTGTGTAAACATGAATTCCTAATATTTGAAAACAAATTCAAGTCAAAATCTCGCTAAAGTGGCCGGAGTTGAAAATACTATCAGTTTTCTGGTCATTTTTCTGCTTTCCACGGGTAATGTCCGTGATTGAAAAGAGCAGGAAATGTAGTAAGGATCTACTAACTTTTATTTCAAGGGTTTCTTATAAGTTTTTAATCATTTCTGGAAACTCTAATTGCGTATTTTAAGAGTTTTACCACAATTAGATAGTTTTCTCACAAGTATGTAATGGAACCGGCAGGATAGTAACTGATTCACCAAAAAGACGCTAGAGAAATTCGACCTCAATTGTAAACATTAGCAGTATAGTCCTCACTTACAGTCTTTCTACACTAATGGTGAGCTGTATAAACATGAAATCCTAATATTTGAAAGCAAATTCAAGTCAAAACGCTCGCTAAAGTGGCCGGAGTTGTAAATATTATCAGTTTTCTGGTCATTTCCCTGCTATTCACGGGTCATGTCCGTGATTGAAAACAGCAGGAAATGTAGTAAGAATCTACAAACTTTTATTTCAAGGCTTTCTTATAAGTTTTTAATCATTTCTGGAAACTCTAATTGCGTATTTTAAGAGTTTTACCACAATTAGACAGTTTTCTTACAAGTATGTAATGGAACCGGCAGGATAGTAACTGATTCACCAAAAAGACGCTAGAGAAATTCGGCCTCAATTGTAAACATTAGCAGTATAGTCCTCACTTACAGTCTTTCTACACTAATGGTGAGCTGTATAAACATGAATTCCTAATATTTAAAAGCAAATTCAAGTCAAAACGCTCGCTAAAGTGGCCGGAGTTGTAAATATTATCAGTTTTCTGGTCATTTCCCTGCTTTTCACGGGTCATGTCCGTGATTGAAAACAGCAGGAAATGTAGTAAGAATCTACAAACTTTTATTTCAAGGGTTTCTTATAAGTTTTTAATCATTTCTGGAAACTCTAATTGCGTATTTTAAGAGTTTTACCACAATTAGACAGTTTTCTTACAAGTATGTAATGGAACCGGCAGGATAGTAACTGATTCACAAAAAGACGCTAGAGAAATTCGGCCTCAATTGTAAACATTAGCAGTATAGTCCTCACTTACAGTCTTTCTACACTAATGGTGAGCTGTATAAACATGAATTCCTAATATTTGAAAGCAAATTCAAGTCAAAACGCTCGCTAAAGTGGCCGGAGTTGTAAATATTATCAGTTTTCTGGTCATTTCCCTGCTTTTCACGGGTCATGTCCGTGATTGAAAACAGCAGGAAATGTAGTAAGAATCTACAAACTTTTATTTCAAGGGTTTCTTATAAGTTTTTAATCATTTCTGGAAACTCTAATTGCGTATTTTAAGAGTTTTACCACAATTAGACAGTTTTCTTACAAGTATGTAATGGAACCGGCAGGATAGTAACTGATTCACCAAAAAGACGCTAGAGAAATTCGGCCTCAATTGTAAACATTAGCAGTATAGTCCTCACTTACAGTCTTTCTACACAAATGGTGAGCTGTATAAACATGAATTCCTAATATTTGAAAGCAAATTCAAGTCAAAACGCTCGCTAAAGTGGCCGGAGTTGTAAATATTATCAGTTTTCTGGTCATTTCCCTGCTTTTCACGGGTCATGTCCGTGATTGAAAACAGCAGGAAATGTAGTAAGAATCTACAAACTTTTATTTCAAGGGTTTCTTATAAGTTTTTAATCATTTCTGGAAACTCTAATTGCGTATTTTAAGAGTTTTACCACAATTAGACAGTTTTCTTACAAGTATGTAATGGAACCGTCAGGATAGTAACTGATTCACCAAAAAGACGCTAGAGAAATTCGGCCTCAATTGTAAACATTAGCAGTATAGTCCTCACTTACAGTTTTCTACACTAATGGTGAGCTGTGTAAACATGAATTCCTAATATTTGAAAACAAATTCAAGTCAAAATGCTCGCTAAAGTGGCCGGAGTTGTAAATACTATCAGTTTTCTGGTCATTTTTCTGCTTTCCACGGGTCATGTCCGTGATTGAAAGAGCAGGAAATGTAGTAAGGATCTACTAACTTTTATTTCAAGGGTTTCTTATAAGTTTTTAATCATTTCTGGAAACTCTAATTGTGTATTTTAAGAGTTTTACCACAATTAGATAGTTTTCTTACAAGTATGTAATGGAACCGGCAGGATAGTAACTGATTCACCAAAAAGACGCTAGAGAAATTCGGCCTCAATTGTAAACATTAGCAGTATAGTCCTCACTTACAGTCTTTCTACACTAATGGTGAGCTGTATAAACATGAATTCCTAATATTTGAAAGCAAATTCAAGTCAAAACGCTCGCTAAAGTGGCCGGAGTTGTAAATATTATCAGTTTTCTGGTCATTTCCCTGCTTTTCACGGGTCATGTCCGTGATTGAAAACAGCAGGAAATGTAGTAAGAATCTACAAACTTTTATTTCAAGGCTTTCTTATAAGTTTTTAATCATTTCTGGAAACTCTAATTGCGTATTTTAAGAGTTTTACCACAATTAGACAGTTTTCTTACAAGTATGTAATGGAACCGGCAGGATATTAACTGATTCACCAAAAAGACGCTAGAGAAATTCGGCCTCAATTGTAAACATTAGCAGTATAGTCCTCACTTACAGTCTTTCTACACTAATGGTGAGCTGTATAAACATGAATTCCTAATATTTGAAAGCAAATTCAAGTCAAAACGCTCGCTAAAGTGGCCGGAGTTGTAAATATTATCAGTTTTCTGGTCATTTCCCTGCTTTTCACGGGTCATGTCCGTGATTGAATACAGCAGGAAATGTAGTAAGAATCTACAAACATTTATTTCAAGGGTTTCTTATAAGTTTTTAATCATTTCTGGAAACTCTAATTGTGTATTTAAAAAGTTTTACCACAATTAGACAGTTTTCTTACAAGTATGTAATGGAACCGGCAGGATATTAACTGATTCACCAAAAAGACGCTAGAGAAATTCGGCCTCAATTGTAAACATTAGCAGTATAGTCCTCACTTACAGTCTTTCTACACTAATGGTGAGCTGTGTAAACATGAATTCCTAATATTTGAAAACAAATTCAAGTCAAAATGCTCGCTAAAGTGGCCGGAGTTGTAAATACTATCAGTTTTCTGGTCATTTTTCTGCTTTCCACGGGTAATGTCCGTGATTGAAAAGAGCAGGAAATGTAGTAAGAATCTACTAACTTTTATTTCAAGGGTTTCTTATAAGTTTTTAATCATTTCTGGAAACTCTAATTGCGTATTTTAAGAGTTTTACCACAATTAGACAGTTTTCTTACAAGTATGTAATGGAACCGGCAGGATAGTAACTGATTCACAAAAAGACGCTAGAGAAATTCGGCCTCAATTGTAAACATTAGCAGTATAGTCCTCACTTACAGTCTTTCTACACTAATGGTGAGCTGTATAAAAATGAATTCCTAATATTTGAAAGCAAATTCAAGTCAAAACGCTCGCTAAAGTGGCCGGAGTTGTAAATATTATCAGTTTTCTGGTCATTTCCCTGCTTTTCACGGGTCATGTCCGTGATTGAAAACAGCAGGAAATGTAGTAAGAATCTACAAACTTTTATTTCAAGGGTTTCTTATAAGTTTTTAATCATTTCTGGAAACTCTAATTGCGTATTTTAAGAGTTTTACCACAATTAGACAGTTTTCTTACAAGTATGTAATGGAACCGGCAGGATAGTAACTGATTCACCAAAAAGACGCTAGAGAAATTCGGCCTCAATTGTAAACATTAGCAGTATAGTCCTCACTTACAGTCTTTCTACACAAATGGTGAGCTGTATAAACATGAATTCCTAATATTTGAAAGCAAATTCAAGTCAAAACGCTCGCTAAAGTGGCCGGAGTTGTAAATATTATCAGTTTTCTGGTCATTTCCCTGCTTTTCACGGGTCATGTCCGTGATTGAATACAGCAGGAAATGTAGTAAGAATCTACAAACTTTTATTTCAAGGGTTTCTTATAAGTTTTTAATCATTTCTGGAAACTCTAATTGTGTATTTAAAAAGTTTTACCACAATTAGACAGTTTTCTTACAAGTATGTAATGGAACCGGCAGGATATTAACTGATTCACCAAAAAGACGCTAGAGAAATTCGGCCTCAATTGTAAACATTAGCAGTATAGTCCTCACTTACAGTCTTTCTACACTAATGGTGAGCTGTGTAAACATGAATTCCTAATATTTGAAAACAAATTCAAGTCAAAATGCTCGCTAAAGTGGCCGGAGTTGTAAATACTATCAGTTTTCTGGTCATTTTTCTGCTTTCCACGGGTAATGTCCGTGATTGAAAAGAGCAGGAAATGTAGTAAGAATCTACTAACTTTTATTTCAAGGGTTTCTTATAAGTTCTTAATCATTTCTGGAAACTCTAATTGCGTATTTTAAGAGTTTTACCACAATTAGATAGTTTTCTTACAAGTATGTAATGGAACCGGCAGGATAGTAACTGATTCACCAAAAAGACGCTAGAGAAATTCGGCCTCAAATGTAAACATTAGCAGTATAGTCCTCACTTACAGTCTTTCTACACTAATGGTGAGCTGTATAAAAATGAATTCCTAATATTTGAAAGCAAATTCAAGTCAAAACGCTCGCTAAAGTGGCCGGAGTTGTAAATATTATCAGTTTTCTGGTCATTTCCCTGCTTTTCACGGGTCATGTCCGTGATTGAAAACAGCAGGAAATGTAGTAAGAATCTACTAACTTTTATTTCAAGGGTTTCTTATAAGTTTTTAATCATTTCTGGAAACTCTAATTGCGTATTTTAAGAGTTTTACCACAATTAGACAGTTTTCTTACAAGTATGTAATGGAACCGGCAGGATAGTAACTGATTCACCAAAAAGACGCTAGAGAAATTCGGCCTCAATTGTAAACATTAGCAGTATAGTCCTCACTTACAGTCTTTCTACACTAATGGTGAGCTGTATAAACATGAATTCCTAATATTTGAAAGCAAATTCAAGTCAAAACGCTCGCTAAAGTGGCCGGAGTTGTAAATATTATCAGTTTTCTGGTCATTTCCCTGCTTTTCACGGGTCATGTCCGTGATTGAAAACAGCAGGAAATGTAGTAAGAATCTACAAACTTTTATTTCAAGGCTTTCTTATAAGTTTTTAATCATTTCTGGAAACTCTAATTGCGTATTTTAAGAGTTTTACCACAATTAGACAGTTTTCTTACAAGTATGTAATGGAACCGTCAGGATAGTAACTGATTCACCAAAAAGACGCTAGAGAAATTCGGCCTCAATTGTAAACATTAGCAGTATAGTCCTCACTTACAGTTTTCTACACTAATGGTGAGCTGTGTAAACATGAATTCCTAATATTTGAAAACAAATTCAAGTCAAAATCTCGCTAAAGTGGCCGGAGTTGTAAATACTATCAGTTTTCTGGTCATTTTTCTGCTTTCCACGGGTAATGTCCGTGATTGAAAAGAGCAGGAAATGTAGTAAGGATCTACTAACTTTTATTTCAAGGGTTTCTTATAAGTTTTTAATCATTTCTGGAAACTCTAATTGCGTATTTTAAGAGTGTTACCACAATTAGATAGTTTTCTCACAAGTATGTAATGGAACCGGCAGGATAGTAACTGATTCACCAAAAAGACGCTAGAGAAATTCGACCTCAATTGTAAACATTAGCAGTATAGTCCTCACTTACAGTCTTTCTACACTAATGGTGAGCTGTATAAACATGAAATCCTAATATTTGAAAGCAAATTCAAGTCAAAACGCTCGCTAAAGTGGCCGGAGTTGTAAATATTATCAGTTTTCTGGTCATTTCCCTGCTTTTCACGGGTCATGTCCGTGATTGAAAACAGCAGGAAATGAAGTAAGAATCTACAAACTTTTATTTCAAGGCTTTCTTATAAGTTTTTAATCATATCTGGAAACTCTAATTGCGTATTTTAAGAGTTTTACCACAATTAGACAGTTTTCTTACAAGTATGTAATGGAACCGGCAGGATAGTAACTGATTCACCAAAAAGACGCTAGAGATAATTCGGCCTCAATTGTAAACATTAGCAGTATAGTCCTCACTTACAGTCTTTCTACACTAATGGTGAGCTGTATAAACATGAATTCCTAATATTTGAAAGCAAATTCAAGTCAAAACGCTCGCTAAAGTGGCCGGAGTTGTAAATATTATCAGTTTTCTGGTCATTTCCCTGCTTTTCACGGGTCATGTCCGTGATTGAAAACAGCAGGAAATGTAGTAAGAATCTACAAACTTTTATTTCAAGGGTTTCTTATAAGTTTTTAATCATTTCTGGAAACTCTAATTGCGTATTTTAAGAGTTTTACCACAATTAGACAGTTTTCTTACAAGTATGTAATGGAACCATCAGGATAGTAACTGATTCACCAAAAAGACGCTAGAGAAATTCGGCCTCAATTGTAAACATTAGCAGTATAGTCCTCACTTACAGTCTTTCTACACTAATGGTGAGCTGTATAAACATGAATTCCTAATATTTGAAAGCAAATTCAAGTCAAAACGCTCGCTAAAGTGGCCGGAGTTGTAAATATTATCAGTTTTCTGGTCATTTCCCTGCTATTCACGGGTCATGTCCGTGATTGAAAACAGCAGGAAATGTAGTAAGAATCTACAAACTTTTATTTCAAGGCTTTCTTATAAGTTTTTAATCATTTCTGGAAACTCTAATTGCGTATTTTAAGAGTTTTACCACAATTAGACAGTTTTCTTACAAGTATGTAATGGAACCGGCAGGATAGTAACTGATTCACCAAAAAGACGCTAGAGAAATTCGGCCTCAATTGTAAACATTAGCAGTATAGTCCTCACTTACAGTCTTTCTACACTAATGGTGAGCTGTATAAACATGAATTCCTAATATTTGAAAGCAAATTCAAGTCAAAACGCTCGCTAAAGTGGCCGGAGTTGTAAATATTATCAGTTTTCTGGTCATTTCCCTGCTTTTCACGGGTCATGTCCGTGATTGAAAACAGCAGGAAATGTAGTAAGAATCTACATACTTTTATTTCAAGGGTTTCTTATAAGTTTTTAATCATTTCTGGAAACTCTAATTGCGTATTTTAAGAGTTTTACCACAATTAGATAGTTTTCTTACAAGTATGTAATGGAACCGGCAGGATAGTAACTGATTCACCAAAAAGACGCTAGAGAAATTCGGCCTCAATTGTAAACATTAGCAGTATAGTCCTCACTTACAGTCTTTCTACACTAATGGTGAGCTGTATAAAAATGAATTCCTAATATTTGAAAGCAAATTCAAGTCAAAACGCTCGCTAAAGTGGCCGGAGTTGTAAATATTATCAGTTTTCTGGTCATTTCCCTGCTTTTCACGGGTCATGTCCGTGATTGAAAACAGCAGGAAATGTAGTAAGAATCTACAAACTTTTATTTCAAGGGTTTCTTATAAGTTTTTAATCATTTCTGGAAACTCTAATTGCGTATTTTAAGAGTTTTACCACAATTAGACAGTTTTCTTACAAGTATGTAATGGAACCGGCAGGATAGTAACTGATTCACCAAAAAGACGCTAGAGAAATTCGGCCTCAATTGTAAACATTAGCAGTATAGTCCTCACTTACAGTCTTTCTACACAAATGGTGAGCTGTATAAACATGAATTCCTAATATTTGAAAGCAAATTCAAGTCAAAACGCTCGCTAAAGTGGCCGGAGTTGTAAATATTATCAGTTTTCTGGTCATTTCCCTGCTTTTCACGGGTCATGTCCGTGATTGAAAACAGCAGGAAATGTAGTAAGAATCTACAAACTTTTATTTCAAGGCTTTCTTATAAGTTTTTAATCATTTCTGGAAACTCTAATTGCGTATTTTAAGAGTTTTACCACAATTAGACAGTTTTCTTACAAGTATGGAATGGAACCGTCAGGATAGTAACTGATTCACCAAAAAGACGCTAGAGAAATTCGGCCTCAATTGTAAACATTAGCAGTATAGTCCTCACTTACAGTTTTCTACACTAATGGTGAGCTGTGTAAACATGAATTCCTAATATTTGAAAACAAATTCAAGTCAAAATGCTCGCTAAAGTGGCCGGAGTTGTAAATACTATCAGTTTTCTGGTCATTTTTCTGCTTTCCACGGGTCATGTCCGTGATTGAAAAGAGCAGGAAATGTAGTAAGGATCTACTAACTTTTATTTCAAGGGTTTCTTATAAGTTTTTAATTATTTCTGGAAACTCTAATTGTGTATTTTAAGAGTTTTACCACAATTAGATAGTTTTCTTACAAGTATGTAATGGAACCGGCAGGATATTAACTGATTCACCAAAAAGACGCTAGAGAAATTCGGCCTCAATTGTAAACATTAGCAGTATAGTCCTCACTTACAGTCTTTCTACACTAATGGTGAGCTGTATAAACATGAATTCCTAATATTTGAAAGCAAATTCAAGTCAAAACGCTCGCTAAAGTGGCCGGAGTTGTAAATATTATCAGTTTTCTGGTCATTTCCCTGCTTTTCACGGGTCATGTCCGTGATTGAAAACAGCAGGAAATGTAGTAAGAATCTACAAACTTTTATTTCAAGGGTTTCTTATAAGTTTTTAATCATTTCTGGAAACTCTAATTGCGTATTTTAAGAGTTTTACCACAATTAGACAGTTTTCTTAAAGTATGTAATGGAACCGGCAGGATAGTAACTGATTCACCAAAAAGACGCTAGAGAAATTCGGCCTCAATTGTAAACATTAGCAGTATAGTCCTCACTTACAGTCTTTCTACACTAATGGTGAGCTGTATAAACATGAATTCCTAATATTTGAAAGCAAATTCAAGTCAAAACGCTCGCTAAAGTGGCCGGAGTTGTAAATATTATCAGTTTTCCGGTCATTTCCCTGCTATTCACGGGTCATGTCCGTGATTGAAAACAGCAGGAAATGTAGTAAGAATCTACAAACTTTTATTTCAAGGCTTTCTTATAAGTTTTTAATCATTTCTGGAAACTCTAATTGCATATTTTAAGAGTTTTACCACAATTAGACAGTTTTCTTACAAGTATGTAATGGAACCGGCAGGATAGTAACTGATTCACCAAAAAGACGCTAGAGAAATTCGGCCTCAATTGTAAACATTAGCAGTATAGTCCTCACTTACAGTCTTTCTACACTAATGGTGAGCTGTATAAACATGAATTCCTAATATTTGAAAGCAAATTCAAGTCAAAACGCTCGCTAAAGTGGCCGGAGTTGTAAATATTATCAGTTTTCTGGTCATTTCCCTGCTTTAAACGGGTCATGTCCGTGATTGAATACAGCAGGAAATGTAGTAAGAATCTACAAACTTTTATTTCAAGGGTTTCTTATAAGTTTTTAATCATTTCTGGAAACTCTAATTGTGTATTTAAAAAGTTTTACCACAATTAGACAGTTTTCTTACAAGTATGTAATGGAACCGGCAGGATATTAACTGATTCACCAAAAAGACGCTAGAGAAATTCGGCCTCAATTGTAAACATTAGCAGTATAGTCCTCACTTACAGTCTTTCTACACTAATGGTGAGCTGTGTAAACATGAATTCCTAATATTTGAAAACAAATTCAAGTCAAAATGCTCGCTAAAGTGGCCGGAGTTGTAAATACTATCAGTTTTCTGGTCATTTTTCTGCTTTCCACGGGTAATGTCCGTGATTGAAAAGAGCAGGAAATGTAGTAAGAATCTACTAACTTTTATTTCAAGGGTTTCTTATAAGTTTTTAATCATTTCTGGAAACTCTAATTGCGTATTTTAAGAGTTTTACCACAATTAGACAGTTTTCTTACAAGTATGTAATGGAACCGGCAGGATAGTAACTGATTCACCAAAAAGACGCTAGAGAAATTCGGCCTCAATTGTAAACATTAGCAGTATAGTCCTCACTTACAGTCTTTCTACACTAATGGTGAGCTGTATAAACATGAATTCCTAATATTTGAAAGCAAATTCAAGTCAAAACGCTCGCTAAAGTGGCCGGAGTTGTAAATATTATCAGTTTTCTGGTCATTTCCCTGCTTTTCACGGGTCATGTCCGTGATTGAAAACAGCAGGAAATGTAGTAAGAATCTACAAACTTTTATTTCAAGGCTTTCTTATAAGTTTTTAATCATTTCTGGAAACTCTAATTGCGTATTTTAAGAGTTTTACCACAATTAGACAGTTTTCTTACAAGTATGTAATGGAACCGTCAGGATAGTAACTGATTCACCAAAAAGACGCTAGAGAAATTCGGCCTCAATTGTAAACATTAGCAGTATAGTCCTCACTTACAGTTTTCTACACTAATGGTGAGCTGTGTAAACATGAATTCCTAATATTTGAAAACAAATTCAAGTCAAAATCTCGCTAAAGTGGCCGGAGTTGTAAATACTATCAGTTTTCTGGTCATTTTTCTGCTTTCCACGGGTAATGTCCGTGATTGAAAAGAGCAGGAAATGTAGTAAGGATCTACTAACTTTTATTTCAAGGGTTTCTTATAAGTTTTTAATCATTTCTGGAAACTCTAATTGCGTATTTTAAGAGTTTTACCACAATTAGATAGTTTTCTCACAAGTATGTAATGGAACCGGCAGGATAGTAACTGATTCACCAAAAAGACGCTAGAGAAATTCGACCTCAATTGTAAACATTAGCAGTATAGTCCTCACTTACAGTCTTTCTACACTAATGGTGAGCTGTATAAACATGAAATCCTAATATTTGAAAGCAAATTCAAGTCAAAACGCTCGCTAAAGTGGCCGGAGTTGTAAATATTATCAGTTTTCTGGTCATTTCCCTGCTATTCACGGGTCATGTCCGTGATTGAAAACAGCAGGAAATGTAGTAAGAATCTACAAACTTTTATTTCAAGGCTTTCTTATAAGTTTTTAATCATTTCTGGAAACTCTAATTGCGTATTTTAAGAGTTTTACCACAATTAGACAGTTTTCTTACAAGTATGTAATGGAACCGGCAGGATAGTAACTGATTCACCAAAAAGACGCTAGAGAAATTCGGCCTCAATTGTAAACATTAGCAGTATAGTCCTCACTTACAGTCTTTCTACACTAATGGTGAGCTGTATAAACATGAATTCCTAATATTTAAAAGCAAATTCAAGTCAAAACGCTCGCTAAAGTGGCCGGAGTTGTAAATATTATCAGTTTTCTGGTCATTTCCCTGCTTTTCACGGGTCATGTCCGTGATTGAAAACAGCAGGAAATGTAGTAAGAATCTACAAACTTTTATTTCAAGGGTTTCTTATAAGTTTTTAATCATTTCTGGAAACTCTAATTGCGTATTTTAAGAGTTTTACCACAATTAGACAGTTTTCTTACAAGTATGTAATGGAACCGGCAGGATAGTAACTGATTCACAAAAAGACGCTAGAGAAATTCGGCCTCAATTGTAAACATTAGCAGTATAGTCCTCACTTACAGTCTTTCTACACTAATGGTGAGCTGTATAAAAATGAATTCCTAATATTTGAAAGCAAATTCAAGTCAAAACGCTCGCTAAAGTGGCCGGAGTTGTAAATATTATCAGTTTTCTGGTCATTTCCCTGCTTGTCACGGGTCATGTCCGTGATTGAAAACAGCAGGAAATGTAGTAAGAATCTACAAACTTTTATTTCAAGGGTTTCTTATAAGTTTTTAATCATTTCTGGAAACTCTAATTGCGTATTTTAAGAGTTTTACCACAATTAGACAGTTTTCTTACAAGTATGTAATGGAACCGGCAGGATAGTAACTGATTCACCAAAAAGACGCTAGAGAAATTCGGCCTCAATTGTAAACATTAGCAGTATAGTCCTCACTTACAGTCTTTCTACACAAATGGTGAGCTGTATAAACATGAATTCCTAATATTTGAAAGCAAATTCAAGTCAAAACGCTCGCTAAAGTGGCCGGAGTTGTAAATATTATCAGTTTTCTGGTCATTTCCCTGCTTTTCACGGGTCATGTCCGTGATTGAAAACAGCAGGAAATGTAGTAAGAATCTACAAACTTTTATTTCAAGGGTTTCTTATAAGTTTTTAATCATTTCTGGAAACTCTAATTGCGTATTTTAAGAGTTTTACCACAATTAGACAGTTTTCTTACAAGTATGTAATGGAACCGTCAGGATAGTAACTGATTCACCAAAAAGACGCTAGAGAAATTCGGCCTCAATTGTAAACATTAGCAGTATAGTCCTCACTTACAGTTTTCTACACTAATGGTGAGCTGTGTAAACATGAATTCCTAATATTTGAAAACAAATTCAAGTCAAAATGCTCGCTAAAGTGGCCGGAGTTGTAAATACTATCAGTTTTCTGGTCATTTTTCTGCTTTCCACGGGTCATGTCCGTGATTGAAAGAGCAGGAAATGTAGTAAGGATCTACTAACTTTTATTTCAAGGGTTTCTTATAAGTTTTTAATCATTTCTGGAAACTCTAATTGTGTATTTTAAGAGTTTTACCACAATTAGATAGTTTTCTTACAAGTATGTAATGGAACCGGCAGGATAGTAACTGATTCACCAAAAAGACGCTAGAGAAATTCGGCCTCAATTGTAAACATTAGCAGTATAGTCCTCACTTACAGTCTTTCTACACTAATGGTGAGCTGTATAAACATGAATTCCTAATATTTGAAAGCAAATTCAAGTCAAAACGCTCGCTAAAGTGGCCGGAGTTGTAAATATTATCAGTTTTCTGGTCATTTCCCTGCTTTTCACGGGTCATGTCCGTGATTGAAAACAGCAGGAAATGTAGTAAGAATCTACAAACTTTTATTTCAAGGCTTTCTTATAAGTTTTTAATCATTTCTGGAAACTCTAATTGCGTATTTTAAGAGTTTTACCACAATTAGACAGTTTTCTTACAAGTATGTAATGGAACCGGCAGGATATTAACTGATTCACCAAAAAGACGCTAGAGAAATTCGGCCTCAATTGTAAACATTAGCAGTATAGTCCTCACTTACAGTCTTTCTACACTAATGGTGAGCTGTATAAACATGAATTCCTAATATTTGAAAGCAAATTCAAGTCAAAACGCTCGCTAAAGTGGCCGGAGTTGTAAATATTATCAGTTTTCTGGTCATTTCCCTGCTTTTCACGGGTCATGTCCGTGATTGAATACAGCAGGAAATGTAGTAAGAATCTACAAACTTTTATTTCAAGGGTTTCTTATAAGTTTTTAATCATTTCTGGAAACTCTAATTGTGTATTTAAAAAGTTTTACCACAATTAGACAGTTTTCTTACAAGTATGTAATGGAACCGGCAGGATATTAACTGATTCACCAAAAAGACGCTAGAGAAATTCGGCCTCAATTGTAAACATTAGCAGTATAGTCCTCACTTACAGTCTTTCTACACTAATGGTGAGCTGTGTAAACATGAATTCCTAATATTTGAAAACAAATTCAAGTCAAAATGCTCGCTAAAGTGGCCGGAGTTGTAAATACTATCAGTTTTCTGGTCATTTTTCTGCTTTCCACGGGTAATGTCCGTGATTGAAAAGAGCAGGAAATGTAGTAAGAATCTACTAACTTTTATTTCAAGGGTTTCTTATAAGTTCTTAATCATTTCTGGAAACTCTAATTGCGTATTTTAAGAGTTTTACCACAATTAGATAGTTTTCTTACAAGTATGTAATGGAACCGGCAGGATAGTAACTGATTCACCAAAAAGACGCTAGAGAAATTCGGCCTCAAATGTAAACATTAGCAGTATAGTCCTCACTTACAGTCTTTCTACACTAATGGTGAGCTGTATAAAAATGAATTCCTAATATTTGAAAGCAAATTCAAGTCAAAACGCTCGCTAAAGTGGCCGGAGTTGTAAATATTATCAGTTTTCTGGTCATTTCCCTGCTTTTCACGGGTCATGTCCGTGATTGAAAACAGCAGGAAATGTAGTAAGAATCTACTAACTTTTATTTCAAGGGTTTCTTATAAGTTTTTAATCATTTCTGGAAACTCTAATTGCGTATTTTTAGAGTTTTACCACAATTAGACAGTTTTCTTACAAGTATGTAATGGAACCGGCAGGATAGTAACTGATTCACCAAAAAGACGCTAGAGAAATTCGGCCTCAATTGTAAACATTAGCAGTATAGTCCTCACTTACAGTCTTTCTACACTAATGGTGAGCTGTATAAACATGAATTCCTAATATTTGAAAGCAAATTCAAGTCAAAACGCTCGCTAAAGTGGCCGGAGTTGTAAATATTATCAGTTTTCTGGTCATTTCCCTGCTTTTCACGGGTCATGTCCGTGATTGAAAACAGCAGGAAATGTAGTAAGAATCTACAAACTTTTATTTCAAGGCTTTCTTATAAGTTTTTAATCATTTCTGGAAACTCTAATTGCGTATTTTAAGAGTTTTACCACAATTAGACAGTTTTCTTACAAGTATGTAATGGAACCGTCAGGATAGTAACTGATTCACCAAAAAGACGCTAGAGAAATTCGGCCTCAATTGTAAACATTAGCAGTATAGTCCTCACTTACAGTTTTCTACACTAATGGTGAGCTGTGTAAACATGAATTCCTAATATTTGAAAACAAATTCAAGTCAAAATCTCGCTAAAGTGGCCGGAGTTGTAAATACTATCAGTTTTCTGGTCATTTTTCTGCTTTCCACGGGTAATGTCCGTGATTGAAAAGAGCAGGAAATGTAGTAAGGATCTACTAACTTTTATTTCAAGGGTTTCTTATAAGTTTTTAATCATTTCTGGAAACTCTAATTGCGTATTTTAAGAGTTTTACCACAATTAGATAGTTTTCTCACAAGTATGTAATGGAACCGGCAGGATAGTAACTGATTCACCAAAAAGACGCTAGAGAAATTCGACCTCAATTGTAAACATTAGCAGTATAGTCCTCACTTACAGTCTTTCTACACTAATGGTGAGCTGTATAAACATGAAATCCTAATATTTGAAAGCAAATTCAAGTCAAAACGCTCGCTAAAGTGGCCGGAGTTGTAAATATTATCAGTTTTCTGGTCATTTCCCTGCTTTTCACGGGTCATGTCCGTGATTGAAAACAGCAGGAAATGAAGTAAGAATCTACAAACTTTTATTTCAAGGCTTTCTTATAAGTTTTTAATCATATCTGGAAACTCTAATTGCGTATTTTAAGAGTTTTACCACAATTAGACAGTTTTCTTACAAGTATGTAATGGAACCGGCAGGATAGTAACTGATTCACCAAAAAGACGCTAGAGATAATTCGGCCTCAATTGTAAACATTAGCAGTATAGTCCTCACTTACAGTCTTTCTACACTAATGGTGAGCTGTATAAACATGAATTCCTAATATTTGAAAGCAAATTCAAGTCAAAACGCTCGCTAAAGTGGCCGGAGTTGTAAATATTATCAGTTTTCTGGTCATTTCCCTGCTTTTCACGGGTCATGTCCGTGATTGAATACAGCAGGAAATGTAGTAAGAATCTACAAACTTTTATTTCAAGGGTTTCTTATAAGTTTTTAATCATTTCTGGAAACTCTAATTGTGTATTTAAAAAGTTTTACCACAATTAGACAGTTTTCTTACAAGTATGTAATGGAACCGGCAGGATAGTAACTGATTCACAAAAAGACGCTAGAGAAATTCGGCCTCAATTGTAAACATTAGCAGTATAGTCCTCACTTACAGTCTTTCTACACTAATGGTGAGCTGTATAAAAATGAATTCCTAATATTTGAAAGCAAATTCAAGTCAAAACGCTCGCTAAAGTGGCCGGAGTTGTAAATATTATCAGTTTTCTGGTCATTTCCCTGCTTTTCACGGGTCATGTCCGTGATTGAAAACAGCAGGAAATGTAGTAAGAATCTACAAACTTTTATTTCAAGGGTTTCTTATAAGTTTTTATTCATTTCTGGAAACTCTAATTGCGTATTTTAAGAGTTTTACCACAATTAGACAGTTTTCTTACAAGTATGTAATGGAACCGGCAGGATAGTAACTGATTCACCAAAAAGACGCTAGAGAAATTCGGCCTCAATTGTAAACATTAGCAGTATAGTCCTCACTTACAGTCTTTCTACACTAATGGTGAGCTGTATAAACATGAATTCCTAATATTTGAAAGCAAATTCAAGTCAAAACGCTCGCTAAAGTGGCCGGAGTTGTAAATATTATCAGTTTTCTGGTCATTTCCCTGCTTTTCACGGGTCATGTCCGTGATTGAAAACAGCAGGAAATGTAGTAAGAATCTACAAACTTTTATTTCAAGGGTTTCTTATAAGTTTTTAATCATTTCTGGAAACTCTAATTGCGTATTTTAAGAGTTTTACCACAATTAGACAGTTTTCTTACAAGTATGTAATGGAACCGGCAAGATAGTAACTGATTCACCAAAAAGACGCTAGAGAAATTCGGCCTCAATTGTAAACATTAGCAGTATAGTCCTCACTTACAGTCTTTCTACACTAATGGTGAGCTGTATAAACATGAATTCCTAATATTTGAAAGCAAATTCAAGTCAAAACGCTCGCTAAAGTGGCCGGAGTTGTAAATATTATCAGTTTTCTGGTCATTTCCCTGCTTTTCACGGGTCATGTCCGTGATTGAATACAGCAGGAAATGTAGTAAGAATCTACAAACTTTTATTTCAAGGGTTTCTTATAAGTTTTTAATCATTTCTGGAAACTCTAATTGTGTATTTAAAAAGTTTTACCACAATTAGACAGTTTTCTTACAAGTATGTAATGGAACCGGCAGGATAGTAACTTATTCACCAAAAAGACGCTAGAGAAATTCGGCCTCAATTGTAAACATTAGCAGTATAGTCCTCACTTACAGTCTTTCTACACTAATGGTGAGCTGTGTAAACATGAATACCTAATATTTGAAAACAAATTCAAGTCAAAATGCTCGCTAAAGTGGCCGGAGTTGTAAATACTATCAGTTTTCCGGTCATTTTTCTGCTTTCCACGGGTAATGTCCGTGATTGAAAAGAGCAGGAAATGTAGTAAGAATCTACTAACTTTTATTTCAAGGGTTTCTTATAAGTTCTTAATCATTTCTGGAAACTCTAATTGCGTATTTTAAGAGTTTTACCACAATTAGATAGTTTTCTTACAAGTATGTAATGGAACCGGCAGGATAGTAACTGATTCACCAAAAAGACGCTAGAGAAATTCGGCCTCAATTGTAAACATTAGCAGTATAGTCCTCACTTACAGTCTTTCTACACTAATGGTGAGCTGTATAAAAATGAATTCCTAATATTTGAAAGCAAATTCAAGTCAAAACGCTCGCTAAAGTGGCCGGAGTTGTAAATATTATCAGTTTTCTGGTCATTTCCCTGCTTTTCACGGGTCATGTCCGTGATTGAAAACAGCAGGAAATGTAGTAAGAATCTACAAACTTTTATTTCAAGGGTTTCTTATAAGTTTTTAATCATTTCTGGAAACTCTAATTGCGTATTTTAAGAGTTTTACCACAATTAGACAGTTTTCTTACAAGTATGTAATGGAACCGGCAGGATAGTAACTGATTCACCAAAAAGACGCTAGAGAAATTCGGCCTCAATTGTAAACATTAGCAGTATAGTCCTCACTTACAGTCTTTCTACACTAATGGTGAGCTGTGTAAACATGAATTCCTAATATTTGAAAACAAATTCAAGTCAAAATGCTCGCTAAAGTGGCCGGAGTTGTAAATACTATCAGTTTTCTGGTCATTTTTCTGCTTTCCACGGGTAATGTCCGTGATTGAAAAGAGCAGGAAATGTAGTAAGAATCTACTAACTTTTATTTCAAGGGTTTCTTATAAGTTCTTAATCATTTCTGGAAACTCTAATTGCGTATTTTAAGAGTTTTACCACAATTAGATAGTTTTCTTACAAGTATGTAATGGAACCGGCAGGATAGTAACTGATTCACCAAAAAGACGCTAGAGAAATTCGGCCTCAATTGTAAACATTAGCAGTATAGTCCTCACTTACAGTCTTTCTACACTAATGGTGAGCTGTATAAAAATGAATTCCTAATATTTGAAAGCAAATTCAAGTCAAAACGCTCGCTAAAGTGGCCGGAGTTGTAAATATTATCAGTTTTCTGGTCATTTCCCTGCTTTTCACGGGTCATGTCCGTGATTGAAAACAGCAGGAAATGTAGTAAGAATCTACAAACTTTTATTTCAAGGGTTTCTTATAAGTTTTTAATCATTTCTGGAAACTCTAATTGCGTATTTTAAGAGTTTTACCACAATTAGACAGTTTTCTTACAAGTATGTAATGGAACCGGCAGGATAGTAACTGATTCACCAAAAAGACGCTAGAGAAATTCGGCCTCAATTGTAAACATTAGCAGTATAGTCCTCACTTACAGTCTTTCTACACTAATGGTGAGCTGTATAAACATGAATTCCTAATATTTGAAAGCAAATTCAAGTCAAAACGCTCGCTAAAGTGGCCGGAGTTGTAAATATTATCAGTTTTCTGGTCATTTCCCTGCTTTTCACGGGTCATGTCCGTGATTGAAAACAGCAGGAAATGTAGTAAGAATCTACAAACTTTTATTTCAAGGCTTTCTTATAAGTTTTTAATCATTTCTGGAAACTCTAATTGCGTATTTTAAGAGTTTTACCACAATTAGACAGTTTTCTTACAAGTATGTAATGGAACCGTCAGGATAGTAACTGATTCACCAAAAAGACGCTAGAGAAATTCGGCCTCAATTGTAAACATTAGCAGTATAGTCCTCACTTACAGTCTTTCTACACTAATGGTGAGCTGTATAAACATGAATTCCTAATATTTGAAAGCAAATTCAAGTCAAAACGCTCGCTAAAGTGGCCGGAGTTGTAAATATTATCAGTTTTCTGGTCATTTCCCTGCTTTTCACGGGTCATGTCCGTGATTGAAAACAGCAGGAAATGTAGTAAGAATCTACAAACTTTTATTTCAAGGGTTTCTTATAAGTTTTTAATCATTTCTGGAAACTCTAATTGCGTATTTTAAGAGTTTTACCACAATTAGACAGTTTTCTTACAAGTATGTAATGGAACCGGCAGGATAGTAACTGATTCACCAAAAAGACGCTAGAGAAATTCGGCCTCAATTGTAAACATTAGCAGTATAGTCCTCACTTACAGTCTTTCTACACTAATGGTGAGCTGTATAAACATGAATTCCTAATATTTGAAAGCAAATTCAAGTCAAAACGCTCGCTAAAGTGGCCGGAGTTGTAAATATTATCAGTTTTCTGGTCATTTCCCTGCTTTAAACGGGTCATGTCCGTGATTGAATACAGCAGGAAATGTAGTAAGAATCTACAAACTTTTATTTCAAGGGTTTCTTATAAGTATTTAATCATTTCTGGAAACTCTAATTGTGTATTTAAAAAGTTTTACCACAATTAGACAGTTTTCTTACAAGTATGTAATGGAACCGGCAGGATAGTAACTGATTCACCAAAAAGACGCTAGAGAAATTCGGCCTCAATTGTAAACATTAGCAGTATAGTCCTCACTTACAGTCTTTCTACACTAATGGTGAGCTGTATAAAAATGAATTCCTAATATTTGAAAGCAAATTCAAGTCAAAACGCTCGCTAAAGTGGCCGGAGTTGTAAATATTATCAGTTTTCTGGTCATTTCCCTGCTTTTCACGGGTCATGTCCGTGATTGAAAACAGCAGGAAATGTAGTAAGAATCTACAAACTTTTATTTCAAGGCTTTCTTATAAGTTTTTAATCATTTCTGGAAACTCTAATTGCGTATTTTAAGAGTTTTACCACAATTAGACAGTTTTCTTACAAGTATGTAATGGAACCGGCAGGATAGTAACTGATTCACCAAAAAGACGCTAGAGAAATTCGGCCTCAATTGTAAACATTAGCAGTATAGTCCTCACTTACAGTCTTTCTACACTAATGGTGAGCTGTATAAACATGAATTCCTAATATTTGAAAGCAAATTCAAGTCAAAACGCTCGCTAAAGTGGCCGGAGTTGTAAATATTATCAGTTTTCTGGTCATTTCCCTGCTTTTCACGGGTTATGTCCGTGATTGAAAACAGCAGGAAATGTAGTAAGAATCTACAAACTTTTATTTCAAGGGTTTCTTATAAGTTTTTAATCATTTCTGGAAACTCTAATTGCGTATTTTAAGAGTTTTACCACAATTAGACAGTTTTCTTACAAGTATGTAATGGAACCGGCAGGATAGTAACTGATTCACCAAAAAGACGCTAGAGAAATTCGGCCTCAATTGTAAACATTAGCAGTATAGTCCTCACTTACAGTCTTTCTACACTAATGGTGAGCTGTATAAACATGAATTCCTAATATTTGAAAGCAAATTCAAGTCAAAACGCTCGCTAAAGTGGCCGGAGTTGTAAATATTATCAGTTTTCTGGTCATTTCCCTGCTTTTCACGGGTCATGTCCGTGATTGAAAACAGCAGGAAATGTAGTAAGAATCTACAAACTTTTATTTCAAGGGTTTCTTATAAGTTTTTAATCATTTCTGGAAACTCTAATTGCGTATTTTAAGAGTTTTACCACAATTAGACAGTTTTCTTACAAGTATGTAATGGAACCGGCAGGATATTAACTGATTCACCAAAAAGACGCTAGAGAAATTCGGCCTCAATTGTAAACATTAGCAGTATAGTCCTCACTTACAGTCTTTCTACACTAATGGTGAGCTGTATAAACATGAATTCCTAATATTTGAAAGCAAATTCAAGTCAAAACGCTCGCTAAAGTGGCCGGAGTTGTAAATATTATCAGTTTTCTGGTCATTTCCCTGCTTTTCACGGGTCATGTCCGTGATTGAAAACAGCAGGAAATGTAGTAAGAATCTACAAACTTTTATTTCAAGGGTTATTTATAAGTTTTTAATCATTTCTGGAAACTCTAATTGCGTATTTTAAGAGTTTTACCACAATTAGACAGTTTTCTTACAAGTATGTAATGGAACCATCAGGATAGTAACTGATTCACCAAAAAGACGCTAGAGAAATTCGGCCTCAATTGTAAACATTAGCAGTATAGTCCTCACTTACAGTCTTTCTACACTAATGGTGAGCTGTATAAACATGAATTCCTAATATTTGAAAGCAAATTCAAGTCAAAACGCTCGCTAAAGTGGCCGGAGTTGTAAATATTATCAGTTTTCTGGTCATTTCCCTGCTTTTCACGGGTCATGTCCGTGATTGAAAACAGCAGGAAATGTAGTAAGAATCTACAAACTTTTATTTCAAGGCTTTCTTATAAGTTTTTAATCATTTCTGGAAACTCTAATTGCATATTTTAAGAGTTTTACCACAATTAGACAGTTTTCTTACAAGTATGTAATGGAACCGGCAGGATAGTAACTGATTCACCAAAAAGACGCTAGAGAAATTCGGCCTCAATTGTAAACATTAGCAGTATAGTCCTCACTTACAGTCTTTCTACACTAATGGTGAGCTGTATAAACATGAATTCCTAATATTTGAAAGCAAATTCAAGTCAAAACGCTCGCTAAAGTGGCCGGAGTTGTAAATATTATCAGTTTTCTGGTCATTTCCCTGCTTTAAACGGGTCATGTCCGTGATTGAATACAGCAGGAAATGTAGTAAGAATCTACAAACTTTTATTTCAAGGGTTTCTTATAAGTTTTTAATCATTTCTGGAAACTCTAATTGTGTATTTAAAAAGTTTTACCACAATTAGACAGTTTTCTTACAAGTATGTAATGGAACCGGCAGGATATTAACTGATTCACCAAAAAGACGCTAGAGAAATTCGGCCTCAATTGTAAACATTAGCAGTATAGTCCTCACTTACAGTCTTTCTACACTAATGGTGAGCTGTGTAAACATGAATTCCTAATATTTGAAAACAAATTCAAGTCAAAATGCTCGCTAAAGTGGCCGGAGTTGTAAATACTATCAGTTTTCTGGTCATTTTTCTGCTTTCCACGGGTAATGTCCGTGATTGAAAAGAGCAGGAAATGTAGTAAGAATCTACTAACTTTTATTTCAAGGGTTTCTTATAAGTTTTTAATCATTTCTGGAAATTCTAATTGCGTATTTTAAGAGTTTTACCACAATTAGATAGTTTTCTTACAAGTATGTAATGGAACCGGCAGGATAGTAACTGATTCACCAAAAAGACGCTAGAGAAATTCGGCCTCAATTGTAAACATTAGCAGTATAGTCCTCACTTACAGTCTTTCTACACTAATGGTGAGCTGTATAAACATGAATTCCTAATATTTGAAAGCAAATTCAAGTCAAAACGCTCGCTAAAGTGGCCGGAGTTGTAAATATTATCAGTTTTCTGGTCATTTCCCTGCTTTTCACGGGTCATGTCCGTGATTGAAAACAGCAGGAAATGTAGTAAGAATCTACAAACTTTTATTTCAAGGCTTTCTTATAAGTTTTTAATCATTTCTGGAAACTCTAATTGCGTATTTTAAGAGTTTTACCACAATTAGACAGTTTTCTTACAAGTATGTAATGGAACCGGCAGGATAGTAACTGATTCACCAAAAAGACGCTAGAGAAATTCGGCCTCAATTGTAAACATTAGCAGTATAGTCCTCACTTACAGTCTTTCTACACTAATGGTGAGCTGTATAAACATGAATTCCTAATATTTGAAAGCAAATTCAAGTCAAAACGCTCGCTAAAGTGGCCGGAGTTGTAAATATTATCAGTTTTCTGGTCATTTCCCTGCTTTTCACGGGTCATGTCCGTGATTGAAAACAGCAGGAAATGTAGTAAGAATCTACAAACTTTTATTTCAAGGGTTTCTTATAAGTTTTTAATCATTTCTGGAAACTCTAATTGCGTATTTTAAGAGTTTTACCACAATTAGACAGTTTTCTTACAAGTATGTAATGGAACCGGCAGGATAGTAACTGATTCACCAAAAAGACGCTAGAGAAATTCGGCCTCAATTGTAAACATTAGCAGTATAGTCCTCACTTACAGTCTTTCTACACTAATGGTGAGCTGTATAAACATGAATTCCTAATATTTGAAAGCAAATTCAAGTCAAAACGCTCGCTAAAGTGGCCGGAGTTGTAAATATTATCAGTTTTCTGGTCATTTCCCTGCTTTTCACGGGTCATGTCCGTGATTGAAAACAGCAGGAAATGTAGTAAGAATCTACAAATTTTTATTTCAAGGGTTTCTTATAAGTTTTTAATCATTTCTGGAAACTCTAATTGCGTATTTTAAGAGTTTTACCACAATTAGACAGTTTTCTTACAAGTATGTAATGGAACCGGCAGGATAGTAACTGATTCACCAAAAAGACGCTAGAGAAATTCGGCCTCAATTGTAAACATTAGCAGTATAGTCCTCACTTACAGTCTTTCTACACTAATGGTGAGCTGTATAAACATGAATTCCTAATATTTGAAAGCAAATTCAAGTCAAAACGCTCGCTAAAGTGGCCGGAGTTGTAAATATTATCAGTTTTCTGGTCATTTCCCTGCTTTAAACGGGTCATGTCCGTGATTGAATACAGCAGGAAATGTAGTAAGAATCTACAAACTTTTATTTCAAGGGTTTCTTATAAGTTTTTAATCATTTCCGGAAACTCTAATTGTGTATTTAAAAAGTTTTACCACAATTAGACAGTTTTCTTACAAGTATGTAATGGAACCGGCAGGATATTAACTGATTCACCAAAAAGACGCTAGAGAAATTCGGCCTCAATTGTAAACATTAGCAGTATAGTCCTCACTTACAGTCTTTCTACACTAATGGTGAGCTGTGTAAACATGAATTCCTAATATTTGAAAACAAATTCAAGTCAAAATGCTCGCTAAAGTGGCCGGAGTTGTAAATACTATCAGTTTTCTGGTCATTTTTCTGCTTTCCACGGGTAATGTCCGTGATTGAAAAGAGCAGGAAATGTAGTAAGAATCTACTAACTTTTATTTCAAGGGTTTCTTATAAGTTTTTAATCATTTCTGGAAATTCTAATTGCGTATTTTAAGAGTTTTACCACAATTAGATAGTTTTCTTACAAGTATGTAATGGAACCGGCAGGATAGTAACTGATTCACCAAAAAGACGCTAGAGAAATTCGGCCTCAATTGTAAACATTAGCAGTATAGTCCTCACTTACAGTCTTTCTACACTAATGGTGAGCTGTATAAACATGAATTCCTAATATTTGAAAGCAAATTCAAGTCAAAACGCTCGCTAAAGTGGCCGGAGTTGTAAATATTATCAGTTTTCTGGTCATTTCCCTGCTTTTCACGGGTCATGTCCGTGATTGAAAACAGCAGGAAATGTAGTAAGAATCTACAAATTTTTATTTCAAGGGTTTCTTATAAGTTTTTAATCATTTCTGGAAACTCTAATTGCGTATTTTAAGAGTTTTACCACAATTAGACAGTTTTCTTACAAGTATGTAATGGAACCGGCAGGATAGTAACTGATTCACCAAAAAGACGCTAGAGAAATTCGGCCTCAATTGTAAACATTAGCAGTATAGTCCTCACTTACAGTCTTTCTACACTAATGGTGAGCTGTATAAACATGAATTCCTAATATTTGAAAGCAAATTCAAGTCAAAACGCTCGCTAAAGTGGCCGGAGTTGTAAATATTATCAGTTTTCTGGTCATTTCCCTGCTTTTCACGGGTCATGTCCGTGATTGAAAACAGCAGGAAATGTAGTAAGAATCTACAAACTTTTATTTCAAGGGTTTCTTATAAGTTTTTAATCATTTCTGGAAACTCTAATTGCGTATTTTAAGAGTTTTACCACAATTAGACAGTTTTCTTACAAGTATGTAATGGAACCGGCAGGATAGTAACTGATTCACCAAAAAGACGCTAGAGAAATTCGGCCTCAATTGTAAACATTAGCAGTATAGTCCTCACTTACAGTCTTTCTACACTAATGGTGAGCTGTATAAACATGAATTCCTAATATTTGAAAGCAAATTCAAGTCAAAACGCTCGCTAAAGTGGCCGGAGTTGTAAATATTATCAGTTTTCTGGTCATTTCCCTGCTTTTCACGGGTCATGTCCGTGATTGAAAACAGCAGGAAATGTAGTAAGAATCTACAAATTTTTATTTCAAGGGTTTCTTATAAGTTTTTAATCATTTCTGGAAACTCTAATTGCGTATTTTAAGAGTTTTACCACAATTAGACAGTTTTCTTACAAGTATGTAATGGAACCGGCAGGATAGTAACTGATTCACCAAAAAGACGCTAGAGAAATTCGGCCTCAATTGTAAACATTAGCAGTATAGTCCTCACTTACAGTCTTTCTACACTAATGGTGAGCTGTATAAACATGAATTCCTAATATTTGAAAGCAAATTCAAGTCAAAACGCTCGCTAAAGTGGCCGGAGTTGTAAATATTATCAGTTTTCTGGTCATTTCCCTGCTTTTCACGGGTCATGTCCGTGATTGAAAACAGCAGGAAATGTAGTAAGAATCTACAAACTTTTATTTCAAGGGTTTCTTATAAGTTTTTAATCATTTCTGGAAACTCTAATTGCGTATTTTAAGAGTTTTACCACAATTAGACAGTTTTCTTACAAGTATGTAATGGAACCATCAGGATAGTAACTGATTCACCAAAAAGACGCTAGAGAAATTCGGCCTCAATTGTAAACATTAGCAGTATAGTCCTCACTTACAGTCTTTCTACACTAATGGTGAGCTGTATAAACATGAATTCCTAATATTTGAAAGCAAATTCAAGTCAAAACGCTCGCTAAAGTGGCCGGAGTTGTAAATATTATCAGTTTTCTGGTCATTTCCCTGCTATTCACGGGTCATGTCCGTGATTGAAAACAGCAGGAAATGTAGTAAGAATCTACAAACTTTTATTTCAAGGCTTTCTTATAAGTTTTTAATCATTTCTGGAAACTCTAATTGCATATTTTAAGAGTTTTACCACAATTAGACAGTTTTCTTACAAGTATGTAATGGAACCGGCAGGATAGTAACTGATTCACCAAAAAGACGCTAGAGAAATTCGGCCTCAATTGTAAACATTAGCAGTATAGTCCTCACTTACAGTCTTTCTACACTAATGGTGAGCTGTATAAACATGAATTCCTAATATTTGAAAGCAAATTCAAGTCAAAACGCTCGCTAAAGTGGCCGGAGTTGTAAATATTATCAGTTTTCTGGTCATTTCCCTGCTTTTCACGGGTCATGTCCGTGATTGAAAACAGCAGGAAATGTAGTAAGAATCTACAAACTTTTATTTCAAGGGTTTCTTATAAGTTTTTAATCATTTCTGGAAACTCTAATTGCGTATTTTAAGAGTTTTACCAGAATTAGACAGTTTTCTTACAAGTATGTAATGGAACCGGCAGGATAGTAACTGATTCACCAAAAAGACGCTAGAGAAATTCGGCCTCAATTGTAAACATTAGCAGTATAGTCCTCACTTACAGTCTTTCTACACTAATGGTGAGCTGTATAAACATGAATTCCTAATATTTGAAAGCAAATTCAAGTCAAAACGCTCGCTAAAGTGGCCGGAGTTGTAAATATTATCAGTTTTCTGGTCATTTCCCTGCTTTAAACGGGTCATGTCCGTGATTGAATACAGCAGGAAATGTAGTAAGAATCTACAAACTTTTATTTCAAGGGTTTCTTATAAGTATTTAATCATTTCTGGAAACTCTAATTGTGTATTTAAAAAGTTTTACCACAATTAGACAGTTTTCTTACAAGTATGTAATGGAACCGGCAGGATAGTAACTGATTCACCAAAAAGACGCTAGAGAAATTCGGCCTCAATTGTAAACATTAGCAGTATAGTCCTCACTTACAGTCTTTCTACACTAATGGTGAGCTGTATAAAAATGAATTCCTAATATTTGAAAGCAAATTCAAGTCAAAACGCTCGCTAAAGTGGCCGGAGTTGTAAATATTATCAGTTTTCTGGTCATTTCCCTGCTTTTCACGGGTCATGTCCGTGATTGAAAACAGCAGGAAATGTAGTAAGAATCTACAAACTTTTATTTCAAGGCTTTCTTATAAGTTTTTAATCATTTCTGGAAACTCTAATTGCGTATTTTAAGAGTTTTACCACAATTAGACAGTTTTCTTACAAGTATGTAATGGAACCGGCAGGATAGTAACTGATTCACCAAAAAGACGCTAGAGAAATTCGGCCTCAATTGTAAACATTAGCAGTATAGTCCTCACTTACAGTCTTTCTACACTAATGGTGAGCTGTATAAACATGAATTCCTAATATTTGAAAGCAAATTCAAGTCAAAACGCTCGCTAAAGTGGCCGGAGTTGTAAATATTATCAGTTTTCTGGTCATTTCCCTGCTTTTCACGGGTTATGTCCGTGATTGAAAACAGCAGGAAATGTAGTAAGAATCTACAAACTTTTATTTCAAGGGTTTCTTATAAGTTTTTAATCATTTCTGGAAACTCTAATTGCGTATTTTAAGAGTTTTACCACAATTAGACAGTTTTCTTACAAGTATGTAATGGAACCGTCAGGATAGTAACTGATTCACCAAAAAGACGCTAGAGAAATTCGGCCTCAATTGTAAACATTAGCAGTATAGTCCTCACTTACAGTCTTTCTACACTAATGGTGAGCTGTATAAACATGAATTCCTAATATTTGAAAGCAAATTCAAGTCAAAACGCTCGCTAAAGTGGCCGGAGTTGTAAATATTATCAGTTTTCTGGTCATTTCCCTGCTTTTCACGGGTCATGTCCGTGATTGAAAACAGCAGGAAATGTAGTAAGAATCTACAAACTTTTATTTCAAGGGTTTCTTATAAGTTTTTAATCATTTCTGGAAACTCTAATTGCGTATTTTAAGAGTTTTACCACAATTAGACAGTTTTCTTACAAGTATGTAATGGAACCGGCAGGATATTAACTGATTCACCAAAAAGACGCTAGAGAAATTCGGCCTCAATTGTAAACATTAGCAGTATAGTCCTCACTTACAGTCTTTCTACACTAATGGTGAGCTGTATAAACATGAATTCCTAATATTTGAAAGCAAATTCAAGTCAAAACGCTCGCTAAAGTGGCCGGAGTTGTAAATATTATCAGTTTTCTGGTCATTTCCCTGCTTTTCACGGGTCATGTCCGTGATTGAAAACAGCAGGAAATGTAGTAAGAATCTACAAACTTTTATTTCAAGGGTTATTTATAAGTTTTTAATCATTTCTGGAAACTCTAATTGCGTATTTTAAGAGTTTTACCACAATTAGACAGTTTTCTTACAAGTATGTAATGGACCCATCAGGATAGTAACTGATTCACCAAAAAGACGCTAGAGAAATTCGGCCTCAATTGTAAACATTAGCAGTATAGTCCTCACTTACAGTCTTTCTACACTAATGGTGAGCTGTATAAACATGAATTCCTAATATTTGAAAGCAAATTCAAGTCAAAACGCTCACTAAAGTGGCCGGAGTTGTAAATATTATCAGTTTTCTGGTCATTTCCCTGCTTTTCACGGGTCATGTCCGTGATTGAAAACAGCAGGAAATGTAGTAAGAATCTACAAACTTTTATTTCAAGGGTTTCTTATAAGTTTTTAATCATTTCTGGAAACTCTAATTGTGTATTTAAAAAGTTTTACCACAATTAGACAGTTTTCTTACAAGTATGTAATGGAACCGGCAGGATATTAACTGATTCACCAAAAAGACGCTAGAGAAATTCGGCCTCAATTGTAAACATTAGCAGTATAGTCCTCACTTACAGTCTTTCTACACTAATGGTGAGCTGTGTAAACATGAATTCCTAATATTTGAAAACAAATTCAAGTCAAAATGCTCGCTAAAGTGGCCGGAGTTGTAAATACTATCAGTTTTCTGGTCATTTTTCTGCTTTCCACGGGTAATGTCCGTGATTGAAAAGAGCAGGAAATGTAGTAAGAATCTACTAACTTTTATTTCAAGGGTTTCTTATAAGTTTTTAATCATTTCTGGAAATTCTAATTGCGTATTTTAAGAGTTTTACCACAATTAGATAGTTTTCTTACAAGTATGTAATGGAACCGGCAGGATAGTAACTGATTCACCAAAAAGACGCTAGAGAAATTCGGCCTCAATTGTAAACATTAGCAGTATAGTCCTCACTTACAGTCTTTCTACACTAATGGTGAGCTGTATAAACATGAATTCCTAATATTTGAAAGCAAATTCAAGTCAAAACGCTCGCTAAAGTGGCCGGAGTTGTAAATATTATCAGTTTTCTGGTCATTTCCCTGCTTTTCACGGGTCATGTCCGTGATTGAAAACAGCAGGAAATGTAGTAAGAATCTACAAATTTTTATTTCAAGGCTTTCTTATAAGTTTTTAATCATTTCTGGAAACTCTAATTGCGTATTTTAAGAGTTTTACCACAATTAGACAGTTTTCTTACAAGTATGTAATGGAACCGGCAGGATAGTAACTGATTCACCAAAAAGACGCTAGAGAAATTCGGCCTCAATTGTAAACATTAGCAGTATAGTCCTCACTTACAGTCTTTCTACACTAATGGTGAGCTGTATAAACATGAATTCCTAATATTTGAAAGCAAATTCAAGTCAAAACGCTCGCTAAAGTGGCCGGAGTTGTAAATATTATCAGTTTTCTGGTCATTTCCCTGCTTTTCACGGGTCATGTCCGTGATTGAAAACAGCAGGAAATGTAGTAAGAATCTACAAACTTTTATTTCAAGGGTTTCTTATAAGTTTTTAATCATTTCTGGAAACTCTAATTGCGTATTTTAAGAGTTTTACCACAATTAGACAGTTTTCTTACAAGTATGTAATGGAACCGGCAGGATAGTAACTGATTCACCAAAAAGACGCTAGAGAAATTCGGCCTCAATTGTAAACATTAGCAGTATAGTCCTCACTTACAGTCTTTCTACACTAATGGTGAGCTGTATAAACATGAATTCCTAATATTTGAAAGCAAATTCAAGTCAAAACGCTCGCTAAAGTGGCCGGAGTTGTAAATATTATCAGTTTTCTGGTCATTTCCCTGCTTTTCACGGGTCATGTCCGTGATTGAAAACAGCAGGAAATGTAGTAAGAATCTACAAATTTTTATTTCAAGGGTTTCTTATAAGTTTTTAATCATTTCTGGAAACTCTAATTGCGTATTTTAAGAGTTTTACCACAATTAGACAGTTTTCTTACAAGTATGTAATGGAACCGGCAGGATAGTAACTGATTCACCAAAAAGACGCTAGAGAAATTCGGCCTCAATTGTAAACATTAGCAGTATAGTCCTCACTTACAGTCTTTCTACACTAATGGTGAGCTGTATAAACATGAATTCCTAATATTTGAAAGCAAATTCAAGTCAAAACGCTCGCTAAAGTGGCCGGAGTTGTAAATATTATCAGTTTTCTGGTCATTTCCCTGCTTTTCACGGGTCATGTCCGTGATTGAAAACAGCAGGAAATGTAGTAAGAATCTACAAACTTTTATTTCAAGGGTTTCTTATAAGTTTTTAATCATTTCTGGAAACTCTAATTGCGTATTTTAAGAGTTTTACCACAATTAGACAGTTTTCTTACAAGTATGTAATGGAACCATCAGGATAGTAACTGATTCACCAAAAAGACGCTAGAGAAATTCGGCCTCAATTGTAAACATTAGCAGTATAGTCCTCACTTACAGTCTTTCTACACTAATGGTGAGCTGTATAAACATGAATTCCTAATATTTGAAAGCAAATTCAAGTCAAAACGCTCGCTAAAGTGGCCGGAGTTGTAAATATTATCAGTTTTCTGGTCATTTCCCTGCTATTCACGGGTCATGTCCGTGATTGAAAACAGCAGGAAATGTAGTAAGAATCTACAAACTTTTATTTCAAGGCTTTCTTATAAGTTTTTAATCATTTCTGGAAACTCTAATTGCGTATTTTAAGAGTTTTACCACAATTAGACAGTTTTCTTACAAGTATGTAATGGAACCGGCAGGATAGTAACTGATTCACCAAAAAGACGCTAGAGAAATTCGGCCTCAATTGTAAACATTAGCAGTATAGTCCTCACTTACAGTCTTTCTACACTAATGGTGAGCTGTATAAACATGAATTCCTAATATTTAAAAGCAAATTCAAGTCAAAACGCTCGCTAAAGTGGCCGGAGTTGTAAATATTATCAGTTTTCTGGTCATTTCCCTGCTTTTCACGGGTCATGTCCGTGATTGAAAACAGCAGGAAATGTAGTAAGAATCTACAAACTTTTATTTCAAGGGTTTCTTATAAGTTTTTAATCATTTCTGGAAACTCTAATTGCGTATTTTAAGAGTTTTACCACAATTAGACAGTTTTCTTACAAGTATGTAATGGAACCGGCAGGATAGTAACTGATTCACAAAAAGACGCTAGAGAAATTCGGCCTCAATTGTAAACATTAGCAGTATAGTCCTCACTTACAGTCTTTCTACACTAATGGTGAGCTGTATAAAAATGAATTCCTAATATTTGAAAGCAAATTCAAGTCAAAACGCTCGCTAAAGTGGCCGGAGTTGTAAATATTATCAGTTTTCTGGTCATTTCCCTGCTTTTCACGGGTCATGTCCGTGATTGAAAACAGCAGGAAATGTAGTAAGAATCTACAAACTTTTATTTCAAGGGTTTCTTATAAGTTTTTAATCATTTCTGGAAACTCTAATTGCGTATTTTAAGAGTTTTACCACAATTAGACAGTTTTCTTACAAGTATGTAATGGAACCGGCAGGATAGTAACTGATTCACCAAAAAGACGCTAGAGAAATTCGGCCTCAATTGTAAACATTAGCAGTATAGTCCTCACTTACAGTCTTTCTACACAAATGGTGAGCTGTATAAACATGAATTCCTAATATTTGAAAGCAAATTCAAGTCAAAACGCTCGCTAAAGTGGCCGGAGTTGTAAATATTATCAGTTTTCTGGTCATTTCCCTGCTTTTCACGGGTCATGTCCGTGATTGAAAACAGCAGGAAATGTAGTAAGAATCTACAAACTTTTATTTCAAGGGTTTCTTATAAGTTTTTAATCATTTCTGGAAACTCTAATTGCGTATTTTAAGAGTTTTACCACAATTAGACAGTTTTCTTACAAGTATGTAATGGAACCGTCAGGATAGTAACTGATTCACCAAAAAGACGCTAGAGAAATTCGGCCTCAATTGTAAACATTAGCAGTATAGTCCTCACTTACAGTTTTCTACACTAATGGTGAGCTGTGTAAACATGAATTCCTAATATTTGAAAACAAATTCAAGTCAAAATGCTCGCTAAAGTGGCCGGAGTTGTAAATACTATCAGTTTTCTGGTCATTTTTCTGCTTTCCACGGGTCATGTCCGTGATTGAAAGAGCAGGAAATGTAGTAAGGATCTACTAACTTTTATTTCAAGGGTTTCTTATAAGTTTTTAATCATTTCTGGAAACTCTAATTGTGTATTTTAAGAGTTTTACCACAATTAGATAGTTTTCTTACAAGTATGTAATGGAACCGGCAGGATAGTAACTGATTCACCAAAAAGACGCTAGAGAAATTCGGCCTCAATTGTAAACATTAGCAGTATAGTCCTCACTTACAGTCTTTCTACACTAATGGTGAGCTGTATAAACATGAATTCCTAATATTTGAAAGCAAATTCAAGTCAAAACGCTCGCTAAAGTGGCCGGAGTTGTAAATATTATCAGTTTTCTGGTCATTTCCCTGCTTTTCACGGGTCATGTCCGTGATTGAAAACAGCAGGAAATGTAGTAAGAATCTACAAACTTTTATTTCAAGGCTTTCTTATAAGTTTTTAATCATTTCTGGAAACTCTAATTGCGTATTTTAAGAGTTTTACCACAATTAGACAGTTTTCTTACAAGTATGTAATGGAACCGGCAGGATATTAACTGATTCACCAAAAAGACGCTAGAGAAATTCGGCCTCAATTGTAAACATTAGCAGTATAGTCCTCACTTACAGTCTTTCTACACTAATGGTGAGCTGTATAAACATGAATTCCTAATATTTGAAAGCAAATTCAAGTCAAAACGCTCGCTAAAGTGGCCGGAGTTGTAAATATTATCAGTTTTCTGGTCATTTCCATGCTTGAAACGGGTCATGTCCGTGATTGAATACAGCAGGAAATGTAGTAAGAATCTACAAACTTTTATTTCAAGGGTTTCTTATAAGTTTTTAATCATTTCTGGAAACTCTAATTGTGTATTTAAAAAGTTTTACCACAATTAGACAGTTTTCTTACAAGTATGTAATGGAACCGGCAGGATATTAACTGATTCACCAAAAAGACGCTAGAGAAATTCGGCCTCAATTGTAAACATTAGCAGTATAGTCCTCACTTACAGTCTTTCTACACTAATGGTGAGCTGTGTAAACATGAATTCCTAATATTTGAAAACAAATTCAAGTCAAAATGCTCGCTAAAGTGGCCGGAGTTGTAAATACTATCAGTTTTCTGGTCATTTTTCTGCTTTCCACGGGTAATGTCCGTGATTGAAAAGAGCAGGAAATGTAGTAAGAATCTACTAACTTTTATTTCAAGGGTTTCTTATAAGTTTTTAATCATTTCTGGAAACTCTAATTGCGTATTTTAAGAGTTTTACCACAATTAGACAGTTTTCTTACAAGTATGTAATGGAACCGGCAGGATAGTAACTGATTCACCAAAAAGACGCTAGAGAAATTCGGCCTCAAATGTAAACATTAGCAGTATAGTCCTCACTTACAGTCTTTCTACACTAATGGTGAGCTGTATAAAAATGAATTCCTAATATTTGAAAGCAAATTCAAGTCAAAACGCTCGCTAAAGTGGCCGGAGTTGTAAATATTATCAGTTTTCTGGTCATTTCCCTGCTTTTCACGGGTCATGTCCGTGATTGAAAACAGCAGGAAATGTAGTAAGAATCTACTAACTTTTATTTCAAGGGTTTCTTATAAGTTTTTAATAATTTCTGGAAACTCTAATTGCGTATTTTAAGAGTTTTACCACAATTAGACAGTTTTCTTACAAGTATGTAATGGAACCGGCAGGATAGTAACTGATTCACCAAAAAGACGCTAGAGAAATTCGGCCTCAATTGTAAACATTAGCAGTATAGTCCTCACTTACAGTCTTTCTACACTAATGGTGAGCTGTATAAACATGAATTCCTAATATTTGAAAGCAAATTCAAGTCAAAACGCTCGCTAAAGTGGCCGGAGTTGTAAATATTATCAGTTTTCTGGTCATTTCCCTGCTTTTCACGGGTCATGTCCGTGATTGAAAACAGCAGGAAATGTAGTAAGAATCTACAAACTTTTATTTCAAGGGTTTCTTATAAGTTTTTAATCATTTCTGGAAACTCTAATTGCGTATTTTAAGAGTTTTACCACAATTAGACAGTTTTCTTACAAGTATGTAATGGAACCGTCAGGATAGTAACTGATTCACCAAAAAGACGCTAGAGAAATTCGGCCTCAATTGTAAACATTAGCAGTATAGTCCTCACTTACAGTTTTCTACACTAATGGTGAGCTGTGTAAACATGAATTCCTAATATTTGAAAACAAATTCAAGTCAAAATGCTCGCTAAAGTGGCCGGAGTTGTAAATACTATCAGTTTTCTGGTCATTTTTCTGCTTTCCACGGGTAATGTCCGTGATTGAAAAGAGCAGGAAATGTAGTAAGGATCTACGACTTTTATTTCAAGGGTTTCTTATAAGTTTTTAATCATTTCTGGAAACTCTAATTGCGTATTTTAAGAGTTTTACCACAATTAGATAGTTTTCTCACAAGTATGTAATGGAACCGGCAGGATAGTAACTGATTCACCAAAAAGACGCTAGAGAAATTCGACCTCAATTGTAAACATTAGCAGTATAGTCCTCACTTACAGTCTTTCTACACTAATGGTGAGCTGTATAAACATGAATTCCTAATATTTGAAAGCAAATTCAAGTCAAAACGCTCGCTAAAGTGGCCGGAGTTGTAAATATTATCAGTTTTCTGGTCATTTCCCTGCTTTTCACGGGTCATGTCCGTGATTGAAAACAGCAGGAAATGAAGTAAGAATCTACAAACTTTTATTTCAAGGCTTTCTTATAAGTTTTTAATCATATCTGGAAACTCTAATTGCGTATTTTAAGAGTTTTACCACAATTAGACAGTTTTCTTACAAGTATGTAATGGAACCGGCAGGATAGTAACTGATTCACCAAAAAGACGCTAGAGATAATTCGGCCTCAATTGTAAACATTAGCAGTATAGTCCTCACTTACAGTCTTTCTACACTAATGGTGAGCTGTATAAACATGAATTCCTAATATTTGAAAGCAAATTCAAGTCAAAACGCTCGCTAAAGTGGCCGGAGTTGTAAATATTATCAGTTTTCTGGTCATTTCCCTGCTTTTCACGGGTCATGTCCGTGATTGAATACAGCAGGAAATGTAGTAAGAATCTACAAACTTTTATTTCAAGGGTTTCTTATAAGTTTTTAATCATTTCTGGAAACTCTAATTGTGTATTTAAAAAGTTTTACCACAATTAGACAGTTTTCTTACAAGTATGTAATGGAACCGGCAGGATAGTAACTGATTCACCAAAAAGACGCTAGAGATAATTCGGCCTCAATTGTAAACATTAGCAGTATAGTCCTCACTTACAGTCTTTCTACACTAATGGTGAGCTGTATAAACATGAATTCCTAATATTTGAAAGCAAATTCAAGTCAAAACGCTCGCTAAAGTGGCCGGAGTTGTAAATATTATCAGTTTTCTGGTCATTTCCCTGCTTTTCACGGGTCATGTCCGTGATTGAATACAGCAGGAAATGTAGTAAGAATCTACAAACTTTTATTTCAAGGGTTTCTTATAAGTTTTTAATCATTTCTGGAAACTCTAATTGTGTATTTAAAAAGTTTTACCACAATTAGACAGTTTTCTTACAAGTATGTAATGGAACCGGCAGGATAGTAACTGATTCACCAAAAAGACCCTAGAGAAATTCGGCCTCAATTGTAAACATTAGCAGTATAGTCCTCACTTACAGTCTTTCTACTCTAATGGTGAGCTGTATAAAAATGAATTCCTAATATTTGAAAGCAAATTCAAGTCAAAACGCTCGCTAAAGTGGCCGGAGTTGTAAATATTATCAGTTTTCTGGTCATTTCCCTGCTTTTCACGGGTCATGTCCGTGATTGAAAACAGCAGGAAATGTAGTAAGAATCTACAAACTTTTATTTCAAGGGTTTCTTATAAGTTTTTATTCATTTCTGGAAACTCTAATTGCGTATTTTAAGAGTTTTACCACAATTAGACAGTTTTCTTACAAGTATGTAATGGAACCGGCAGGATAGTAACTGATTCACCAAAAAGACGCTAGAGAAATTCGGCCTCAATTGTAAACATTAGCAGTATAGTCCTCACTTACAGTCTTTCTACACTAATGGTGAGCTGTATAAACATGAATTCCTAATATTTGAAAGCAAATTCAAGTCAAAACGCTCGCTAAAGTGGCCGGAGTTGTAAATATTATCAGTTTTCTGGTCATTTCCCTGCTTTTCACGGGTCATGTCCGTGATTGAAAACAGCAGGAAATGTAGTAAGAATCTACAAACTTTTATTTCAAGGCTTTCTTATAAGTTTTTAATCATTTCTGGAAACTCTAATTGCGTATTTTAAGAGTTTTACCACAATTAGACAGTTTTCTTACAAGTATGTAATGGAACCGGCAAGATAGTAACTGATTCACCAAAAAGACGCTAGAGAAATTCGGCCTCAATTGTAAACATTAGCAGTATAGTCCTCACTTACAGTCTTTCTACACTAATGGTGAGCTGTATAAACATGAATTCCTAATATTTGAAAGCAAATTCAAGTCAAAACGCTCGCTAAAGTGGCCGGAGTTGTAAATATTATCAGTTTTCTGGTCATTTCCCTGCTTTTCACGGGTCATGTCCGTGATTGAATACAGCAGGAAATGTAGTAAGAATCTACAAACTTTTATTTCAAGGGTTTCTTATAATTTTTTAATCATTTCTGTAAACTCTAATTGTGTATTTAAAAAGTTTTACCACAATTAGACAGTTTTCTTACAAGTATGTAATGGAACCGGCAGGATAGTAACTGATTCACCAAAAAGACGCTAGAGAAATTCGGCCTCAATTGTAAACATTAGCAGTATAGTCCTCACTTACAGTCTTTCTACACTAATGGTGAGCTGTGTAAACATGAATACCTAATATTTGAAAACAAATTCAAGTCAAAATGCTCGCTAAAGTGGCCGGAGTTGTAAATACTATCAGTTTTCCGGTCATTTTTCTGCTTTCCACGGGTAATGTCCGTGATTGAAAAGAGCAGGAAATGTAGTAAGAATCTACTAACTTTTATTTCAAGGGTTTCTTATAAGTTCTTAATCATTTCTGGAAACTCTAATTGCGTATTTTAAGAGTTTTACCACAATTAGATAGTTTTCTTACAAGTATGTAATGGAACCGGCCGGATAGTAACTGATTCACCAAAAAGACGCTAGAGAAATTCGGCCTCAATTGTAAACATTAGCAGTATAGTCCTCACTTACAGTCTTTCTACACTAATGGTGAGCTGTATAAAAATGAATTCCTAATATTTGAAAGCAAATTCAAGTCAAAACGCTCGCTAAAGTGGCCGGAGTTGTAAATATTATCAGTTTTCTGGTCATTTCCCTGCTTTTCACGGGTCATGTCCGTGATTGAAAACAGCAGGAAATGTAGTAAGAATCTACAAACTTTTATTTCAAGGGTTTCTTATAAGTTTTTAATCATTTCTGGAAACTCTAATTGCGTATTTTAAGAGTTTTACCACAATTAGACAGTTTTCTTACAAGTATGTAATGGAACCGTCAGGATAGTAACTGATTCACCAAAAAGACGCTAGAGAAATTCGGCCTCAATTGTAAACATTAGCAGTATAGTCCTCACTTACAGTTTTCTACACTAATGGTGAGCTGTGTAAACATGAATTCCTAATATTTGAAAACAAATTCAAGTCAAAATGCTCGCTAAAGTGGCCGGAGTTGTAAATACTATCAGTTTTCTGGTCATTTTTCTGCTTTCCACGGGTAATGTCCGTGATTGAAAAGAGCAGGAAATGTAGTAAGGATCTACTAACTTTTATTTCAAGGGTTTCTTATAAGTTTTTAATCATTTCTGGAAACTCTAATTGCGTATTTTAAGAGTTTTACCACAATTAGATAGTTTTCTCACAAGTATGTAATGGAACCGGCAGGATAGTAACTGATTCACCAAAAAGACGCTAGAGAAATTCGACCTCAATTGTAAACATTAGCAGTATAGTCCTCACTTACAGTCTTTCTACACTAATGGTGAGCTGTATAAACATGAATTCCTAATATTTGAAAGCAAATTCAAGTCAAAACGCTCGCTAAAGTGGCCGGAGTTGTAAATATTATCAGTTTTCTGGTCATTTCCCTGCTTTTCACGGGTCATGTCCGTGATTGAATACAGCAGGAAATGTAGTAAGAATCTACAAACTTTTATTTCAAGGGTTTCTTATAAGTTTTTAATCATTTCTGGAAACTCTAATTGTGTATTTAAAAAGTTTTACCACAATTAGACAGTTTTCTTACAAGTATGTAATGGAACCGGCAGGATAGTAACTGATTCACCAAAAAGACGCTAGAGAAATTCGGCCTCAATTGTAAACATTAGCAGTATAGTCCTCACTTACAGTTTTCTACACTAATGGTGAGCTGTGTAAACATGAATTCCTAATATTTGAAAACAAATTCAAGTCAAAATGCTCGCTAAAGTGGCCGGAGTTGTAAATACTATCAGTTTTCTGGTCATTTTTCTGCTTTCCACGGGTAATGTCCGTGATTGAAAAGAGCAGGAAATGTAGTAAGGATCTACGACTTTTATTTCAAGGGTTTCTTATAAGTTTTTAATCATTTCTGGAAACTCTAATTGCGTATTTTAAGAGTTTTACCACAATTAGATAGTTTTCTCACAAGTATGTAATGGAACCGGCAGGATAGTAACTGATTCACCAAAAAGACGCTAGAGAAATTCGACCTCAATTGTAAACATTAGCAGTATAGTCCTCACTTACAGTCTTTCTACACTAATGGTGAGCTGTATAAACATGAATTCCTAATATTTGAAAGCAAATTCAAGTCAAAACGCTCGCTAAAGTGGCCGGAGTTGTAAATATTATCAGTTTTCTGGTCATTTCCCTGCTTTTCACGGGTCATGTCCGTGATTGAAAACAGCAGGAAATGAAGTAAGAATCTACAAACTTTTATTTCAAGGCTTTCTTATAAGTTTTTAATCATATCTGGAAACTCTAATTGCGTATTTTAAGAGTTTTACCACAATTAGACAGTTTTCTTACAAGTATGTAATGGAACCGGCAGGATAGTAACTGATTCACCAAAAAGACGCTAGAGATAATTCGGCCTCAATTGTAAACATTAGCAGTATAGTCCTCACTTACAGTCTTTCTACACTAATGGTGAGCTGTATAAACATGAATTCCTAATATTTGAAAGCAAATTCAAGTCAAAACGCTCGCTAAAGTGGCCGGAGTTGTAAATATTATCAGTTTTCTGGTCATTTCCCTGCTTTTCACGGGTCATGTCCGTGATTGAATACAGCAGGAAATGTAGTAAGAATCTACAAACTTTTATTTCAAGGGTTTCTTATAAGTTTTTAATCATTTCTGGAAACTCTAATTGTGTATTTAAAAAGTTTTACCACAATTAGACAGTTTTCTTACAAGTATGTAATGGAACCGGCAGGATAGTAACTGATTCACCAAAAAGACCCTAGAGAAATTCGGCCTCAATTGTAAACATTAGCAGTATAGTCCTCACTTACAGTCTTTCTACTCTAATGGTGAGCTGTATAAAAATGAATTCCTAATATTTGAAAGCAAATTCAAGTCAAAACGCTCGCTAAAGTGGCCGGAGTTGTAAATATTATCAGTTTTCTGGTCATTTCCCTGCTTTTCACGGGTCATGTCCGTGATTGAAAACAGCAGGAAATGTAGTAAGAATCTACAAACTTTTATTTCAAGGGTTTCTTATAAGTTTTTATTCATTTCTGGAAACTCTAATTGCGTATTTTAAGAGTTTTACCACAATTAGACAGTTTTCTTACAAGTATGTAATGGAACCGGCAGGATAGTAACTGATTCACCAAAAAGACGCTAGAGAAATTCGGCCTCAATTGTAAACATTAGCAGTATAGTCCTCACTTACAGTCTTTCTACACTAATGGTGAGCTGTATAAACATGAATTCCTAATATTTGAAAGCAAATTCAAGTCAAAACGCTCGCTAAAGTGGCCGGAGTTGTAAATATTATCAGTTTTCTGGTCATTTCCCTGCTTTTCACGGGTCATGTCCGTGATTGAAAACAGCAGGAAATGTAGTAAGAATCTACAAACTTTTATTTCAAGGCTTTCTTATAAGTTTTTAATCATTTCTGGAAACTCTAATTGCGTATTTTAAGAGTTTTACCACAATTAGACAGTTTTCTTACAAGTATGTAATGGAACCGGCAAGATAGTAACTGATTCACCAAAAAGACGCTAGAGAAATTCGGCCTCAATTGTAAACATTAGCAGTATAGTCCTCACTTACAGTCTTTCTACACTAATGGTGAGCTGTATAAACATGAATTCCTAATATTTGAAAGCAAATTCAAGTCAAAACGCTCGCTAAAGTGGCCGGAGTTGTAAATATTATCAGTTTTCTGGTCATTTCCCTGCTTTTCACGGGTCATGTCCGTGATTGAATACAGCAGGAAATGTAGTAAGAATCTACAAACTTTTATTTCAAGGGTTTCTTATAATTTTTTAATCATTTCTGGAAACTCTAATTGTGTATTTAAAAAGTTTTACCACAATTAGACAGTTTTCTTACAAGTATGTAATGGAACCGGCAGGATAGTAACTGATTCACCAAAAAGACGCTAGAGAAATTCGGCCTCAATTGTAAACATTAGCAGTATAGTCCTCACTTACAGTCTTTCTACACTAATGGTGAGCTGTGTAAACATGAATACCTAATATTTGAAAACAAATTCAAGTCAAAATGCTCGCTAAAGTGGCCGGAGTTGTAAATACTATCAGTTTTCCGGTCATTTTTCTGCTTTCCACGGGTAATGTCCGTGATTGAAAAGAGCAGGAAATGTAGTAAGGATCTACTAACTTTTATTTCAAGGGTTTCTTATAAGTTTTTAATCATTTCTGGAAACTCTAATTGCGTATTTTAAGAGTTTTACCACAATTAGATAGTTTTCTCACAAGTATGTAATGGAACCGGCAGGATAGTAACTGATTCACCAAAAAGACGCTAGAGAAATTCGACCTCAATTGTAAACATTAGCAGTATAGTCCTCACTTACAGTCTTTCTACACTAATGGTGAGCTGTATAAACATGAATTCCTAATATTTGAAAGCAAATTCAAGTCAAAACGCTCGCTAAAGTGGCCGGAGTTGTAAATATTATCAGTTTTCTGGTCATTTCCCTGCTTTTCACGGGTCATGTCCGTGATTGAATACAGCAGGAAATGTAGTAAGAATCTACAAACTTTTATTTCAAGGGTTTCTTATAAGTTTTTAATCATTTCTGGAAACTCTAATTGTGTATTTAAAAAGTTTTACCACAATTAGACAGTTTTCTTACAAGTATGTAATGGAACCGGCAGGATAGTAACTGATTCACCAAAAAGACGCTAGAGAAATTCGGCCTCAATTGTAAACATTAGCAGTATAGTCCTCACTTACAGTCTTTCTACACTAATGGTGAGCTGTGTAAACATGAATACCTAATATTTGAAAACAAATTCAAGTCAAAATGCTCGCTAAAGTGGCCGGAGTTGTAAATACTATCAGTTTTCCGGTCATTTTTCTGCTTTCCACGGGTAATGTCCGTGATTGAAAAGAGCAGGAAATGTAGTAAGAATCTACTAACTTTTATTTCAAGGGTTTCTTATAAGTTCTTAATCATTTCTGGAAACTCTAATTGCGTATTTTAAGAGTTTTACCACAATTAGATAGTTTTCTTACAAGTATGTAATGGAACCGGCAGGATAGTAACTGATTCACCAAAAAGACGCTAGAGAAATTCGGCCTCAATTGTAAACATTAGCAGTATAGTCCTCACTTACAGTCTTTCTACACTAATGGTGAGCTGTATAAAAATGAATTCCTAATATTTGAAAGCAAATTCAAGTCAAAACGCTCGCTAAAGTGGCCGGAGTTGTAAATATTATCAGTTTTCTGGTCATTTCCCTGCTTTTCACGGGTCATGTCCGTGATTGAAAACAGCAGGAAATGTAGTAAGAATCTACAAACTTTTATTTCAAGGGTTTCTTATAAGATTTTAATCATTTCTGGAAACTCTAATTGCGTATTTTAAGAGTTTTACCACAATTAGACAGTTTTCTTACAAGTATGTAATGGAACCGGCAGGATAGTAACTGATTCACCAAAAAGACGCTAGAGAAATTCGGCCTCAATTGTAAACATTAGCAGTATAGTCCTCACTTACAGTCTTTCTACACTAATGGTGAGCTGTATAAAAATGAATTCCTAATATTTGAAAGCAAATTCAAGTCAAAACGCTCGCTAAAGTGGCCGGAGTTGTAAATATTATCAGTTTTCTGGTCATTTCCCTGCTTTTCACGGGTCATGTCCGTGATTGAAAACAGCAGGAAATGTAGTAAGAATCTACAAACTTTTATTTCAAGGCTTTCTTATAAGTTTTTAATCATTTCTGGAAACTCTAATTGCGTATTTTAAGAGTTTTACCACAATTAGACAGTTTTCTTACAAGTATGTAATGGAACCGGCAGGATAGTAACTGATTCACCAAAAAGACGCTAGAGAAATTCGGCCTCAATTGTAAACATTAGCAGTATAGTCCTCACTTACAGTCTTTCTACACTAATGGTGAGCTGTATAAACATGAATTCCTAATATTTGAAAGCAAATTCAAGTCAAAACGCTCGCTAAAGTGGCCGGAGTTGTAAATATTATCAGTTTTCTGGTCATTTCCCTGCTTTTCACGGGTTATGTCCGTGATTGAAAACAGCAGGAAATGTAGTAAGAATCTACAAACTTTTATTTCAAGGGTTTCTTATAAGTTTTTAATCATTTCTGGAAACTCTAATTGCGTATTTTAAGAGTTTTACCACAATTAGACAGTTTTCTTACAAGTATGTAATGGAACCGTCAGGATAGTAACTGATTCACCAAAAAGACGCTAGAGAAATTCGGCCTCAATTGTAAACATTAGCAGTATAGTCCTCACTTACAGTCTTTCTACACTAATGGTGAGCTGTATAAACATGAATTCCTAATATTTGAAAGCAAATTCAAGTCAAAACGCTCGCTAAAGTGGCCGGAGTTGTAAATATTATCAGTTTTCTGGTCATTTCCCTGCTTTTCACGGGTCATGTCCGTGATTGAAAACAGCAGGAAATGTAGTAAGAATCTACAAACTTTTATTTCAAGGGTTTCTTATAAGTTTTTAATCATTTCTGGAAACTCTAATTGCGTATTTTAAGAGTTTTACCACAATTAGACAGTTTTCTTACAAGTATGTAATGGAACCGGCAGGATATTAACTGATTCACCAAAAAGACGCTAGAGAAATTCGGCCTCAATTGTAAACATTAGCAGTATAGTCCTCACTTACAGTCTTTCTACACTAATGGTGAGCTGTATAAACATGAATTCCTAATATTTGAAAGCAAATTCAAGTCAAAACGCTCGCTAAAGTGGCCGGAGTTGTAAATATTATCAGTTTTCTGGTCATTTCCCTTCTTTTCACGGGTCATGTCCGTGATTGAAAACAGCAGGAAATGTAGTAAGAATCTACAAACTTTTATTTCAAGGGTTTCATATAAGTTTTTAATCATTTCTGGAAACTCTAATTGCGTATTTTAAGAGTTTTACCACAATTAGACAGTTTTCTTACAAGTATGTAATGGAACCGGCAGGATAGTAACTGATTCACCAAAAAGACGCTAGAGAAATTCGGCCTCAATTGTAAACATTAGCAGTATAGTCCTCACTTACAGTCTTTCTACACTAATGGTGAGCTGTATAAACATGAATTCCTAATATTTGAAAGCAAATTCAAGTCAAAACGCTCGCTAAAGTGGCCGGAGTTGTAAATATTATCAGTTTTCTGGTCATTTCCCTGCTTTTCACGGGTCATGTCCGTGATTGAATACAGCAGGAAATGTAGTAAGAATCTACAAACTTTTATTTCAAGGGTTTCTTATAAGTTTTTAATCATTTCTGGAAACTCTAATTGTGTATTTAAAAAGTTTTACCACAATTAGACAGTTTTCTTACAAGTATGTAATGGAACCGGCAGGATAGTAACTGATTCACCAAAAAGACGCTAGAGAAATTCGGCCTCAATTGTAAACATTAGCAGTATAGTCCTCACTTACAGTCTTTCTACACTAATGGTGAGCTGTGTAAACATGAATTCCTAATATTTGAAAACAAATTCAAGTCAAAATGCTCGCTAAAGTGGCCGGAGTTGTAAATACTATCAGTTTTCTGGTCATTTTTCTGCTTTCCACGGGTAATGTCCGTGATTGAAAAGAGCAGGAAATGTAGTAAGAATCTACTAACTTTTATTTCAAGGGTTTCTTATAAGTTTTTAATCATTTCTGGAAATTCTAATTGCGTATTTTAAGAGTTTTACCACAATTAGATAGTTTTCTTACAAGTATGTAATGGAACCGGCAGGATAGTAACTGATTCACCAAAAAGACGCTAGAGAAATTCGGCCTCAATTGTAAACATTAGCAGTATAGTCCTCACTTACAGTCTTTCTACACTAATGGTGAGCTGTATAAACATGAATTCCTAATATTTGAAAGCAAATTCAAGTCAAAACGCTCGCTAAAGTGGCCGGAGTTGTAAATATTATCAGTTTTCTGGTCATTTCCCTGCTTTTCACGGGTCATGTCCGTGATTGAATACAGCAGGAAATGTAGTAAGAATCTACAAACTTTTATTTCAAGGGTTTCTTATAAGTTTTTAATCATTTCTGGAAACTCTAATTGTGTATTTAAAAAGTTTTACCACAATTAGACAGTTTTCTTACAAGTATGTAATGGAACCGTCAGGATAGTAACTGATTCACCAAAAAGACGCTAGAGAAATTCGGCCTCAATTGTAAACATTAGCAGTATAGTCCTCACTTACAGTCTTTCTACACTAATGGTGAGCTGTGTAAACATGAATACCTAATATTTGAAAACAAATTCAAGTCAAAATGCTCGCTAAAGTGGCCGGAGTTGTAAATACTATCAGTTTTCCGGTCATTTTTCTGCTTTCCACGGGTAATGTCCGTGATTGAAAAGAGCAGGAAATGTAGTAAGAATCTACTAACTTTTATTTCAAGGGTTTATTATAAGTTCTTAATCATTTCTGGAAACTCTAATTGCGTATTTTAAGAGTTTTACCACAATTAGATAGTTTTCTTACAAGTATGTAATGGAACCGGCAGGATAGTAACTGATTCACCAAAAAGACGCTAGAGAAATTCGGCCTCAATTGTAAACATTAGCAGTATAGTCCTCACTTACAGTCTTTCTACACTAATGGTGAGCTGTATAAAAATGAATTCCTAATATTTGAAAGCAAATTCAAGTCAAAACGCTCGCTAAAGTGGCCGGAGTTGTAAATATTATCAGTTTTCTGGTCATTTCCCTGCTTTTCACGGGTCATGTCCGTGATTGAAAACAGCAGGAAATGTAGTAAGAATCTACAAACTTTTATTTCAAGGGTTTCTTATAAGTTTTTAATCATTTCTGGAAACTCTAATTGCGTATTTTAAGAGTTTTACCACAATTAGACAGTTTTCTTACAAGTATGTAATGGAACCGGCAGGATAGTAACTGATTCACCAAAAAGACGCTAGAGAAATTCGGCCTCAATTGTAAACATTAGCAGTATAGTCCTCACTTACAGTCTTTCTACACTAATGGTGAGCTGTATAAAAATGAATTCCTAATATTTGAAAGCAAATTCAAGTCAAAACGCTCGCTAAAGTGGCCGGAGTTGTAAATATTATCAGTTTTCTGGTCATTTCCCTGCTTTTCACGGGTCATGTCCGTGATTGAAAACAGCAGGAAATGTAGTAAGAATCTACAAACTTTTATTTCAAGGCTTTCTTATAAGTTTTTAATCATTTCTGGAAACTCTAATTGCGTATTTTAAGAGTTTTACCACAATTAGACAGTTTTCTTACAAGTATGTAATGGAACCGGCAGGATAGTAACTGATTCACCAAAAAGACGCTAGAGAAATTCGGCCTCAATTGTAAACATTAGCAGTATAGTCCTCACTTACAGTCTTTCTACACTAATGGTGAGCTGTATAAACATGAATTCCTAATATTTGAAAGCAAATTCAAGTCAAAACGCTCGCTAAAGTGGCCGGAGTTGTAAATATTATCAGTTTTCTGGTCATTTCCCTGCTTTTCACGGGTCATGTCCGTGATTGAAAACAGCAGGAAATGTAGTAAGAATCTACAAACTTTTATTTCAAGGGTTTCTTATAAGTTTTTAATCATTTCTGGAAACTCTAATTGCGTATTTTAAGAGTTTTACCACAATTAGACAGTTTTCTTACAAGTATGTAATGGAACCGGCAGGATAGTAACTGATTCACCAAAAAGACGCTAGAGAAATTCGGCCTCAATTGTAAACATTAGCAGTATAGTCCTCACTTACAGTCTTTCTACACTAATGGTGAGCTGTATAAAAATGAATTCCTAATATTTGAAAGCAAATTCAAGTCAAAACGCTCGCTAAAGTGGCCGGAGTTGTAAATATTATCAGTTTTCTGGTCATTTCCCTGCTTTTCACGGGTCATGTCCGTGATTGAAAACAGCAGGAAATGTAGTAAGAATCTACAAACTTTTATTTCAAGGCTTTCTTATAAGTTTTTAATCATTTCTGGAAACTCTAATTGCGTATTTTAAGAGTTTTACCACAATTAGACAGTTTTCTTACAAGTATGTAATGGAACCGGCAGGATAGTAACTGATTCACCAAAAAGACGCTAGAGAAATTCGGCCTCAATTGTAAACATTAGCAGTATAGTCCTCACTTACAGTCTTTCTACACTAATGGTGAGCTGTATAAACATGAATTCCTAATATTTGAAAGCAAATTCAAGTCAAAACGCTCGCTAAAGTGGCCGGAGTTGTAAATATTATCAGTTTTCTGGTCATTTCCCTGCTTTTCACGGGTCATGTCCGTGATTGAAAACAGCAGGAAATGTAGTAAGAATCTACAAACTTTTATTTCAAGGGTTTCTTATAAGTTTTTAATCATTTCTGGAAACTCTAATTGCGTATTTTAAGAGTTTTACCACAATTAGACAGTTTTCTTACAAGTATGTAATGGAACCATCAGGATAGTAACTGATTCACCAAAAAGACGCTAGAGAAATTCGGCCTCAATTGTAAACATTAGCAGTATAGTCCTCACTTACAGTCTTTCTACACTAATGGTGAGCTGTATAAAAATGAATTCCTAATATTTGAAAGCAAATTCAAGTCAAAACGCTCGCTAAAGTGGCCGGAGTTGTAAATATTATCAGTTTTCTGGTCATTTCCCTGCTTTTCACGGGTCATGTCCGTGATTGAAAACAGCAGGAAATGTAGTAAGAATCTACAAACTTTTATTTCAAGGGTTTCTTATAAGTTTTTATTCATTTCTGGAAACTCTAATTGCGTATTTTAAGAGTTTTACCACAATTAGACAGTTTTCTTACAAGTATGTAATGGAACCGGCAGGATAGTAACTGATTCACCAAAAAGACGCTAGAGAAATTCGGCCTCAATTGTAAACATTAGCAGTATAGTCCTCACTTACAGTCTTTCTACACTAATGGTGAGCTGTATAAACATGAATTCCTAATATTTGAAAGCAAATTCAAGTCAAAACGCTCGCTAAAGTGGCCGGAGTTGTAAATATTATCAGTTTTCTGGTCATTTCCCTGCTTTTCACGGGTCATGTCCGTGATTGAAAACAGCAGGAAATGTAGTAAGAATCTACAAACTTTTATTTCAAGGCTTTCTTATAAGTTTTTAATCATTTCTGGAAACTCTAATTGCGTATTTTAAGAGTTTTACCACAATTTGACAGTTTTCTTACAAGTATGTAATGGAACCGGCAAGATAGTAACTGATTCACCAAAAAGACGCTAGAGAAATTCGGCCTCAATTGTAAACATTAGCAGTATAGTCCTCACTTACAGTCTTTCTACACTAATGGTGAGCTGTATAAACATGAATTCCTAATATTTGAAAGCAAATTCAAGTCAAAACGCTCGCTAAAGTGGCCGGAGTTGTAAATATTATCAGTTTTCTGGTCATTTCCCTGCTTTTCACGGGTCATGTCCGTGATTGAATACAGCAGGAAATGTAGTAAGAATCTACAAACTTTTATTTCAAGGGTTTCTTATAATTTTTTAATCATTTCTGGAAACTCTAATTGTGTATTTAAAAAGTTTTACCACAATTAGACAGTTTTCTTACAAGTATGTAATGGAACCGGCAGGATAGTAACTGATTCACCAAAAAGACGCTAGAGAAATTCGGCCTCAATTGTAAACATTAGCAGTATAGTCCTCACTTACAGTCTTTATACACTAATGGTGAGCTGTGTAAACATGAATACCTAATATTTGAAAACAAATTCAAGTCAAAATGCTCGCTAAAGTGGCCGGAGTTGTAAATACTATCAGTTTTCCGGTCATTTTTCTGCTTTCCACGGGTAATGTCCGTGATTGAAAAGAGCAGGAAATGTAGTAAGAATCTACTAACTTTTATTTCAAGGGTTTCTTATAAGTTCTTAATCATTTCTGGAAACTCTAATTGCGTATTTTAAGAGTTTTACCACAATTAGATAGTTTTCTTACAAGTATGTAATGGAACCGGCCGGATAGTAACTGATTCACCAAAAAGACGCTAGAGAAATTCGGCCTCAATTGTAAACATTAGCAGTATAGTCCTCACTTACAGTCTTTCTACACTAATGGTGAGCTGTATAAAAATGAATTCCTAATATTTGAAAGCAAATTCAAGTCAAAACGCTCGCTAAAGTGGCCGGAGTTGTAAATATTATCAGTTTTCTGGTCATTTCCCTGCTTTTCACGGGTCATGTCCGTGATTGAAAACAGCAGGAAATGTAGTAAGAATCTACAAACTTTTATTTCAAGGGTTTCTTATAAGTTTTTAATCATTTCTGGAAACTCTAATTGCGTATTTTAAGAGTTTTACCACAATTAGACAGTTTTCTTACAAGTATGTAATGGAACCGTCAGGATAGTAACTGATTCACCAAAAAGACGCTAGAGAAATTCGGCCTCAATTGTAAACATTAGCAGTATAGTCCTCACTTACAGTTTTCTACACTAATGGTGAGCTGTGTAAACATGAATTCCTAATATTTGAAAACAAATTCAAGTCAAAATGCTCGCTAAAGTGGCCGGAGTTGTAAATACTATCAGTTTTCTGGTCATTTTTCTGCTTTCCACGGGTAATGTCCGTGATTGAAAAGAGCAGGAAATGTAGTAAGGATCTACTAACTTTTATTTCAAGGGTTTCTTATAAGTTTTTAATCATTTCTGGAAACTCTAATTGCGTATTTTAAGAGTTTTACCACAATTAGATAGTTTTCTCACAAGTATGTAATGGAACCGGCAGGATAGTAACTGATTCACCAAAAAGACGCTAGAGAAATTCGACCTCAATTGTAAACATTAGCAGTATAGTCCTCACTTACAGTCTTTCTACACTAATGGTGAGCTGTATAAACATGAATTCCTAATATTTGAAAGCAAATTCAAGTCAAAACGCTCGCTAAAGTGGCCGGAGTTGTAAATATTATCAGTTTTCTGGTCATTTCCCTGCTTTTCACGGGTCATGTCCGTGATTGAATACAGCAGGAAATGTAGTAAGAATCTACAAACTTTTATTTCAAGGGTTTCTTATAAGTTTTTAATCATTTCTGGAAACTCTAATTGTGTATTTAAAAAGTTTTACCACAATTAGACAGTTTTCTTACAAGTATGTAATGGAACCGGCAGGATAGTAACTGATTCACCAAAAAGACGCTAGAGAAATTCGGCCTCAATTGTAAACATTAGCAGTATAGTCCTCACTTACAGTCTTTCTACACTAATGGTGAGCTGTGTAAACATGAATACCTAATATTTGAAAACAAATTCAAGTCAAAATGCTCGCTAAAGTGGCCGGAGTTGTAAATACTATCAGTTTTCCGGTCATTTTTCTGCTTTCCACGGGTAATGTCCGTGATTGAAAAGAGCAGGAAATGTAGTAAGAATCTACTAACTTTTATTTCAAGGGTTTCTTATAAGTTCTTAATCATTTCTGGAAACTCTAATTGCGTATTTTAAGAGTTTTACCACAATTAGATAGTTTTCTTACAAGTATGTAATGGAACCGGCAGGATAGTAACTGATTCACCAAAAAGACGCTAGAGAAATTCGGCCTCAATTGTAAACATTAGCAGTATAGTCCTCACTTACAGTCTTTCTACACTAATGGTGAGCTGTATAAAAATGAATTCCTAATATTTGAAAGCAAATTCAAGTCAAAACGCTCGCTAAAGTGGCCGGAGTTGTAAATATTATCAGTTTTCTGGTCATTTCCCTGCTTTTCACGGGTCATGTCCGTGATTGAAAACAGCAGGAAATGTAGTAAGAATCTACAAACTTTTATTTCAAGGGTTTCTTATAAGATTTTAATCATTTCTGGAAACTCTAATTGCGTATTTTAAGAGTTTTACCACAATTAGACAGTTTTCTTACAAGTATGTAATGGAACCGGCAGGATAGTAACTGATTCACCAAAAAGACGCTAGAGAAATTCGGCCTCAATTGTAAACATTAGCAGTATAGTCCTCACTTACAGTCTTTCTACACTAATGGTGAGCTGTATAAAAATGAATTCCTAATATTTGAAAGCAAATTCAAGTCAAAACGCTCGCTAAAGTGGCCGGAGTTGTAAATATTATCAGTTTTCTGGTCATTTCCCTGCTTTTCACGGGTCATGTCCGTGATTGAAAACAGCAGGAAATGTAGTAAGAATCTACAAACTTTTATTTCAAGGGTTTCTTATAAGTTTTTAATCATTTCTGGAAACTCTAATTGCGTATTTTAAGAGTTTTACCACAATTAGACAGTTTTCTTACAAGTATGTAATGGAACCGTCAGGATAGTAACTGATTCACCAAAAAGACGCTAGAGAAATTCGGCCTCAATTGTAAACATTAGCAGTATAGTCCTCACTTACAGTCTTTCTACACTAATGGTGAGCTGTATAAACATGAATTCCTAATATTTGAAAGCAAATTCAAGTCAAAACGCTCGCTAAAGTGGCCGGAGTTGTAAATATTATCAGTTTTCTGGTCATTTCCCTGCTTTTCACGGGTCATGTCCGTGATTGAAAACAGCAGGAAATGTAGTAAGAATCTATAAACTTTTATTTCAAGGGTTTCTTATAAGTTTTTAATCATTTCTGGAAACTCTAATTGCGTATTTTAAGAGTTTTACCACAATTAGACAGTTTTCTTACAAGTATGTAATGGAACCGGCAGGATATTAACTGATTCACCAAAAAGACGCTAGAGAAATTCGGCCTCAATTGTAAACATTAGCAGTATAGTCCTCACTTACAGTCTTTCTACACTAATGGTGAGCTGTATAAACATGAATTCCTAATATTTGAAAGCAAATTCAAGTCAAAACGCTCGCTAAAGTGGCCGGAGTTGTAAATATTATCAGTTTTCTGGTCATTTCCCTTCTTTTCACGGGTCATGTCCGTGATTGAAAACAGCAGGAAATGTAGTAAGAATCTACAAACTTTTATTTCAAGGGTTTCTTATAAGTTTTTAATCATTTCTGGAAACTCTAATTGCGTATTTTAAGAGTTTTACCACAATTAGACAGTTTTCTTACAAGTATGTAATGGAACCGGCAGGATAGTAACTGATTCACCAAAAAGACGCTAGAGAAATTCGGCCTCAATTGTAAACATTAGCAGTATAGTCCTCACTTACAGTCTTTCTACACTAATGGTGAGCTGTATAAACATGAATTCCTAATATTTGAAAGCAAATTCAAGTCAAAACGCTCGCTAAAGTGGCCGGAGTTGTAAATATTATCAGTTTTCTGGTCATTTCCCTGCTTTAAACGGGTCATGTCCGTGATTGAATACAGCAGGAAATGTAGTAAGAATCTACAAACTTTTATTTCAAGGGTTTCTTATAAGTTTTTAATCATTTCTGGAAACTCTAATTGTGTATTTAAAAAGTTTTACCACAATTAGACAGTTTTCTTACAAGTATGTAATGGAACCGGCAGGATAGTAACTGATTCACCAAAAAGACGCTAGAGAAATTCGGCCTCAATTGTAAACATTAGCAGTATAGTCCTCACTTACAGTCTTTCTACACTAATGGTGAGCTGTGTAAACATGAATTCCTAATATTTGAAAACAAATTCAAGTCAAAATGCTCGCTAAAGTGGCCGGAGTTGTAAATACTATCAGTTTTCTGGTCATTTTTCTGCTTTCCACGGGTAATGTCCGTGATTGAAAAGAGCAGGAAATGTAGTAAGAATCTACTAACTTTTATTTCAAGGGTTTCTTATAAGTTTTTAATCATTTCTGGAAATTCTAATTGCGTATTTTAAGAGTTTTACCACAATTAGATAGTTTTCTTACAAGTATGTAATGGAACCGGCAGGATAGTAACTGATTCACCAAAAAGACGCTAGAGAAATTCGGCCTCAATTGTAAACATTAGCAGTATAGTCCTCACTTACAGTCTTTCTACACTAATGGTGAGCTGTATAAACATGAATTCCTAATATTTGAAAGCAAATTCAAGTCAAAACGCTCGCTAAAGTGGCCGGAGTTGTAAATATTATCAGTTTTCTGGTCATTTCCCTGCTTTTCACGGGTCATGTCCGTGATTGAATACAGCAGGAAATGTAGTAAGAATCTACAAACTTTTATTTCAAGGGTTTCTTATAAGTTTTTAATCATTTCTGGAAACTCTAATTGTGTATTTAAAAAGTTTTACCACAATTAGACAGTTTTCTTACAAGTATGTAATGGAACCGGCAGGATAGTAACTGATTCACCAAAAAGACGCTAGAGAAATTCGGCCTCAATTGTAAACATTAGCAGTATAGTCCTCACTTACAGTCTTTCTACACTAATGGTGAGCTGTGTAAACATGAATACCTAATATTTGAAAACAAATTCAAGTCAAAATGCTCGCTAAAGTGGCCGGAGTTGTAAATACTATCAGTTTTCCGGTCATTTTTCTGCTTTCCACGGGTAATGTCCGTGATTGAAAAGAGCAGGAAATGTAGTAAGAATCTACTAACTTTTATTTCAAGGGTTTCTTATAAGTTCTTAATCATTTCTGGAAACTCTAATTGCGTATTTTAAGAGTTTTACCACAATTAGATAGTTTTCTTACAAGTATGTAATGGAACCGGCAGGATAGTAACTGATTCACCAAAAAGACGCTAGAGAAATTCGGCCTCAATTGTAAACATTAGCAGTATAGTCCTCACTTACAGTCTTTCTACACTAATGGTGAGCTGTATAAAAATGAATTCCTAATATTTGAAAGCAAATTCAAGTCAAAACGCTCGCTAAAGTGGCCGGAGTTGTAAATATTATCAGTTTTCTGGTCATTTCCCTGCTTTTCACGGGTCATGTCCGTGATTGAAAACAGCAGGAAATGTAGTAAGAATCTACAAACTTTTATTTCAAGGGTTTCTTATAAGTTTTTAATCATTTCTGGAAACTCTAATTGCGTATTTTAAGAGTTTTACCACAATTAGACAGTTTTCTTACAAGTATGTAATGGAACCGGCAGGATAGTAACTGATTCACCAAAAAGACGCTAGAGAAATTCGGCCTCAATTGTAAACATTAGCAGTATAGTCCTCACTTACAGTCTTTCTACACTAATGGTGAGCTGTATAAAAATGAATTCCTAATATTTGAAAGCAAATTCAAGTCAAAACGCTCGCTAAAGTGGCCGGAGTTGTAAATATTATCAGTTTTCTGGTCATTTCCCTGCTTTTCACGGGTCATGTCCGTGATTGAAAACAGCAGGAAATGTAGTAAGAATCTACAAACTTTTATTTCAAGGCTTTCTTATAAGTTTTTAATCATTTCTGGAAACTCTAATTGCGTATTTTAAGAGTTTTACCACAATTAGACAGTTTTCTTACAAGTATGTAATGGAACCGGCAGGATAGTAACTGATTCACCAAAAAGACGCTAGAGAAATTCGGCCTCAATTGTAAACATTAGCAGTATAGTCCTCACTTACAGTCTTTCTACACTAATGGTGAGCTGTATAAACATGAATTCCTAATATTTGAAAGCAAATTCAAGTCAAAACGCTCGCTAAAGTGGCCGGAGTTGTAAATATTATCAGTTTTCTGGTCATTTCCCTGCTTTTCACGGGTCATGTCCGTGATTGAAAACAGCAGGAAATGTAGTAAGAATCTACAAACTTTTATTTCAAGGGTTTCTTATAAGTTTTTAATCATTTCTGGAAACTCTAATTGCGTATTTTAAGAGTTTTACCACAATTAGACAGTTTTCTTACAAGTATGTAATGGAACCATCAGGATAGTAACTGATTCACCAAAAAGACGCTAGAGAAATTCGGCCTCAATTGTAAACATTAGCAGTATAGTCCTCACTTACAGTCTTTCTACACTAATGGTGAGCTGTATAAAAATGAATTCCTAATATTTGAAAGCAAATTCAAGTCAAAACGCTCGCTAAAGTGGCCGGAGTTGTAAATATTATCAGTTTTCTGGTCATTTCCCTGCTTTTCACGGGTCATGTCCGTGATTGAAAACAGCAGGAAATGTAGTAAGAATCTACAAACTTTTATTTCAAGGCTTTCTTATAAGTTTTTAATCATTTCTGGAAACTCTAATTGCGTATTTTAAGAGTTTTACCACAATTAGACAGTTTTCTTACAAGTATGTAATGGAACCGGCAGGATAGTAACTGATTCACCAAAAAGACGCTAGAGAAATTCGGCCTCAATTGTAAACATTAGCAGTATAGTCCTCACTTACAGTCTTTCTACACTAATGGTGAGCTGTATAAACATGAATTCCTAATATTTGAAAGCAAATTCAAGTCAAAACGCTCGCTAAAGTGGCCGGAGTTGTAAATATTATCAGTTTTCTGGTCATTTCCCTGCTTTTCACGGGTCATGTCCGTGATTGAAAACAGCAGGAAATGTAGTAAGAATCTACAAACTTTTATTTCAAGGCTTTCTTATAAGTTTTTAATCATTTCTGGAAACTCTAATTGCGTATTTTAAGAGTTTTACCACAATTAGACAGTTTTCCTAAAGTATGTAATGCAACCGGCAGGATAGTAACTGATTCACCAAAAAGACGCTAGAGAAATTCGGCCTCAATTGTAAACATTAGCAGTATAGTCCTCACTTACAGTCTTTCTACACTAATGGTGAGCTGTATAAACATGAATTCCTAATATTTGAAAGCAAATTCAAGTCAAAACGCTCGCTAAAGTGGCCGGAGTTGTAAATATTATCAGTTTTCTGGTCATTTCCCTGCTTTTCACGGGTTATGTCCGTGATTGAAAACAGCAGGAAATGTAGTAAGAATCTACAAACTTTTATTTCAAGGGTTTCTTATAAGTTTTTAATCATTTCTGGAAACTCTAATTGCGTATTTTAAGAGTTTTACCACAATTAGACAGTTTTCTTACAAGTATGTAATGGAACCGTCAGGATAGTAACTGATTCACCAAAAAGACGCTAGAGAAATTCGGCCTCAATTGTAAACATTAGCAGTATAGTCCTCACTTACAGTCTTTCTACACTAATGGTGAGCTGTATAAACATGAATTCCTAATATTTGAAAGCAAATTCAAGTCAAAACGCTCGCTAAAGTGGCCGGAGTTGTAAATATTATCAGTTTTCTGGTCATTTCCCTGCTTTTCACGGGTCATGTCCGTGATTGAAAACAGCAGGAAATGTAGTAAGAATCTACAAACTTTTATTTCAAGGGTTTCTTATAAGTTTTTAATCATTTCTGGAAACTCTAATTGCGTATTTTAAGAGTTTTACCACAATTAGACAGTTTTATTACAAGTATGTAATGGAACCGGCAGGATATTAACTGATTCACCAAAAAGACGCTAGAGAAATTCGGCCTCAATTGTAAACATTAGCAGTATAGTCCTCACTTACAGTCTTTCTACACTAATGGTGAGCTGTATAAACATGAATTCCTAATATTTGAAAGCAAATTCAAGTCAAAACGCTCGCTAAAGTGGCCGGAGTTGTAAATATTATCAGTTTTCTGGTCATTTCCCTGCTTTTCACGGGTCATGTCCGTGATTGAAAACAGCAGGAAATGTAGTAAGAATCTACAAACTTTTATTTCAAGGGTTTCTTATAAGTTTTTAATCATTTCTGGAAACTCTAATTGCGTATTTTAAGAGTTTTACCACAATTAGACAGTTTTCTTACAAGTATGTAATGGAACCGGCAGGATAGTAACTGATTCACCAAAAAGACGCTAGAGAAATTCGGCCTCAATTGTAAACATTAGCAGTATAGTCCTCACTTACAGTCTTTCTACACTAATGGTGAGCTGTATAAACATGAATTCCTAATATTTGAAAGCAAATTCAAGTCAAAACGCTCGCTAAAGTGGCCGGAGTTGTAAATATTATCAGTTTTCTGGTCATTTCCCTGCTTTTCACGGGTCATGTCCGTGATTGAAAACAGCAGGAAATGTAGTAAGAATCTACAAACTTTTATTTCAAGGCTTTCTTATAAGTTTTTAATCATTTCTGGAAACTCTAATTGCGTATTTTAAGAGTTTTACCACAATTAGACAGTTTTCTTACAAGTATGTAATGGAACCGGCAGGATATTAACTGATTCACCAAAAAGACGCTAGAGAAATTCGGCCTCAATTGTAAACATTAGCAGTATAGTCCTCACTTACAGTCTTTCTACACTAATAGTGAGCTGTATAAACATGAATTCCTAATATTTGAAAGCAAATTCAAGTCAAAACGCTCGCTAAAGTGGCCGGAGTTGTAAATATTATCAGTTTTCTGGTCATTTCCCTGCTTTTCACGGGTCATGTCCGTGATTGAAAACAGCAGGAAATGTAGTAAGAATCTACAAACTTTTATTTCAAGGGTTTCTTATAAGTTTTTAATCATTTCTGGAAACTCTAATTGCGTATTTTAAGAGTTTTACCACAATTAGACAGTTTTCTTACAAGTATGTAATGGAACCGGCAGGATAGTAACTGATTCACCAAAAAGACGCTAGAGAAATTCGGCCTCAATTGTAAACATTAGCAGTATAGTCCTCACTTACAGTCTTTCTACACTAATGGTGAGCTGTATAAACATGAATTCCTAATATTTGAAAGCAAATTCAAGTCAAAACGCTCGCTAAAGTGGCCGGAGTTGTAAATATTATCAGTTTTCTGGTCATTTCCCTGCTTTTCACGGGTCATGTCCGTGATTGAAAACAGCAGGAAATGTAGTAAGAATCTACAAACTTTTATTTCAAGGCTTTCTTATAAGTTTTTAATCATTTCTGGAAACTCTAATTGCATATTTTAAGAGTTTTACCACAATTAGACAGTTTTCTTACAAGTATGTAATGGAACCATCAGGATAGTAACTGATTCACCAAAAAGACGCTAGAGAAATTCGGCCTCAATTGTAAACATTAGCAGTATAGTCCTCACTTACAGTCTTTCTACACTAATGGTGAGCTGTATAAACATGAATTCCTAATATTTGAAAGCAAATTCAAGTCAAAACGCTCGCTAAAGTGGCCGGAGTTGTAAATATTATCAGTTTTCTGGTCATTTCCCTGCTTTAAACGGGTCATGTCCGTGATTGAATACAGCAGGAAATGTAGTAAGAATCTACAAACTTTTATTTCAAGGGTTTCTTATAAGTTTTTAATCATTTCTGGAAACTCTAATTGTGTATTTAAAAAGTTTTACCACAATTAGACAGTTTTCTTACAAGTATGTAATGGAACCGGCAGGATATTAACTGATTCACCAAAAAGACGCTAGAGAAATTCGGCCTCAATTGTAAACATTAGCAGTATAGTCCTCACTTACAGTCTTTCTACACTAATGGTGAGCTGTGTAAACATGAATTCCTAATATTTGAAAACAAATTCAAGTCAAAATGCTCGCTAAAGTGGCCGGAGTTGTAAATACTAACAGTTTTCTGGTCATTTTTCTGCTTTCCACGGGTAATGTCCGTGATTGAAAAGAGCAGGAAATGTAGTAAGAATCTACTAACTTTTATTTCAAGGGTTTCTTATAAGTTTTTAATCATTTCTGGAAATTCTAATTGCGTATTTTAAGAGTTTTACCACAATTAGATAGTTTTCTTACAAGTATGTAATGGAACCGGCAGGATAGTAACTGATTCACCAAAAAGACGCTAGAGAAATTCGGCCTCAATTGTAAACATTAGCAGTATAGTCCTCACTTACAGTCTTTCTACACTAATGGTGAGCTGTATAAACATGAATTCCTAATATTTGAAAGCAAATTCAAGTCAAAACGCTCGCTAAAGTGGCCGGAGTTGTAAATATTATCAGTTTTCTGGTCATTTCCCTGCTTTTCACGGGTCATGTCCGTGATTGAAAACAGCAGGAAATGTAGTAAGAATCTACAAACTTTTATTTCAAGGGTTTCTTATAAGTTTTTAATCATTTCTGGAAACTCTAATTGCGTATTTTAAGAGTTTTACCACAATTAGACAGTTTTCTTACAAGTATGTAATGGAACCATCAGGATAGTAACTGATTCACCAAAAAGACGCTAGAGAAATTCGGCCTCAATTGTAAACATTAGCAGTATAGTCCTCACTTACAGTCTTTCTACACTAATGGTGAGCTGTATAAACATGAATTCCTAATATTTGAAAGCAAATTCAAGTCAAAACGCTCGCTAAAGTGGCCGGAGTTGTAAATATTATCAGTTTTCTGGTCATTTCCCTGCTATTCACGGGTCATGTCCGTGATTGAAAACAGCAGGAAATGTAGTAAGAATCTACAAACTTTTATTTCAAGGGTTTCTTATAAGTTTTTAATCATTTCTGGAAACTCTAATTGCGTATTTTAAGAGTTTTACCACAATTAGACAGTTTTCTTACAAGTATGTAATGGAACCGGCAGGATAGTAACTGATTCACCAAAAAGACGCTAGAGAAATTCGGCCTCAATTGTAAACATTAGCAGTATAGTCCTCACTTACAGTCTTTCTACACTAATGGTGAGCTGTATAAACATGAATTCCTAATATTTGAAAGCAAATTCAAGTCAAAACGCTCGCTAAAGTGGCCGGAGTTGTAAATATTATCAGTTTTCTGGTCATTTCCCTGCTTTTCACGGGTCATGTCCGTGATTGAAAACAGCAGGAAATGTAGTAAGAATCTACAAACTTTTATTTCAAGGGTTTCTTATAAGTTTTTAATCATTTCTGGAAACTCTAATTGCATATTTTAAGAGTTTTACCACAATTAGACAGTTTTCTTAAAGTATGTAATGCAACCGGCAGGATAGTAACTGATTCACCAAAAAGACGCTAGAGAAATTCGGCCTCAATTGTAAACATTAGCAGTATAGTCCTCACTTACAGTCTTTCTACACTAATGGTGAGCTGTATAAACATGAATTCCTAATATTTGAAAGCAAATTCAAGTCAAAACGCTCGCTAAAGTGGCCGGAGTTGTAAATATTATCAGTTTTCCGGTCATTTCCCTGCTTTTCACGGGTCATGTCCGTGATTGAAAACAGCAGGAAATGTAGTAAGAATCTACAAACTTTTATTTCAAGGCTTTCTTATAAGTTTTTAATCATTTCTGGAAACTCTAATTGCATATTTTAAGAGTTTTACCACAATTAGACAGTTTTCTTACAAGTAAGTAATGGAACCGGCAGGATAGTAACTGATTCACCAAAAAGACGCTAGAGAAATTCGGCCTCAATTGTAAACATTAGCAGTATAGTCCTCACTTACAGTCTTTCTACACTAATGGTGAGCTGTATTAACATGAATTCCTAATATTTGAAAGCAAATTCAAGTCAAAACGCTCGCTAAAGTGGCCGGAGTTGTAAATATTATCAGTTTTCTGGTCATTTCCCTGCTTTAAACGGGTCATGTCCGTGATTGAATACAGCAGGAAATGTAGTAAGAATCTACAAACTTTTATTTCAAGGGTTTCTTATAAGTTTTTAATCATTTCTGGAAACTCTAATTGCGTATTTTAAGAGTTTTACCACAATTAGACAGTTTTCTTACAAGTATGTAATGGAACCGGCAGGATAGTAACTGATTCACAAAAAGACGCTAGAGAAATTCGGCCTCAATTGTAAACATTAGCAGTATAGTCCTCACTTACAGTCTTTCTACACTAATGGTGAGCTGTATAAACATGAATTCCTAATATTTGAAAGCAAATTCAAGTCAAAACGCTCGCTAAAGTGGCCGGAGTTGTAAATATTATCAGTTTTCTGGTCATTTCCCTGCTTTAAACGGGTCATGTCCGTGATTGAATACAGCAGGAAATGTAGTAAGAATCTACAAACTTTTATTTCAAGGGTTTCTTATAAGTTTTTAATCATTTCTGGAAACTCTAATTGCGTATTTTAAGAGTTTTACCACAATTAGACAGTTTTCTTACAAGTATGTAATGGAACCGGCAGGATAGTAACTGATTCACAAAAAGACGCTAGAGAAATTCGGCCTCAATTGTAAACATTAGCAGTATAGTCCTCACTTACAGTCTTTCTACACTAATGGTGAGCTGTATAAACATGAATTCCTAATATTTGAAAGCAAATTCAAGTCAAAACGCTCGCTAAAGTGGCCGGAGTTGTAAATATTATCAGTTTTCTGGTCATTTTTCTGCTTTCCACGGGTCATGTCCGTGATTGAAAACAGCAGGAAATGTAGTAAGAATCTACAAACTTTTATTTCAAGGGTTTCTTATAAGTTTTTAATCATTTCTGGAAACTCTAATTGCGTATTTTAAGAGTTTTACCACAATTAGACAGTTTTCTTACAAGTATGTAATGGAACCGGCAGGATAGTAACTGATTCACCAAAAAGACGCTAGAGAAATTCGGCCTCAATTGTAAACATTAGCAGTATAGTCCTCACTTACAGTCTTTCTACACTAATGGTGAGCTGTATAAACATGAATTCCTAATATTTGAAAGCAAATTCAAGTCAAAACGCTCGCTAAAGTGGCCGGAGTTGTAAATATTATCAGTTTTCTGGTCATTTCCCTGCTTTTCACGGGTCATGTCCATGATTGAAAACAGCAGGAAATGTAGTAAGAATCTACAAACTTTTATTTCAAGGGTTTCTTATAAGTTTTTAATCATTTCTGGAAACTCTAATTGCGTATTTTAAGAGTTTTACCACAATTAGACAGTTTTCTTAAAGTATGTAATGCAACCGGCAGGATATTAACTGATTCACCAAAAAGACGCTAGAGAAATTCGGCCTCAATTGTAAACATTAGCAGTATAGTCCTCACTTACAGTCTTTCTACACTAATGGTGAGCTGTATAAACATGAATTCCTAATATTTGAAAGCAAATTCAAGTCAAAACGCTCGCTAAAGTGGCCGGAGTTGTAAATATTATCAGTTTTCCGGTCATTTCCCTGCTTTTCACGGGTCATGTCCGTGATTGAAAACAGCAGGAAATGTAGTAAGAATCTACAAACTTTTATTTCAAGGCTTTCTTATAAGTTTTTAATCATTTCTGGAAACTCTAATTGCATATTTTAAGAGTTTTACCACAATTAGACAGTTTTCTTACAAGTAAGTAATGGAACCGGCAGGATAGTAACTGATTCACCAAAAAGACGCTAGAGAAATTCGGCCTCAATTGTAAACATTAGCAGTATAGTCCTCACTTACAGTCTTTCTACACTAATGGTGAGCTGTATAAACATGAATTCCTAATATTTGAAAGCAAATTCAAGTCAAAACGCTCGCTAAAGTGGCCGGAGTTGTAAATATTATCAGTTTTCTGGTCATTTCCCTGCTTTAAACGGGTCATGTCCGTGATTGAATACAGCAGGAAATGTAGTAAGAATCTACAAACTTTTATTTCAAGGGTTTCTTATAAGTTTTTAATCATTTCTGGAAACTCTAATTGCGTATTTTAAGAGTTTTACCACAATTAGACAGTTTTCTTACAAGTATGTAATGGAACCGGCAGGATAGTAACTGATTCACAAAAAGACGCTAGAGAAATTCGGCCTCAATTGTAAACATTAGCAGTATAGTCCTCACTTACAGTCTTTCTACACTAATGGTGAGCTGTATAAACATGAATTCCTAATATTTGAAAGCAAATTCAAGTCAAAACGCTCGCTAAAGTGGCCGGAGTTGTAAATATTATCAGTTTTCTGGTCATTTCCCTGCTTTAAACGGGTCATGTCCGTGATTGAATACAGCAGGAAATGGAGTAAGAATCTACAAACTTTTATTTCAAGGCTTTCTTATAAGTTTTTAATCATTTCTGGAAACTCTAATTGTGTATTTAAAAAGTTTTACCACAATTAGACAGTTTTCTTACAAGTATGTAATGGAACCGGCAGGATATTAACTGATTCACCAAAAAGACGCTAGAGAAATTCGGCCTCAATTGTAAACATTAGCAGTATAGTCCTCACTTACAGTCTTTCTACACTAATGGTGAGCTGTGTAAACATGAATTCCTAATATTTGAAAACAAATTCAAGTCAAAACGCTCGCTAAAGTGGCCGGAGTTGTAAATACTATCAGTTTTCTGGTCATTTATTGCTTTCCACGGGTAATGTCCGTGATTGAAAAGAGCAGGAAATGTAGTAAGAATCTACTAACTTTTATTTCAAGGGTTTCTTATAAGTTTTTAATCATTTCTGGAAATTCTAATTGCGTATTTTAAGAGTTTTACCACAATTAGATAGTTTTCTTACAAGTATGTAATGGAACCGGCAGGATAGTAACTGATTCACCAAAAAGACGCTAGAGAAATTCGGCCTCAATTGTAAACATTAGCAGTATAGTCCTCACTTACTGTCTTTCTACACTAATGGTGAGCTGTATAAACATGAATTCCTAATATTTGAAAGCAAATTCAAGTCAAAACGCTCGCTAAAGTGGCCGGAGTTGTAAATATTATCAGTTTTCTGGTCATTTTTCTGCTTTCCACGGGTCATGTCCGTGATTGAAAACAGCAGGAAATGTAGTAAGAATCTACAAACTTTTATTTCAAGGGTTTCTTATAAGTTTTTAATCATTTCTGGAAACTCTAATTGCGTATTTTAAGAGTTTTACCACAATTAGACAGTTTTCTTACAAGTATGTAATGGAACCGGCAGGATAGTAACTGATTCACAAAAAGACGCTAGAGAAATTCGGCCTCAATTGTAAACATTAGCAGTATAGTCCTCACTTACAGTCTTTCTACACTAATGGTGAGCTGTATAAACATGAATTCCTAATATTTGAAAGCAAATTCAAGTCAAAACGCTCGCTAAAGTGGCCGGAGTTGTAAATATTATCAGTTTTCTGGTCATTTTTCTGCTTTTCACGGGTCATGTCCGTGATTGAAAACAGCAGGAAATGTAGTAAGAATCTACAAACTTTTATTTCAAGGGTTTCTTATAAGTTTTTAATCATTTCTGGAAACTCTAATTGCGTATTTTAAGAGTTTTACCACAATTAGACAGTTTTCTTACAAGTATGTAATGGAACCGGCAGGATAGTAACTGATTCACCAAAAAGACGCTAGAGAAATTCGGCCTCAATTGTAAACATTAGCAGTATAGTCCTCTCTTACAGTCTTTCTACACTAATGGTGAGCTGTATAAACATGAATTCCTAATATTTGAAAGCAAATTCAAGTCAAAACGCTCGCTAAAGTGGCCGGAGTTGTAAATATTATCAGTTTTCTGGTCATTTCCCTGCTTTTCACGGGTCATGTCCGTGATTGAAAACAGCAGGAAATGTAGTAAGAATCTACAAACTTTTATTTCAAGGGTTTCTTATAAGTTTTTAATCATTTCTGGAAACTCTAATTGCGTATTTTAAGAGTTTTACCACAATTAGACAGTTTTCTTAAAGTATGTAATGCAACCGGCAGGATAGTAACTGATTCACCAAAAAGACGCTAGAGAAATTCGGCCTCAATTGTAAACATTAGCAGTATAGTCCTCACTTACAGTCTTTCTACACTAATGGTGAGCTGTATAAACATGAATTCCTAATATTTGAAAGCAAATTCAAGTCAAAACGCTCGCTAAAGTGGCCGGAGTTGTAAATATTATCAGTTTTCCGGTCATTTCCCTGCTTTTCACGGGTCATGTCCGTGATTGAAAACAGCAGGAAATGTAGTAAGAATCTACAAACTTTTATTTCAAGGCTTTCTTATAAGTTTTTAATCATTTCTGGAAACTCTAATTGCATATTTTAAGAGTTTTACCACAATTAGACAGTTTTCTTACAAGTAAGTAATGGAACCGGCAGGATAGTAACTGATTCACCAAAAAGACGCTAGAGAAATTCGGCCTCAATTGTAAACATTAGCAGTATAGTCCTCACTTACAGTCTTTCTACACTAATGGTGAGCTGTATAAACATGAATTCCTAATATTTGAAAGCAAATTCAAGTCAAAACGCTCGCTAAAGTGGCCGGAGTTGTAAATATTATCAGTTTTCTGGTCATTTTTCTGCTTTCCCCGGGTCATGTCCGTGATTGAAAACAGCAGGAAATGTAGTAAGAATCTACAAACTTTTATTTCAAGGGTTTCTTATAAGTTTTTAATCATTTCTGGAAACTCTAATTGCGTATTTTAAGAGTTTTACCACAATTAGACAGTTTTCTTACAAGTATGTAATGGAACCGGCAGGATAGTAACTGATTCACCAAAAAGACGCTAGAGAAATTCGGCCTCAATTGTAAACATTAGCAGTATAGTCCTCACTTACAGTCTTTCTACACTAATGGTGAGCTGTATAAAAATGAATTCCTAATATTTGAAAGCAAATTCAAGTCAAAACGCTCGCTAAAGTGGCCGGAGTTGTAAATATTATCAGTTTTCTGGTCATTTCCCTGCTTTTCACGGGTCATGTCCGTGATTGAAAACAGCAGGAAATGTAGTAAGAATCTACAAACTTTTATTTCAAGAGTTTCTTATAAGTTTTTAATCATTTCTGGAAACTCTAATTGCATATTTTAAGAGTTTTACCACAATTAGACAGTTTTCTTACAAGTATGTAATGGAACCGGCAGGATAGTAACTGATTCACCAAAAAGACGCTAGAGAAATTCGGCCTCAATTGTAAACATTAGCAGTATAGTCCTCTCTTACAGTCTTTCTACACTAATGGTGAGCTGTATAAACATGAATTCCTAATATTTGAAAGCAAATTCAAGTCAAAACGCTCGCTAAAGTGGCCGGAGTTGTAAATATTATCAGTTTTCTGGTCATTTCCCTGCTTTTCACGGGTCATGTCCATGATTGAAAACAGCAGGAAATGTAGTAAGAATCTACAAACTTTTATTTCAAGGGTTTCTTATAAGTTTTTAATCATTTCTGGAAACTCTAATTGCGTATTTTAAGAGTTTTACCACAATTAGACAGTTTTCCTAAAGTATGTAATGCAACCGGCAGGATAGTAACTGATTCACCAAAAAGACGCTAGAGAAATTCGGCCTCAATTGTAAACATTAGCAGTATAGTCCTCACTTACAGTCTTTCTACACTAATGGTGAGCTGTATAAACATGAATTCCTAATATTTGAAAGCAAATTCAAGTCAAAACGCTCGCTAAAGTGGCCGGAGTTGTAAATATTATCAGTTTTCCGGTCATTTCCCTGCTTTTCACGGGTCATGTCCGTGATTGAAAACAGCAGGAAATGTAGTAAGAATCTACAAACTTTTATTTCAAGGCTTTCTTATAAGTTTTTAATCATTTCTGGAAACTCTAATTGCATATTTTAAGAGTTTTACCACAATTAGACAGTTTTCTTACAAGTATGTAATGGAACCGGCAGGATATTAACTGATTCACCAAAAAGACGCTAGAGAAATTCGGCCTCAATTGTAAACATTAGCAGTATAGTCCTCACTTACAGTCTTTCTACACTAATGGTGAGCTGTGTAAACATGAATTCCTAATATTTGAAAACAAATTCAAGTCAAAACGCTCGCTAAAGTGGCCGGAGTTGTAAATACTATCAGTTTTCTGGTCATTTATTGCTTTCCACGGGTAATGTCCGTGATTGAAAAGAGCAGGAAATGTAGTAAGAATCTACTAACTTTTATTTCAAGGGTTTCTTATAAGTTTTTAATCATTTCTGGAAATTCTAATTGCGTATTTTAAGAGTTTTACCACAATTAGATAGTTTTCTTACAAGTATGTAATGGAACCGGCAGGATAGTAACTGATTCACCAAAAAGACGCTAGAGAAATTCGGCCTCAATTGTAAACATTAGCAGTATAGTCCTCACTTACTGTCTTTCTACACTAATGGTGAGCTGTATAAACATGAATTCCTAATATTTGAAAGCAAATTCAAGTCAAAACGCTCGCTAAAGTGGCCGGAGTTGTAAATATTATCAGTTTTCTGGTCATTTTTCTGCTTTCCACGGGTCATGTCCGTGATTGAAAACAGCAGGAAATGTAGTAAGAATCTACAAACTTTTATTTCAAGGGTTTCTTATAAGTTTTTAATCATTTCTGGAAACTCTAATTGCGTATTTTAAGAGTTTTACCACAATTAGACAGTTTTCTTACAAGTATGTAATGGAACCGGCAGGATAGTAACTGATTCACAAAAAGACGCTAGAGAAATTCGGCCTCAATTGTAAACATTAGCAGTATAGTCCTCACTTACAGTCTTTCTACACTAATGGTGAGCTGTATAAACATGAATTCCTAATATTTGAAAGCAAATTCAAGTCAAAACGCTCGCTAAAGTGGCCGGAGTTGTAAATATTATCAGTTTTCCGGTCATTTCCCTGCTTTTCACGGGTCATGTCCGTGATTGAAAACAGCAGGAAATGTAGTAAGAATCTACAAACTTTTATTTCAAGGCTTTCTTATAAGTTTTTAATCATTTCTGGAAACTCTAATTGCATATTTTAAGAGTTTTACCACAATTAGACAGTTTTCTTACAAGTATGTAATGGAACCGGCAGGATATTAACTGATTCACCAAAAAGACGCTAGAGAAATTCGGCCTCAATTGTAAACATTAGCAGTATAGTCCTCACTTACAGTCTTTCTACACTAATGGTGAGCTGTGTAAACATGAATTCCTAATATTTGAAAACAAATTCAAGTCAAAACGCTCGCTAAAGTGGCCGGAGTTGTAAATACTATCAGTTTTCTGGTCATTTATTGCTTTCCACGGGTAATGTCCGTGATTGAAAAGAGCAGGAAATGTAGTAAGAATCTACTAACTTTTATTTCAAGGGTTTCTTATAAGTTTTTAATCATTTCTGGAAATTCTAATTGCGTATTTTAAGAGTTTTACCACAATTAGATAGTTTTCTTACAAGTATGTAATGGAACCGGCAGGATAGTAACTGATTCACCAAAAAGACGCTAGAGAAATTCGGCCTCAATTGTAAACATTAGCAGTATAGTCCTCACTTACTGTCTTTCTACACTAATGGTGAGCTGTATAAACATGAATTCCTAATATTTGAAAGCAAATTCAAGTCAAAACGCTCGCTAAAGTGGCCGGAGTTGTAAATATTATCAGTTTTCTGGTCATTTTTCTGCTTTCCACGGGTCATGTCCGTGATTGAAAACAGCAGGAAATGTAGTAAGAATCTACAAACTTTTATTTCAAGGGTTTCTTATAAGTTTTTAATCATTTCTGGAAACTCTAATTGCGTATTTTAAGAGTTTTACCACAATTAGACAGTTTTCTTACAAGTATGTAATGGAACCGGCAGGATAGTAACTGATTCACAAAAAGACGCTAGAGAAATTCGGCCTCAATTGTAAACATTAGCAGTATAGTCCTCACTTACAGTCTTTCTACACTAATGGTGAGCTGTATAAACATGAATTCCTAATATTTGAAAGCAAATTCAAGTCAAAACGCTCGCTAAAGTGGCCGGAGTTGTAAATATTATCAGTTTTCTGGTCATTTTTCTGCTTTTCACGGGTCATGTCCGTGATTGAAAACAGCAGGAAATGTAGTAAGAATCTACAAACTTTTATTTCAAGGGTTTCTTATAAGTTTTTAATCATTTCTGGAAACTCTAATTGCGTATTTTAAGAGTTTTACCACAATTAGACAGTTTTCTTACAAGTATGTAATGGAACCGGCAGGATAGTAACTGATTCACCAAAAAGACGCTAGAGAAATTCGGCCTCAATTGTAAACATTAGCAGTATAGTCCTCTCTTACAGTCTTTCTACACTAATGGTGAGCTGTATAAACATGAATTCCTAATATTTGAAAGCAAATTCAAGTCAAAACGCTCGCTAAAGTGGCCGGAGTTGTAAATATTATCAGTTTTCTGGTCATTTCCCTGCTTTTCACGGGTCATGTCCGTGATTGAAAACAGCAGGAAATGTAGTAAGAATCTACAAACTTTTATTTCAAGGGTTTCTTATAAGTTTTTAATCATTTCTGGAAACTCTAATTGCGTATTTTAAGAGTTTTACCACAATTAGACAGTTTTCTTAAAGTATGTAATGCAACCGGCAGGATAGTAACTGATTCACCAAAAAGACGCTAGAGAAATTCGGCCTCAATTGTAAACATTAGCAGTATAGTCCTCACTTACAGTCTTTCTACACTAATGGTGAGCTGTATAAACATGAATTCCTAATATTTGAAAGCAAATTCAAGTCAAAACGCTCGCTAAAGTGGCCGGAGTTGTAAATATTATCAGTTTTCCGGTCATTTCCCTGCTTTTCACGGGTCATGTCCGTGATTGAAAACAGCAGGAAATGTAGTAAGAATCTACAAACTTTTATTTCAAGGCTTTCTTATAAGTTTTTAATCATTTCTGGAAACTCTAATTGCATATTTTAAGAGTTTTACCACAATTAGACAGTTTTCTTACAAGTAAGTAATGGAACCGGCAGGATAGTAACTGATTCACCAAAAAGACGCTAGAGAAATTCGGCCTCAATTGTAAACATTAGCAGTATAGTCCTCACTTACAGTCTTTCTACACTAATGGTGAGCTGTATAAACATGAATTCCTAATATTTGAAAGCAAATTCAAGTCAAAACGCTCGCTAAAGTGGCCGGAGTTGTAAATATTATCAGTTTTCTGGTCATTTCCCTGCTTTAAACGGGTCATGTCCGTGATTGAATACAGCAGGAAATGTAGTAAGAATCTACAAACTTTTATTTCAAGGGTTTCTTATAAGTTTTTAATCATTTCTGGAAACTCTAATTGCGTATTTTAAGAGTTTTACCACAATTAGACAGTTTTCTTACAAGTATGTAATGGAACCGGCAGGATAGTAACTGATTCACCAAAAAGACGCTAGAGAAATTCGGCCTCAATTGTAAACATTAGCAGTATAGTCCTCACTTACAGTCTTTCTACACTAATGGTGAGCTGTATAAAAATGAATTCCTAATATTTGAAAGCAAATTCAAGTCAAAACGCTCGCTAAAGTGGCCGGAGTTGTAAATATTATCAGTTTTCTGGTCATTTCCCTGCTTTTCACGGGTCATGTCCGTGATTGAAAAGAGCAGGAAATGTAGTAAGAATCTACAAACTTTTATTTCAAGGGTTTCTTATAAGTTTTTAATCATTTCTGGAAACTCTAATTGCATATTTTAAGAGTTTTACCACAATTAGACAGTTTTCTTACAAGTATGTAATGGAACCGGCAGGATAGTAACTGATTCACCAAAAAGACCCTAGAGAAATTCGGCCTCAATTGTAAACATTAGCAGTATAGTCCTCTCTTACAGTCTTTCTACACTAATGGTGAGCTGTATAAACATGAATTCCTAATATTTGAAAGCAAATTCAAGTCAAAACGCTCGCTAAAGTGGCCGGAGTTGTAAATATTATCAGTTTTCTGGTCATTTCCCTGCTTTTCACGGGTCATGTCCATGATTGAAAACAGCAGGAAATGTAGTAAGAATCTACAAACTTTTATTTCAAGGGTTTCTTATAAGTTTTTAATCATTTCTGGAAACTCTAATTGCGTATTTTAAGAGTTTTACCACAATTAGACAGTTTTCTTAAAGTATGTAATGCAACCGGCAGGATAGTAACTGATTCACCAAAAAGACGCTAGAGAAATTCGGCCTCAATTGTAAACATTAGCAGTATAGTCCTCACTTACAGTCTTTCTACACTAATGGTGAGCTGTATAAACATGAATTCCTAATATTTGAAAGCAAATTCAAGTCAAAACGCTCGCTAAAGTGGCCGGAGTTGTAAATATTATCAGTTTTCCGGTCATTTCCCTGCTTTTCACGGGTCATGTCCGTGATTGAATACAGCAGGAAATGTAGTAAGAATCTACAAACTTTTATTTCAAGGGTTTCTTATAAGTTTTTAATCATTTCTGGAAACTCTAATTGTGTATTTAAAAAGTTTTACCACAATTAGACAGTTTTCTTACAAGTATGTAATGGAACCGGCAGGATATTAACTGATTCACCAAAAAGACGCTAGAGAAATTCGGCCTCAATTGTAAACATTAGCAGTATAGTCCTCACTTACAGTCTTTCTACACTAATGGTGAGCTGTGTAAACATGAATTCCTAATATTTGAAAACAAATTCAAGTCAAAATGCTCGCTAAAGTGGCCGGAGTTGTAAATATTATCAGTTTTCTGGTCATTTTTCTGCTTTCCCCGGGTCATGTCCGTGATTGAAAACAGCAGGAAATGTAGTAAGAATCTACAAACTTTTATTTCAAGGGTTTCTTATAAGTTTTTAATCATTTCTGGAAACTCTAATTGCGTATTTTAAGAGTTTTACCACAATTAGACAGTTTTCTTACAAGTATGTAATGGAACCGGCAGGATAGTAACTGATTCACCAAAAAGACGCTAGAGAAATTCGGCCTCAATTGTAAACATTAGCAGTATAGTCCTCACTTACAGTCTTTCTACACTAATGGTGAGCTGTATAAAAATGAATTCCTAATATTTGAAAGCAAATTCAAGTCAAAACGCTCGCTAAAGTGGCCGGAGTTGTAAATATTATCAGTTTTCTGGTCATTTCCCTGCTTTTCACGGGTCATGTCCGTGATTGAAAACAGCAGGAAATGTAGTAAGAATCTACAAACTTTTATTTCAAGAGTTTCTTATAAGTTTTTAATCATTTCTGGAAACTCTAATTGCATATTTTAAGAGTTTTACCACAATTAGACAGTTTTCTTACAAGTATGTAATGGAACCGGCAGGATAGTAACTGATTCACCAAAAAGACGCTAGAGAAATTCGGCCTCAATTGTAAACATTAGCAGTATAGTCCTCTCTTACAGTCTTTCTACACTAATGGTGAGCTGTATAAACATGAATTCCTAATATTTGAAAGCAAATTCAAGTCAAAACGCTCGCTAAAGTGGCCGGAGTTGTAAATATTATCAGTTTTCTGGTCATTTCCCTGCTTTTCACGGGTCATGTCCATGATTGAAAACAGCAGGAAATGTAGTAAGAATCTACAAACTTTTATTTCAAGGGTTTCTTATAAGTTTTTAATCATTTCTGGAAACTCTAATTGCGTATTTTAAGAGTTTTACCACAATTAGACAGTTTTCTTAAAGTATGTAATGCAACCGGCAGGATAGTAACTGATTCACCAAAAAGACGCTAGAGAAATTCGGCCTCAATTGTAAACATTAGCAGTATAGTCCTCACTTACAGTCTTTCTACACTAATGGTGAGCTGTATAAACATGAATTCCTAATATTTGAAAGCAAATTCAAGTCAAAACGCTCGCTAAAGTGGCCGGAGTTGTAAATATTATCAGTTTTCCGGTCATTTCCCTGCTTTTCACGGGTCATGTCCGTGATTGAAAACAGCAGGAAATGTAGTAAGAATCTACAAACTTTTATTTCAAGGGTTTCTTATAAGTTTTTAATCATTTCTGGAAACTCTAATTGCGTATTTTAAGAGTTTTACCACAATTAGACAGTTTTCTTACAAGTATGTAATGGAACCGGCAGGATAGTAACTGATTCACAAAAAGACGCTAGAGAAATTCGGCCTCAATTGTAAACATTAGCAGTATAGTCCTCACTTACAGTCTTTCTACACTAATGGTGAGCTGTATAAACATGAATTCCTAATATTTGAAAGCAAATTCAAGTCAAAACGCTCGCTAAAGTGGCCGGAGTTGTAAATATTATCAGTTTTCTGGTCATTTTTCTGCTTTTCACGGGTCATGTCCGTGATTGAAAACAGCAGGAAATGTAGTAAGAATCTACAAACTTTTATTTCAAGGGTTTCTTATAAGTTTTTAATCATTTCTGGAAACTCTAATTGCGTATTTTAAGAGTTTTACCACAATTAGACAGTTTTCTTACAAGTATGTAATGGAACCGGCAGGATAGTAACTGATTCACCAAAAAGACGCTAGAGAAATTCGGCCTCAATTGTAAACATTAGCAGTATAGTCCTCTCTTACAGTCTTTCTACACTAATGGTGAGCTGTATAAACATGAATTCCTAATATTTGAAAGCAAATTCAAGTCAAAACGCTCGCTAAAGTGGCCGGAGTTGTAAATATTATCAGTTTTCTGGTCATTTCCCTGCTTTTCACGGGTCATGTCCGTGATTGAAAACAGCAGGAAATGTAGTAAGAATCTACAAACTTTTATTTCAAGGGTTTCTTATAAGTTTTTAATCATTTCTGGAAACTCTAATTGCGTATTTTAAGAGTTTTACCACAATTAGACAGTTTTCTTAAAGTATGTAATGCAACCGGCAGGATAGTAACTGATTCACCAAAAAGACGCTAGAGAAATTCGGCCTCAATTGTAAACATTAGCAGTATAGTCCTCACTTACAGTCTTTCTACACTAATGGTGAGCTGTATAAACATGAATTCCTAATATTTGAAAGCAAATTCAAGTCAAAACGCTCGCTAAAGTGGCCGGAGTTGTAAATATTATCAGTTTTCCGGTCATTTCCCTGCTTTTCACGGGTCATGTCCGTGATTGAAAACAGCAGGAAATGTAGTAAGAATCTACAAACTTTTATTTCAAGGCTTTCTTATAAGTTTTTAATCATTTCTGGAAACTCTAATTGCATATTTTAAGAGTTTTACCACAATTAGACAGTTTTCTTACAAGTAAGTAATGGAACCGGCAGGATAGTAACTGATTCACCAAAAAGACGCTAGAGAAATTCGGCCTCAATTGTAAACATTAGCAGTATAGTCCTCACTTACAGTCTTTCTACACTAATGGTGAGCTGTATAAACATGAATTCCTAATATTTGAAAGCAAATTCAAGTCAAAACGCTCGCTAAAGTGGCCGGAGTTGTAAATATTATCAGTTTTCTGGTCATTTCCCTGCTTTAAACGGGTCATGTCCGTGATTGAATACAGCAGGAAATGTAGTAAGAATCTACAAACTTTTATTTCAAGGGTTTCTTATAAGTTTTTAATCATTTCTGGAAACTCTAATTGCGTATTTTAAGAGTTTTACCACAATTAGACAGTTTTCTTACAAGTATGTAATGGAACCGGCAGGATAGTAACTGATTCACCAAAAAGACGCTAGAGAAATTCGGCCTCAATTGTAAACATTAGCAGTATAGTCCTCACTTACAGTCTTTCTACACTAATGGTGAGCTGTATAAAAATGAATTCCTAATATTTGAAAGCAAATTCAAGTCAAAACGCTCGCTAAAGTGGCCGGAGTTGTAAATATTATCAGTTTTCTGGTCATTTCCCTGCTTTTCACGGGTCATGTCCGTGATTGAAAAGAGCAGGAAATGTAGTAAGAATCTACAAACTTTTATTTCAAGGGTTTCTTATAAGTTTTTAATCATTTCTGGAAACTCTAATTGCATATTTTAAGAGTTTTACCACAATTAGACAGTTTTCTTACAAGTATGTAATGGAACCGGCAGGATAGTAACTGATTCACCAAAAAGACGCTAGAGAAATTCGGCCTCAATTGTAAACATTAGCAGTATAGTCCTCTCTTACAGTCTTTCTACACTAATGGTGAGCTGTATAAACATGAATTCCTAATATTTGAAAGCAAATTCAAGTCAAAACGCTCGCTAAAGTGGCCGGAGTTGTAAATATTATCAGTTTTCTGGTCATTTCCCTGCTTTTCACGGGTCATGTCCATGATTGAAAACAGCAGGAAATGTAGTAAGAATCTACAAACTTTTATTTCAAGGGTTTCTTATAAGTTTTTAATCATTTCTGGAAACTCTAATTGCGTATTTTAAGAGTTTTACCACAATTAGACAGTTTTCTTAAAGTATGTAATGCAACCGGCAGGATAGTAACTGATTCACCAAAAAGACGCTAGAGAAATTCGGCCTCAATTGTAAACATTAGCAGTATAGTCCTCACTTACAGTCTTTCTACACTAATGGTGAGCTGTATAAACATGAATTCCTAATATTTGAAAGCAAATTCAAGTCAAAACGCTCGCTAAAGTGGCCGGAGTTGTAAATATTATCAGTTTTCCGGTCATTTCCCTGCTTTTCACGGGTCATGTCCGTGATTGAATACAGCAGGAAATGTAGTAAGAATCTACAAACTTTTATTTCAAGGGTTTCTTATAAGTTTTTAATCATTTCTGGAAACTCTAATTGTGTATTTAAAAAGTTTTACCACAATTAGACAGTTTTCTTACAAGTATGTAATGGAACCGGCAGGATATTAACTGATTCACCAAAAAGACGCTAGAGAAATTCGGCCTCAATTGTAAACATTAGCAGTATAGTCCTCACTTACAGTCTTTCTACACTAATGGTGAGCTGTGTAAACATGAATTCCTAATATTTGAAAACAAATTCAAGTCAAAATGCTCGCTAAAGTGGCCGGAGTTGTAAATACTATCAGTTTTCTGGTCATTTTTCTGCTTTCCACGGGTAATGTCCGTGATTGAAAAGAGCAGGAAATGTAGTAAGAATCTACTAACTTTTATTTCAAGGGTTTCTTATAAGTTTTTAATCATTTCTGGAAATTCTAATTGCGTATTTTAAGAGTTTTACCACAATTAGATAGTTTTCTTACAAGTATGTAATGGAACCGGCAGGATAGTAACTGATTCACCAAAAAGACGCTAGAGAAATTCGGCCTCAATTGTAAACATTAGCAGTATAGTCCTCACTTACAGTCTTTCTACACTAATGGTGAGCTGTATAAACATGAATTCCTAATATTTGAAAGCAAATTCAAGTCAAAACGCTCGCTAAAGTGGCCGGAGTTGTAAATATTATCAGTTTTCTGGTCATTTTTCTGCTTTCCCCGGGTCATGTCCGTGATTGAAAACAGCAGGAAATGTAGTAAGAATCTACAAACTTTTATTTCAAGGGTTTCTTATAAGTTTTTAATCATTTCTGGAAACTCTAATTGCGTATTTTAAGAGTTTTACCACAATTAGACAGTTTTCTTACAAGTATGTAATGGAACCGGCAGGATAGTAACTGATTCACCAAAAAGACGCTAGAGAAATTCGGCCTCAATTGTAAACATTAGCAGTATAGTCCTCACTTACAGTCTTTCTACACTAATGGTGAGCTGTATAAAAATGAATTCCTAATATTTGAAAGCAAATTCAAGTCAAAACGCTCGCTAAAGTGGCCGGAGTTGTAAATATTATCAGTTTTCTGGTCATTTCCCTGCTTTTCACGGGTCATGTCCGTGATTGAAAACAGCAGGAAATGTAGTAAGAATCTACAAACTTTTATTTCAAGAGTTTCTTATAAGTTTTTAATCATTTCTGGAAACTCTAATTGCATATTTTAAGAGTTTTACCACAATTAGACAGTTTTCTTACAAGTATGTAATGGAACCGGCAGGATAGTAACTGATTCACCAAAAAGACCCTAGAGAAATTCGGCCTCAATTGTAAACATTAGCAGTATAGTCCTCTCTTACAGTCTTTCTACACTAATGGTGAGCTGTATAAACATGAATTCCTAATATTTGAAAGCAAATTCAAGTCAAAACGCTCGCTAAAGTGGCCGGAGTTGTAAATATTATCAGTTTTCTGGTCATTTCCCTGCTTTTCACGGGTCATGTCCATGATTGAAAACAGCAGGAAATGTAGTAAGAATCTACAAACTTTTATTTCAAGGGTTTCTTATAAGTTTTTAATCATTTCTGGAAACTCTAATTGCGTATTTTAAGAGTTTTACCACAATTAGACAGTTTTCTTAAAGTATGTAATGCAACCGGCAGGATAGTAACTGATTCACCAAAAAGACGCTAGAGAAATTCGGCCTCAATTGTAAACATTAGCAGTATAGTCCTCACTTACAGTCTTTCTACACTAATGGTGAGCTGTATAAACATGAATTCCTAATATTTGAAAGCAAATTCAAGTCAAAACGCTCGCTAAAGTGGCCGGAGTTGTAAATATTATCAGTTTTCCGGTCATTTCCCTGCTTTTCACGGGTCATGTCCGTGATTGAAAACAGCAGGAAATGTAGTAAGAATCTACAAACTTTTATTTCAAGGCTTTCTTATAAGTTTTTAATCATTTCTGGAAACTCTAATTGCATATTTTAAGAGTTTTACCACAATTAGACAGTTTTCTTACAAGTAAGTAATGGAACCGGCAGGATAGTAACTGATTCACCAAAAAGACGCTAGAGAAATTCGGCCTCAATTGTAAACATTAGCAGTATAGTCCTCACTTACAGTCTTTCTACACTAATGGTGAGCTGTATAAACATGAATTCCTAATATTTGAAAGCAAATTCAAGTCAAAACGCTCGCTAAAGTGGCCGGAGTTGTAAATATTATCAGTTTTCTGGTCATTTCCCTGCTTTAAACGGGTCATGTCCGTGATTGAATACAGCAGGAAATGTAGTAAGAATCTACAAACTTTTATTTCAAGGGTTTCTTATAAGTTTTTAATCATTTCTGGAAACTCTAATTGCGTATTTTAAGAGTTTTACCACAATTAGACAGTTTTCTTACAAGTATGTAATGGAACCGGCAGGATAGTAACTGATTCACCAAAAAGACGCTAGAGAAATTCGGCCTCAATTGTAAACATTAGCAGTATAGTCCTCACTTACAGTCTTTCTACACTAATGGTGAGCTGTATAAAAATGAATTCCTAATATTTGAAAGCAAATTCAAGTCAAAACGCTCGCTAAAGTGGCCGGAGTTGTAAATATTATCAGTTTTCTGGTCATTTCCCTGCTTTTCACGGGTCATGTCCGTGATTGAAAAGAGCAGGAAATGTAGTAAGAATCTACAAACTTTTATTTCAAGGGTTTCTTATAAGTTTTTAATCATTTCTGGAAACTCTAATTGCATATTTTAAGAGTTTTACCACAATTAGACAGTTTTCTTACAAGTATGTAATGGAACCGGCAGGATAGTAACTGATTCACCAAAAAGACGCTAGAGAAATTCGGCCTCAATTGTAAACATTAGCAGTATAGTCCTCTCTTACAGTCTTTCTACACTAATGGTGAGCTGTATAAACATGAATTCCTAATATTTGAAAGCAAATTCAAGTCAAAACGCTCGCTAAAGTGGCCGGAGTTGTAAATATTATCAGTTTTCTGGTCATTTCCCTGCTTTTCACGGGTCATGCCCATGATTGAAAACAGCAGGAAATGTAGTAAGAATCTACAAACTTTTATTTCAAGGGTTTCTTATAAGTTTTTAATCATTTCTGGAAACTCTAATTGCGTATTTTAAGAGTTTTACCACAATTAGATACTTTTCTTAAAGTATGTAATGCAACCGGCAGGATAGTAACTGATTCACCAAAAAGACGCTAGAGAAATTCGGCCTCAATTGTAAACATTAGCAGTATAGTCCTCACTTACAGTCTTTCTACACTAATGGTGAGCTGTATAAACATGAATTCCTAATATTTGAAAGCAAATTCAAGTCAAAACGCTCGCTAAAGTGGCCGGAGTTGTAAATATTATCAGTTTTCCGGTCATTTCCCTGCTTTTCACGGGTCATGTCCGTGATTGAATACAGCAGGAAATGTAGTAAGAATCTACAAACTTTTATTTCAAGGGTTTCTTATAAGTTTTTAATCATTTCTGGAAACTCTAATTGTGTATTTAAAAAGTTTTACCACAATTAGACAGTTTTCTTACAAGTATGTAATGGAACCGGCAGGATATTAACTGATTCACCAAAAAGACGCTAGAGAAATTCGGCCTCAATTGTAAACATTAGCAGTATAGTCCTCACTTACAGTCTTTCTACACTAATGGTGAGCTGTGTAAACATGAATTCCTAATATTTGAAAACAAATTCAAGTCAAAATGCTCGCTAAAGTGGCCGGAGTTGTAAATACTATCAGTTTTCTGGTCATTTTTCTGCTTTCCACGGGTAATGTCCGTGATTGAAAAGAGCAGGAAATGTAGTAAGAATCTACTAACTTTTATTTCAAGGGTTTCTTATAAGTTTTTAATCATTTCTGGAAATTCTAATTGCGTATTTTAAGAGTTTTACCACAATTAGATAGTTTTCTTACAAGTATGTAATGGAACCGGCAGGATAGTAACTGATTCACCAAAAAGACGCTAGAGAAATTCGGCCTCAATTGTAAACATTAGCAGTATAGTCCTCACTTACAGTCTTTCTACACTAATGGTGAGCTGTATAAACATGAATTCCTAATATTTGAAAGCAAATTCAAGTCAAAACGCTCGCTAAAGTGGCCGGAGTTGTAAATATTATCAGTTTTCTGGTCATTTCCCTGCTTTTCACGGGTCATGTCCGTGATTGAAAACAGCAGGAAATGTAGTAAGAATCTACAAACTTTTATTTCAAGGGTTTCTTATAAGTTTTTAATCATTTCTGGAAACTCTAATTGCGTATTTTAAGAGTTTTACCACAATTAGACAGTTTTCTTACAAGTATGTAATGGAACCGGCAGGATAGTAACTGATTCACAAAAAGACGCTAGAGAAATTCGGCCTCAATTGTAAACATTAGCAGTATAGTCCTCACTTACAGTCTTTCTACACTAATGGTGAGCTGTATAAACATGAATTCCTAATATTTGAAAGCAAATTCAAGTCAAAACGCTCGCTAAAGTGGCCGGAGTTGTAAATATTATCAGTTTTCTGGTCATTTTTCTGCTTTCCACGGGTCATGTCCGTGATTGAAAACAGCAGGAAATGTAGTAAGAATCTACAAACTTTTATTTCAAGGGTTTCTTATAAGTTTTTAATCATTTCTGGAAACTCTAATTGCGTATTTTAAGAGTTTTACCACAATTAGACAGTTTTCCTAAAGTATGTAATGCAACCGGCAGGATAGTAACTGATTCACCAAAAAGACGCTAGAGAAATTCGGCCTCAATTGTAAACATTAGCAGTATAGTCCTCACTTACAGTCTTTCTACACTAATGGTGAGCTGTATAAACATGAATTCCTAATATTTGAAAGCAAATTCAAGTCAAAACGCTCGCTAAAGTGGCCGGAGTTGTAAATATTATCAGTTTTCCGGTCATTTCCCTGCTTTTCACGGGTCATGTCCGTGATTGAAAACAGCAGGAAATGTAGTAAGAATCTACAAACTTTTATTTCAAGGCTTTCTTATAAGTTTTTAATCATTTCTGGAAACTCTAATTGCATATTTTAAGAGTTTTACCACAATTAGACAGTTTTCTTACAAGTAAGTAATGGAACCGGCAGGATAGTAACTGATTCACCAAAAAGACGCTAGAGAAATTCGGCCTCAATTGTAAACATTAGCAGTATAGTCCTCACTTACAGTCTTTCTACACTAATGGTGAGCTGTATAAACATGAATTCCTAATATTTGAAAGCAAATTCAAGTCAAAACGCTCGCTAAAGTGGCCGGAGTTGTAAATATTATCAGTTTTCTGGTCATTTCCCTGCTTTAAACGGGTCATGTCCGTGATTGAATACAGCAGGAAATGTAGTAAGAATCTACAAACTTTTATTTCAAGGGTTTCTTATAAGTTTTTAATCATTTCTGGAAACTCTAATTGCGTATTTTAAGAGTTTTACCACAATTAGACAGTTTTCTTACAAGTATGTAATGGAACCGGCAGGATAGTAACTGATTCACAAAAAGACGCTAGAGAAATTCGGCCTCAATTGTAAACATTAGCAGTATAGTCCTCACTTACAGTCTTTCTACACTAATGGTGAGCTGTATAAACATGAATTCCTAATATTTGAAAGCAAATTCAAGTCAAAACGCTCGCTAAAGTGGCCGGAGTTGTAAATATTATCAGTTTTCTGGTCATTTTTCTGCTTTCCCCGGGTCATGTCCGTGATTGAAAACAGCAGGAAATGTAGTAAGAATCTACAAACTTTTATTTCAAGGGTTTCTTATAAGTTTTTAATCATTTCTGGAAACTCTAATTGCGTATTTTAAGAGTTTTACCACAATTAGACAGTTTTCTTACAAGTATGTAATGGAACCGGCAGGATAGTAACTGATTCACCAAAAAGACGCTAGAGAAATTCGGCCTCAATTGTAAACATTAGCAGTATAGTCCTCACTTACAGTCTTTCTACACTAATGGTGAGCTGTATAAAAATGAATTCCTAATATTTGAAAGCAAATTCAAGTCAAAACGCTCGCTAAAGTGGCCGGAGTTGTAAATATTATCAGTTTTCTGGTCATTTCCCTGCTTTTCACGGGTCATGTCCGTGATTGAAAACAGCAGGAAATGTAGTAAGAATCTACAAACTTTTATTTCAAGGGTTTCTTATAAGTTTTTAATCATTTCTGGAAACTCTAATTGCATATTTTAAGAGTTTTACCACAATTAGACAGTTTTCTTACAAGTATGTAATGGAACCGGCAGGATAGTAACTGATTCACCAAAAAGACGCTAGAGAAATTCGGCCTCAATTGTAAACATTAGCAGTATAGTCCTCTCTTACAGTCTTTCTACACTAATGGTGAGCTGTATAAACATGAATTCCTAATATTTGAAAGCAAATTCAAGTCAAAACGCTCGCTAAAGTGGCCGGAGTTGTAAATATTATCAGTTTTCCGGTCATTTCCCTGCTTTTCACGGGTCATGTCCGTGATTGAAAACAGCAGGAAATGTAGTAAGAATCTACAAACTTTTATTTCAAGGCTTTCTTATAAGTTTTTAATCATTTCTGGAAACTCTAATTGCATATTTTAAGAGTTTTACCACAATTAGACAGTTTTCTTACAAGTAAGTAATGGAACCGGCAGGATAGTAACTGATTCACCAAAAAGACGCTAGAGAAATTCGGCCTCAATTGTAAACATTAGCAGTATAGTCCTCACTTACAGTCTTTCTACACTAATGGTGAGCTGTATAAACATGAATTCCTAATATTTGAAAGCAAATTCAAGTCAAAACGCTCGCTAAAGTGGCCGGAGTTGTAAATATTATCAGTTTTCTGGTCATTTCCCTGCTTTAAACGGGTCATGTCCGTGATTGAATACAGCAGGAAATGTAGTAAGAATCTACAAACTTTTATTTCAAGGGTTTCTTATAAGTTTTTAATCATTTCTGGAAACTCTAATTGCGTATTTTAAGAGTTTTACCACAATTAGACAGTTTTCTTACAAGTATGTAATGGAACCGGCAGGATAGTAACTGATTCACAAAAAGACGCTAGAGAAATTCGGCCTCAATTGTAAACATTAGCAGTATAGTCCTCACTTACAGTCTTTCTACACTAATGGTGAGCTGTATAAACATGAATTCCTAATATTTGAAAGCAAATTCAAGTCAAAACGCTCGCTAAAGTGGCCGGAGTTGTAAATATTATCAGTTTTCTGGTCATTTTTCTGCTTTCCCCGGGTCATGTCCGTGATTGAAAACAGCAGGAAATGTAGTAAGAATCTACAAACTTTTATTTCAAGGGTTTCTTATAAGTTTTTAATCATTTCTGGAAACTCTAATTGCGTATTTTAAGAGTTTTACCACAATTAGACAGTTTTCTTACAAGTATGTAATGGAACCGGCAGGATAGTAACTGATTCACCAAAAAGACGCTAGAGAAATTCGGCCTCAATTGTAAACATTAGCAGTATAGTCCTCTCTTACAGTCTTTCTACACTAATGGTGAGCTGTATAAACATGAATTCCTAATATCTGAAAGCAAATTCAAGTCAAAACGCTCGCTAAAGTGGCCGGAGTTGTAAATATTATCAGTTTTCTGGTCATTTCCCTGCTTTTCACGGGTCATGTCCATGATTGAAAACAGCAGGAAATGTAGTAAGAATCTACAAACTTTTATTTCAAGGGTTTCTTATAAGTTTTTAATCATTTCTGGAAACTCTAATTGCGTATTTTAAGAGTTTTACCACAATTAGACAGTTTTCTTAAAGTATGTAATGCAACCGGCAGGATAGTAACTGATTCACCAAAAAGACGCTAGAGAAATTCGGCCTCAATTGTAAACATTAGCAGTATAGTCCTCACTTACAGTCTTTCTACACTAATGGTGAGCTGTATAAACATGAATTCCTAATATTTGAAAGCAAATTCAAGTCAAAACGCTCGCTAAAGTGGCCGGAGTTGTAAATATTATCAGTTTTCCGGTCATTTCCCTGCTTTTCACGGGTCATGTCCGTGATTGAAAACAGCAGGAAATGTAGTAAGAATCTACAAACTTTTATTTCAAGGCTTTCTTATAAGTTTTTAATCATTTCTGGAAACTCTAATTGCATATTTTAAGAGTTTTACCACAATTAGACAGTTTTCTTACAAGTAAGTAATGGAACCGGCAGGATAGTAACTGATTCACCAAAAAGACGCTAGAGAAATTCGGCCTCAATTGTAAACATTAGCAGTATAGTCCTCACTTACAGTCTTTCTACACTAATGGTGAGCTGTATAAACATGAATTCCTAATATTTAAAAGCAAATTCAAGTCAAAACGCTCGCTAAAGTGGCCGGAGTTGTAAATATTATCAGTTTTCTGGTCATTTCCCTGCTTTAAACGGGTCATGTCCGTGATTGAATACAGCAGGAAATGTAGTAAGAATCTACAAACTTTTATTTCAAGGGTTTCTTATAAGTTTTTAATCATTTCTGGAAACTCTAATTGTGTATTTAAAAAGTTTTACCACAATTAGACAGTTTTCTTACAAGTATGTAATGGAACCGGCAGGATATTAACTGATTCACCAAAAAGACGCTAGAGAAATTCGGCCTCAATTGTAAACATTAGCAGTATAGTCCTCACTTACAGTCTTTCTACACTAATGGTGAGCTGTGTAAACATGAATTCCTAATATTTGAAAACAAATTCAAGTCAAAATGCTCGCTAAAGTGGCCGGAGTTGTAAATACTATCAGTTTTCTGGTCATTTTTCTGCTTTCCACGGGTAATGTCCGTGATTGAAAAGAGCAGGAAATGTAGTAAGAATCTACTAACTTTTATTTCAAGGGTTTCTTATAAGTTTTTAATCATTTCTGGAAATTCTAATTGCGTATTTTAAGAGTTTTACCACAATTAGATAGTTTTCTTACAAGTATGTAATGGAACCGGCAGGATAGTAACTGATTCACAAAAAGACGCTAGAGAAATTCGGCCTCAATTGTAAACATTAGCAGTATAGTCCTCACTTACAGTCTTTCTACACTAATGGTGAGCTGTATAAACATGAATTCCTAATATTTGAAAGCAAATTCAAGTCAAAACGCTCGCTAAAGTGGCCGGAGTTGTAAATATTATCAGTTTTCTGGTCATTTTTCTGCTTTCCACGGGTCATGTCCGTGATTGAAAACAGCAGGAAATGTAGTAAGAATCTACAAACTTTTATTTCAAGGGTTTCTTATAAGTTTTTAATCATTTCTGGAAACTCTAATTGCGTATTTTAAGAGTTTTACCACAATTAGACAGTTTTCTTACAAGTATGTAATGGAACCGGCAGGATAGTAACTGATTCACCAAAAAGACGCTAGAGAAATTCGGCCTCAATTGTAAACATTAGCAGTATAGTCCTCACTTACAGTCTTTCTACACTAATGGTGAGCTGTATAAAAATGAATTCCTAATATTTGAAAGCAAATTCAAGTCAAAACGCTCGCTAAAGTGGCCGGAGTTGTAAATATTATCAGTTTTCTGGTCATTTCCCTGCTTTTCACGGGTCATGTCCGTGATTGAAAAGAGCAGGAAATGTAGTAAGAATCTACAAACTTTTATTTCAAGGGTTTCTTATAAGTTTTTAATCATTTCTGGAAACTCTAATTGCATATTTTAAGAGTTTTACCACAATTAGACAGTTTTCTTACAAGTATGTAATGGAACCGGCAGGATAGTAACTGATTCACCAAAAAGACGCTAGAGAAATTCGGCCTCAATTGTAAACATTAGCAGTATAGTCCTCTCTTACAGTCTTTCTACACTAATGGTGAGCTGTATAAACATGAATTCCTAATATTTGAAAGCAAATTCAAGTCAAAACGCTCGCTAAAGTGGCCGGAGTTGTAAATATTATCAGTTTTCTGGTCATTTCCCTGCTTTTCACGGGTCATGTCCATGATTGAAAACAGCAGGAAATGTAGTAAGAATCTACAAACTTTTATTTCAAGGGTTTCTTATAAGTTTTTAATCATTTCTGGAAACTCTAATTGCGTATTTTAAGAGTTTTACCACAATTAGACAGTTTTCTTAAAGTATGTAATGCAACCGGCAGGATAGTAACTGATTCACCAAAAAGACGCTAGAGAAATTCGGCCTCAATTGTAAACATTAGCAGTATAGTCCTCACTTACAGTCTTTCTACACTAATGGTGAGCTGTATAAACATGAATTCCTAATATTTGAAAGCAAATTCAAGTCAAAACGCTCGCTAAAGTGGCCGGAGTTGTAAATATTATCAGTTTTCTGGTCATTTCCCTGCTTTTCACGGGTCATGTCCGTGATTGAAAACAGCAGGAAATGTAGTAAGAATCTACAAACTTTTATTTCAAGGGTTTCTTATAAGTTTTTAATCATTTCTGGAAACTCTAATTGCGTATTTTAAGAGTTTTACCACAATTAGACAGTTTTCTTACAAGTATGTAATGGAACCGGCAGGATAGTAACTGATTCACAAAAAGACGCTAGAGAAATTCGGCCTCAATTGTAAACATTAGCAGTATAGTCCTCACTTACAGTCTTTCTACACTAATGGTGAGCTGTATAAACATGAATTCCTAATATTTGAAAGCAAATTCAAGTCAAAACGCTCGCTAAAGTGGCCGGAGTTGTAAATATTATCAGTTTTCTGGTCATTTTTCTGCTTTCCACGGGTCATGTCCGTGATTGAAAAGAGCAGGAAATGTAGTAAGAATCTACAAACTTTTATTTCAAGGGTTTCTTATAAGTTTTTAATCATTTCTGGAAACTCTAATTGCGTATTTTAAGAGTTTTACCACAATTAGACAGTTTTCCTAAAGTATGTAATGCAACCGGCAGGATAGTAACTGATTCACCAAAAAGACGCTAGAGAAATTCGGCCTCAATTGTAAACATTAGCAGTATAGTCCTCACTTACAGTCTTTCTACACTAATGGTGAGCTGTATAAACATGAATTCCTAATATTTGAAAGCAAATTCAAGTCAAAACGCTCGCTAAAGTGGCCGGAGTTGTAAATATTATCAGTTTTCCGGTCATTTCCCTGCTTTTCACGGGTCATGTCCGTGATTGAAAACAGCAGGAAATGTAGTAAGAATCTACAAACTTTTATTTCAAGGCTTTCTTATAAGTTTTTAATCATTTCTGGAAACTCTAATTGCATATTTTAAGAGTTTTACCACAATTAGACAGTTTTCTTACAAGTAAGTAATGGAACCGGCAGGATAGTAACTGATTCACCAAAAAGACGCTAGAGAAATTCGGCCTCAATTGTAAACATTAGCAGTATAGTCCTCACTTACAGTCTTTCTACACTAATGGTGAGCTGTATAAACATGAATTCCTAATATTTGAAAGCAAATTCAAGTCAAAACGCTCGCTAAAGTGGCCGGAGTTGTAAATATTATCAGTTTTCTGGTCATTTCCCTGCTTTAAACGGGTCATGTCCGTGATTGAATACAGCAGGAAATGTAGTAAGAATCTACAAACTTTTATTTCAAGGGTTTCTTATAAGTTTTTAATCATTTCTGGAAACTCTAATTGCGTATTTTAAGAGTTTTACCACAATTAGACAGTTTTCTTACAAGTATGTAATGGAACCGGCAGGATAGTAACTGATTCACAAAAAGACGCTAGAGAAATTCGGCCTCAATTGTAAACATTAGCAGTATAGTCCTCACTTACAGTCTTTCTACACTAATGGTGAGCTGTATAAACATGAATTCCTAATATTTGAAAGCAAATTCAAGTCAAAACGCTCGCTAAAGTGGCCGGAGTTGTAAATATTATCAGTTTTCTTGTCATTTTTCTGCTTTCCCCGGGTCATGTCCGTGATTGAAAACAGCAGGAAATGTAGTAAGAATCTACAAACTTTTATTTCAAGGGTTTCTTATAAGTTTTTAATCATTTCTGGAAACTCTAATTGCGTATTTTAAGAGTTTTACCACAATTAGACAGTTTTCTTACAAGTATGTAATGGAACCGGCAGGATAGTAACTGATTCACCAAAAAGACGCTAGAGAAATTCGGCCTCAATTGTAAACATTAGCAGTATAGTCCTCACTTACAGTCTTTCTACACTAATGGTGAGCTGTATAAAAATGAATTCCTAATATTTGAAAGCAAATTCAAGTCAAAACGCTCGCTAAAGTGGCCGGAGTTGTAAATATTATCAGTTTTCTGGTCATTTCCCTGCTTTTCACGGGTCATGTCCGTGATTGAAAACAGCAGGAAATGTAGTAAGAATCTACAAACTTTTATTTCAAGGGTTTCTTATAAGTTTTTAATCATTTCTGGAAACTCTAATTGCATATTTTAAGAGTTTTACCACAATTAGACAGTTTTCTTACAAGTATGTAATGGAACCGGCAGGATAGTAACTGATTCACCAAAAAGACGCTAGAGAAATTCGGCCTCAATTGTAAACATTAGCAGTATAGTCCTCTCTTACAGTCTTTCTACACTAATGGTGAGCTGTATAAACATGAATTCCTAATATTTGAAAGCAAATTCAAGTCAAAACGCTCGCTAAAGTGGCCGGAGTTGTAAATATTATCAGTTTTCTGGTCATTTCCCTGCTTTTCACGGGTCATGTCCATGATTGAAAACAGCAGGAAATGTAGTAAGAATCTACAAACTTTTATTTCAAGGGTTTCTTATAAGTTTTTAATCATTTCTGGAAACTCTAATTGCGTATTTTAAGAGTTTTACCACAATTAGACAGTTTTCTTAAAGTATGTAATGCAACCGGCAGGATAGTAACTGATTCACCAAAAAGACGCTAGAGAAATTCGGCCTCAATTGTAAACATTAGCAGTATAGTCCTCACTTACAGTCTTTCTACACTAATGGTGAGCTGTGTAAACATGAATTCCTAATATTTGAAAACAAATTCAAGTCAAAATGCTCGCTAAAGTGGCCGGAGTTGTAAATACTATCAGTTTTCTGGTCATTTTTCTGCTTTCCACGGGTAATGTCCGTGATTGAAAAGAGCAGGAAATGTAGTAAGAATCTACTAACTTTTATTTCAAGGGTTTCTTATAAGTTTTTAATCATTTCTGGAAATTCTAATTGCGTATTTTAAGAGTTTTACCACAATTAGATAGTTTTCTTACAAGTATGTAATGGAACCGGCAGGATAGTAACTGATTCACAAAAAGACGCTAGAGAAATTCGGCCTCAATTGTAAACATTAGCAGTATAGTCCTCACTTACAGTCTTTCTACACTAATGGTGAGCTGTATAAACATGAATTCCTAATATTTGAAAGCAAATTCAAGTCAAAACGCTCGCTAAAGTGGCCGGAGTTGTAAATATTATCAGTTTTCTGGTCATTTCCCTGCTTTTCACGGGTCATGTCCGTGATTGAAAAGAGCAGGAAATGTAGTAAGAATCTACAAACTTTTATTTCAAGGGTTTCTTATAAGTTTTTAATCATTTCTGGAAACTCTAATTGCATATTTTAAGAGTTTTACCACAATTAGACAGTTTTCTTACAAGTATGTAATGGAACCGGCAGGATAGTAACTGATTCACCAAAAAGACGCTAGAGAAATTCGGCCTCAATTGTAAACATTAGCAGTATAGTCCTCTCTTACAGTCTTTCTACACTAATGGTGAGCTGTATAAACATGAATTCCTAATATTTGAAAGCAAATTCAAGTCAAAACGCTCGCTAAAGTGGCCGGAGTTGTAAATATTATCAGTTTTCTGGTCATTTCCCTGCTTTTCACGGGTCATGTCCATGATTGAAAACAGCAGGAAATGTAGTAAGAATCTACAAACTTTTATTTCAAGGGTTTCTTATAAGTTTTTAATCATTTCTGGAAACTCTAATTGCGTATTTTAAGAGTTTTACCACAATTAGACAGTTTTCTTAAAGTATGTAATGCAACCGGCAGGATAGTAACTGATTCACCAAAAAGACGCTAGAGAAATTCGGCCTCAATTGTAAACATTAGCAGTATAGTCCTCACTTACAGTCTTTCTACACTAATGGTGAGCTGTATAAACATGAATTCCTAATATTTGAAAGCAAATTCAAGTCAAAACGCTCGCTAAAGTGGCCGGAGTTGTAAATATTATCAGTTTTCCGGTCATTTCCCTGCTTTTCACGGGTCATGTCCGTGATTGAAAACAGCAGGAAATGTAGTAAGAATCTACAAACTTTTATTTCAAGGCTTTCTTATAAGTTTTTAATCATTTCTGGAAACTCTAATTGCATATTTTAAGAGTTTTACCACAATTAGACAGTTTTCTTACAAGTAAGTAATGGAACCGGCAGGATAGTAACTGATTCACCAAAAAGACGCTAGAGAAATTCGGCCTCAATTGTAAACATTAGCAGTATAGTCCTCACTTACAGTCTTTCTACACTAATGGTGAGCTGTATAAACATGAATTCCTAATATTTGAAAGCAAATTCAAGTCAAAACGCTCGCTAAAGTGGCCGGAGTTGTAAATATTATCAGTTTTCTGGTCATTTCCCTCCTTTAAACGGGTCATGTCCGTGATTGAATACAGCAGGAAATGTAGTAAGAATCTACAAACTTTTATTTCAAGGGTTTCTTATAAGTTTTTAATCATTTCTGGAAACTCTAATTGTGTATTTAAAAAGTTTTACCACAATTAGACAGTTTTCTTACAAGTATGTAATGGAACCGGCAGGATATTAACTGATTCACCAAAAAGACGCTAGAGAAATTCGGCCTCAATTGTAAACATTAGCAGTATAGTCCTCACTTACAGTCTTTCTACACTAATGGTGAGCTGTGTAAACATGAATTCCTAATATTTGAAAACAAATTCAAGTCAAAATGCTCGCTAAAGTGGCCGGAGTTGTAAATACTATCAGTTTTCTGGTCATTTTTCTGCTTTCCACGGGTAATGTCCGTGATTGAAAAGAGCAGGAAATGTAGTAAGAATCTACTAACTTTTATTTCAAGGGTTTCTTATAAGTTTTTAATCATTTCTGGAAATTCTAATTGCGTATTTTAAGAGTTTTACCACAATTAGATAGTTTTCTTACAAGTATGTAATGGAACCGGCAGGATAGTAACTGATTCACCAAAAAGACGCTAGAGAAATTCGGCCTCAATTGTAAACATTAGCAGTATAGTCCTCACTTACAGTCTTTCTACACTAATGGTGAGCTGTATAAACATGAATTCCTAATATTTGAAAGCAAATTCAAGTCAAAACGCTCGCTAAAGTGGCCGGAGTTGTAAATATTATCAGTTTTCTGGTCATTTCCCTGCTTTTCACGGGTCATGTCCGTGATTGAAAACAGCAGGAAATGTAGTAAGAATCTACAAACTTTTATTTCAAGGGTTTCTTATAAGTTTTTAATCATTTCTGGAAACTCTAATTGCGTATTTTAAGAGTTTTACCACAATTAGACAGTTTTCTTACAAGTATGTAATGGAACCGGCAGGATAGTAACTGATTCACAAAAAGACGCTAGAGAAATTCGGCCTCAATTGTAAACATTAGCAGTATAGTCCTCACTTACAGTCTTTCTACACTAATGGTGAGCTGTATAAACATGAATTCCTAATATTTGAAAGCAAATTCAAGTCAAAACGCTCGCTAAAGTGGCCGGAGTTGTAAATATTATCAGTTTTCTGGTCATTTTTCTGCTTTCCACGGGTCATGTCCGTGATTGAAAACAGCAGGAAATGTAGTAAGAATCTACAAACTTTTATTTCAAGGGTTTCTTATAAGTTTTTAATCATTTCTGGAAACTCTAATTGCGTATTTTAAGAGTTTTACCACAATTAGACAGTTTTCTTACAAGTATGTAATGGAACCGGCAGGATAGTAACTGATTCACCAAAAAGACGCTAGAGAAATTCGGCCTCAATTGTAAACATTAGCAGTATAGTCCTCACTTACAGTCTTTCTACACTAATGGTCAGCTGTATAAAAATGAATTCCTAATATTTGAAAGCAAATTCAAGTCAAAACGCTCGCTAAAGTGGCCGGAGTTGTAAATATTATCAGTTTTCTGGTCATTTCCCTGCTTTTCACGGGTCATGTCCGTGATTGAAAACAGCAGGAAATGTAGTAAGAATCTACAAACTTTTATTTCAAGGGTTTCTTATAAGTTTTTAATCATTTCTGGAAACTCTAATTGCATATTTTAAGAGTTTTACCACAATTAGACAGTTTTCTTACAAGTATGTAATGGAACCGGCAGGATAGTAACTGATTCACCAAAAAGACGCTAGAGAAATTCGGCCTCAATTGTAAACATTAGCAGTATAGTCCTCTCTTACAGTCTTTCTACACTAATGGTGAGCTGTATAAACATGAATTCCTAATATTTGAAAGCAAATTCAAGTCAAAACGCTCGCTAAAGTGGCCGGAGTTGTAAATATTATCAGTTTTCTGGTCATTTCCCTGCTTTAAACGGGTCATGTCCGTGATTGAATACAGCAGGAAATGTAGTAAGAATCTACAAACTTTTATTTCAAGGGTTTCTTATAAGTTTTTAATCATTTCTGGAAACTCTAATTGTGTATTTAAAAAGTTTTACCACAATTAGACAGTTTTCTTACAAGTATGTAATGGAACCGGCAGGATATTAACTGATTCACCAAAAAGACGCTAGAGAAATTCGGCCTCAATTGTAAACATTAGCAGTATAGTCCTCACTTACAGTCTTTCTACACTAATGGTGAGCTGTGTAAACATGAATTCCTAATATTTGAAAACAAATTCAAGTCAAAATGCTCGCTAAAGTGGCCGGAGTTGTAAATACTATCAGTTTTCTGGTCATTTTTCTGCTTTCCACGGGTAATGTCCGTGATTGAAAAGAGCAGGAAATGTAGTAAGAATCTACTAACTTTTATTTCAAGGGTTTCTTATAAGTTTTTAATCATTTCTGGAAATTCTAATTGCGTATTTTAAGAGTTTTACCACAATTAGATAGTTTTCTTACAAGTATGTAATGGAACCGGCAGGATAGTAACTGATTCACCAAAAAGACGCTAGAGAAATTCGGCCTCAATTGTAAACATTAGCAGTATAGTCCTCACTTACAGTCTTTCTACACTAATGGTGAGCTGTATAAACATGAATTCCTAATATTTGAAAGCAAATTCAAGTCAAAACGCTCGCTAAAGTGGCCGGAGTTGTAAATATTATCAGTTTTCTGGTCATTTCCCTGCTTTTCACGGGTCATGTCCGTGATTGAAAACAGCAGGAAATGTAGTAAGAATCTACAAACTTTTATTTCAAGGGTTTCTTATAAGTTTTTAATCATTTCTGGAAACTCTAATTGCGTATTTTAAGAGTTTTACCACAATTAGACAGTTTTCTTACAAGTATGTAATGGAACCGGCAGGATAGTAACTGATTCACAAAAAGACGCTAGAGAAATTCGGCCTCAATTGTAAACATTAGCAGTATAGTCCTCACTTACAGTCTTTCTACACTAATGGTGAGCTGTATAAACATGAATTCCTAATATTTGAAAGCAAATTCAAGTCAAAACGCTCGCTAAAGTGGCCGGAGTTGTAAATATTATCAGTTTTCTGGTCATTTTTCTGCTTTCCACGGGTCATGTCCGTGATTGAAAACAGCAGGAAATGTAGTAAGAATCTACAAACTTTTATTTCAAGGGTTTCTTATAAGTTTTTAATCATTTCTGGAAACTCTAATTGCGTATTTTAAGAGTTTTACCACAATTAGACAGTTTTCTTACAAGTATGTAATGGAACCGGCAGGATAGTAACTGATTCACCAAAAAGACGCTAGAGAAATTCGGCCTCAATTGTAAACATTAGCAGTATAGTCCTCACTTACAGTCTTTCTACACTAATGGTCAGCTGTATAAAAATGAATTCCTAATATTTGAAAGCAAATTCAAGTCAAAACGCTCGCTAAAGTGGCCGGAGTTGTAAATATTATCAGTTTTCTGGTCATTTCCCTGCTTTTCACGGGTCATGTCCGTGATTGAAAACAGCAGGAAATGTAGTAAGAATCTACAAACTTTTATTTCAAGGGTTTCTTATAAGTTTTTAATCATTTCTGGAAACTCTAATTGCATATTTTAAGAGTTTTACCACAATTAGACAGTTTTCTTACAAGTATGTAATGGAACCGGCAGGATAGTAACTGATTCACCAAAAAGACGCTAGAGAAATTCGGCCTCAATTGTAAACATTAGCAGTATAGTCCTCTCTTACAGTCTTTCTACACTAATGGTGAGCTGTATAAACATGAATTCCTAATATTTGAAAGCAAATTCAAGTCAAAACGCTCGCTAAAGTGGCCGGAGTTGTAAATATTATCAGTTTTCTGGTCATTTCCCTGCTTTTCACGGGTCATGTCCATGATTGAAAACAGCAGGAAATGTAGTAAGAATCTACAAACTTTTATTTCAAGGGTTTCTTATAAGTTTTTAATCATTTCTGGAAACTCTAATTGCGTATTTTAAGAGTTTTACCACAATTAGACAGTTTTCCTAAAGTATGTAATGCCACCGGCAGGATAGTAACTGATTCACCAAAAAGACGCTAGAGAAATTCGGCCTCAATTGTAAACATTAGCAGTATAGTCCTCACTTACAGTCTTTCTACACTAATGGTGAGCTGTATAAACATGAATTCCTAATATTTGAAAGCAAATTCAAGTCAAAACGCTCGCTAAAGTGGCCGGAGTTGTAAATATTATCAGTTTTCCGGTCATTTCCCTGCTTTTCACGGGTCATGTCCGTGATTGAAAACAGCAGGAAATGTAGTAAGAATCTACAAACTTTTATTTCAAGGCTTTCTTATAAGTTTTTAATCATTTCTGGAAACTCTAATTGCATATTTTAAGAGTTTTACCACAATTAGACAGTTTTCTTACAAGTAAGTAATGGAACCGGCAGGATAGTAACTGATTCACCAAAAAGACGCTAGAGAAATTCGGCCTCAATTGTAAACATTAGCAGTATAGTCCTCACTTACAGTCTTTCTACACTAATGGTGAGCTGTATAAACATGAATTCCTAATATTTGAAAGCAAATTCAAGTCAAAACGCTCGCTAAAGTGGCCGGAGTTGTAAATATTATCAGTTTTCTGGTCATTTCCCTGCTTTAAACGGGTCATGTCCGTGATTGAATACAGCAGGAAATGTAGTAAGAATCTACAAACTTTTATTTCAAGGGTTTCTTATAAGTTTTTAATCATTTCTGGAAACTCTAATTGCGTATTTTAAGAGTTTTACCACAATTAGACAGTTTTCTTACAAGTATGTAATGGAACCGGCAGGATAGTAACTGATTCACAAAAAGACGCTAGAGAAATTCGGCCTCAATTGTAAACATTAGCAGTATAGTCCTCACTTACAGTCTTTCTACACTAATGGTGAGCTGTATAAACATGAATTCCTAATATTTGAAAGCAAATTCAAGTCAAAACGCTCGCTAAAGTGGCCGGAGTTGTAAATATTATCAGTTTTCTGGTCATTTTTCTGCTTTCCCCGGGTCATGTCCGTGATTGAAAACAGCAGGAAATGTAGTAAGAATCTACAAACTTTTATTTCAAGGGTTTCTTATAAGTTTTTAATCATTTCTGGAAACTCTAATTGCGTATTTTAAGAGTTTTACCACAATTAGACAGTTTTCTTACAAGTATGTAATGGAACCGGCAGGATAGTAACTGATTCACCAAAAAGACGCTAGAGAAATTCGGCCTCAATTGTAAACATTAGCAGTATAGTCCTCACTTACAGTCTTTCTACACTAATGGTGAGCTGTATAAAAATGAATTCCTAATATTTGAAAGCAAATTCAAGTCAAAACGCTCGCTAAAGTGGCCGGAGTTGTAAATATTATCAGTTTTCTGGTCATTTCCCTGCTTTTCACGGGTCATGTCCGTGATTGAAAACAGCAGGAAATGTAGTAAGAATCTACAAACTTTTATTTCAAGGGTTTCTTATAAGTTTTTAATCATTTCTGGAAACTCTAATTGCATATTTTAAGAGTTTTACCACAATTAGACAGTTTTCTTACAAGTATGTAATGGAACCGGCAGGATAGTAACTGATTCACCAAAAAGACGCTAGAGAAATTCGGCCTCAATTGTAAACATTAGCAGTATAGTCCTCTCTTACAGTCTTTCTACACTAATGGTGAGCTGTATAAACATGAATTCCTAATATTTGAAAGCAAATTCAAGTCAAAACGCTCGCTAAAGTGGCCGGAGTTGTAAATATTATCAGTTTTCTGGTCATTTCCCTGCTTTTCACGGGTCATGTCCATGATTGAAAACAGCAGGAAATGTAGTAAGAATCTACAAACTTTTATTTCAAGGGTTTCTTATAAGTTTTTAATCATTTCTGGAAACTCTAATTGCGTATTTTAAGAGTTTTACCACAATTAGACAGTTTTCTTAAAGTATGTAATGCAACCGGCAGGATAGTAACTGATTCACCAAAAAGACGCTAGAGAAATTCGGCCTCAATTGTAAACATTAGCAGTATAGTCCTCACTTACAGTCTTTCTACACTAATGGTGAGCTGTATAAACATGAATTCCTAATATTTGAAAGCAAATTCAAGTCAAAACGCTCGCTAAAGTGGCCGGAGTTGTAAATATTATCAGTTTTCCGGTCATTTCCCTGCTTTTCACGGGTCATGTCCGTGATTGAAAACAGCAGGAAATGTAGTAAGAATCTACAAACTTTTATTTCAAGGCTTTCTTATAAGTTTTTAATCATTTCTGGAAACTCTAATTGCATATTTTAAGAGTTTTACCACAATTAGACAGTTTTCTTACAAGTAAGTAATGGAACCGGCAGGATAGTAACTGATTCACCAAAAAGACGCTAGAGAAATTCGGCCTCAATTGTAAACATTAGCAGTATAGTCCTCACTTACAGTCTTTCTACACTAATGGTGAGCTGTATAAACATGAATTCCTAATATTTGAAAGCAAATTCAAGTCAAAACGCTCGCTAAAGTGGCCGGAGTTGTAAATATTATCAGTTTTCTGGTCATTTCCCTGCTTTAAACGGGTCATGTCCGTGATTGAATACAGCAGGAAATGTAGTAAGAATCTACAAACTTTTATTTCAAGGGTTTCTTATAAGTTTTTAATCATTTCTGGAAACTCTAATTGTGTATTTAAAAAGTTTTACCACAATTAGACAGTTTTCTTACAAGTATGTAATGGAACCGGCAGGATATTAACTGATTCACCAAAAAGACGCTAGAGAAATTCGGCCTCAATTGTAAACATTAGCAGTATAGTCCTCACTTACAGTCTTTCTACACTAATGGTGAGCTGTGTAAACATGAATTCCTAATATTTGAAAACAAATTCAAGTCAAAATGCTCGCTAAAGTGGCCGGAGTTGTAAATACTATCAGTTTTCTGGTCATTTTTCTGCTTTCCACGGGTAATGTCCGTGATTGAAAAGAGCAGGAAATGTAGTAAGAATCTACTAACTTTTATTTCAAGGGTTTCTTATAAGTTTTTAATCATTTCTGGAAATTCTAATTGCGTATTTTAAGAGTTTTACCACAATTAGATAGTTTTCTTACAAGTATGTAATGGAACCGGCAGGATAGTAACTGATTCACCAAAAAGACGCTAGAGAAATTCGGCCTCAATTGTAAACATTAGCAGTATAGTCCTCACTTACAGTCTTTCTACACTAATGGTGAGCTGTATAAACATGAATTCCTAATATTTGAAAGCAAATTCAAGTCAAAACGCTCGCTAAATTGGCCGGAGTTGTAAATATTATCAGTTTTCTGGTCATTTCCCTGCTTTTCACGGGTCATGTCCGTGATTGAAAACAGCAGGAAATGTAGTAAGAATCTACAAACTTTTATTTCAAGGCTTTCTTATAAGTTTTTAATCATTTCTGGAAACTCTAATTGCGTATTTTAAGAGTTTTACCACAATTAGACAGTTTTCTTACAAGTATGTAATGGAACCGGCAGGATAGTAACTGATTCACAAAAAGACGCTAGAGAAATTCGGCCTCAATTGTAAACATTAGCAGTATAGTCCTCACTTACAGTCTTTCTACACTAATGGTGAGCTGTATAAACATGAATTCCTAATATTTGAAAGCAAATTCAAGTCAAAACGCTCGCTAAAGTGGCCGGAGTTGTAAATATTATCAGTTTTCTGGTCATTTCCCTGCTTTTCACGGGTCATGTCCGTGATTGAAAACAGCAGGAAATGTAGTAAGAATCTACAAACTTTTATTTCAAGGGTTTCTTATAAGTTTTTAATCATTTCTGGAAACTCTAATTGCGTATTTTAAGAGTTTTACCACAATTAGACAGTTTTCTTACAAGTATGTAATGGAACCGGCAGGATAGTAACTGATTCACCAAAAAGACGCTAGAGAAATTCGGCCTCAATTGTAAACATTAGCAGTATAGTCCTCACTTACAGTCTTTCTACACTAATGGTGAGCTGTATAAACATGAATTCCTAATATTTGAAAGCAAATTCAAGTCAAAACGCTCGCTAAAGTGGCCGGAGTTGTAAATATTATCAGTTTTCTGGTCATTTCCCTGCTTTTCACGGGTCATGTCCGTGATTGAAAACAGCAGGAAATGTAGTAAGAATCTACAAACTTTTATTTCAAGGGTTTCTTATAAGTTTTTAATCATTTCTGGAAACTCTAATTGCATATTTTAAGAGTTTTACCACAATTAGACAGTTTTCTTACAAGTATGTAATGGAACCGGCAGGATAGTAACTGATTCACCAAAAAGACGCTAGAGAAATTCAGCCTCAATTGTAAACATTAGCAGTATAGTCCTCTCTTACAGTCTTTCTACACTAATGGTGAGCTGTATAAACATGAATTCCTAATATTTGAAAGCAAATTCAAGTCAAAACGCTCGCTAAAGTGGCCGGAGTTGTAAATATTATCAGTTTTCTGGTCATTTCCCTGCTTTTCACGGGTCATGTCCATGATTGAAAACAGCAGGAAATGTAGTAAGAATCTACAAACTTTTATTTCAAGGGTTTCTTATAAGTTTTTAATCATTTCTGGAAACTCTAATTGCGTATTTTAAGAGTTTTACCACAATTAGACAGTTTTCTTAAAGTATGTAATGCAACCGGCAGGATAGTAACTGATTCACCAAAAAGACGCTAGAGAAATTCGGCCTCAATTGTAAACATTAGCAGTATAGTCCTCACTTACAGTCTTTCTACACTAATGGTGAGCTGTATAAACATGAATTCCTAATATTTGAAAGCAAATTCAAGTCAAAACGCTCGCTAAAGTGGCCGGAGTTGTAAATATTATCAGTTTTCCGGTCATTTCCCTGCTTTTCACGGGTCATGTCCGTGATTGAAAACAGCAGGAAATGTAGTAAGAATCTACAAACTTTTATTTCAAGGCTTTCTTATAAGTTTTTAATCATTTCTGGAAACTCTAATTGCATATTTTAAGAGTTTTACCACAATTAGACAGTTTTCTTACAAGTAAGTAATGGAACCGGCAGGATAGTAACTGATTCACCAAAAAGACGCTAGAGAAATTCGGCCTCAATTGTAAACATTAGCAGTATAGTCCTCACTTACAGTCTTTCTACACTAATGGTGAGCTGTATAAACATGAATTCCTAATATTTGAAAGCAAATTCAAGTCAAAACGCTCGCTAAAGTGGCCGGAGTTGTAAATATTATCAGTTTTCTGGTCATTTCCCTGCTTTAAACGGGTCATGTCCGTGATTGAATACAGCAGGAAATGTAGTAAGAATCTACAAACTTTTATTTCAAGGGTTTCTTATAAGTTTTTAATCATTTCTGGAAACTCTAATTGCGTATTTTAAGAGTTTTACCACAATTAGACAGTTTTCTTACAAGTATGTAATGGAACCGGCAGGATAGTAACTGATTCACAAAAAGACGCTAGAGAAATTCGGCCTCAATTGTAAACATTAGCAGTATAGTCCTCACTTACAGTCTTTCTACACTAATGGTGAGCTGTATAAACATGAATTCCTAATATTTGAAAGCAAATTCAAGTCAAAACGCTCGCTAAAGTGGCCGGAGTTGTAAATATTATCAGTTTTCTGGTCATTTTTCTGCTTTCCACGGGTCATGTCCGTGATTGAAAACAGCAGGAAATGTAGTAAGAATCTACAAACTTTTATTTCAAGGGTTTCTTATAAGTTTTTAATCATTTCTGGAAACTCTAATTGCGTATTTTAAGAGTTTTACCACAATTAGACAGTTTTCTTACAAGTATGTAATGGAACCGGCAGGATAGTAACTGATTCACCAAAAAGACGCTAGAGAAATTCGGCCTCAATTGTAAACATTAGCAGTATAGTCCTCACTTACAGTCTTTCTACACTAATGGTGAGCTGTATAAAAATGAATTCCTAATATTTGAAAGCAAATTCAAGTCAAAACGCTCGCTAAAGTGGCCGGAGTTGTAAATATTATCAGTTTTCTGGTCATTTCCCTGCTTTTCACGGGTCATGTCCGTGATTGAAAACAGCAGGAAATGTAGTAAGAATCTACAAACTTTTATTTCAAGGGTTTCTTATAAGTTTTTAATCATTTCTGGAAACTCTAATTGCATATTTTAAGAGTTTTACCACAATTAGACAGTTTTCTTACAAGTATGTAATGGAACCGGCAGGATAGTAACTGATTCACCAAAAAGACGCTAGAGAAATTCGGCCTCAATTGTAAACATTAGCAGTATAGTCCTCTCTTACAGTCTTTCTACACTAATGGTGAGCTGTATAAACATGAATTCCTAATATTTGAAAGCAAATTCAAGTCAAAACGCTCGCTAAAGTGGCCGGAGTTGTAAATATTATCAGTTTTCTGGTCATTTCCCTGCTTTTCACGGGTCATGTCCATGATTGAAAACAGCAGGAAATGTAGTAAGAATCTACAAACTTTTATTTCAAGGCTTTCTTATAAGTTTTTAATCATTTCTGGAAACTCTAATTGCATATTTTAAGAGTTTTACCACAATTAGACAGTTTTCTTACAAGTAAGTAATGGAACCGGCAGGATAGTAACTGATTCACCAAAAAGACGCTAGAGAAATTCGGCCTCAATTGTAAACATTAGCAGTATAGTCCTCACTTACAGTCTTTCTACACTAATGGTGAGCTGTATAAACATGAATTCCTAATATTTGAAAGCAAATTCAAGTCAAAACGCTCGCTAAAGTGGCCGGAGTTGTAAATATTATCAGTTTTCTGGTCATTTCCCTGCTTTAAACGGGTCATGTCCGTGATTGAATACAGCAGGAAATGTAGTAAGAATCTACAAACTTTTATTTCAAGGGTTTCTTATAAGTTTTTAATCATTTCTGGAAACTCTAATTGCGTATTTTAAGAGTTTTACCACAATTAGACAGTTTTCTTACAAGTATGTAATGCAACCGGCAGGATAGTAACTGATTCACCAAAAAGACGCTAGAGAAATTCGGCCTCAATTGTAAACATTAGCAGTATAGTCCTCACTTACAGTCTTTCTACACTAATGGTGAGCTGTATAAACATGAATTCCTAATATTTGAAAGCAAATTCAAGTCAAAACGCTCGCTAAAGTGGCCGGAGTTGTAAATATTATCAGTTTTCCGGTCATTTCCCTGCTTTTCACGGGTCATGTCCGTGATTGAAAACAGCAGGAAATGTAGTAAGAATCTACAAACTTTTATTTCAAGGCTTTCTTATAAGTTTTTAATCATTTCTGGAAACTCTAATTGCATATTTTAAGAGTTTTACCACAATTAGACAGTTTTCTTACAAGTAAGTAATGGAACCGGCAGGATAGTAACTGATTCACCAAAAAGACGCTAGAGAAATTCGGCCTCAATTGTAAACATTAGCAGTATAGTCCTCACTTACAGTCTTTCTACACTAATGGTGAGCTGTATAAACATGAATTCCTAATATTTGAAAGCAAATTCAAGTCAAAACGCTCGCTAAAGTGGCCGGAGTTGTAAATATTATCAGTTTTCTGGTCATTTCCCTGCTTTAAACGGGTCATGTCCGTGATTGAATACAGCAGGAAATGTAGTAAGAATCTACAAACTTTTATTTCAAGGGTTTCTTATAAGTTTTTAATCATTTCTGGAAACTCTAATTGCGTATTTTAAGAGTTTTACCACAATTAGACAGTTTTCTTACAAGTATGTAATGGAACCGGCAGGATAGTAACTGATTCACAAAAAGACGCTAGAGAAATTCGGCCTCAATTGTAAACATTAGCAGTATAGTCCTCACTTACAGTCTTTCTACACTAATGGTGAGCTGTATAAACATGAATTCCTAATATTTGAAAGCAAATTCAAGTCAAAACGCTCGCTAAAGTGGCCGGAGTTGTAAATATTATCAGTTTTCTGGTCATTTTTCTGCTTTCCACGGGTCATGTCCGTGATTGAAAACAGCAGGAAATGTAGTAAGAATCTACAAACTTTTATTTCAAGGGTTTCTTATAAGTTTTTAATCATTTCTGGAAACTCTAATTGCGTATTTTAAGAGTTTTACCACAATTAGACAGTTTTCTTACAAGTATGTAATGGAACCGGCAGGATAGTAACTGATTCACCAAAAAGACGCTAGAGAAATTCGGCCTCAATTGTAAACATTAGCAGTATAGTCCTCACTTACAGTCTTTCTACACTAATGGTGAGCTGTATAAAAATGAATTCCTAATATTTGAAAGCAAATTCAAGTCAAAACGCTCGCTAAAGTGGCCGGAGTTGTAAATATTATCAGTTTTCTGGTCATTTCCCTGCTTTTCACGGGTCATGTCCGTGATTGAAAACAGCAGGAAATGTAGTAAGAATCTACAAACTTTTATTTCAAGGGTTTCTTATAAGTTTTTAATCATTTCTGGAAACTCTAATTGCATATTTTAAGAGTTTTACCACAATTAGACAGTTTTCTTACAAGTATGTAATGGAACCGGCAGGATAGTAACTGATTCACCAAAAAGACGCTAGAGAAATTCGGCCTCAATTGTAAACATTAGCAGTATAGTCCTCTCTTACAGTCTTTCTACACTAATGGTGAGCTGTATAAACATGAATTCCTAATATTTGAAAGCAAATTCAAGTCAAAACGCTCGCTAAAGTGGCCGGAGTTGTAAATATTATCAGTTTTCTGGTCATTTCCCTGCTTTTCACGGGTCATGTCCATGATTGAAAACAGCAGGAAATGTAGTAAGAATCTACAAACTTTTATTTCAAGGCTTTCTTATAAGTTTTTAATCATTTCTGGAAACTCTAATTGCATATTTTAAGAGTTTTACCACAATTAGACAGTTTTCTTACAAGTAAGTAATGGAACCGGCAGGATAGTAACTGATTCACCAAAAAGACGCTAGAGAAATTCGGCCTCAATTGTAAACATTAGCAGTATAGTCCTCACTTACAGTCTTTCTACACTAATGGTGAGCTGTATAAACATGAATTCCTAATATTTGAAAGCAAATTCAAGTCAAAACGCTCGCTAAAGTGGCCGGAGTTGTAAATATTATCAGTTTTCTGGTCATTTCCCTGCTTTAAACGGGTCATGTCCGTGATTGAATACAGCAGGAAATGTAGTAAGAATCTACAAACTTTTATTTCAAGGGTTTCTTATAAGTTTTTAATCATTTCTGGAAACTCTAATTGCGTATTTTAAGAGTTTTACCACAATTAGACAGTTTTCTTACAAGTATGTAATGGAACCGGCAGGATAGTAACTGATTCACAAAAAGACGCTAGAGAAATTCGGCCTCAATTGTAAACATTAGCAGTATAGTCCTCACTTACAGTCTTTCTACACTAATGGTGAGCTGTATAAACATGAATTCCTAATATTTGAAAGCAAATTCAAGTCAAAACGCTCGCTAAAGTGGCCGGAGTTGTAAATATTATCAGTTTTCTGGTCATTTTTCTGCTTTCCACGGGTCATGTCCGTGATTGAAAACAGCAGGAAATGTAGTAAGAATCTACAAACTTTTATTTCAAGGGTTTCTTATAAGTTTTTAATCATTTCTGGAAACTCTAATTGCGTATTTTAAGAGTTTTACCACAATTAGACAGTTTTCTTACAAGTATGTAATGGAACCGGCAGGATAGTAACTGATTCACCAAAAAGACGCTAGAGAAATTCGGCCTCAATTGTAAACATTAGCAGTATAGTCCTCACTTACAGTCTTTCTACACTAATGGTGAGCTGTATAAAAATGAATTCCTAATATTTGAAAGCAAATTCAAGTCAAAACGCTCGCTAAAGTGGCCGGAGTTGTAAATATTATCAGTTTTCTGGTCATTTCCCTGCTTTTCACGGGTCATGTCCATGATTGAAAACAGCAGGAAATGTAGTAAGAATCTACAAACTTTTATTTCAAGGCTTTCTTATAAGTTTTTAATCATTTCTGGAAACTCTAATTGCATATTTTAAGAGTTTTACCACAATTAGACAGTTTTCTTACAAGTAAGTAATGGAACCGGCAGGATAGTAACTGATTCACCAAAAAGACGCTAGAGAAATTCGGCCTCAATTGTAAACATTAGCAGTATAGTCCTCACTTACAGTCTTTCTACACTAATGGTGAGCTGTATAAACATGAATTCCTAATATTTGAAAGCAAATTCAAGTCAAAACGCTCGCTAAAGTGGCCGGAGTTGTAAATATTATCAGTTTTCTGGTCATTTCCCTGCTTTAAACGGGTCATGTCCGTGATTGAATACAGCAGGAAATGTAGTAAGAATCTACAAACTTTTATTTCAAGGGTTTCTTATAAGTTTTTAATCATTTCTGGAAACTCTAATTGCGTATTTTAAGAGTTTTACCACAATTAGACAGTTTTCTTACAAGTATGTAATGCAACCGGCAGGATAGTAACTGATTCACCAAAAAGACGCTAGAGAAATTCGGCCTCAATTGTAAACATTAGCAGTATAGTCCTCACTTACAGTCTTTCTACACTAATGGTGAGCTGTATAAACATGAATTCCTAATATTTGAAAGCAAATTCAAGTCAAAACGCTCGCTAAAGTGGCCGGAGTTGTAAATATTATCAGTTTTCCGGTCATTTCCCTGCTTTTCACGGGTCATGTCCGTGATTGAAAACAGCAGGAAATGTAGTAAGAATCTACAAACTTTTATTTCAAGGCTTTCTTATAAGTTTTTAATCATTTCTGGAAACTCTAATTGCATATTTTAAGAGTTTTACCACAATTAGACAGTTTTCTTACAAGTAAGTAATGGAACCGGCAGGATAGTAACTGATTCACCAAAAAGACGCTAGAGAAATTCGGCCTCAATTGTAAACATTAGCAGTATAGTCCTCACTTACAGTCTTTCTACACTAATGGTGAGCTGTATAAACATGAATTCCTAATATTTGAAAGCAAATTCAAGTCAAAACGCTCGCTAAAGTGGCCGGAGTTGTAAATATTATCAGTTTTCTGGTCATTTCCCTGCTTTAAACGGGTCATGTCCGTGATTGAATACAGCAGGAAATGTAGTAAGAATCTACAAACTTTTATTTCAAGGGTTTCTTATAAGTTTTTAATCATTTCTGGAAACTCTAATTGCGTATTTTAAGAGTTTTACCACAATTAGACAGTTTTCTTACAAGTATGTAATGGAACCGGCAGGATAGTAACTGATTCACAAAAAGACGCTAGAGAAATTCGGCCTCAATTGTAAACATTAGCAGTATAGTCCTCACTTACAGTCTTTCTACACTAATGGTGAGCTGTATAAACATGAATTCCTAATATTTGAAAGCAAATTCAAGTCAAAACGCTCGCTAAAGTGGCCGGAGTTGTAAATATTATCAGTTTTCTGGTCATTTCCCTGCTTTTCACGGGTCATGTCCGTGATTGAAAACAGCAGGAAATGTAGTAAGAATCTACAAACTTTTATTTCAAGGGTTTCTTATAAGTTTTTAATCATTTCTGGAAACTCTAATTGCCTATTTTAAGAGTTTTACCACAATTAGACAGTTTTCTTACAAGTATGTAATGGAACCGGCAGGATAGTAACTGATTCACCAAAAAGACGCTAGAGAAATTCAGCCTCAATTGTAAACATTAGCAGTATAGTCCTCTCTTACAGTCTTTCTACACTAATGGTGAGCTGTATAAACATGAATTCCTAATATTTGAAAGCAAATTCAAGTCAAAACGCTCGCTAAAGTGGCCGGAGTTGTAAATATTATCAGTTTTCTGGTCATTTCCCTGCTTTTCACGGGTCATGTCCATGATTGAAAACAGCAGGAAATGTAGTAAGAATCTACAAACTTTTATTTCAAGGGTTTCTTATAAGTTTTTAATCATTTCTGGAAACTCTAATTGCGTATTTTAAGAGTTTTACCACAATTAGACAGTTTTCTTAAAGTATGTAATGCAACCGGCAGGATAGTAACTGATTCACCAAAAAGACGCTAGAGAAATTCGGCCTCAATTGTAAACATTAGCAGTATAGTCCTCACTTACAGTCTTTCTACACTAATGGTGAGCTGTATAAACATGAATTCCTAATATTTGAAAGCAAATTCAAGTCAAAACGCTCGCTAAAGTGGCCGGAGTTGTAAATATTATCAGTTTTCCGGTCATTTCCCTGCTTTTCACGGGTCATGTCCGTGATTGAAAACAGCAGGAAATGTAGTAAGAATCTACAAACTTTTATTTCAAGGCTTTCTTATAAGTTTTTAATCATTTCTGGAAACTCTAATTGCATATTTTAAGAGTTTTACCACAATTAGACAGTTTTCTTACAAGTAAGTAATGGAACCGGCAGGATAGTAACTGATTCACCAAAAAGACGCTAGAGAAATTCGGCCTCAATTGTAAACATTAGCAGTATAGTCCTCACTTACAGTCTTTCTACACTAATGGTGAGCTGTATAAACATGAATTCCTAATATTTGAAAGCAAATTCAAGTCAAAACGCTCGCTAAAGTGGCCGGAGTTGTAAATATTATCAGTTTTCTGGTCATTTCCCTGCTTTAAACGGGTCATGTCCGTGATTGAATACAGCAGGAAATGTAGTAAGAATCTACAAACTTTTATTTCAAGGGTTTCTTATAAGTTTTTAATCATTTCTGGAAACTCTAATTGCGTATTTTAAGAGTTTTACCACAATTAGACAGTTTTCTTACAAGTATGTAATGGAACCGGCAGGATAGTAACTGATTCACAAAAAGACGCTAGAGAAATTCGGCCTCAATTGTAAACATTAGCAGTATAGTCCTCACTTACAGTCTTTCTACACTAATGGTGAGCTGTATAAACATGAATTCCTAATATTTGAAAGCAAATTCAAGTCAAAACGCTCGCTAAAGTGGCCGGAGTTGTAAATATTATCAGTTTTCTGGTCATTTTTCTGCTTTCCACGGGTCATGTCCGTGATTGAAAACAGCAGGAAATGTAGTAAGAATCTACAAACTTTTATTTCAAGGGTTTCTTATAAGTTTTTAATCATTTCTGGAAACTCTAATTGCGTATTTTAAGAGTTTTACCACAATTAGACAGTTTTCTTACAAGTATGTAATGGAACCGGCAGGATAGTAACTGATTCACCAAAAAGACGCTAGAGAAATTCGGCCTCAATTGTAAACATTAGCAGTATAGTCCTCACTTACAGTCTTTCTACACTAATGGTGAGCTGTATAAAAATGAATTCCTAATATTTGAAAGCAAATTCAAGTCAAAACGCTCGCTAAAGTGGCCGGAGTTGTAAATATTATCAGTTTTCTGGTCATTTCCCTGCTTTTCACGGGTCATGTCCGTGATTGAAAACAGCAGGAAATGTAGTAAGAATCTACAAACTTTTATTTCAAGGGTTTCTTATAAGTTTTTAATCATTTCTGGAAACTCTAATTGCATATTTTAAGAGTTTTACCACAATTAGACAGTTTTCTTACAAGTATGTAATGGAACCGGCAGGATAGTAACTGATTCACCAAAAAGACGCTAGAGAAATTCGGCCTCAATTGTAAACATTAGCAGTATAGTCCTCTCTTACAGTCTTTCTACACTAATGGTGAGCTGTATAAACATGAATTCCTAATATTTGAAAGCAAATTCAAGTCAAAACGCTCGCTAAAGTGGCCGGAGTTGTAAATATTATCAGTTTTCTGGTCATTTCCCTGCTTTTCACGGGTCATGTCCATGATTGAAAACAGCAGGAAATGTAGTAAGAATCTACAAACTTTTATTTCAAGGCTTTCTTATAAGTTTTTAATCATTTCTGGAAACTCTAATTGCATATTTTAAGAGTTTTACCACAATTAGACAGTTTTCTTACAAGTAAGTAATGGAACCGGCAGGATAGTAACTGATTCACCAAAAAGACGCTAGAGAAATTCGGCCTCAATTGTAAACATTAGCAGTATAGTCCTCACTTACAGTCTTTCTACACTAATGGTGAGCTGTATAAACATGAATTCCTAATATTTGAAAGCAAATTCAAGTCAAAACGCTCGCTAAAGTGGCCGGAGTTGTAAATATTATCAGTTTTCTGGTCATTTCCCTGCTTTAAACGGGTCATGTCCGTGATTGAATACAGCAGGAAATGTAGTAAGAATCTACAAACTTTTATTTCAAGGGTTTCTTATAAGTTTTTAATCATTTCTGGAAACTCTAATTGCGTATTTTAAGAGTTTTACCACAATTAGACAGTTTTCTTACAAGTATGTAATGGAACCGGCAGGATAGTAACTGATTCACAAAAAGACGCTAGAGAAATTCGGCCTCAATTGTAAACATTAGCAGTATAGTCCTCACTTACAGTCTTTCTACACTAATGGTGAGCTGTATAAACATGAATTCCTAATATTTGAAAGCAAATTCAAGTCAAAACGCTCGCTAAAGTGGCCGGAGTTGTAAATATTATCAGTTTTCTGGTCATTTCCCTGCTTTTCACGGGTCATGTCCGTGATTGAAAACAGCAGGAAATGTAGTAAGAATCTACAAACTTTTATTTCAAGGGTTTCTTATAAGTTTTTAATCATTTCTGGAAACTCTAATTGCATATTTTAAGAGTTTTACCACAATTAGACAGTTTTCTTACAAGTATGTAATGGAACCGGCAGGATAGTAACTGATTCACCAAAAAGACGCTAGAGAAATTCAGCCTCAATTGTAAACATTAGCAGTATAGTCCTCTCTTACAGTCTTTCTACACAAATGGTGAGCTGTATAAACATGAATTCCTAATATTTGAAAGCAAATTCAAGTCAAAACGCTCGCTAAAGTGGCCGGAGTTGTAAATATTATCAGTTTTCTGGTCATTTCCCTGCTTTTCACGGGTCATGTCCATGATTGAAAACAGCAGGAAATGTAGTAAGAATCTACAAACTTTTATTTCAAGGGTTTCTTATAAGTTTTTAATCATTTCTGGAAACTCTAATTGCGTATTTTAAGAGTTTTACCACAATTAGACAGTTTTCTTAAAGTATGTAATGCAACCGGCAGGATAGTAACTGATTCACCAAAAAGACGCTAGAGAAATTCGGCCTCAATTGTAAACATTAGCAGTATAGTCCTCACTTACAGTCTTTCTACACTAATGGTGAGCTGTATAAACATGAATTCCTAATATTTGAAAGCAAATTCAAGTCAAAACGCTCGCTAAAGTGGCCGGAGTTGTAAATATTATCAGTTTTCCGGTCATTTCCCTGCTTTTCACGGGTCATGTCCGTGATTGAAAACAGCAGGAAATGTAGTAAGAATCTACAAACTTTTATTTCAAGGCTTTCTTATAAGTTTTTAATCATTTCTGGAAACTCTAATTGCATATTTTAAGAGTTTTACCACAATTAGACAGTTTTCTTACAAGTAAGTAATGGAACCGGCAGGATAGTAACTGATTCACCAAAAAGACGCTAGAGAAATTCGGCCTCAATTGTAAACATTAGCAGTATAGTCCTCACTTACAGTCTTTCTACACTAATGGTGAGCTGTATAAACATGAATTCCTAATATTTGAAAGCAAATTCAAGTCAAAACGCTCGCTAAAGTGGCCGGAGTTGTAAATATTATCAGTTTTCTGGTCATTTCCCTGCTTTAAACGGGTCATGTCCGTGATTGAATACAGCAGGAAATGTAGTAAGAATCTACAAACTTTTATTTCAAGGGTTTCTTATAAGTTTTTAATCATTTCTGGAAACTCTAATTGCGTATTTTAAGAGTTTTACCACAATTAGACAGTTTTCTTACAAGTATGTAATGGAACCGGCAGGATAGTAACTGATTCACAAAAAGACGCTAGAGAAATTCGGCCTCAATTGTAAACATTAGCAGTATAGTCCTCACTTACAGTCTTTCTACACTAATGGTGAGCTGTATAAACATGAATTCCTAATATTTGAAAGCAAATTCAAGTCAAAACGCTCGCTAAAGTGGCCGGAGTTGTAAATATTATCAGTTTTCTGGTCATTTTTCTGCTTTCCACGGGTCATGTCCGTGATTGAAAACAGCAGGAAATGTAGTAAGAATCTACAAACTTTTATTTCAAGGGTTTCTTATAAGTTTTTAATCATTTCTGGAAACTCTAATTGCGTATTTTAAGAGTTTTACCACAATTAGACAGTTTTCTTACAAGTATGTAATGGAACCGGCAGGATAGTAACTGATTCACCAAAAAGACGCTAGAGAAATTCGGCCTCAATTGTAAACATTAGCAGTATAGTCCTCACTTACAGTCTTTCTACACTAATGGTGAGCTGTATAAAAATGAATTCCTAATATTTGAAAGCAAATTCAAGTCAAAACGCTCGCTAAAGTGGCCGGAGTTGTAAATATTATCAGTTTTCTGGTCATTTCCCTGCTTTTCACGGGTCATGTCCGTGATTGAAAACAGCAGGAAATGTAGTAAGAATCTACAAACTTTTATTTCAAGGGTTTCTTATAAGTTTTTAATCATTTCTGGAAACTCTAATTGCATATTTTAAGAGTTTTACCACAATTAGACAGTTTTCTTACAAGTATGTAATGGAACCGGCAGGATAGTAACTGATTCACCAAAAAGACGCTAGAGAAATTCGGCCTCAATTGTAAACATTAGCAGTATAGTCCTCTCTTACAGTCTTTCTACACTAATGGTGAGCTGTATAAACATGAATTCCTAATATTTGAAAGCAAATTCAAGTCAAAACGCTCGCTAAAGTGGCCGGAGTTGTAAATATTATCAGTTTTCTGGTCATTTCCCTGCTTTTCACGGGTCATGTCCATGATTGAAAACAGCAGGAAATGTAGTAAGAATCTACAAACTTTTATTTCAAGGCTTTCTTATAAGTTTTTAATCATTTCTGGAAACTCTAATTGCATATTTTAAGAGTTTTACCACAATTAGACAGTTTTCTTACAAGTAAGTAATGGAACCGGCAGGATAGTAACTGATTCACCAAAAAGACGCTAGAGAAATTCGGCCTCAATTGTAAACATTAGCAGTATAGTCCTCACTTACAGTCTTTCTACACTAATGGTGAGCTGTATAAACATGAATTCCTAATATTTGAAAGCAAATTCAAGTCAAAACGCTCGCTAAAGTGGCCGGAGTTGTAAATATTATCAGTTTTCTGGTCATTTCCCTGCTTTAAACGGGTCATGTCCGTGATTGAATACAGCAGGAAATGTAGTAAGAATCTACAAACTTTTATTTCAAGGGTTTCTTATAAGTTTTTAATCATTTCTGGAAACTCTAATTGCGTATTTTAAGAGTTTTACCACAATTAGACAGTTTTCTTACAAGTATGTAATGCAACCGGCAGGATAGTAACTGATTCACCAAAAAGACGCTAGAGAAATTCGGCCTCAATTGTAAACATTAGCAGTATAGTCCTCACTTACAGTCTTTCTACACTAATGGTGAGCTGTATAAACATGAATTCCTAATATTTGAAAGCAAATTCAAGTCAAAACGCTCGCTAAAGTGGCCGGAGTTGTAAATATTATCAGTTTTCCGGTCATTTCCCTGCTTTTCACGGGTCATGTCCGTGATTGAAAACAGCAGGAAATGTAGTAAGAATCTACAAACTTTTATTTCAAGGCTTTCTTATAAGTTTTTAATCATTTCTGGAAACTCTAATTGCATATTTTAAGAGTTTTACCACAATTAGACAGTTTTCTTACAAGTAAGTAATGGAACCGGCAGGATAGTAACTGATTCACCAAAAAGACGCTAGAGAAATTCGGCCTCAATTGTAAACATTAGCAGTATAGTCCTCACTTACAGTCTTTCTACACTAATGGTGAGCTGTATAAACATGAATTCCTAATATTTGAAAGCAAATTCAAGTCAAAACGCTCGCTAAAGTGGCCGGAGTTGTAAATATTATCAGTTTTCTGGTCATTTCCCTGCTTTAAACGGGTCATGTCCGTGATTGAATACAGCAGGAAATGTAGTAAGAATCTACAAACTTTTATTTCAAGGGTTTCTTATAAGTTTTTAATCATTTCTGGAAACTCTAATTGCGTATTTTAAGAGTTTTACCACAATTAGACAGTTTTCTTACAAGTATGTAATGGAACCGGCAGGATAGTAACTGATTCACAAAAAGACGCTAGAGAAATTCGGCCTCAATTGTAAACATTAGCAGTATAGTCCTCACTTACAGTCTTTCTACACTAATGGTGAGCTGTATAAACATGAATTCCTAATATTTGAAAGCAAATTCAAGTCAAAACGCTCGCTAAAGTGGCCGGAGTTGTAAATATTATCAGTTTTCTGGTCATTTTTCTGCTTTCCACGGGTCATGTCCGTGATTGAAAACAGCAGGAAATGTAGTAAGAATCTACAAACTTTTATTTCAAGGGTTTCTTATAAGTTTTTAATCATTTCTGGAAACTCTAATTGCGTATTTTAAGAGTTTTACCACAATTAGACAGTTTTCTTACAAGTATGTAATGGAACCGGCAGGATAGTAACTGATTCACCAAAAAGACGCTAGAGAAATTCGGCCTCAATTGTAAACATTAGCAGTATAGTCCTCACTTACAGTCTTTCTACACTAATGGTGAGCTGTATAAAAATGAATTCCTAATATTTGAAAGCAAATTCAAGTCAAAACGCTCGCTAAAGTGGCCGGAGTTGTAAATATTATCAGTTTTCTGGTCATTTCCCTGCTTTTCACGGGTCATGTCCGTGATTGAAAACAGCAGGAAATGTAGTAAGAATCTACAAACTTTTATTTCAAGGGTTTCTTATAAGTTTTTAATCATTTCTGGAAACTCTAATTGCATATTTTAAGAGTTTTACCACAATTAGACAGTTTTCTTACAAGTATGTAATGGAACCGGCAGGATAGTAACTGATTCACCAAAAAGACGCTAGAGAAATTCGGCCTCAATTGTAAACATTAGCAGTATAGTCCTCTCTTACAGTCTTTCTACACTAATGGTGAGCTGTATAAACATGAATTCCTAATATTTGAAAGCAAATTCAAGTCAAAACGCTCGCTAAAGTGGCCGGAGTTGTAAATATTATCAGTTTTCTGGTCATTTCCCTGCTTTTCACGGGTCATGTCCGTGATTGAAAACAGCAGGAAATGTAGTAAGAATCTACAAACTTTTATTTCAAGGGTTTCTTATAAGTTTTTAATCATTTCTGGAAACTCTAATTGCATATTTTAAGAGTTTTACCACAATTAGACAGTTTTCTTACAAGTATGTAATGGAACCGGCAGGATAGTAACTGATTCACCAAAAAGACGCTAGAGAAATTCGGCCTCAATTGTAAACATTAGCAGTATAGTCCTCTCTTACAGTCTTTCTACACTAATGGTGAGCTGTATAAACATGAATTCCTAATATTTGAAAGCAAATTCAAGTCAAAACGCTCGCTAAAGTGGCCGGAGTTGTAAATATTATCAGTTTTCTGGTCATTTCCCTGCTTTTCACGGGTCATGTCCATGATTGAAAACAGCAGGAAATGTAGTAAGAATCTACAAACTTTTATTTCAAGGGTTTCTTATAAGTTTTTAATCATTTCTGGAAACTCTAATTGCGTATTTTAAGAGTTTTACCACAATTAGACAGTTTTCTTACAAGTATGTAATGGAACCGGCAGGATAGTAACTGATTCACAAAAAGACGCTAGAGAAATTCGGCCTCAATTGTAAACATTAGCAGTATAGTCCTCACTTACAGTCTTTCTACACTAATGGTGAGCTGTATAAACATGAATTCCTAATATTTGAAAGCAAATTCAAGTCAAAACGCTCGCTAAAGTGGCCGGAGTTGTAAATATTATCAGTTTTCTGGTCATTTTTCTGCTTTCCACGGGTCATGTCCGTGATTGAAAACAGCAGGAAATGTAGTAAGAATCTACAAACTTTTATTTCAAGGGTTTCTTATAAGTTTTTAATCATTTCTGGAAACTCTAATTGCGTATTTTAAGAGTTTTACCACAATTAGACAGTTTTCTTACAAGTATGTAATGGAACCGGCAGGATAGTAACTGATTCACCAAAAAGACGCTAGAGAAATTCGGCCTCAATTGTAAACATTAGCAGTATAGTCCTCACTTACAGTCTTTCTACACTAATGGTGAGCTGTATAAAAATGAATTCCTAATATTTGAAAGCAAATTCAAGTCAAAACGCTCGCTAAAGTGGCCGGAGTTGTAAATATTATCAGTTTTCTGGTCATTTCCCTGCTTTTCACGGGTCATGTCCATGATTGAAAACAGCAGGAAATGTAGTAAGAATCTACAAACTTTTATTTCAAGGCTTTCTTATAAGTTTTTAATCATTTCTGGAAACTCTAATTGCATATTTTAAGAGTTTTACCACAATTAGACAGTTTTCTTACAAGTAAGTAATGGAACCGGCAGGATAGTAACTGATTCACCAAAAAGACGCTAGAGAAATTCGGCCTCAATTGTAAACATTAGCAGTATAGTCCTCACTTACAGTCTTTCTACACTAATGGTGAGCTGTATAAACATGAATTCCTAATATTTGAAAGCAAATTCAAGTCAAAACGCTCGCTAAAGTGGCCGGAGTTGTAAATATTATCAGTTTTCTGGTCATTTCCCTGCTTTAAACGGGTCATGTCCGTGATTGAATACAGCAGGAAATGTAGTAAGAATCTACAAACTTTTATTTCAAGGGTTTCTTATAAGTTTTTAATCATTTCTGGAAACTCTAATTGCGTATTTTAAGAGTTTTACCACAATTAGACAGTTTTCTTACAAGTATGTAATGCAACCGGCAGGATAGTAACTGATTCACCAAAAAGACGCTAGAGAAATTCGGCCTCAATTGTAAACATTAGCAGTATAGTCCTCACTTACAGTCTTTCTACACTAATGGTGAGCTGTATAAACATGAATTCCTAATATTTGAAAGCAAATTCAAGTCAAAACGCTCGCTAAAGTGGCCGGAGTTGTAAATATTATCAGTTTTCCGGTCATTTCCCTGCTTTTCACGGGTCATGTCCGTGATTGAAAACAGCAGGAAATGTAGTAAGAATCTACAAACTTTTATTTCAAGGCTTTCTTATAAGTTTTTAATCATTTCTGGAAACTCTAATTGCATATTTTAAGAGTTTTACCACAATTAGACAGTTTTCTTACAAGTAAGTAATGGAACCGGCAGGATAGTAACTGATTCACCAAAAAGACGCTAGAGAAATTCGGCCTCAATTGTAAACATTAGCAGTATAGTCCTCACTTACAGTCTTTCTACACTAATGGTGAGCTGTATAAACATGAATTCCTAATATTTGAAAGCAAATTCAAGTCAAAACGCTCGCTAAAGTGGCCGGAGTTGTAAATATTATCAGTTTTCTGGTCATTTCCCTGCTTTAAACGGGTCATGTCCGTGATTGAATACAGCAGGAAATGTAGTAAGAATCTACAAACTTTTATTTCAAGGGTTTCTTATAAGTTTTTAATCATTTCTGGAAACTCTAATTGCGTATTTTAAGAGTTTTACCACAATTAGACAGTTTTCTTACAAGTATGTAATGGAACCGGCAGGATAGTAACTGATTCACAAAAAGACGCTAGAGAAATTCGGCCTCAATTGTAAACATTAGCAGTATAGTCCTCACTTACAGTCTTTCTACACTAATGGTGAGCTGTATAAACATGAATTCCTAATATTTGAAAGCAAATTCAAGTCAAAACGCTCGCTAAAGTGGCCGGAGTTGTAAATATTATCAGTTTTCCGGTCATTTCCCTGCTTTTCACGGGTCATGTCCGTGATTGAAAACAGCAGGAAATGTAGTAAGAATCTACAAACTTTTATTTCAAGGCTTTCTTATAAGTTTTTAATCATTTCTGGAAACTCTAATTGCATATTTTAAGAGTTTTACCACAATTAGACAGTTTTCTTACAAGTAAGTAATGGAACCGGCAGGATAGTAACTGATTCACCAAAAAGACGCTAGAGAAATTCGGCCTCAATTGTAAACATTAGCAGTATAGTCCTCACTTACAGTCTTTCTACACTAATGGTGAGCTGTATAAACATGAATTCCTAATATTTGAAAGCAAATTCAAGTCAAAACGCTCGCTAAAGTGGCCGGAGTTGTAAATATTATCAGTTTTCTGGTCATTTCCCTGCTTTAAACGGGTCATGTCCGTGATTGAATACAGCAGGAAATGTAGTAAGAATCTACAAACTTTTATTTCAAGGGTTTCTTATAAGTTTTTAATCATTTCTGGAAACTCTAATTGCGTATTTTAAGAGTTTTACCACAATTAGACAGTTTTCTTACAAGTATGTAATGGAACCGGCAGGATAGTAACTGATTCACAAAAAGACGCTAGAGAAATTCGGCCTCAATTGTAAACATTAGCAGTATAGTCCTCACTTACAGTCTTTCTACACTAATGGTGAGCTGTATAAACATGAATTCCTAATATTTGAAAGCAAATTCAAGTCAAAACGCTCGCTAAAGTGGCCGGAGTTGTAAATATTATCAGTTTTCTGGTCATTTTTCTGCTTTCCACGGGTCATGTCCGTGATTGAAAACAGCAGGAAATGTAGTAAGAATCTACAAACTTTTATTTCAAGGGTTTCTTATAAGTTTTTAATCATTTCTGGAAACTCTAATTGCGTATTTTAAGAGTTTTACCACAATTAGACAGTTTTCTTACAAGTATGTAATGGAACCGGCAGGATAGTAACTGATTCACCAAAAAGACGCTAGAGAAATTCGGCCTCAATTGTAAACATTAGCAGTATAGTCCTCACTTACAGTCTTTCTACACTAATGGTGAGCTGTATAAAAATGAATTCCTAATATTTGAAAGCAAATTCAAGTCAAAACGCTCGCTAAAGTGGCCGGAGTTGTAAATATTATCAGTTTTCTGGTCATTTCCCTGCTTTTCACGGGTCATGTCCGTGATTGAAAACAGCAGGAAATGTAGTAAGAATCTACAAACTTTTATTTCAAGGGTTTCTTATAAGTTTTTAATCATTTCTGGAAACTCTAATTGCATATTTTAAGAGTTTTACCACAATTAGACAGTTTTCTTACAAGTATGTAATGGAACCGGCAGGATAGTAACTGATTCACCAAAAAGACGCTAGAGAAATTCGGCCTCAATTGTAAACATTAGCAGTATAGTCCTCTCTTACAGTCTTTCTACACTAATGGTGAGCTGTATAAACATGAATTCCTAATATTTGAAAGCAAATTCAAGTCAAAACGCTCGCTAAAGTGGCCGGAGTTGTAAATATTATCAGTTTTCTGGTCATTTCCCTGCTTTTCACGGGTCATGTCCGTGATTGAAAACAGCAGGAAATGTAGTAAGAATCTACAAACTTTTATTTCAAGGGTTTCTTATAAGTTTTTAATCATTTCTGGAAACTCTAATTGCATATTTTAAGAGTTTTACCACAATTAGACAGTTTTCTTACAAGTATGTAATGGAACCGGCAGGATAGTAACTGATTCACCAAAAAGACGCTAGAGAAATTCGGCCTCAATTGTAAACATTAGCAGTATAGTCCTCACTTACAGTCTTTCTACACTAATGGTGAGCTGTATAAAAATGAATTCCTAATATTTGAAAGCAAATTCAAGTCAAAACGCTCGCTAAAGTGGCCGGAGTTGTAAATATTATCAGTTTTCTGGTCATTTCCCTGCTTTTCACGGGTCATGTCCGTGATTGAAAACAGCAGGAAATGTAGTAAGAATCTACAAACTTTTATTTCAAGGGTTTCTTATAAGTTTTTAATCATTTCTGGAAACTCTAATTGCATATTTTAAGAGTTTTACCACAATTAGACAGTTTTCTTACAAGTATGTAATGGAACCGGCAGGATAGTAACTGATTCACCAAAAAGACGCTAGAGAAATTCGGCCTCAATTTTAAACATTAGCAGTATAGTCCTCTCTTACAGTCTTTCTACACTAATGGTGAGCTGTATAAACATGAATTCCTAATATTTGAAAGCAAATTCAAGTCAAAACGCTCGCTAAAGTGGCCGGAGTTGTAAATATTATCAGTTTTCTGGTCATTTCCCTGCTTTTCACGGGTCATGTCCATGATTGAAAACAGCAGGAAATGTAGTAAGAATCTACAAACTTTTATTTCAAGGCTTTCTTATAAGTTTTTAATCATTTCTGGAAACTCTAATTGCATATTTTAAGAGTTTTACCACAATTAGACAGTTTTCTTACAAGTAAGTAATGGAACCGGCAGGATAGTAACTGATTCACCAAAAAGACGCTAGAGAAATTCGGCCTCAATTGTAAACATTAGCAGTATAGTCCTCACTTACAGTCTTTCTACACTAATGGTGAGCTGTATAAACATGAATTCCTAATATTTGAAAGCAAATTCAAGTCAAAACGCTCGCTAAAGTGGCCGGAGTTGTAAATATTATCAGTTTTCTGGTCATTTCCCTGCTTTAAACGGGTCATGTCCGTGATTGAATACAGCAGGAAATGTAGTAAGAATCTACAAACTTTTATTTCAAGGGTTTCTTATAAGTTTTTAATCATTTCTGGAAACTCTAATTGCGTATTTTAAGAGTTTTACCACAATTAGACAGTTTTCTTACAAGTATGTAATGCAACCGGCAGGATAGTAACTGATTCACCAAAAAGACGCTAGAGAAATTCGGCCTCAATTGTAAACATTAGCAGTATAGTCCTCACTTACAGTCTTTCTACACTAATGGTGAGCTGTATAAACATGAATTCCTAATATTTGAAAGCAAATTCAAGTCAAAACGCTCGCTAAAGTGGCCGGAGTTGTAAATATTATCAGTTTTCCGGTCATTTCCCTGCTTTTCACGGGTCATGTCCGTGATTGAAAACAGCAGGAAATGTAGTAAGAATCTACAAACTTTTATTTCAAGGCTTTCTTATAAGTTTTTAATCATTTCTGGAAACTCTAATTGCATATTTTAAGAGTTTTACCACAATTAGACAGTTTTCTTACAAGTAAGTAATGGAACCGGCAGGATAGTAACTGATTCACCAAAAAGACGCTAGAGAAATTCGGCCTCAATTGTAAACATTAGCAGTATAGTCCTCACTTACAGTCTTTCTACACTAATGGTGAGCTGTATAAACATGAATTCCTAATATTTGAAAGCAAATTCAAGTCAAAACGCTCGCTAAAGTGGCCGGAGTTGTAAATATTATCAGTTTTCTGGTCATTTCCCTGCTTTAAACGGGTCATGTCCGTGATTGAATACAGCAGGAAATGTAGTAAGAATCTACAAACTTTTATTTCAAGGGTTTCTTATAAGTTTTTAATCATTTCTGGAAACTCTAATTGCGTATTTTAAGAGTTTTACCACAATTAGACAGTTTTCTTACAAGTATGTAATGGAACCGGCAGGATAGTAACTGATTCACAAAAAGACGCTAGAGAAATTCGGCCTCAATTGTAAACATTAGCAGTATAGTCCTCACTTACAGTCTTTCTACACTAATGGTGAGCTGTATAAACATGAATTCCTAATATTTGAAAGCAAATTCAAGTCAAAACGCTCGCTAAAGTGGCCGGAGTTGTAAATATTATCAGTTTTCTGGTCATTTTTCTGCTTTCCACGGGTCATGTCCGTGATTGAAAACAGCAGGAAATGTAGTAAGAATCTACAAACTTTTATTTCAAGGGTTTCTTATAAGTTTTTAATCATTTCTGGAAACTCTAATTGCGTATTTTAAGAGTTTTACCACAATTAGACAGTTTTCTTACAAGTATGTAATGGAACCGGCAGGATAGTAACTGATTCACCAAAAAGACGCTAGAGAAATTCGGCCTCAATTGTAAACATTAGCAGTATAGTCCTCACTTACAGTCTTTCTACACTAATGGTGAGCTGTATAAAAATGAATTCCTAATATTTGAAAGCAAATTCAAGTCAAAACGCTCGCTAAAGTGGCCGGAGTTGTAAATATTATCAGTTTTCTGGTCATTTCCCTGCTTTTCACGGGTCATGTCCGTGATTGAAAACAGCAGGAAATGTAGTAAGAATCTACAAACTTTTATTTCAAGGGTTTCTTATAAGTTTTTAATCATTTCTGGAAACTCTAATTGCATATTTTAAGAGTTTTACCACAATTAGACAGTTTTCTTACAAGTATGTAATGGAACCGGCAGGATAGTAACTGATTCACCAAAAAGACGCTAGAGAAATTCGGCCTCAATTGTAAACATTAGCAGTATAGTCCTCTCTTACAGTCTTTCTACACTAATGGTGAGCTGTATAAACATGAATTCCTAATATTTGAAAGCAAATTCAAGTCAAAACGCTCGCTAAAGTGGCCGGAGTTGTAAATATTATCAGTTTTCTGGTCATTTCCCTGCTTTTCACGGGTCATGTCCGTGATTGAAAACAGCAGGAAATGTAGTAAGAATCTACAAACTTTTATTTCAAGGGTTTCTTATAAGTTTTTAATCATTTCTGGAAACTCTAATTGCATATTTTAAGAGTTTTACCACAATTAGACAGTTTTCTTACAAGTATGTAATGGAACCGGCAGGATAGTAACTGATTCACCAAAAAGACGCTAGAGAAATTCGGCCTCAATTGTAAACATTAGCAGTATAGTCCTCTCTTACAGTCTTTCTACACTAATGGTGAGCTGTATAAACATGAATTCCTAATATTTGAAAGCAAATTCAAGTCAAAACGCTCGCTAAAGTGGCCGGAGTTGTAAATATTATCAGTTTTCTGGTCATTTCCCTGCTTTTCACGGGTCATGTCCATGATTGAAAACAGCAGGAAATGTAGTAAGAATCTACAAACTTTTATTTCAAGGGTTTCTTATAAGTTTTTAATCATTTCTGGAAACTCTAATTGCGTATTTTAAGAGTTTTACCACAATTAGACAGTTTTCTTACAAGTATGTAATGGAACCGGCAGGATAGTAACTGATTCACAAAAAGACGCTAGAGAAATTCGGCCTCAATTGTAAACATTAGCAGTATAGTCCTCACTTACAGTCTTTCTACACTAATGGTGAGCTGTATAAACATGAATTCCTAATATTTGAAAGCAAATTCAAGTCAAAACGCTCGCTAAAGTGGCCGGAGTTGTAAATATTATCAGTTTTCTGGTCATTTTTCTGCTTTCCACGGGTCATGTCCGTGATTGAAAACAGCAGGAAATGTAGTAAGAATCTACAAACTTTTATTTCAAGGGTTTCTTATAAGTTTTTAATCATTTCTGGAAACTCTAATTGCGTATTTTAAGAGTTTTACCACAATTAGACAGTTTTCTTACAAGTATGTAATGGAACCGGCAGGATAGTAACTGATTCACCAAAAAGACGCTAGAGAAATTCGGCCTCAATTGTAAACATTAGCAGTATAGTCCTCACTTACAGTCTTTCTACACTAATGGTGAGCTGTATAAAAATGAATTCCTAATATTTGAAAGCAAATTCAAGTCAAAACGCTCGCTAAAGTGGCCGGAGTTGTAAATATTATCAGTTTTCTGGTCATTTCCCTGCTTTTCACGGGTCATGTCCATGATTGAAAACAGCAGGAAATGTAGTAAGAATCTACAAACTTTTATTTCAAGGCTTTCTTATAAGTTTTTAATCATTTCTGGAAACTCTAATTGCATATTTTAAGAGTTTTACCACAATTAGACAGTTTTCTTACAAGTAAGTAATGGAACCGGCAGGATAGTAACTGATTCACCAAAAAGACGCTAGAGAAATTCGGCCTCAATTGTAAACATTAGCAGTATAGTCCTCACTTACAGTCTTTCTACACTAATGGTGAGCTGTATAAACATGAATTCCTAATATTTGAAAGCAAATTCAAGTCAAAACGCTCGCTAAAGTGGCCGGAGTTGTAAATATTATCAGTTTTCTGGTCATTTCCCTGCTTTAAACGGGTCATGTCCGTGATTGAATACAGCAGGAAATGTAGTAAGAATCTACAAACTTTTATTTCAAGGGTTTCTTATAAGTTTTTAATCATTTCTGGAAACTCTAATTGCGTATTTTAAGAGTTTTACCACAATTAGACAGTTTTCTTACAAGTATGTAATGCAACCGGCAGGATAGTAACTGATTCACCAAAAAGACGCTAGAGAAATTCGGCCTCAATTGTAAACATTAGCAGTATAGTCCTCACTTACAGTCTTTCTACACTAATGGTGAGCTGTATAAACATGAATTCCTAATATTTGAAAGCAAATTCAAGTCAAAACGCTCGCTAAAGTGGCCGGAGTTGTAAATATTATCAGTTTTCCGGTCATTTCCCTGCTTTTCACGGGTCATGTCCGTGATTGAAAACAGCAGGAAATGTAGTAAGAATCTACAAACTTTTATTTCAAGGCTTTCTTATAAGTTTTTAATCATTTCTGGAAACTCTAATTGCATATTTTAAGAGTTTTACCACAATTAGACAGTTTTCTTACAAGTAAGTAATGGAACCGGCAGGATAGTAACTGATTCACCAAAAAGACGCTAGAGAAATTCGGCCTCAATTGTAAACATTAGCAGTATAGTCCTCACTTACAGTCTTTCTACACTAATGGTGAGCTGTATAAACATGAATTCCTAATATTTGAAAGCAAATTCAAGTCAAAACGCTCGCTAAAGTGGCCGGAGTTGTAAATATTATCAGTTTTCTGGTCATTTCCCTGCTTTAAACGGGTCATGTCCGTGATTGAATACAGCAGGAAATGTAGTAAGAATCTACAAACTTTTATTTCAAGGGTTTCTTATAAGTTTTTAATCATTTCTGGAAACTCTAATTGCGTATTTTAAGAGTTTTACCACAATTAGACAGTTTTCTTACAAGTATGTAATGGAACCGGCAGGATAGTAACTGATTCACAAAAAGACGCTAGAGAAATTCGGCCTCAATTGTAAACATTAGCAGTATAGTCCTCACTTACAGTCTTTCTACACTAATGGTGAGCTGTATAAACATGAATTCCTAATATTTGAAAGCAAATTCAAGTCAAAACGCTCGCTAAAGTGGCCGGAGTTGTAAATATTATCAGTTTTCTGGTCATTTTTCTGCTTTCCACGGGTCATGTCCGTGATTGAAAACAGCAGGAAATGTAGTAAGAATCTACAAACTTTTATTTCAAGGGTTTCTTATAAGTTTTTAATCATTTCTGGAAACTCTAATTGCGTATTTTAAGAGTTTTACCACAATTAGACAGTTTTCTTACAAGTATGTAATGGAACCGGCAGGATAGTAACTGATTCACCAAAAAGACGCTAGAGAAATTCGGCCTCAATTGTAAACATTAGCAGTATAGTCCTCACTTACAGTCTTTCTACACTAATGGTGAGCTGTATAAAAATGAATTCCTAATATTTGAAAGCAAATTCAAGTCAAAACGCTCGCTAAAGTGGCCGGAGTTGTAAATATTATCAGTTTTCTGGTCATTTCCCTGCTTTTCACGGGTCATGTCCGTGATTGAAAACAGCAGGAAATGTAGTAAGAATCTACAAACTTTTATTTCAAGGGTTTCTTATAAGTTTTTAATCATTTCTGGAAACTCTAATTGCATATTTTAAGAGTTTTACCACAATTAGACAGTTTTCTTACAAGTATGTAATGGAACCGGCAGGATAGTAACTGATTCACCAAAAAGACGCTAGAGAAATTCGGCCTCAATTGTAAACATTAGCAGTATAGTCCTCTCTTACAGTCTTTCTACACTAATGGTGAGCTGTATAAACATGAATTCCTAATATTTGAAAGCAAATTCAAGTCAAAACGCTCGCTAAAGTGGCCGGAGTTGTAAATATTATCAGTTTTCTGGTCATTTCCCTGCTTTTCACGGGTCATGTCCATGATTGAAAACAGCAGGAAATGTAGTAAGAATCTACAAACTTTTATTTCAAGGCTTTCTTATAAGTTTTTAATCATTTCTGGAAACTCTAATTGCATATTTTAAGAGTTTTACCACAATTAGACAGTTTTCTTACAAGTAAGTAATGGAACCGACAGGATAGTAACTGATTCACCAAAAAGACGCTAGAGAAATTCGGCCTCAATTGTAAACATTAGCAGTATAGTCCTCACTTACAGTCTTTCTACACTAATGGTGAGCTGTATAAACATGAATTCCTAATATTTGAAAGCAAATTCAAGTCAAAACGCTCGCTAAAGTGGCCGGAGTTGTAAATATTATCAGTTTTCTGGTCATTTCCCTGCTTTAAACGGGTCATGTCCGTGATTGAATACAGCAGGAAATGTAGTAAGAATCTACAAACTTTTATTTCAAGGGTTTCTTATAAGTTTTTAATCATTTCTGGAAACTCTAATTGCGTATTTTAAGAGTTTTACCACAATTAGACAGTTTTCTTACAAGTATGTAATGGAACCGGCAGGATAGTAACTGATTCACAAAAAGACGCTAGAGAAATTCGGCCTCAATTGTAAACATTAGCAGTATAGTCCTCACTTACAGTCTTTCTACACTAATGGTGAGCTGTATAAACATGAATTCCTAATATTTGAAAGCAAATTCAAGTCAAAACGCTCGCTAAAGTGGCCGGAGTTGTAAATATTATCAGTTTTCTGGTCATTTTTCTGCTTTCCACGGGTCATGTCCGTGATTGAAAACAGCAGGAAATGTAGTAAGAATCTACAAACTTTTATTTCAAGGGTTTCTTATAAGTTTTTAATCATTTCTGGAAACTCTAATTGCGTATTTTAAGAGTTTTACCACAATTAGACAGTTTTCTTACAAGTATGTAATGGAACCGGCAGGATAGTAACTGATTCACCAAAAAGACGCTAGAGAAATTCGGCCTCAATTGTAAACATTAGCAGTATAGTCCTCACTTACAGTCTTTCTACACTAATGGTGAGCTGTATAAACATGAATTCCTAATATTTGAAAGCAAATTCAAGTCAAAACGCTCGCTAAAGTGGCCGGAGTTGTAAATATTATCAGTTTTCTGGTCATTTCCCTGCTTTTCACGGGTCATGTCCGTGATTGAAAACAGCAGGAAATGTAGTAAGAATCTACAAACTTTTATTTCAAGGGTTTCTTATAAGTTTTTAATCATTTCTGGAAACTCTAATTGCATATTTTAAGAGTTTTACCACAATTATACAGTTTTCTTACAAGTATGTTATGGAACCGGCAGGATAGTAACTGATTCACCAAAAAGACGCTAGAGAAATTCGGCCTCAATTGTAAACATTAGCAGTATAGTCCTCTCTTACAGTCTTTCTACACTAATGGTGAGCTGTATAAACATGAATTCCTAATATTTGAAAGCAAATTCAAGTCAAAACGCTCGCTAAAGTGGCCGGAGTTGTAAATATTATCAGTTTTCTGGTCATTTCCCTGCTTTTCACGGGTCATGTCCATGATTGAAAACAGCAGGAAATGTAGTAAGAATCTACAAACTTTTATTTCAAGGGTTTCTTATAAGTTTTTAATCATTTCTGGAAACTCTAATTGCGTATTTTAAGAGTTTTACCACAATTAGACAGTTTTCTTAAAGTATGTAATGCAACCGGCAGGATAGTAACTGATTCACCAAAAAGACGCTAGAGAAATTCGGCCTCAATTGTAAACATTAGCAGTATAGTCCTCACTTACAGTCTTTCTACACTAATGGTGAGCTGTATAAACATGAATTCCTAATATTTGAAAGCAAATTCAAGTCAAAACGCTCGCTAAAGTGGCCGGAGTTGTAAATATTATCAGTTTTCCGGTCATTTCCCTGCTTTTCACGGGTCATGTCCGTGATTGAAAACAGCAGGAAATGTAGTAAGAATCTACAAACTTTTATTTCAAGGCTTTCTTATAAGTTTTTAATCATTTCTGGAAACTCTAATTGCATATTTTAAGAGTTTTACCACAATTAGACAGTTTTCTTACAAGTAAGTAATGGAACCGGCAGGATAGTAACTGATTCACCAAAAAGACGCTAGAGAAATTCGGCCTCAATTGTAAACATTAGCAGTATAGTCCTCACTTACAGTCTTTCTACACTAATGGTGAGCTGTATAAACATGAATTCCTAATATTTGAAAGCAAATTCAAGTCAAAACGCTCGCTAAAGTGGCCGGAGTTGTAAATATTATCAGTTTTCTGGTCATTTCCCTGCTTTAAACGGGTCATGTCCGTGATTGAATACAGCAGGAAATGTAGTAAGAATCTACAAACTTTTATTTCAAGGGTTTCTTATAAGTTTTTAATCATTTCTGGAAACTCTAATTGTGTATTTAAAAAGTTTTACCACAATTAGACAGTTTTCTTACAAGTATGTAATGGAACCGGCAGGATATTAACTGATTCACCAAAAAGACGCTAGAGAAATTCGGCCTCAATTGTAAACATTAGCAGTATAGTCCTCACTTACAGTCTTTCTACACTAATGGTGAGCTGTGTAAACATGAATTCCTAATATTTGAAAACAAATTCAAGTCAAAATGCTCGCTAAAGTGGCCGGAGTTGTAAATACTATCAGTTTTCTGGTCATTTTTCTCCTTTCCACGGGTAATGTCCGTGATTGAAAAGAGCAGGAAATGTAGTAAGAATCTACTAACTTTTATTTCAAGGGTTTCTTATAAGTTTTTAATCATTTCTGGAAATTCTAATTGCGTATTTTAAGAGTTTTACCACAATTAGATAGTTTTCTTACAAGTATGTAATGGAACCGGCAGGATAGTAACTGATTCACCAAAAAGACGCTAGAGAAATTCGGCCTCAATTGTAAACATTAGCAGTATAGTCCTCACTTACAGTCTTTCTACACTAATGGTGAGCTGTATAAACATGAATTCCTAATATTTGAAAGCAAATTCAAGTCAAAACGCTCGCTAAAGTGGCCGGAGTTGTAAATATTATCAGTTTTCTGGTCATTTCCCTGCTTTTCACGGGTCATGTCCGTGATTGAAAACAGCAGGAAATGTAGTAAGAATCTACAAACTTTTATTTCAAGGGTTTCTTATAAGTTTTTAATCATTTCTGGAAACTCTAATTGCGTATTTTAAGAGTTTTACCACAATTAGACAGTTTTCTTACAAGTATGTAATGGAACCGGCAGGATAGTAACTGATTCACCAAAAAGACGCTAGAGAAATTCGGCCTCAATTGTAAACATTAGCAGTATAGTCCTCACTTACAGTCTTTCTACACTAATGGTGAGCTGTATAAACATGAATTCCTAATATTTGAAAGCAAATTCAAGTCAAAACGCTCGCTAAAGTGGCCGGAGTTGTAAATATTATCAGTTTTCTGGTCATTTCCCTGCTTTTCACGGGTCATGTCCGTGATTGAAAACAGCAGGAAATGTCGTAAGAATCTACAAACTTTTATTTCAAGGGTTTCTTATAAGTTTTTAATCATTTCTGGAAACTCTAATTGCGTATTTTAAGAGTTTTACCACAATTAGACAGTTTTCTTACAAGTATGTAATGGAACCGGCAGGATAGTAACTGATTCACCAAAAAGACGCTAGAGAAATTCGGCCTCAATTGTAAACATTAGCAGTATAGTCCTCACTTACAGTCTTTCTACACTAATGGTGAGCTGTATAAACATGAATTCCTAATATTTGAAAGCAAATTCAAGTCAAAACGCTCGCTAAAGTGGCCGGAGTTGTAAATATTATCAGTTTTCTGGTCATTTCCCTGCTTTTCACGGGTCATGTCCGTGATTGAAAACAGCAGGAAATGTAGTAAGAATCTACAAACTTTTATTTCAAGGGTTTCTTATAAGTTTTTAATCATTTCTGGAAACTCTAATTGCGTATTTTAAGAGTTTTACCACAATTAGACAGTTTTCTTACAAGTATGTAATGGAACCGGCAGGATAGTAACTGATTCACCAAAAAGACGCTAGAGAAATTCGGCCTCAATTGTAAACATTAGCAGTATAGTCCTCACTTACAGTCTTTCTACACTAATGGTGAGCTGTATAAACATGAATTCCTAATATTTGAAAGCAAATTCAAGTCAAAACGCTCGCTAAAGTGGCCGGAGTTGTAAATATTATCAGTTTTCTGGTCATTTCCCTGCTTTTCACGGGTCATGTCCGTGATTGAAAACAGCAGGAAATGTAGTAAGAATCTACAAACTTTTATTTCAAGGGTTTCTTATAAGTTTTTAATCATTTCTGGAAACTCTAATTGCGTATTTTAAGAGTTTTACCACAATTAGACAGTTTTCTTACAAGTATGTAATGGAACCATCAGGATAGTAACTGATTCACCAAAAAGACGCTAGAGAAATTCGGCCTCAATTGTAAACATTAGCAGTATAGTCCTCACTTACAGTCTTTCTACACTAATGGTGAGCTGTATAAACATGAATTCCTAATATTTGAAAGCAAATTCAAGTCAAAACGCTCGCTAAAGTGGCCGGAGTTGTAAATATTATCAGTTTTCTGGTCATTTCCCTGCTATTCACGGGTCATGTCCGTGATTGAAAACAGCAGGAAATGTAGTAAGAATCTACAAACTTTTATTTCAAGGGTTTCTTATAAGTTTTTAATCATTTCTGGAAACTCTAATTGCGTATTTTAAGAGTTTTACCACAATTAGACAGTTTTCTTACAAGTATGTAATGGAACCGGCAGGATAGTAACTGATTCACAAAAAGACGCTAGAGAAATTCGGCCTCAATTGTAAACATTAGCAGTATAGTCCTCACTTACAGTCTTTCTACACTAATGGTGAGCTGTATAAACATGAATTCCTAATATTTGAAAGCAAATTCAAGTCAAAACGCTCGCTAAAGTGGCCGGAGTTGTAAATATTATCAGTTTTCTGGTCATTTCCCTGCTTTTCACGGGTCATGTCCGTGATTGAAAACAGCAGGAAATGTAGTAAGAATCTACAAACTTTTATTTCAAGGGTTTCTTATAAGTTTTTAATCATTTCTGGAAACTCTAATTGCGTATTTTAAGAGTTTTACCACAATTAGACAGTTTTCTTACAAGTATGTAATGGAACCGGCAGGATAGTAACTGATTCACCAAAAAGACGCTAGAGAAATTCGGCCTCAATTGTAAACATTAGCAGTATAGTCCTCACTTACAGTCTTTCTACACTAATGGTGAGCTGTATAAACATGAATTCCTAATATTTGAAAGCAAATTCAAGTCAAAACGCTCGCTAAAGTGGCCGGAGTTGTAAATATTATCAGTTTTCTGGTCATTTCCCTGCTTTTCACGGGTCATGTCCGTGATTGAAAACAGCAGGAAATGTAGTAAGAATCTACAAACTTTTATTTCAAGGGTTTCTTATAAGTTTTTAATCATTTCTGGAAACTCTAATTGCGTATTTTAAGAGTTTTACCACAATTAGACAGTTTTCTTACAAGTATGTAATGGAACCAGCAGGATAGTAACTGATTCACCAAAAAGACGCTAGAGAAATTCGGCCTCAATTGTAAACATTAGCAGTATAGTCCTCACTTACAGTCTTTCTACACTAATGGTGAGCTGTATAAACATGAATTCCTAATATTTGAAAGCAAATTCAAGTCAAAACGCTCGCTAAAGTGGCCGGAGTTGTAAATATTATCAGTTTTCTGGTCATTTCCCTGCTTTTCACGGGTCATGTCCGTGATTGAAAACAGCAGGAAATGTAGTAAGAATCTACAAACTTTTATTTCAAGGGTTTCTTATAAGTTTTTAATCATTTCTGGAAACTCTAATTGCGTATTTTAAGAGTTTTACCACAATTAGACAGTTTTCTTACAAGTATGTAATGGAACCGGCAGGATAGTAACTGATTCACCAAAAAGACGCTAGAGAAATTCGGCCTCAATTGTAAACATTAGCAGTATAGTCCTCACTTACAGTCTTTCTACACTAATGGTGAGCTGTATAAACATGAATTCCTAATATTTGAAAGCAAATTCAAGTCAAAACGCTCGCTAAAGTGGCCGGAGTTGTAAATATTATCAGTTTTCTGGTCATTTCCCTGCTTTTCACGGGTCATGTCCGTGATTGAAAACAGCAGGAAATGTAGTAAGAATCTACAAACTTTTATTTCAAGGGTTTCTTATAAGTTTTTAATCATTTCTGGAAACTCTAATTGCGTATTTTAAGAGTTTTACCACAATTAGACAGTTTTCTTACAAGTATGTAATGGAACCGGCAGGATAGTAACTGATTCACCAAAAAGACGCTAGAGAAATTCGGCCTCAATTGTAAACATTAGCAGTATAGTCCTCACTTACAGTCTTTCTACACTAATGGTGAGCTGTATAAACATGAATTCCTAATATTTGAAAGCAAATTCAAGTCAAAACGCTCGCTAAAGTGGCCGGAGTTGTAAATATTATCAGTTTTCTGGTCATTTCCCTGCTTTTCACGGGTCATGTCCGTGATTGAAAACAGCAGGAAATGTAGTAAGAATCTACAAACTTTTATTTCAAGGGTTTCTTATAAGTTTTTAATCATTTCTGGAAACTCTAATTGCGTATTTTAAGAGTTTTACCACAATTAGACAGTTTTCTTACAAGTATGTAATGGAACCATCAGGATAGTAACTGATTCACCAAAAAGACGCTAGAGAAATTCGGCCTCAATTGTAAACATTAGCAGTATAGTCCTCACTTACAGTCTTTCTACACTAATGGTGAGCTGTATAAACATGAATTCCTAATATTTGAAAGCAAATTCAAGTCAAAACGCTCGCTAAAGTGGCCGGAGTTGTAAATATTATCAGTTTTCTGGTCATTTCCCTGCTATTCACGGGTCATGTCCGTGATTGAAAACAGCAGGAAATGTAGTAAGAATCTACAAACTTTTATTTCAAGGGTTTCTTATAAGTTTTTAATCATTTCTGGAAACTCTAATTGCGTATTTTAAGAGTTTTACCACAATTAGACAGTTTTCTTACAAGTATGTAATGGAACCGGCAGGATAGTAACTGATTCACAAAAAGACGCTAGAGAAATTCGGCCTCAATTGTAAACATTAGCAGTATAGTCCTCACTTACAGTCTTTCTACACTAATGGTGAGCTGTATAAACATGAATTCCTAATATTTGAAAGCAAATTCAAGTCAAAACGCTCGCTAAAGTGGCCGGAGTTGTAAATATTATCAGTTTTCTGGTCATTTCCCTGCTTTTCACGGGTCATGTCCGTGATTGAAAACAGCAGGAAATGTAGTAAGAATCTACAAACTTTTATTTCAAGGGTTTCTTATAAGTTTTTAATCATTTCTGGAAACTCTAATTGCGTATTTTAAGAGTTTTACCACAATTAGACAGTTTTCTTACAAGTATGTAATGGAACCGGCAGGATAGTAACTGATTCACCAAAAAGACGCTAGAGAAATTCGGCCTCAATTGTAAACATTAGCAGTATAGTCCTCACTTACAGTCTTTCTACACTAATGGTGAGCTGTATAAACATGAATTCCTAATATTTGAAAGCAAATTCAAGTCAAAACGCTCGCTAAAGTGGCCGGAGTTGTAAATATTATCAGTTTTCTGGTCATTTCCCTGCTTTTCACGGGTCATGTCCGTGATTGAAAACAGCAGGAAATGTAGTAAGAATCTACAAACTTTTATTTCAAGGCTTTCTTATAAGTTTTTAATCATTTCTGGAAACTCTAATTGCGTATTTTAAGAGTTTTACCACAATTAGACAGTTTTCTTACAAGTATGTAATGGAACCGGCAGGATAGTAACTGATTCACAAAAAGACGCTAGAGAAATTCGGCCTCAATTGTAAACATTAGCAGTATAGTCCTCACTTACAGTCTTTCTACACTAATGGTGAGCTGTATAAACATGAATTCCTAATATTTGAAAGCAAATTCAAGTCAAAACGCTCGCTAAAGTGGCCGGAGTTGTAAATATTATCAGTTTTCTGGTCATTTTTCTGCTTTCCACGGGTAATGTCCGTGATTGAAAAGAGCAGGAAATGTAGTAAGAATCTACTAACTTTTATTTCAAGGGTTTCTTATAAGTTTTTAATCATTTCTGGAAACTCTACTTGCGTATTTTAAGAGTTTTACCACAATTAGATAGTTTTCTTACAAGTATGTAATGGAACCGGCAGGATAGTAACTGATTCACCAAAAAGACGCTAGAGAAATTCGGCCTCAATTGTAAACATTAGCAGTATAGTCCTCACTTACAGTCTTTCTACACTAATGGTGAGCTGTATAAAAATGAATTCCTAATATTTGAAAGCAAATTCAAGTCAAAACGCTCGCTAAAGTGGCCGGAGTTGTAAATATTATCAGTTTTCTGGTCATTTCCCTGCTTTTCACGGGTCATGTCCGTGATTGAAAACAGCAGGAAATGTAGTAAGAATCTACAAACTTTTATTTCAAGGGTTTCTTATAAGTTTTTAATCATTTCTGGAAACTCTAATTGCGTATTTTAAGAGTTTTACCACAATTAGACAGTTTTCTTACAAGTATGTAATGGAACCGGCAGGATAGTAACTGATTCACCAAAAAGACGCTAGAGAAATTCGGCCTCAATTGTAAACATTAGCAGTATAGTCCTCACTTACAGTCTTTCTACACTAATGGTGAGCTGTATAAACATGAATTCCTAATATTTGAAAGCAAATTCAAGTCAAAACGCTCGCTAAAGTGGCCGGAGTTGTAAATATTATCAGTTTTCTGGTCATTTCCCTGCTTTTCACGGGTCATGTCCGTGATTGAAAACAGCAGGAAATGTAGTAAGAATCTACAAACTTTTATTTCAAGGGTTTCTTATAAGTTTTTAATCATTTCTGGAAACTCTAATTGCGTATTTTAAGAGTTTTACCACAATTAGACAGTTTTCTTACAAGTATGTAATGGAACCGGCAGGATAGTAACTGATTCACCAAAAAGACGCTAGAGAAATTCGGCCTCAATTGTAAACATTAGCAGTATAGTCCTCACTTACAGTCTTTCTACACTAATGGTGAGCTGTATAAACATGAATTCCTAATATTTGAAAGCAAATTCAAGTCAAAACGCTCGCTAAAGTGGCCGGAGTTGTAAATATTATCAGTTTTCTGGTCATTTCCCTGCTTTTCACGGGTCATGTCCGTGATTGAAAACAGCAGGAAATGTAGTAAGAATCTACAAACTTTTATTTCAAGGGTTTCTTATAAGTTTTTAATCATTTCTGGAAACTCTAATTGCGTATTTTAAGAGTTTTACCACAATTAGACAGTTTTCTTACAAGTATGTAATGGAACCATCAGGATAGTAACTGATTCACCAAAAAGACGCTAGAGAAATTCGGCCTCAATTGTAAACATTAGCAGTATAGTCCTCACTTACAGTCTTTCTACACTAATGGTGAGCTGTATAAACATGAATTCCTAATATTTGAAATCAAATTCAAGTCAAAACGCTCGCTAAAGTGGCCGGAGTTGTAAATATTATCAGTTTTCTGGTCATTTCCCTGCTATTCACGGGTCATGTCCGTGATTGAAAACAGCAGGAAATGTAGTAAGAATCTACAAACTTTTATTTCAAGGGTTTCTTATAAGTTTTTAATCATTTCTGGAAACTCTAATTGCGTATTTTAAGAGTTTTACCACAATTAGACAGTTTTCTTACAAGTATGTAATGGAACCGGCAGGATAGTAACTGATTCACAAAAAGACGCTAGAGAAATTCGGCCTCAATTGTAAACATTAGCAGTATAGTCCTCACTTACAGTCTTTCTACACTAATGGTGAGCTGTATAAACATGAATTCCTAATATTTGAAAGCAAATTCAAGTCAAAACGCTCGCTAAAGTGGCCGGAGTTGTAAATATTATCAGTTTTCTGGTCATTTCCCTGCTTTTCACGGGTCATGTCCGTGATTGAAAACAGCAGGAAATGTAGTAAGAATCTACAAACTTTTATTTCAAGGGTTTCTTATAAGTTTTTAATCATTTCTGGAAACTCTAATTGCGTATTTTAAGAGTTTTACCACAATTAGACAGTTTTCTTACAAGTATGTAATGGAACCGGCAGGATAGTAACTGATTCACCAAAAAGACGCTAGAGAAATTCGGCCTCAATTGTAAACATTAGCAGTATAGTCCTCACTTACAGTCTTTCTACACTAATGGTGAGCTGTATAAACATGAATTCCTAATATTTGAAAGCAAATTCAAGTCAAAACGCTCGCTAAAGTGGCCGGAGTTGTAAATATTATCAGTTTTCTGGTCATTTCCCTGCTTTTCACGGGTCATGTCCGTGATTGAAAACAGCAGGAAATGTAGTAAGAATCTACAAACTTTTATTTCAAGGGTTTCTTATAAGTTTTTAATCATTTCTGGAAACTCTAATTGCGTATTTTAAGAGTTTTACCACAATTAGACAGTTTTCTTACAAGTATGTAATGGAACCATCAGGATAGTAACTGATTCACCAAAAAGACGCTAGAGAAATTCGGCCTCAATTGTAAACATTAGCAGTATAGTCCTCACTTACAGTCTTTCTACACTAATGGTGAGCTGTATAAACATGAATTCCTAATATTTGAAAGCAAATTCAAGTCAAAACGCTCGCTAAAGTGGCCGGAGTTGTAAATATTATCAGTTTTCTGGTCATTTCCCTGCTATTCACGGGTCATGTCCGTGATTGAAAACAGCAGGAAATGTAGTAAGAATCTACAAACTTTTATTTCAAGGCTTTCTTATAAGTTTTTAATCATTTCTGGAAACTCTAATTGCGTATTTTAAGAGTTTTACCACAATTAGACAGTTTTCTTACAAGTATGTAATGGAACCGGCAGGATAGTAACTGATTCACAAAAAGACGCTAGAGAAATTCGGCCTCAATTGTAAACATTAGCAGTATAGTCCTCACTTACAGTCTTTCTACACTAATGGTGAGCTGTATAAACATGAATTCCTAATATTTGAAAGCAAATTCAAGTCAAAACGCTCGCTAAAGTGGCCGGAGTTGTAAATATTATCAGTTTTCTGGTCATTTTTCTGCTTTCCACGGGTAATGTCCGTGATTGAAAAGAGCAGGAAATGTAGTAAGAATCTACTAACTTTTATTTCAAGGGTTTCTTATAAGTTTTTAATCATTTCTGGAAACTCTACTTGCGTATTTTAAGAGTTTTACCACAATTAGATAGTTTTCTTACAAGTATGTAATGGAACCGGCAGGATAGTAACTGATTCACCAAAAAGACGCTAGAGAAATTCGGCCTCAATTGTAAACATTAGCAGTATAGTCCTCACTTACAGTCTTTCTACACTAATGGTGAGCTGTATAAAAATGAATTCCTAATATTTGAAAGCAAATTCAAGTCAAAACGCTCGCTAAAGTGGCCGGAGTTGTAAATATTATCAGTTTTCTGGTCATTTCCCTGCTTTTCACGGGTCATGTCCGTGATTGAAAACAGCAGGAAATGTAGTAAGAATCTACAAACTTTTATTTCAAGGGTTTCTTATAAGTTTTTAATCATTTCTGGAAACTCTAATTGCGTATTTTAAGAGTTTTACCACAATTAGACAGTTTTCTTACAAGTATGTAATGGAACCGGCAGGATAGTAACTGATTCACCAAAAAGACGCTAGAGAAATTCGGCCTCAATTGTAAACATTAGCAGTATAGTCCTCACTTACAGTCTTTCTACACTAATGGTGAGCTGTATAAACATGAATTCCTAATATTTGAAAGCAAATTCAAGTCAAAACGCTCGCTAAAGTGGCCGGAGTTGTAAATATTATCAGTTTTCTGGTCATTTCCCTGCTTTTCACGGGTCATGTCCGTGATTGAAAACAGCAGGAAATGTAGTAAGAATCTACAAACTTTTATTTCAAGGGTTTCTTATAAGTTTTTAATCATTTCTGGAAACTCTAATTGCGTATTTTAAGAGTTTTACCACAATTAGACAGTTTTCTTACAAGTATGTAATGGAACCGGCAGGATAGTAACTGATTCACCAAAAAGACGCTAGAGAAATTCGGCCTCAATTGTAAACATTAGCAGTATAGTCCTCACTTACAGTCTTTCTACACTAATGGTGAGCTGTATAAACATGAATTCCTAATATTTGAAAGCAAATTCAAGTCAAAACGCTCGCTAAAGTGGCCGGAGTTGTAAATATTATCAGTTTTCTGGTCATTTCCCTGCTTTTCACGGGTCATGTCCGTGATTGAAAACAGCAGGAAATGTAGTAAGAATCTACAAACTTTTATTTCAAGGGTTTCTTATAAGTTTTTAATCATTTCTGGAAACTCTAATTGCGTATTTTAAGAGTTTTACCACAATTAGACAGTTTTCTTACAAGTATGTAATGGAACCATCAGGATAGTAACTGATTCACCAAAAAGACGCTAGAGAAATTCGGCCTCAATTGTAAACATTAGCAGTATAGTCCTCACTTACAGTCTTTCTACACTAATGGTGAGCTGTATAAACATGAATTCCTAATATTTGAAAGCAAATTCAAGTCAAAACGCTCGCTAAAGTGGCCGGAGTTGTAAATATTATCAGTTTTCTGGTCATTTCCCTGCTATTCACGGGTCATGTCCGTGATTGAAAACAGCAGGAAATGTAGTAAGAATCTACAAATTTTATTTCAAGGGTTTCTTATAAGTTTTTAATCATTTCTGGAAACTCTAATTGCGTATTTTAAGAGTTTTACCACAATTAGACAGTTTTCTTACAAGTATGTAATGGAACCGGCAGGATAGTAACTGATTCACAAAAAGACGCTAGAGAAATTCGGCCTCAATTGTAAACATTAGCAGTATAGTCCTCACTTACAGTCTTTCTACACTAATGGTGAGCTGTATAAACATGAATTCCTAATATTTGAAAGCAAATTCAAGTCAAAACGCTCGCTAAAGTGGCCGGAGTTGTAAATATTATCAGTTTTCTGGTCATTTCCCTGCTTTTCACGGGTCATGTCCGTGATTGAAAACAGCAGGAAATGTAGTAAGAATCTACAAACTTTTATTTCAAGGGTTTCTTATAAGTTTTTAATCATTTCTGGAAACTCTAATTGCGTATTTTAAGAGTTTTACCACAATTAGACAGTTTTCTTAAAGTATGTAATGCAACCGGCAGGATAGTAACTGATTCACCAAAAAGACGCTAGAGAAATTCGGCCTCAATTGTAAACATTAGCAGTATAGTCCTCACTTACAGTCTTTCTACACTAATGGTGAGCTGTATAAACATGAATTCCTAATATTTGAAAGCAAATTCAAGTCAAAACGCTCGCTAAAGTGGCCGGAGTTGTAAATATTATCAGTTTTCCGGTCATTTCCCTGCTTTTCACGGGTCATGTCCGTGATTGAAAACAGCAGGAAATGTAGTAAGAATCTACAAACTTTTATTTCAAGGCTTTCTTATAAGTTTTTAATCATTTCTGGAAACTCTAATTGCATATTTTAAGAGTTTTACCACAATTAGACAGTTTTCTTACAAGTATGTAATGGAACCGGCAGGATAGTAACTGATTCACCAAAAAGACGCTAGAGAAATTCGGCCTCAATTGTAAACATTAGCAGTATAGTCCTCACTTACAGTCTTTCTACACTAATGGTGAGCTGTATAAACATGAATTCCTAATATTTGAAAGCAAATTCAAGTCAAAACGCTCGCTAAAGTGGCCGGAGTTGTAAATATTATCAGTTTTCTGGTCATTTCCCTGCTTTAAACGGGTCATGTCCGTGATTGAAAATAGCAGGAAATGTAGTAAGAATCTACAAACTTTTATTTCAAGGGTTTCTTATAAGTTTTTAATCATTTCTGGAAACTCTAATTGCGTATTTTAAGAGTTTTACCACAATTAGACAGTTTTCTTACAAGTATGTAATGGAACCGGCAGGATAGTAACTGATTCACCAAAAAGACGCTAGAGAAATTCGGCCTCAATTGTAAACATTAGCAGTATAGTCCTCACTTACAGTCTTTCTACACTAATGGTGAGCTGTATAAACATGAATTCCTAATATTTGAAAGCAAATTCAAGTCAAAACGCTCGCTAAAGTGGCCGGAGTTGTAAATATTATCAGTTTTCTGGTCATTTCCCTGCTTTTCACGGGTCATGTCCGTGATTGAAAACAGCAGGAAATGTAGTAAGAATCTACAAACTTTTATTTCAAGGCTTTCTTATAAGTTTTTAATCATTTCTGGAAACTCTAATTGCGTATTTTAAGAGTTTTACCACAATTAGACAGTTTTCTTACAAGTATGTAATGGAACCGGCAGGATAGTAACTGATTCACCAAAAAGACGCTAGAGAAATTCGGCCTCAATTGTAAACATTAGCAGTATAGTCCTCACTTACAGTCTTTCTACACTAATGGTGAGCTGTATAAACATGAATTCCTAATATTTGAAAGCAAATTCAAGTCAAAACGCTCGCTAAAGTGGCCGGAGTTGTAAATATTATCAGTTTTCTGGTCATTTCCCTGCTTTTCACGGGTCATGTCCGTGATTGAAAACAGCAGGAAATGTAGTAAGAATCTACAAACTTTTATTTCAAGGGTTTCTTATAAGTTTTTAATCATTTCTGGAAACTCTAATTGCGTATTTTAAGAGTTTTACCACAATTAGACAGTTTTCTTACAAGTATGTAATGGAACCGGCAGGATAGTAACTGATTCACAAAAAGACGCTAGAGAAATTCGGCCTCAATTGTAAACATTAGCAGTATAGTCCTCACTTACAGACTTTCTACACTAATGGTGAGCTGTATAAACATGAATTCCTAATATTTGAAAGCAAATTCAAGTCAAAACGCTCGCTAAAGTGGCCGGAGTTGTAAATATTATCAGTTTTCTGGTCATTTTTCTGCTTTCCACGGGTCATGTCCGTGATTGAAAACAGCAGGAAATGTAGTAAGAATCTACAAACTTTTATTTCAAGGGTTTCTTATAAGTTTTTAATCATTTCTGGAAACTCTAATTGCGTATTTTAAGAGTTTTACCACAATTAGACAGTTTTCTTACAAGTATGTAATGGAACCGGCAGGATAGTAACTGATTCACCAAAAAGACGCTAGAGAAATTCGGCCTCAATTGTAAACATTAGCAGTATAGTCCTCACTTACAGTCTTTCTACACTAATGGTGAGCTGTATAAAAATGAATTCCTAATATTTGAAAGCAAATTCAAGTCAAAACGCTCGCTAAAGTGGCCGGAGTTGTAAATATTATCAGTTTTCTGGTCATTTCCCTGCTTTTCACGGGTCATGTCCGTGATTGAAAACAGCAGGAAATGTAGTAAGAATCTACAAACTTTTATTTCAAGGGTTTCTTATAAGTTTTTAATCATTTCTGGAAACTCTAATTGCATATTTTAAGAGTTTTACCACAATTAGACAGTTTTCTTACAAGTATGTAATGGAACCGGCAGGATAGTAACTGATTCACCAAAAAGACGCTAGAGAAATTCGGCCTCAATTGTAAACATTAGCAGTATAGTCCTCTCTTACAGTCTTTCTACACTAATGGTGAGCTGTATAAACATGAATTCCTAATATTTGAAAGCAAATTCAAGTCAAAACGCTCGCTAAAGTGGCCGGAGTTGTAAATATTATCAGTATTCTGGTCATTTCCCTGCTTTTCACGGGTCATGTCCGTGATTGAAAACAGCAGGAAATGTAGTAAGAATCTACAAACTTTTATTTCAAGGGTTTCTTATAAGTTTTTAATCATTTCTGGAAACTCTAATTGCATATTTTAAGAGTTTTACCACAATTAGACAGTTTTCTTACAAGTAAGTAATGGAACCGGCAGGATAGTAACTGATTCACCAAAAAGACGCTAGAGAAATTCGGCCTCAATTGTAAACATTAGCAGTATAGTCCTCACTTACAGTCTTTCTACACTAATGGTGAGCTGTATAAACATGAATTCCTAATATTTGAAAGCAAATTCAAGTCAAAACGCTCGCTAAAGTGGCCGGAGTTGTAAATATTATCAGTTTTCTGGTCATTTCCCTGCTTTAAACGGGTCATGTCCGTGATTGAATACAGCAGGAAATGTAGTAAGAATCTACAAACTTTTATTTCAAGGGTTTCTTATAAGTTTTTAATCATTTCTGGAAACTCTAATTGTGTATTTAAAAAGTTTTACCACAATTAGACAGTTTTCTTACAAGTATGTAATGGAACCGGCAGGATATTAACTGATTCACCAAAAAGACGCTAGAGAAATTCGGCCTCAATTGTAAACATTAGCAGTATAGTCCTCACTTACAGTCTTTCTACACTAATGGTGAGCTGTGTAAACATGAATTCCTAATATTTGAAAACAAATTCAAGTCAAAATGCTCGCTAAAGTGGCCGGAGTTGTAAATACTATCAGTTTTCTGGTCATTTTTCTGCTTTCCACGGGTAATGTCCGTGATTGAAAAGAGCAGGAAATGTAGTAAGAATCTACTAACTTTTATTTCAAGGGTTTCTTATAAGTTTTTAATCATTTCTGGAAATTCTAATTGCGTATTTTAAGAGTTTTACCACAATTAGATAGTTTTCTTACAAGTATGTAATGGAACCGGCAGGATAGTAACTGATTCACCAAAAAGACGCTAGAGAAATTCGGCCTCAATTGTAAACATTAGCAGTATAGTCCTCACTTACAGTCTTTCTACACTAATGGTGAGCTGTATAAACATGAATTCCTAATATTTGAAAGCAAATTCAAGTCAAAACGCTCGCTAAAGTGGCCGGAGTTGTAAATATTATCAGTTTTCTGGTCATTTACCTGCTTTTCACGGGTCATGTCCGTGATTGAAAACAGCAGGAAATGTAGTAAGAATCTACAAACTTTTATTTCAAGGGTTTCTTATAAGTTTTTAATCATTTCTGGAAACTCTAATTGCGTATTTTAAGAGTTTTACCACAATTAGACAGTTTTCTTACAAGTATGTAATGGAACCGGCAGGATAGTAACTGATTCACCAAAAAGACGCTAGAGAAATTCGGCCTCAATTGTAAACATTAGCAGTATAGTCCTCACTTACAGTCTTTCTACACTAATGGTGAGCTGTATAAACATGAATTCCTAATATTTGAAAGCAAATTCAAGTCAAAACGCTCCCTAAAGTGGCCGGAGTTGTAAATATTATCAGTTTTCTGGTCATTTCCCTGCTTTTCACGGGTCATGTCCGTGATTGAAAACAGCAGGAAATGTAGTAAGAATCTACAAACTTTTATTTCAAGGGTTTCTTATAAGTTTTTAATCATTTCTGGAAACTCTAATTGCGTATTTTAAGAGTTTTACCACAATTAGACAGTTTTCTTACAAGTATGTAATGGAACCATCAGGATAGTAACTGATTCACCAAAAAGACGCTAGAGAAATTCGGCCTCAATTGTAAACATTAGCAGTATAGTCCTCACTTACAGTCTTTCTACACTAATGGTGAGCTGTATAAACATGAATTCCTAATATTTGAAAGCAAATTCAAGTCAAAACGCTCGCTAAAGTGGCCGGAGTTGTAAATATTATCAGTTTTCTGCTCATTTCCCTGCTATTCACGGGTCATGTCCGTCATTGAAAACAGCAGGAAATGTAGTAAGAATCTACAAACTTTTATTTCAAGGCTTTCTTATAAGTTTTTAATCATTTCTGGAAACTCTAATTGCGTATTTTAAGAGTTTTACCACAATTAGACAGTTTTCTTACAAGTATGTAATGGAACCGGCAGGATAGTAACTGATTCACAAAAAGACGCTAGAGAAATTCGGCCTCAATTGTAAACATTAGCAGTATAGTCCTCACTTACAGTCTTTCTACACTAATGGTGAGCTGTATAAACATGAATTCCTAATATTTGAAAGCAAATTCAAGTCAAAACGCTCGCTAAAGTGGCCGGAGTTGTAAATATTATCAGGTTTCTGGTCATTTTTCTGCTTTCCACGGGTAATGTCCGTGATTGAAAAGAGCAGGAAATGTAGTAAGAATCTACTAACTTTTATTTCAAGGGTTTCTTATAAGTTTTTAATCATTTCTGGAAACTCTAATTGCGTATTTTAAGAGTTTTACCACAATTAGACAGTTTTCTTACAAGTATGTAATGGAACCGGCAGGATAGTAACTGATTCACAAAAAGACGCTAGAGAAATTCGGCCTCAATTGTAAACATTAGCAGTATAGTCCTCACTTACAGTCTTTCTACACTAATGGTGAGCTGTATAAACATGAATTCCTAATATTTGAAAGCAAATTCAAGTCAAAACGCTCGCTAAAGTGGCCGGAGTTGTAAATATTATCAGTTTTCTGGTCATTTTTCTGCTTTCCACGGGTAATGTCCGTGATTGAAAAGAGCAGGAAATGTAGTAAGAATCTACTAACTTTTATTTCAACGGTTTCTTATAAGTTTTTAATCATTTCTGGAAACTCTAATTGCGTATTTTAAGAGTTTTACCACAATTAGATAGTTTTCTTACAAGTATGTAATGGAACCGGCAGGATAGTAACTGATTCACCAAAAAGACGCTAGAGAAATTCGGCCTCAATTGTAAACATTAGCAGTATAGTCCTCACTTACAGTCTTTCTACACTAATGGTGAGCTGTATAAAAATGAATTCCTAATATTTGAAAGCAAATTCAAGTCAAAACGCTCGCTAAAGTGGCCGGAGTTGTAAATATTATCAGTTTTCTGGTCATTTCCCTGCTTTTCACGGGTCATGTCCGTGATTGAAAACAGCAGGAAATGTAGTAAGAATCTACAAACTTTTATTTCAAGGGTTTCTTATAAGTTTTTAATCATTTCTGGAAACTAATTGCGTATTTTAAGAGTTTTACCACAATTAGACAGTTTTCTTACAAGTATGTAATGGAACCGGCAGGATAGTAACTGATTCACCAAAAAGACGCTAGAGAAATTCGGCCTCAATTGTAAACATTAGCAGTATAGTCCTCACTTACAGTCTTTCTACACTAATGGTGAGCTGTATAAACATGAATTCCTAATATTTGAAAGCAAATTCAAGTCAAAACGCTCGCTAAAGTGGCCGGAGTTGTAAATATTATCAGTTTTCTGGTCATTTCCCTGCTATTCACGGGTCATGTCCGTGATTGAAAACAGCAGGAAATGTAGTAAGAATCTACAAACTTTTATTTCAAGGCTTTCTTATAAGTTTTTAATCATTTCTGGAAACTCTAATTGCGTATTTTAAGAGTTTTACCACAATTAGACAGTTTTCTTACAAGTATGTAATGGAACCGGCAGGATAGTAACTGATTCACCAAAAAGACGCTAGAGAAATTCGGCCTCAATTGTAAACATTAGCAGTATAGTCCTCACTTACAGTCTTTCTACACTAATGGTGAGCTGTATAAACATGAATTCCTAATATTTGAAAGCAAATTCAAGTCAAAACGCTCGCTAAAGTGGCCGGAGTTGTAAATATTATCAGTTTTCTGGTCATTTTTCTGCTTTCCACGGGTAATGTCCGTGATTGAAAAGAGCAGGAAATGTAGTAAGAATCTACTAACTTTTATTTCAAGGGTTTCTTATAAGTTTTTAATCATTTCTGGAAACTCTAATTGCGTATTTTAAGAGTTTTACCACAATTAGATAGTTTTCTTACAAGTATGTAATGGAACCGGCAGGATAGTAACTGATTCACCAAAAAGACGCTAGAGAAATTCGGCCTCAATTGTAAACATTAGCAGTATAATCCTCACTTACAGTCTTTCTACACTAATGGTGAGCTGTATAAAAATGAATTCCTAATATTTGAAAGCAAATTCAAGTCAAAACGCTCGCTAAAGTGGCCGGAGTTGTAAATATTATCAGTTTTCTGGTCATTTCCCTGCTTTTCATGGGTCATGTCCGTGATTGAAAACAGCAGGAAATGTAGTAAGAATCTACAAACTTTTATTTCAAGGGTTTCTTATAAGTTTTTAATCATTTCTGGAAACTCTAATTGCGTATTTTAAGAGTTTTACCACAATTAGACAGTTTTCTTACAAGTATGTAATGGAACCGGCAGGATAGTAACTGATTCACCAAAAAGACGCTAGAGAAATTCGGCCTCAATTGTAAACATTAGCAGTATAGTCCTCACTTACAGTCTTTCTACACAAATGGTGAGCTGTATAAACATGAATTCCTAATATTTGAAAGCAAATTCAAGTCAAAACGCTCGCTAAAGTGGCCGGAGTTGTAAATATTATCAGTTTTCTGGTCATTTCCCTGCTTTTCACGGGTCATGTCCGTGATTGAAAACAGCAGGAAATGTAGTAAGAATCTACAAACTTTTATTTCAAGGGTTTCTTATAAGTTTTTAATCATTTCTGGAAACTCTAATTGCGTATTTTAAGAGTTTTACCACAATTAGACAGTTTTCTTACAAGTATGTAATGGAACCGTCAGGATAGTAACTGATTCACCAAAAAGACGCTAGAGAAATTCGGCCTCAATTGTAAACATTAGCAGTATAGTCCTCACTTACAGTTTTCTACACTAATGGTGAGCTGTGTAAACATGAATTCCTAATATTTGAAAACAAATTCAAGTCAAAATGCTCGCTAAAGTGGCCGGAGTTGTAAATACTATCAGTTTTCTGGTCATTTTTCTGCTTTCCACGGGTCATGTCCGTGATTGAAAAGAGCAGGAAATGTAGTAAGGATCTACTAACTTTTATTTCAAGGGTTTCTTATAAGTTTTTAATCATTTCTGGAAACTCTAATTGCGTATTTTAAGAGTTTTACCACAATTAGACAGTTTTCTTAAAGTATGTAATGCAACCGGCAGGATAGTAACTGATTCACCAAAAAGACGCTAGAGAAATTCGGCCTCAATTGTAAACATTAGCAGTATAGTCCTCACTTACAGTCTTTCTACACTAATGGTGAGCTGTATAAACATGAATTCCTAATATTTGAAAGCAAATTCAAGTCAAAACGCTCGCTAAAGTGGCCGGAGTTGTAAATATTATCAGTTTTCCGGTCATTTCCCTGCTTTTCACGGGTCATGTCCGTGATTGAAAACAGCAGGAAATGTAGTAAGAATCTACAAACTTTTATTTCAAGGCTTTCTTATAAGTTTTTAATCATTTCTGGAAACTCTAATTGCATATTTTAAGAGTTTTACCACAATTAGACAGTTTTCTTACAAGTATGTAATGGAACCGGCAGGATAGTAACTGATTCACCAAAAAGACGCTAGAGAAATTCGGCCTCAATTGTAAACATTAGCAGTATAGTCCTCACTTACAGTCTTTCTACACTAATGGTGAGCTGTATAAACATGAATTCCTAATATTTGAAAGCAAATTCAAGTCAAAACGCTCGCTAAAGTGGCCGGAGTTGTAAATATTATCAGTTTTCTGGTCATTTCCCTGCTTTAAACGGGTCATGTCCGTGATTGAATACAGCAGGAAATGTAGTAAGAATCTACAAACTTTTATTTCAAGGGTTTCTTATAAGTTTTTAATCATTTCTGGAAACTCTAATTGCGTATTTTAAGAGTTTTACCACAATTAGACAGTTTTCTTACAAGTATGTAATGGAACCGGCAGGATAGTAACTGATTCACCAAAAAGACGCTAGAGAAATTCGGCCTCAATTGTAAACATTAGCAGTATAGTCCTCACTTACAGTCTTTCTACACTAATGGTGAGCTGTATAAACATGAATTCCTAATATTTGAAAGCAAATTCAAGTCAAAACGCTCGCTAAAGTGGCCGGAGTTGTAAATATTATCAGTTTTCTGGTCATTTCCCTGCTTTTCACGGGTCATGTCCGTGATTGAAAACAGCAGGAAATGTAGTAAGAATCTACAAACTTTTATTTCAAGGGTTTCTTATAAGTTTTTAATCATTTCTGGAAACTCTAATTGCGTATTTTAAGAGTTTTACCACAATTAGACAGTTTTCTTACAAGTATGTAATGGAACCGTCAGGATAGTAACTGATTCACCAAAAAGACGCTAGAGAAATTCGGCCTCAATTGTAAACATTAGCAGTATAGTCCTCACTTACAGTTTTCTACACTAATGGTGAGCTGTGTAAACATGAATTCCTAATATTTGAAAACAAATTCAAGTCAAAATGCTCGCTAAAGTGGCCGGAGTTGTAAATACTATCAGTTTTCTGGTCATTTTTCTGCTTTCCACGGGTCATGTCCGTGATTGAAAAGAGCAGGAAATGTAGTAAGGATCTACTAACTTTTATTTCAAGGGTTTCTTATAAGTTTTTAATCATTTCTGGAAACTCTAATTGCGTATTTTAAGAGTTTTACCACAATTAGACAGTTTTCTTAAAGTATGTAATGCAACCGGCAGGATAGTAACTGATTCACCAAAAAGACGCTAGAGAAATTCGGCCTCAATTGTAAACATTAGCAGTATAGTCCTCACTTACAGTCTTTCTACACTAATGGTGAGCTGTATAAACATGAATTCCTAATATTTGAAAGCAAATTCAAGTCAAAACGCTCGCTAAAGTGGCCGGAGTTGTAAATATTATCAGTTTTCCGGTCATTTCCCTGCTTTTCACGGGTCATGTCCGTGATTGAAAACAGCAGGAAATGTAGTAAGAATCTACAAACTTTTATTTCAAGGCTTTCTTATAAGTTTTTAATCATTTCTGGAAACTCTAATTGCATATTTTAAGAGTTTTACCACAATTAGACAGTTTTCTTACAAGTATGTAATGGAACCGGCAGGATAGTAACTGATTCACCAAAAAGACGCTAGAGAAATTCGGCCTCAATTGTAAACATTAGCAGTATAGTCCTCACTTACAGTCTTTCTACACTAATGGTGAGCTGTATAAACATGAATTCCTAATATTTGAAAGCAAATTCAAGTCAAAACGCTCGCTAAAGTGGCCGGAGTTGTAAATATTATCAGTTTTCTGGTCATTTCCCTGCTTTAAACGGGTCATGTCCGTGATTGAATACAGCAGGAAATGTAGTAAGAATCTACAAACTTTTATTTCAAGGGTTTCTTATAAGTTTTTAATCATTTCTGGAAACTCTAATTGCGTATTTTAAGAGTTTTACCACAATTAGACAGTTTTCTTACAAGTATGTAATGGAACCGGCAGGATAGTAACTGATTCACCAAAAAGACGCTAGAGAAATTCGGCCTCAATTGTAAACATTAGCAGTATAGTCCTCACTTACAGTCTTTCTACACAAATGGTGAGCTGTATAAACATGAATTCCTAATATTTGAAAGCAAATTCAAGTCAAAACGCTCGCTAAAGTGGCCGGAGTTGTAAATATTATCAGTTTTCCGGTCATTTCCCTGCTTTTCACGGGTCATGTCCGTGATTGAAAACAGCAGGAAATGTAGTAAGAATCTACAAACTTTTATTTCAAGGGTTTCTTATAAGTTTTTAATCATTTCTGGAAACTCTAATTGCGTATTTTAAGAGTTTTACCACAATTAGACAGTTTTCTTACAAGTATGTAATGGAACCGTCAGGATAGTAACTGATTCACCAAAAAGACGCTAGAGAAATTCGGCCTCAATTGTAAACATTAGCAGTATAGTCCTCATTTACAGTTTTCTACACTAATGGTGAGCTGTGTAAACATGAATTCCTAATATTTGAAAACAAATTCAAGTCAAAATGCTCGCTAAAGTGGCCGGAGTTGTAAATACTATCAGTTTTCTGGTCATTTTTCTGCTTTCCACGGGTCATGTCCGTGATTGAAAAGAGCAGGAAATGTAGTAAGGATCTACTAACTTTTATTTCAAGGGTTTCTTATAAGTTTTTAATTATTTCTGGAAACTCTAATTGTGTATTTTAAGAGTTTTACCACAATTAGATAGTTTTCTTACAAGTATGTAAAGGAACCGGCAGGATATTAACTGATTCACCAAAAAGACGCTAGAGAAATTCGGCCTCAATTGTAAACATTAGCAGTATAGTCCTCACTTACAGTCTTTCTACACTAATGGTGAGCTGTATAAACATGAATTCCTAATATTTGAAAGCAAATTCAAGTCAAAACGCTCGCTAAAGTGGCCGGAGTTGTAAATATTATCAGTTTTCTGGTCATTTCCCTGCTTTTCACGGGTCATGTCCGTGATTGAATACAGCAGGAAATGTAGTAAGAATCTACAAACTTTTATTTCAAGGGTTTCTTATAAGTTTTTAATCATTTCTGGAAACTCTAATTGCGTATTTTAAGAGTTTTACCACAATTAGACAGTTTTCTTACAAGTATGTAATGGAACCGGCAGGATAGTAACTGATTCACCAAAAAGACGCTAGAGAAATTCGGCCTCAATTGTAAACATTAGCAGTATAGTCCTCACTTACAGTCTTTCTACACTAATGGTGAGCTGTATAAACATGAATTCCTAATATTTGAAAGCAAATTCAAGTCAAAACGCTCGCTAAAGTGGCCGGAGTTGTAAATATTATCAGTTTTCCGGTCATTTCCCTGCTTTTCACGGGTCATGTCCGTGATTGAAAACAGCAGGAAATGTAGTAAGAATCTACAAACTTTTATTTCAAGGCTTTCTTATAAGTTTTTAATCATTTCTGGAAACTCTAATTGCATATTTTAAGAGTTTTACCACAATTAGACAGTTTTCTTACAAGTATGTAATGGAACCGGCAGGATAGTAACTGATTCACCAAAAAGACGCTAGAGAAATTCGGCCTCAATTGTAAACATTAGCAGTATAGTCCTCACTTACAGTCTTTCTACACTAATGGTGAGCTGTATAAACATGAATTCCTAATATTTGAAAGCAAATTCAAGTCAAAACGCTCGCTAAAGTGGCCGGAGTTGTAAATATTATCAGTTTTCTGGTCATTTCCCTGCTTTAAACGGGTCATGTCCGTGATTGAATACAGCAGGAAATGTAGTAAGAATCTACAAACTTTTATTTCAAGGGTTTCTTATAAGTTTTTAATCATTTCTGGAAACTCTAATTGCGTATTTTAAGAGTTTTACCACAATTAGACAGTTTTCTTACAAGTATGTAATGGAACCGGCAGGATAGTAACTGATTCACCAAAAAGACGCTAGAGAAATTCGGCCTCAATTGTAAACATTAGCAGTATAGTCCTCACTTACAGTCTTTCTGCACAAATGGTGAGCTGTATAAACATGAATTCCTAATATTTGAAAGCAAATTCAAGTCAAAACGCTCGCTAAAGTGGCCGGAGTTGTAAATATTATCAGTTTTCCGGTCATTTCCCTGCTTTTCACGGGTCATGTCCGTGATTGAAAACAGCAGGAAATGTAGTAAGAATCTACAAACTTTTATTTCAAGGGTTTCTTATAAGTTTTTAATCATTTCTGGAAACTCTAATTGCGTATTTTAAGAGTTTTACCACAATTAGACAGTTTTCTTACAAGTATGTAATGGAACCGTCAGGATAGTAACTGATTCACCAAAAAGACGCTAGAGAAATTCGGCCTCAATTGTAAACATTAGCAGTATAGTCCTCACTTACAGTTTTCTACACTAATGGTGAGCTGTGTAAACATGAATTCCAAATATTTGAAAACAAATTCAAGTCAAAATGCTCGCTAAAGTGGCCGGAGTTGTAAATACTATCAGTTTTCTGGTCATTTTTCTGCTTTCCACGGGTCATGTCCGTGATTGAAAAGAGCAGGAAATGTAGTAAGGATCTACTAACTTTTATTTCAAGGGTTTCTTATAAGTTTTTAATTATTTCTGGAAACTCTAATTGTGTATTTTAAGAGTTTTACCACAATTAGATAGTTTTCTTACAAGTATGTAATGGAACCGGCAGGATATTAACTGATTCACCAAAAAGACGCTAGAGAAATTCGGCCTCAATTGTAAACATTAGCAGTATAGTCCTCACTTACAGTCTTTCTACACTAATGGTGAGCTGTATAAACATGAATTCCTAATATTTGAAAGCAAATTCAAGTCAAAACGCTCGCTAAAGTGGCCGGAGTTGTAAATATTATCAGTTTTCTGGTCATTTCCCTGCTTTTCACGGGTCATGTCCGTGATTGAAAACAGCAGGAAATGTAGTAAGAATCTACAAACTTTTATTTCAAGGGATTCTTATAAGTTTTTAATCATTTCTGGAAACTCTAATTGCGTATTTTAAGAGTTTTACCACAATTAGACAGTTTTCTTAAAGTATGTAATGCAACCGGCAGGATAGTAACTGATTCACCAAAAAGACGCTAGAGAAATTCGGCCTCAATTGTAAACATTAGCAGTATAGTCCTCACTTACAGTCTTTCTACACTAATGGTGAGCTGTATAAACATGAATTCCTAATATTTGAAAGCAAATTCAAGTCAAAACGCTCGCTAAAGTGGCCGGAGTTGTAAATATTATCAGTTTTCTGGTCATTTCCCTGCTTTAAACGGGTCATGTCCGTGATTGAATACAGCAGGAAATGTAGTAAGAATCTACAAACTTTTATTTCAAGGGTTTCTTATAAGTTTTTAATCATTTCTGGAAACTCTAATTGTGTATTTAAAAAGTTTTACCACAATTAGACAGTTTTCTTACAAGTATGTAATGGAACCGGCAGGATAGTAACTGATTCACCAAAAAGACGCTAGAGAAATTCGGCCTCAATTGTAAACATTAGCAGTATAGTCCTCACTTACAGTCTTTCTACACTAATGGTGAGCTGTGTAAACATGAATTCCTAATATTTGAAAACAAATTCAAGTCAAAATGCTCGCTAAAGTGGCCGGAGTTGTAAATACTATCAGTTTTCTGGTCATTTTTCTGCTTTCCACGGGTAATGTCCGTGATTGAAAAGAGCAGGAAATGTAGTAAGAATCTACTAACTTTTATTTCAAGGGTTTCTTATAAGTTTTTAATCATTTCTGGAAATTCTAATTGCGTATTTTAAGAGTTTTACCACAATTAGATAGTTTTCTTACAAGTATGTAATGGAACCGGCAGGATAGTAACTGATTCACCAAAAAGACGCTAGAGAAATTCGGCCTCAATTGTAAACATTAGCAGTATAGTCCTCACTTACAGTCTTTCTACACTAATGGTGAGCTGTATAAAAATGAATTCCTAATATTTGAAAGCAAATTCAAGTCAAAACGCTCGCTAAAGTGGCCGGAGTTGTAAATATTATCAGTTTTCTGGTCATTTCCCTGCTTTTCACGGGTCATGTCCGTGATTGAAAACAGCAGGAAATGTAGTAAGAATCTACAAACTTTTATTTCAAGGGTTTCTTATAAGTTTTTAATCATTTCTGGAAACTCTAATTGCGTATTTTAAGAGTTTTACCACAATTAGACAGTTTTCTTACAAGTATGTAATGGAACCGGCAGGATAGTAACTGATTCACCAAAAAGACGCTAGAGAAATTCGGCCTCAATTGTAAACATTAGCAGTATAGTCCTCACTTACAGTCTTTCTACACTAATGGTGAGCTGTATAAACATGAATTCCTAATATTTGAAAGCAAATTCAAGTCAAAACGCTCGCTAAAGTGGCCGGAGTTGTAAATATTATCAGTTTTCTGGTCATTTCCCTGCTTTTCACGGGTCATGTCCGTGATTGAAAACAGCAGGAAATGTAGTAAGAATCTACAAACTTTTATTTCAAGGCTTTCTTATAAGTTTTTAATCATTTCTGGAAACTCTAATTGCGTATTTTAAGAGTTTTACCACAATTAGACAGTTTTCTTACAAGTATGTAATGGAACCATCAGGATAGTAACTGATTCACCAAAAAGACGCTAGAGAAATTCGGCCTCAATTGTAAACATTAGCAGTATAGTCCTCACTTACAGTCTTTCTACACTAATGGTGAGCTGTGTAAACATGAATTCCTAATATTTGAAAACAAATTCAAGTCAAAATGCTCGCTAAAGTGGCCGGAGTTGTAAATACTATCAGTTTTCTGGTCATTTTTCTGCTTTCCACGGGTAATGTCCGTGATTGAAAAGAGCAGGAAATGTAGTAAGAATCTACTAACTTTTATTTCAAGGGTTTCTTATAAGTTTTTAATCATTTCTGGAAATTCTAATTGCGTATTTTAAGAGTTTTACCACAATTAGATAGTTTTCTTACAAGTATGTAATGGAACCGGCAGGATAGTAACTGATTCACCAAAAAGACGCTAGAGAATTTCGGCCTCAATTGTAAACATTAGCAGTATAGTCCTCACTTACAGTCTTTCTACACTAATGGTGAGCTGTATAAAAATGAATTCCTAATATTTGAAAGCAAATTCAAGTCAAAACGCTCGCTAAAGTGGCCGGAGTTGTAAATATTATCAGTTTTCTGGTCATTTCCCTGCTTTTCACGGGTCATGTCCGTGATTGAAAACAGCAGGAAATGTAGTAAGAATCTACAAACTTTTATTTCAAGGGTTTCTTATAAGTTTTTAATCATTTCTGGAAACTCTAATTGCGTATTTTAAGAGTTTTACCACAATTAGACAGTTTTCTTACAAGTATGTAATGGAACCGGCAGGATAGTAACTGATTCACCAAAAAGACGCTAGAGAAATTCGGCCTCAATTGTAAACATTAGCAGTATAGTCCTCACTTACAGTCTTTCTACACTAATGGTGAGCTGTATAAACATGAATTCCTAATATTTGAAAGCAAATTCAAGTCAAAACGCTCGCTAAAGTGGCCGGAGTTGTAAATATTATCAGTTTTCTGGTCATTTCCCTGCTTTTCACGGGTCATGTCCGTGATTGAAAACAGCAGGAAATGTAGTAAGAATCTACAAACTTTTATTTCAAGGGTTTCTTATAAGTTTTTAATCATTTCTGGAAACTCTAATTGCGTATTTTAAGAGTTTTACCACAATTAGACAGTTTTCTTACAAGTATGTAATGGAACCGGCAGGATAGTAACTGATTCACCAAAAAGACGCTAGAGAAATTCGGCCTCAATTGTAAACATTAGCAGTATAGTCCTCACTTACAGTCTTTCTACACTAATGGTGAGCTGTATAAACATGAATTCCTAATATTTGAAAGCAAATTCAAGTCAAAACGCTCGCTAAAGTGGCCGGAGTTGTAAATATTATCAGTTTTCTGGTCATTTCCCTGCTATTCACGGGTCATGTCCGTGATTGAAAACAGCAGGAAATGTAGTAAGAATCTACAAACTTTTATTTCAAGGCTTTCTTATAAGTTTTTAATCATTTCTGGAAACTCTAATTGCGTATTTTAAGAGTTTTACCACAATTAGACAGTTTTCTTACAAGTATGTAATGGAACCGGCAGGATAGTAACTGATTCACCAAAAAGACGCTAGAGAAATTCGGCCTCAATTGTAAACATTAGCAGTATAGTCCTCACTTACAGTCTTTCTACACTAATGGTGAGCTGTATAAACATGAATTCCTAATATTTGAAAGCAAATTCAAGTCAAAACGCTCGCTAAAGTGGCCGGAGTTGTAAATATTATCAGTTTTCTGGTCATTTTTCTGCTTTCCACGGGTAATGTCCGTGACTGAAAAGAGCAGGAAATGTAGTAAGAATCTACTAACTTTTATTTCAAGGGTTTCTTATAAGTTTTTAATCATTTCTGGAAACTCTAATTGCGTATTTTAAGAGTTTTACCACAATTAGATAGTTTTCTTACAAGTATGTAATGGAACCGGCAGGATAGTAACTGATTCACCAAAAAGACGCTAGAGAAATTCGGCCTCAATTGTAAACATTAGCAGTATAGTCCTCACTTACAGTCTTTCTACACTAATGGTGAGCTGTATAAAAATGAATTCCTAATATTTGAAAGCAAATTCAAGTCAAAACGCTCGCTAAAGTGGCCGGAGTTGTAAATATTATCAGTTTTCTGGTCATTTCCCTGCTTTTCACGGGTCATGTCCGTGATTGAAAACAGCAGGAAATGTAGTAAGAATCTACAAACTTTTATTTCAAGGGTTTCTTATAAGTTTTTAATCATTTCTGGAAACTCTAATTGCGTATTTTAAGAGTTTTACCACAATTAGACAGTTTTCTTACAAGTATGTAATGGAACCGGCAGGATAGTAACTGATTCACCAAAAAGACGCTAGAGAAATTCGGCCTCAATTGTAAACATTAGCAGTATAGTCCTCACTTACAGTCTTTCTACACTAATGGTGAGCTGTATAAACATGAATTCCTAATATTTGAAAGCAAATTCAAGTCAAAACGCTCGCTAAAGTGGCCGGAGTTGTAAATATTATCAGTTTTCTGGTCATTTCCCTGCTTTTCACGGGTCATGTCCGTGATTGAAAACAGCAGGAAATGTAGTAAGAATCTACAAACTTTTATTTCAAGGGTTTCTTATAAGTTTTTAATCATTTCTGGAAACTCTAATTGCGTATTTTAAGAGTTTTACCACAATTAGACAGTTTTCTTACAAGTATGTAATGGAACCATCAGGATAGTAACTGATTCACCAAAAAGACGCTAGAGAAATTCGGCCTCAATTGTAAACATTAGCAGTATAGTCCTCACTTACAGTCTTTCTACACTAATGGTGAGCTGTATAAACATGAATTCCTAATATTTGAAAGCAAATTCAAGTCAAAACGCTCGCTAAAGTGGCCGGAGTTGTAAATATTATCAGTTTTCTGGTCATTTCCCTGCTATTCACGGGTCATGTCCGTGATTGAAAACAGCAGGAAATGTAGTAAGAATCTACAAACTTTTATTTCAAGGCTTTCTTATAAGTTTTTAATCATTTCTGGAAACTCTAATTGCGTATTTTAAGAGTTTTACCACAATTAGACAGTTTTCTTACAAGTATGTAATGGAACCGGCAGGATAGTAACTGATTCACCAAAAAGACGCTAGAGAAATTCGGCCTCAATTGTAAACATTAGCAGTATAGTCCTCACTTACAGTCTTTCTACACTAATGGTGAGCTGTATAAACATGAATTCCTAATATTTGAAAGCAAATTCAAGTCAAAACGCTCGCTAAAGTGGCCGGAGTTGTAAATATTATCAGTTTTCTGGTCATTTTCCTGCTTTCCACGGGTAATGTCCGTGACTGAAAAGAGCAGGAAATGTAGTAAGAATCTACTAACTTTTATTTCAAGGGTTTCTTATAAGTTTTTAATCATTTCTGGAAACTCTAATTGCGTATTTTAAGAGTTTTACCACAATTAGATAGTTTTCTTACAAGTATGTAATGGAACCGGCAGGATAGTAACTGATTCACCAAAAAGACGCTAGAGAAATTCGGCCTCAATTGTAAACATTAGCAGTATAGTCCTCACTTACAGTCTTTCTACACTAATGGTGAGCTGTATAAAAATGAATTCCTAATATTTGAAAGCAAATTCAAGTCAAAACGCTCGCTAAAGTGGCCGGAGTTGTAAATATTATCAGTTTTCTGGTCATTTCCCTGCTTTTCACGGGTCATGTCCGTGATTGAAAACAGCAGGAAATGTAGTAAGAATCTACAAACTTTTATTTCAAGGGTTTCTTATAAGTTTTTAATCATTTCTGGAAACTCTAATTGCGTATTTTAAGAGTTTTACCACAATTAGACAGTTTTCTTACAAGTATGTAATGGAACCGTCAGGATAGTAACTGATTCACCAAAAAGACGCTAGAGAAATTCGGCCTCAATTGTAAACATTAGCAGTATAGTCCTCACTTACAGTTTTCTACACTAATGGTGAGCTGTGTAAACATGAATTCCTAATATTTGAAAACAAATTCAAGTCAAAATGCTCGCTAAAGTGGCCGGAGTTGTAAATACTATCAGTTTTCTGGTCATTTTTCTGCTTTCCACGGGTCATGTCCGTGATTGAAAAGAGCAGGAAATGTAGTAAGGATCTACTAACTTTTATTTCAAGGGTTTCTTATAAGTTTTTAATCATTTCTGGAAACTCTAATTGTGTATTTTAAGAGTTTTACCACAATTAGATAGTTTTCTTACAAGTATGTAATGGAACCGGCAGGATAGTAACTGATTCACCAAAAAGACGCTAGAGAAATTCGGCCTCAATTGTAAACATTAGCAGTATAGTCCTCACTTACAGTCTTTCTACACTAATGGTGAGCTGTATAAACATGAATTCCTAATATTTGAAAGCAAATTCAAGTCAAAACGCTCGCTAAAGTGGCCGGAGTTGTAAATATTATCAGTTTTCTGGTCATTTCCCTGCTTTTCACGGGTCATGTCCGTGATTGAAAACAGCAGGAAATGTAGTAAGAATCTACAAACTTTTATTTCAAGGCTTTCTTATAAGTTTTTAATCATTTCTGGAAACTCTAATTGCGTATTTTAAGAGTTTTACCACAATTAGACAGTTTTCTTACAAGTATGTAATGGAACCGGCAGGATATTAACTGATTCACCAAAAAGACGCTAGAGAAATTCGGCCTCAATTGTAAACATTAGCAGTATAGTCCTCACTTACAGTCTTTCTACACTAATGGTGAGCTGTATAAACATGAATTCCTAATATTTGAAAGCAAATTCAAGTCAAAACGCTCGCTAAAGTGGCCGGAGTTGTAAATATTATCAGTTTTCTGGTCATTTCCATGCTTTAAACGGGTCATGTCCGTGATTGAATACAGCAGGAAATGTAGTAAGAATCTACAAACTTTTATTTCAAGGGTTTCTTATATGTTTTTAATCATTTCTGGAAACTCTAATTGTGTATTTAAAAAGTTTTACCACAATTAGACAGTTTTCTTACAAGTATGTAATGGAACCGGCAGGATATTAACTGATTCACCAAAAAGACGCTAGAGAAATTCGGCCTCAATTGTAAACATTAGCAGTATAGTCCTCACTTACAGTCTTTCTACACTAATGGTGAGCTGTGTAAACATGAATTCCTAATATTTGAAAACAAATTCAAGTCAAAATGCTCGCTAAAGTGGCCGGAGTTGTAAATACTATCAGTTTTCTGGTCATTTTTCTGCTTTCCACGGGTCATGTCCGTGATTGAAAACAGCAGGAAATGTAGTAAGAATCTACAAACTTTTATTTCAAGGGTTTCTTATAAGTTTTTAATCATTTCTGGAAACTCTAATTGCGTATTTTAAGAGTTTTACCACAATTAGACAGTTTTCTTACAAGTATGTAATGGAACCGGCAGGATAGTAACTGATTCACCAAAAAGACGCTAGAGAAATTCGGCCTCAATTGTAAACATTAGCAGTATAGTCCTCACTTACAGTCTTTCTACACAAATGGTGAGCTGTATAAACATGAATTCCTAATATTTGAAAGCAAATTCAAGTCAAAACGCTCGCTAAAGTGGCCGGAGTTGTAAATATTATCAGTTTTCTGGTCATTTCCCTGCTTTTCACGGGTCATGTCCGTGATTGAAAACAGCAGGAAATGTAGTAAGAATCTACAAACTTTTATTTCAAGGGTTTCTTATAAGTTTTTAATCATTTCTGGAAACTCTAATTGCGTATTTTAAGAGTTTTACCACAATTAGACAGTTTTCTTACAAGTATGTAATGGAACCGTCAGGATAGTAACTGATTCACCAAAAAGACGCTAGAGAAATTCGGCCTCAATTGTAAACATTAGCAGTATAGTCCTCACTTACAGTCTTTCTACACTAATGGTGAGCTGTATAAACATGAATTCCTAATATTTGAAAACAAATTCAAGTCAAAACGCTCGCTAAAGTGGCCGGAGTTGTAAATATTATCAGTTTTCTGGTCATTTCCCTGCTTTTCACGGGTCATGTCCGTGATTGAAAACAGCAGGAAATGTAGTAAGAATCTACAAACTTTTATTTCAAGGCTTTCTTATAAGTTTTTAATCATTTCTGGAAACTCTAATTGCGTATTTTAAGAGTTTTACCACAATTAGACAGTTTTCTTACAAGTATGTAATGGAACCGGCAGGATATTAACTGATTCACCAAAAAGACGCTAGAGAAATTCGGCCTCAATTGTAAACATTAGCAGTATAGTCCTCTCTTACAGTCTTTCTACACTAATGGTGAGCTGTATAAACATGAATTCCTAATATTTGAAAGCAAATTCAAGTCAAAACGCTCGCTAAAGTGGCCGGAGTTGTAAATATTATCAGTTTTCTGGTCATTTCCATGCTTTAAACGGGTCATGTCCGTGATTGAATACAGCAGGAAATGTAGTAAGAATCTACAAACTTTTATTTCAAGGGTTTCTTATAAGTTTTTAATCATTTCTGGAAACTCTAATTGTGTATTTAAAAAGTTTTACCACAATTAGACAGTTTTCTTACAAGTATGTAATGGAACCGGCAGGATATTAACTGATTCACCAAAAAGACGCTAGAGAAATTCGGCCTCAATTGTAAACATTAGCAGTATAGTCCTCACTTACAGTCTTTCTACACTAATGGTGAGCTGTGTAAACATGAATTCCTAATATTTGAAAACAAATTCAAGTCAAAATGCTCGCTAAAGTGGCCGGAGTTGTAAATACTATCAGTTTTCTGGTCATTTTTCTGCTTTCCACGGGTAATGTCCGTGATTGAAAAGAGCAGGAAATGTAGTAAGAATCTACTAACTTTTATTTCAAGGGTTTCTTATAAGTTTTTAATCATTTCTGGAAACTCTAATTGCGTATTTTAAGAGTTTTACCACAATTAGACAGTTTTCTTACAAGTATGTAATGGAACCGTCAGGATAGTAACTGATTCACCAAAAAGACGCTAGAGAAATTCGGCCTCAATTGTAAACATTAGCAGTATAGTCCTCACTTACAGTTTTCTACACTAATGGTGAGCTGTGTAAACATGAATTCCTAATATTTGAAAACAAATTCAAGTCAAAATGCTCGCTAAAGTGACCGGAGTTGTAAATACTATCAGTTTTCTGGTCATTTTTCTGCTTTCCACGGGTCATGTCCGTGATTGAAAAGAGCAGGAAATGTAGTAAGGATCTACTAACTTTTATTTCAAGGGTTTCTTATAAGTTTTTAATCATTTCTGGAAACTCTAATTGTGTATTTTAAGAGTTTTACCACAATTAGATAGTTTTCTTACAAGTATGTAATGGAACCGGCAGGATAGTAACTGATTCACCAAAAAGACGCTAGAGAAATTCGGCCTCAATTGTAAACATTAGCAGTATAGTCCTCACTTACAGTCTTTCTACACTAATGGTGAGCTGTATAAACATGAATTCCTAATATTTGAAAGCAAATTCAAGTCAAAACGCTCGCTAAAGTGGCCGGAGTTGTAAATATTATCAGTTTTCTGGTCATTTCCCTGCTTTTCACGGGTCATGTCCGTGATTGAAAACAGCAGGAAATGTAGTAAGAATCTACAAACTTTTATTTCAAGGCTTTCTTATAAGTTTTTAATCATTTCTGGAAACTCTAATTGCGTATTTTAAGAGTTTTACCACAATTAGACAGTTTTCTTACAAGTATGTAATGGAACCGGCAGGATATTAACTGATTCACCAAAAAGACGCTAGAGAAATTCGGCCTCAATTGTAAACATTAGCAGTATAGTCCTCACTTACAGTCTTTCTACACTAATGGTGAGCTGTATAAACATGAATTCCTAATATTTGAAAGCAAATTCAAGTCAAAACGCTCGCTAAAGTGGCCGGAGTTGTAAATATTATCAGTTTTCTGGTCATTTCCATGCTTTAAACGGGTCATGTCCGTGATTGAATACAGCAGGAAATGTAGTAAGAATCTACAAACTTTTATTTCAAGGGTTTCTTATATGTTTTTAATCATTTCTGGAAACTCTAATTGTGTATTTAAAAAGTTTTACCACAATTAGACAGTTTTCTTACAAGTATGTAATGGAACCGGCAGGATATTAACTGATTCACCAAAAAGACGCTAGAGAAATTCGGCCTCAATTGTAAACATTAGCAGTATAGTCCTCACTTACAGTCTTTCTACACTAATGGTGAGCTGTGTAAACATGAATTCCTAATATTTGAAAACAAATTCAAGTCAAAATGCTCGCTAAAGTGGCCGGAGTTGTAAATACTATCAGTTTTCTGGTCATTTTTCTGCTTTCCACGGGTAATGTCCGTGATTGAAAAGAGCAGGAAATGTAGTAAGAATCTACTAACTTTTATTTCAAGGGTTTCTTATAAGTTTTTAATCATTTCTGGAAACTCTAATTGCGTATTTTAAGAGTTTTACCACAATTAGACAGTTTTCTTACAAGTATGTAATGGAACCGTCAGGATAGTAACTGATTCACCAAAAAGACGCTAGAGAAATTCGGCCTCAATTGTAAACATTAGCAGTATAGTCCTCACTTACAGTTTTCTACACTAATGGTGAGCTGTGTAAACATGAATTCCTAATATTTGAAAACAAATTCAAGTCAAAATGCTCGCTAAAGTGACCGGAGTTGTAAATACTATCAGTTTTCTGGTCATTTTTCTGCTTTCCACGGGTCATGTCCGTGATTGAAAAGAGCAGGAAATGTAGTAAGGATCTACTAACTTTTATTTCAAGGGTTTCTTATAAGTTTTTAATCATTTCTGGAAACTCTAATTGTGTATTTTAAGAGTTTTACCACAATTAGATAGTTTTCTTACAAGTATGTAATGGAACCGGCAGGATAGTAACTGATTCACCAAAAAGACGCTAGAGAAATTCGGCCTCAATTGTAAACATTAGCAGTATAGTCCTCACTTACAGTCTTTCTACACTAATGGTGAGCTGTATAAACATGAATTCCTAATATTTGAAAGCAAATTCAAGTCAAAACGCTCGCTAAAGTGGCCGGAGTTGTAAATATTATCAGTTTTCTGGTCATTTCCCTGCTTTTCACGGGTCATGTCCGTGATTGAAAACAGCAGGAAATGTAGTAAGAATCTACAAACTTTTATTTCAAGGCTTTCTTATAAGTTTTTAATCATTTCTGGAAACTCTAATTGCGTATTTTAAGAGTTTTACCACAATTAGACAGTTTTCTTACAAGTATGTAATGGAACCGGCAGGATATTAACTGATTCACCAAAAAGACGCTAGAGAAATTCGGCCTCAATTGTAAACATTAGCAGTATAGTCCTCACTTACAGTCTTTCTACACTAATGGTGAGCTGTATAAACATGAATTCCTAATATTTGAAAGCAAATTCAAGTCAAAACGCTCGCTAAAGTGGCCGGAGTTGTAAATATTATCAGTTTTCTGGTCATTTCCATGCTTTAAACGGGTCATGTCCGTGATTGAATACAGCAGGAAATGTAGTAAGAATCTACAAACTTTTATTTCAAGGGTTTCTTATATGTTTTTAATCATTTCTGGAAACTCTAATTGTGTATTTAAAAAGTTTTACCACAATTAGACAGTTTTCTTACAAGTATGTAATGGAACCGGCAGGATATTAACTGATTCACCAAAAAGACGCTAGAGAAATTCGGCCTCAATTGTAAACATTAGCAGTATAGTCCTCACTTACAGTCTTTCTACACTAATGGTGAGCTGTGTAAACATGAATTCCTAATATTTGAAAACAAATTCAAGTCAAAATGCTCGCTAAAGTGGCCGGAGTTGTAAATATTATCAGTTTTCTGGTCATTTCCCTGCTTTTCACGGGTCATGTCCGTGATTGAAAACAGCAGGAAATGTAGTAAGAATCTACAAACTTTTATTTCAAGGGTTTCTTATAAGTTTTTAATCATTTCTGGAAACTCTAATTGCGTATTTTAAGAGTTTTACCACAATTAGACAGTTTTCTTACAAGTATGTAATGGAACCGTCAGGATAGTAACTGATTCACCAAAAAGACGCTAGAGAAATTCGGCCTCAATTGTAAACATTAGCAGTATAGTCCTCACTTACAGTCTTTCTACACTAATGGTGAGCTGTATAAACATGAATTCCTAATATTTGAAAACAAATTCAAGTCAAAACGCTCACTAAAGTGGCCGGAGTTGTAAATATTATCAGTTTTCTGGTCATTTCCCTGCTTTTCACGGGTCATGTCCGTGATTGAAAACAGCAGGAAATGTAGTAAGAATCTACAAACTTTTATTTCAAGGCTTTCTTATAAGTTTTTAATCATTTCTGGAAACTCTAATTGCGTATTTTAAGAGTTTTACCACAATTAGACAGTTTTCTTACAAGTATGTAATGGAACCGGCAGGATATTAACTGATTCACCAAAAAGACGCTAGAGAAATTCGGCCTCAATTGTAAACATTAGCAGTATAGTCCTCTCTTACAGTCTTTCTACACTAATGGTGAGCTGTATAAACATGAATTCCTAATATTTGAAAGCAAATTCAAGTCAAAACGCTCGCTAAAGTGGCCGGAGTTGTAAATATTATCAGTTTTCTGGTCATTTCCATGCTTTAAACGGGTCATGTCCGTGATTGAATACAGCAGGAAATGTAGTAAGAATCTACAAACTTTTATTTCAAGGGTTTCTTATAAGTTTTTAATCATTTCTGGAAACTCTAATTGTGTATTTAAAAAGTTTTACCACAATTAGACAGTTTTCTTACAAGTATGTAATGGAACCGGCAGGATATTAACTGATTCACCAAAAAGACGCTAGAGAAATTCGGCCTCAATTGTAAACATTAGCAGTATAGTCCTCACTTACAGTCTTTCTACACTAATGGTGAGCTGTGTAAACATGAATTCCTAATATTTGAAAACAAATTCAAGTCAAAATGCTCGCTAAAGTGGCCGGAGTTGTAAATACTATCAGTTTTCTGGTCATTTTTCTGCTTTCCACGGGTAATGTCCGTGATTGAAAAGAGCAGGAAATGTAGTAAGAATCTACTAACTTTTATTTCAAGGGTTTCTTATAAGTTTTTAATCATTTCTGGAAACTCTAATTGCGTATTTTAAGAGTTTTACCACAATTAGACAGTTTTCTTACAAGTATGTAATGGAACCGTCAGGATAGTAACTGATTCACCAAAAAGACGCTAGAGAAATTCGGCCTCAATTGTAAACATTAGCAGTATAGTCCTCACTTACAGTTTTCTACACTAATGGTGAGCTGTGTAAACATGAATTCCTAATATTTGAAAACAAATTCAAGTCAAAATGCTCGCTAAAGTGACCGGAGTTGTAAATACTATCAGTTTTCTGGTCATTTTTCTGCTTTCCACGGGTCATGTCCGTGATTGAAAAGAGCAGGAAATGTAGTAAGGATCTACTAACTTTTATTTCAAGGGTTTCTTATAAGTTTTTAATCATTTCTGGAAACTCTAATTGTGTATTTTAAGAGTTTTACCACAATTAGATAGTTTTCTTACAAGTATGTAATGGAACCGGCAGGATAGTAACTGATTCACCAAAAAGACGCTAGAGAAATTCGGCCTCAATTGTAAACATTAGCAGTATAGTCCTCACTTACAGTCTTTCTACACTAATGGTGAGCTGTATAAACATGAATTCCTAATATTTGAAAGCAAATTCAAGTCAAAACGCTCGCTAAAGTGGCCGGAGTTGTAAATATTATCAGTTTTCTGGTCATTTCCCTGCTTTTCACGGGTCATGTCCGTGATTGAAAACAGCAGGAAATGTAGTAAGAATCTACAAACTTTTATTTCAAGGCTTTCTTATAAGTTTTTAATCATTTCTGGAAACTCTAATTGCGTATTTTAAGAGTTTTATCACAATTAGACAGTTTTCTTACAAGTATGTAATGGAACCGGCAGGATATTAACTGATTCACCAAAAAGACGCTAGAGAAATTCGGCCTCAATTGTAAACATTAGCAGTATAGTCCTCACTTACAGTCTTTCTACACTAATGGTGAGCTGTATAAACATGAATTCCTAATATTTGAAAGCAAATTCAAGTCAAAACGCTCGCTAAAGTGGCCGGAGTTGTAAATATTATCAGTTTTCTGGTCATTTCCATGCTTTAAACGGGTCATGTCCGTGATTGAATACAGCAGGAAATGTAGTAAGAATCTACAAACTTTTATTTCAAGGGTTTCTTATATGTTTTTAATCATTTCTGGAAACTCTAATTGTGTATTTAAAAAGTTTTACCACAATTAGACAGTTTTCTTACAAGTATGTAATGGAACCGGCAGGATATTAACTGATTCACCAAAAAGACGCTAGAGAAATTCGGCCTCAATTGTAAACATTAGCAGTATAGTCCTCACTTACAGTCTTTCTACACTAATGGTGAGCTGTGTAAACATGAATTCCTAATATTTGAAAACAAATTCAAGTCAAAATGCTCGCTAAAGTGGCCGGAGTTGTAAATACTATCAGTTTTCTGGTCATTTTTCTGCTTTCCACGGGTAATGTCCGTGATTGAAAAGAGCAGGAAATGTAGTAAGAATCTACTAACTTTTATTTCAAGGGTTTCTTATAAGTTTTTAATCATTTCTGGAAACTCTAATTGCGTATTTTAAGAGTTTTACCACAATTAGATAGTTTTCTTACAAGTATGTAATGGAACCGGCAGGATAGTAACTGATTCACCAAAAAGACGCTAGAGAATTTCGGCCTCAATTGTAAACATTAGCAGTATAGTCCTCACTTACAGTCTTTCTACACTAATGGTGAGCTGTATAAAAATGAATTCCTAATATTTGAAAGCAAATTCAAGTCAAAACGCTCGCTAAAGTGGCCGGAGTTGTAAATATTATCAGTTTTCTGGTCATTTCCCTGCTTTTCACGGGTCATGTCCGTGATTGAAAACAGCAGGAAATGTAGTAAGAATCTACTAACTTTGATTTCAAGGGTTTCTTATAAGTTTTTAATCATTTCTGGAAACTCTAATTGCGTATTTTAAGAGTTTTACCACAATTAGATAGTTTTCTTACAAGTATGTAATGGAACCGGCAGGATAGTAACTGATTCACCAAAAAGACGCTAGAGAAATTCGGCCTCAATTGTAAACATTAGCAGTATAGTCCTCACTTACAGTCTTTCTACACTAATGGTGAGCTGTATAAAAATGAATTCCTAATATTTGAAAGCAAATTCAAGTCAAAACGCTCGCTAAAGTGGCCGGAGTTGTAAATATTATCAGTTTTCTGGTCATTTCCCTGCTTTTCACGGGTCATGTCCGTGATTGAAAACAGCAGGAAATGTAGTAAGAATCTACAAACTTTTATTTCAAGGGTTTCTTATAAGTTTTTAATCATTTCTGGAAACTCTAATTGCGTATTTTAAGAGTTTTACCACAATTAGACAGTTTTCTTACAAGTATGTAATGGAACCGGCAGGATAGTAACTGATTCACCAAAAAGACGCTAGAGAAATTCGGCCTCAATTGTAAACATTAGCAGTATAGTCCTCACTTACAGTCTTTCTACACAAATGGTGAGCTGTATAAACATGAATTCCTAATATTTGAAAGCAAATTCAAGTCAAAACGCTCGCTAAAGTGGCCGGAGTTGTAAATATTATCAGTTTTCTGGTCATTTCCCTGCTTTTCACGGGTCATGTCCGTGATTGAAAAGAGCAGGAAATGTAGTAAGAATCTACAAACTTTTATTTCAAGGGTTTCTTATAAGTTTTTAATCATTTCTGGAAACTCTAATTGCGTATTTTAAGAGTTTTACCACAATTAGACAGTTTTCTTACAAGTATGTAATGGAACCGTCAGGATAGTAACTGATTCACCAAAAAGACGCTAGAGAAATTCGGCCTCAATTGTAAACATTAGCAGTATAGTCCTCACTTACAGTCTTTCTACACTAATGGTGAGCTGTATAAACATGAATTCCTAATATTTGAAAGCAAATTCAAGTCAAAACGCTCGCTAAAGTGGCCGGAGTTGTAAATATTATCAGTTTTCTGGTCATTTCCATGCTTTAAACGGGTCATGTCCGTGATTGAATACAGCAGGAAATGTAGTAAGAATCTACAAACTTTTATTTCAAGGGTTTCTTATATGTTTTTAATCATTTCTGGAAACTCTAATTGTGTATTTAAAAAGTTTTACCACAATTAGACAGTTTTCTTACAAGTATGTAATGGAACCGGCAGGATATTAACTGATTCACCAAAAAGACGCTAGAGAAATTCGGCCTCAATTGTAAACATTAGCAGTATAGTCCTCACTTACAGTCTTTCTACACTAATGGTGAGCTGTGTAAACATGAATTCCTAATATTTGAAAACAAATTCAAGTCAAAATGCTCGCTAAAGTGGCCGGAGTTGTAAATACTATCAGTTTTCTGGTCATTTTTCTGCTTTCCACGGGTAATGTCCGTGATTGAAAAGAGCAGGAAATGTAGTAAGAATCTACTAACTTTTATTTCAAGGGTTTCTTATAAGTTTTTAATCATTTCTGGAAACTCTAATTGCGTATTTTAAGAGTTTTACCACAATTAGACAGTTTTCTTACAAGTATGTAATGGAACCGGCAGGATAGTAACTGATTCACCAAAAAGACGCTAGAGAAATTCGGCCTCAATTGTAAACATTAGCAGTATAGTCCTCACTTACAGTCTTTCTACACAAATGGTGAGCTGTATAAACATGAATTCCTAATATTTGAAAGCAAATTCAAGTCAAAACGCTCGCTAAAGTGGCCGGAGTTGTAAATATTATCAGTTTTCTGGTCATTTCCCTGCTTTTCACGGGTCATGTCCGTGATTGAAAACAGCAGGAAATGTAGTAAGAATCTACAAACTTTTATTTCAAGGCTTTCTTATAAGTTTTTAATCATTTCTGGAAACTCTAATTGCGTATTTTAAGAGTTTTACCACAATTAGACAGTTTTCTTACAAGTATGTAATGGAACCGGCAGGATATTAACTGATTCACCAAAAAGACGCTAGAGAAATTCGGCCTCAATTGTAAACATTAGCAGTATAGTCCTCTCTTACAGTCTTTCTACACTAATGGTGAGCTGTATAAACATGAATTCCTAATATTTGAAAGCAAATTCAAGTCAAAACGCTCGCTAAAGTGGCCGGAGTTGTAAATATTATCAGTTTTCTGGTCATTTCCATGCTTTAAACGGGTCATGTCCGTGATTGAATACAGCAGGAAATGTAGTAAGAATCTACAAACTTTTATTTCAAGGGTTTCTTATAAGTTTTTAATCATTTCTGGAAACTCTAATTGTGTATTTAAAAAGTTTTACCACAATTAGACAGTTTTCTTACAAGTATGTAATGGAACCGGCAGGATATTAACTGATTCACCAAAAAGACGCTAGAGAAATTCGGCCTCAATTGTAAACATTAGCAGTATAGTCCTCACTTACAGTCTTTCTACACTAATGGTGAGCTGTATAAACATGAATTCCTAATATTTGAAAACAAATTCAAGTCAAAACGCTCGCTAAAGTGGCCGGAGTTGTAAATATTATCAGTTTTCTGGTCATTTCCCTGCTTTTCACGGGTCATGTCCGTGATTGAAAACAGCAGGAAATGTAGTAAGAATCTACAAACTTTTATTTCAAGGCTTTCTTATAAGTTTTTAATCATTTCTGGAAACTCTAATTGCGTATTTTAAGAGTTTTACCACAATTAGACAGTTTTCTTACAAGTATGTAATGGAACCGGCAGGATAGTAACTGATTCACCAAAAAGACGCTAGAGAAATTCGGCCTCAATTGTAAACATTAGCAGTATAGTCCTCTCTTACAGTCTTTCTACACTAATGGTGAGCTGTATAAACATGAATTCCTAATATTTGAAAGCAAATTCAAGTCAAAACGCTCGCTAAAGTGGCCGGAGTTGTAAATATTATCAGTTTTCTGGTCATTTCCATGCTTTAAACGGGTCATGTCCGTGATTGAATACAGCAGGAAATGTAGTAAGAATCTACAAACTTTTATTTCAAGGCTTTCTTATAAGTTTTTAATCATTTCTGGAAACTCTAATTGTGTATTTAAAAAGTTTTACCACAATTAGACAGTTTTCTTACAAGTATGTAATGGAACCGGCAGGATATTAACTGATTCACCAAAAAGACGCTAGAGAAATTCGGCCTCAATTGTAAACATTAGCAGTATAGTCCTCACTTACAGTCTTTCTACACTAATGGTGAGCTGTGTAAACATGAATTCCTAATATTTGAAAACAAATTCAAGTCAAAATGCTCGCTAAAGTGGCCGGAGTTGTAAATACTATCAGTTTTCTGGTCATTTTTCTGCTTTCCACGGGTAATGTCCGTGATTGAAAAGAGCAGGAAATGTAGTAAGAATCTACTAACTTTTATTTCAAGGGTTTCTTATAAGTTTTTAATCATTTCTGGAAACTCTAATTGCGTATTTTAAGAGTTTTACCACAATTAGACAGTTTTCTTACAAGTATGTAATGGAACCGTCAGGATAGTAACTGATTCACCAAAAAGACGCTAGAGAAATTCGGCCTCAATTGTAAACATTAGCAGTATAGTCCTCACTTACAGTTTTCTACACTAATGGTGAGCTGTGTAAACATGAATTCCTAATATTTGAAAACAAATTCAAGTCAAAATGCTCGCTAAAGTGGCCGGAGTTGTAAATACTATCAGTTTTCTGGTCATTTTTCTGCTTTCCACGGGTCATGTCCGTGATTGAAAAGAGCAGGAAATGTAGTAAGGATCTACTAACTTTTATTTCAAGGGTTTCTTATAAGTTTTTAATCATTTCTGGAAACTCTAATTGTGTATTTTAAGAGTTTTACCACAATTAGATAGTTTTCTTACAAGTATGTAATGGAACCGGCAGGATAGTAACTGATTCACCAAAAAGACGCTAGAGAAATTCGGCCTCAATTGTAAACATTAGCAGTATAGTCCTCACTTACAGTCTTTCTACACTAATGGTGAGCTGTATAAACATGAATTCCTAATATTTGAAAGCAAATTCAAGTCAAAACGCTCGCTAAAGTGGCCGGAGTTGTAAATATTATCAGTTTTCTGGTCATTTCCCTGCTTTTCACGGGTCATGTCCGTGATTGAAAACAGCAGGAAATGTAGTAAGAATCTACAAACTTTTATTTCAAGGCTTTCTTATAAGTTTTTAATCATTTCTGGAAACTCTAATTGCGTATTTTAAGAGTTTTACCACAATTAGACAGTTTTCTTACAAGTATGTAATGGAACCGGCAGGATATTAACTGATTCACCAAAAAGACGCTAGAGAAATTCGGCCTCAATTGTAAACATTAGCAGTATAGTCCTCACTTACAGTCTTTCTACACAAATGGTGAGCTGTATAAACATGAATTCCTAATATTTGAAAGCAAATTCAAGTCAAAACGCTCGCTAAAGTGGCCGGAGTTGTAAATATTATCAGTTTTCTGGTCATTTCCCTGCTTTTCACGGGTCATGTCCGTGATTGAGAACAGCAGGAAATGTAGTAAGAATCTACAAACTTTTATTTCAAGGGTTTCTTATAAGTTTTTAATCATTTCTGGAAACTCTAATTGCGTATTTTAAGAGTTTTACCACAATTAGACAGTTTTCTTACAAGTATGTAATGGAACCGGCAGGATATTAACTGATTCACCAAAAAGACGCTAGAGAAATTCGGCCTCAATTGTAAACATTAGCAGTATAGTCCTCTCTTACAGTCTTTCTACACTAATGGTGAGCTGTATAAACATGAATTCCTAATATTTGAAAGCAAATTCAAGTCAAAACGCTCGCTAAAGTGGCCGGAGTTGTAAATATTATCAGTTTTCTGGTCATTTCCATGCTTTAAACGGGTCATGTCCGTGATTGAATACAGCAGGAAATGTAGTAAGAATCTACAAACTTTTATTTCAAGGGTTTCTTATAAGTTTTTAATCATTTCTGGAAACTCTAATTGTGTATTTAAAAAGTTTTACCACAATTAGACAGTTTTCTTACAAGTATGTAATGGAACCGGCAGGATATTAACTGATTCACCAAAAAGACGCTAGAGAAATTCGGCCTCAATTGTAAACATTAGCAGTATAGTCCTCACTTACAGTCTTTCTACACTAATGGTGAGCTGTGTAAACATGAATTCCTAATATTTGAAAACAAATTCAAGTCAAAATGCTCGCTAAAGTGGCCGGAGTTGTAAATACTATCAGTTTTCTGGTCATTTTTCTGCTTTCCACGGGTAATGTCCGTGATTGAAAAGAGCAGGAAATGTAGTAAGAATCTACTAACTTTTATTTCAAGGGTTTCTTATAAGTTTTTAATCATTTCTGGAAACTCTAATTGCGTATTTTAAGAGTTTTACCACAATTAGATAGTTTTCTTACAAGTATGTAATGGAACCGGCAGGATAGTAACTGATTCACCAAAAAGACGCTAGAGAATTTCGGCCTCAATTGTAAACATTAGCAGTATAGTCCTCACTTACAGTCTTTCTACACTAATGGTGAGCTGTATAAAAATGAATTCCTAATATTTGAAAGCAAATTCAAGTCAAAACGCTCGCTAAAGTGGCCGGAGTTGTAAATATTATCAGTTTTCTGGTCATTTCCCTGCTTTTCACGGGTCATGTCCGTGATTGAAAACAGCAGGAAATGTAGTAAGAATCTACTAACTTTTATTTCAAGGGTTTCTTATAAGTTTTTAATCATTTCTGGAAACTCTAATTGCGTATTTTAAGAGTTTTACCACAATTAGACAGTTTTCTTACAAGTATGTAATGGAACCGGCAGGATAGTAACTGATTCACCAAAAAGACGCTAGAGAAATTCGGCCTCAATTGTAAACATTAGCAGTATAGTCCTCACTTACAGTCTTTCTACACTAATGGTGAGCTGTATAAACATGAATTCCTAATATTTGAAAGCAAATTCAAGTCAAAACGCTCGCTAAAGTGGCCGGAGTTGTAAATATTATCAGTTTTCTGGTCATTTTTCTGCTTTCCACGGGTAATGTCCGTGATTGAAAAGAGCAGGAAATGTAGTAAGAATCTACTAACTTTTATTTCAAGGGTTTCTTATAAGTTTTTAATCATTTCTGGAAACTCTAATTGCGTATTTTAAGAGTTTTACCACAATTAGATAGTTTTCTTACAAGTATGTAATGGAACCGGCAGGATAGTAACTGATTCACCAAAAAGACGCTAGAGAATTTCGGCCTCAATTGTAAACATTAGCAGTATAGTCCTCACTTACAGTCTTTCTACACTAATGGTGAGCTGTATAAAAATGAATTCCTAATATTTGAAAGCAAATTCAAGTCAAAACGCTCGCTAAAGTGGCCGGAGTTGTAAATATTATCAGTTTTCTGGTCATTTCCCTGCTTTTCACGGGTCATGTCCGTGATTGAAAACAGCAGGAAATGTAGTAAGAATGTACTAACTTTTATTTCAAGGGTTTCTTATAAGTTTTTAATCATTTCTGGAAACTCTAATTGCGTATTTTAAGAGTTTTACCACAATTAGACAGTTTTCTTACAAGTATGTAATGGAACCGGCAGGATAGTAACTGATTCACCAAAAAGACGCTAGAGAAATTCGGCCTCAATTGTAAACATTAGCAGTATAGTCCTCTCTTACAGTCTTTCTACACTAATGGTGAGCTGTATAAACATGAATTCCTAATATTTGAAAGCAAATTCAAGTCAAAACGCTCGCTAAAGTGGCCGGAGTTGTAAATATTATCAGTTTTCTGGTCATTTCCATGCTTTAAACGGGTCATGTCCGTGATTGAATACAGCAGGAAATGTAGTAAGAATCTACAAACTTTTATTTCAAGGGTTTCTTATAAGTTTTTAATCATTTCTGGAAACTCTAATTGTGTATTTAAAAAGTTTTACCACAATTAGACAGTTTTCTTACAAGTATGTAATGGAACCGGCAGGATATTAACTGATTCACCAAAAAGACGCTAGAGAAATTCGGCCTCAATTGTAAACATTAGCAGTATAGTCCTCACTTACAGTCTTTCTACACTAATGGTGAGCTGTGTAAACATGAATTCCTAATATTTGAAAACAAATTCAAGTCAAAATGCTCGCTAAAGTGGCCGGAGTTGTAAATACTATCAGTTTTCTGGTCATTTTTCTGCTTTTCACGGGTCATGTCCGTGATTGAAAACAGCAGGAAATGTAGTAAGAATCTACAAACTTTTATTTCAAGGCTTTCTTATAAGTTTTTAATCATTTCTGGAAACTCTAATTGCGTATTTTAAGAGTTTTACCACAATTAGACAGTTTTCTTACAAGTATGTAATGGAACCGGCAGGATATTAACTGATTCACCAAAAAGACGCTAGAGAAATTCGGCCTCAATTGTAAACATTAGCAGTATAGTCCTCTCTTACAGTCTTTCTACACTAATGGTGAGCTGTATAAACATGAATTCCTAATATTTGAAAGCAAATTCAAGTCAAAACGCTCGCTAAAGTGGCCGGAGTTGTAAATATTATCAGTTTTCTGGTCATTTCCATGCTTTAAACGGGTCATGTCCGTGATTGAATACAGCAGGAAATGTAGTAAGAATCTACAAACTTTTATTTCAAGGGTTTCTTATAAGTTTTTAATCATTTCTCGAAACTCTAATTGTGTATTTAAAAAGTTTTACCACAATTAGACAGTTTTCTTACAAGTATGTAATGGAACCGGCAGGATATTAACTGATTCACCAAAAAGACGCTAGAGAAATTCGGCCTCAATTGTAAACATTAGCAGTATAGTCCTCACTTACAGTCTTTCTACACTAATGGTGAGCTGTATAAACATGAATTCCTAATATTTGAAAACAAATTCAAGTCAAAACGCTCGCTAAAGTGGCCGGAGTTGTAAATATTATCAGTTTTCTGGTCATTTCCCTGCTTTTCACGGGTCATGTCCGTGATTGAAAACAGCAGGAAATGTAGTAAGAATCTACAAACTTTTATTTCAAGGCTTTCTTATAAGTTTTTAATCATTTCTGGAAACTCTAATTGCGTATTTTAAGAGTTTTACCACAATTAGACAGTTTTCTTACAAGTATGTAATGGAACCGGCAGGATAGTAACTGATTCACCAAAAAGACGCTAGAGAAATTCGGCCTCAATTGTAAACATTAGCAGTATAGTCCTCTCTTACAGTCTTTCTACACTAATGGTGAGCTGTATAAACATGAATTCCTAATATTTGAAAGCAAATTCAAGTCAAAACGCTCGCTAAAGTGGCCGGAGTTGTAAATATTATCAGTTTTCTGGTCATTTCCATGCTTTAAACGGGTCATGTCCGTGATTGAATACAGCAGGAAATGTAGTAAGAATCTACAAACTTTTATTTCAAGGCTTTCTTATAAGTTTTTAATCATTTCTGGAAACTCTAATTGTGTATTTAAAAAGTTTTACCACAATTAGACAGTTTTCTTACAAGTATGTAATGGAACCGGCAGGATATTAACTGATTCACCAAAAAGACGCTAGAGAAATTCGGCCTCAATTGTAAACATTAGCAGTATAGTCCTCACTTACAGTCTTTCTACACTAATGGTGAGCTGTGTAAACATGAATTCCTAATATTTGAAAACAAATTCAAGTCAAAATGCTCGCTAAAGTGGCCGGAGTTGTAAATACTATCAGTTTTCTGGTCATTTTTCTGCTTTCCACGGGTAATGTCCGTGATTGAAAAGAGCAGGAAATGTAGTAAGAATCTACTAACTTTTATTTCAAGGGTTTCTTATAAGTTTTTAATCATTTCTGGAAACTCTAATTGCGTATTTTAAGAGTTTTACCACAATTAGACAGTTTTCTTACAAGTATGTAATGGAACCGTCAGGATAGTAACTGATTCACCAAAAAGACGCTAGAGAAATTCGGCCTCAATTGTAAACATTAGCAGTATAGTCCTCACTTACAGTTTTCTACACTAATGGTGAGCTGTGTAAACATGAATTCCTAATATTTGAAAACAAATTCAAGTCAAAATGCTCGCTAAAGTGGCCGGAGTTGTAAATACTATCAGTTTTCTGGTCATTTTTCTGCTTTCCACGGGTCATGTCCGTGATTGAAAAGAGCAGGAAATGTAGTAAGGATCTACTAACTTTTATTTCAAGGGTTTCTTATAAGTTTTTAATCATTTCTGGAAACTCTAATTGTGTATTTTAAGAGTTTTACCACAATTAGATAGTTTTCTTACAAGTATGTAATGGAACCGGCAGGATAGTAACTGATTCACCAAAAAGACGCTAGAGAAATTCGGCCTCAATTGTAAACATTAGCAGTATAGTCCTCACTTACAGTCTTTCTACACTAATGGTGAGCTGTATAAACATGAATTCCTAATATTTGAAAGCAAATTCAAGTCAAAACGCTCGCTAAAGTGGCCGGAGTTGTAAATATTATCAGTTTTCTGGTCATTTCCCTGCTTTTCACGGGTCATGTCCGTGATTGAAAACAGCAGGAAATGTAGTAAGAATCTACAAACTTTTATTTCAAGGCTTTCTTATAAGTTTTTAATCATTTCTGGAAACTCTAATTGCGTATTTTAAGAGTTTTACCACAATTAGACAGTTTTCTTACAAGTATGTAATGGAACCGGCAGGATATTAACTGATTCACCAAAAAGACGCTAGAGAAATTCGGCCTCAATTGTAAACATTAGCAGTATAGTCCTCACTTACAGTCTTTCTACACAAATGGTGAGCTGTATAAACATGAATTCCTAATATTTGAAAGCAAATTCAAGTCAAAACGCTCGCTAAAGTGGCCGGAGTTGTAAATATTATCAGTTTTCTGGTCATTTCCCTGCTTTTCACGGGTCATGTCCGTGATTGAGAACAGCAGGAAATGTAGTAAGAATCTACAAACTTTTATTTCAAGGGTTTCTTATAAGTTTTTAATCATTTCTGGAAACTCTAATTGCGTATTTTAAGAGTTTTACCACAATTAGACAGTTTTCTTACAAGTATGTAATGGAACCGGCAGGATATTAACTGATTCACCAAAAAGACGCTAGAGAAATTCGGCCTCAATTGTAAACATTAGCAGTATAGTCCTCTCTTACAGTCTTTCTACACTAATGGTGAGCTGTATAAACATGAATTCCTAATATTTGAAAGCAAATTCAAGTCAAAACGCTCGCTAAAGTGGCCGGAGTTGTAAATATTATCAGTTTTCTGGTCATTTCCATGCTTTAAACGGGTCATGTCCGTGATTGAATACAGCAGGAAATGTAGTAAGAATCTACAAACTTTTATTTCAAGGGTTTCTTATAAGTTTTTAATCATTTCTGGAAACTCTAATTGTGTATTTAAAAAGTTTTACCACAATTAGACAGTTTTCTTACAAGTATGTAATGGAACCGGCAGGATATTAACTGATTCACCAAAAAGACGCTAGAGAAATTCGGCCTCAATTGTAAACATTAGCAGTATAGTCCTCACTTACAGTCTTTCTACACTAATGGTGAGCTGTGTAAACATGAATTCCTAATATTTGAAAACAAATTCAAGTCAAAATGCTCGCTAAAGTGGCCGGAGTTGTAAATACTATCAGTTTTCTGGTCATTTTTCTGCTTTCCACGGGTAATGTCCGTGATTGAAAAGAGCAGGAAATGTAGTAAGAATCTACTAACTTTTATTTCAAGGGTTTCTTATAAGTTTTTAATCATTTCTGGAAACTCTAATTGCGTATTTTAAGAGTTTTACCACAATTAGATAGTTTTCTTACAAGTATGTAATGGAACCGGCAGGATAGTAACTGATTCACCAAAAAGACGCTAGAGAATTTCGGCCTCAATTGTAAACATTAGCAGTATAGTCCTCACTTACAGTCTTTCTACACTAATGGTGAGCTGTATAAAAATGAATTCCTAATATTTGAAAGCAAATTCAAGTCAAAACGCTCGCTAAAGTGGCCGGAGTTGTAAATATTATCAGTTTTCTGGTCATTTCCCTGCTTTTCACGGGTCATGTCCGTGATTGAAAACAGCAGGAAATGTAGTAAGAATCTACTAACTTTTATTTCAAGGGTTTCTTATAAGTTTTTAATCATTTCTGGAAACTCTAATTGCGTATTTTAAGAGTTTTACCACAATTAGACAGTTTTCTTACAAGTATGTAATGGAACCGGCAGGATAGTAACTGATTCACCAAAAAGACGCTAGAGAAATTCGGCCTCAATTGTAAACATTAGCAGTATAGTCCTCACTTACAGTCTTTCTACACTAATGGTGAGCTGTATAAACATGAATTCCTAATATTTGAAAGCAAATTCAAGTCAAAACGCTCGCTAAAGTGGCCGGAGTTGTAAATATTATCAGTTTTCTGGTCATTTTTCTGCTTTCCACGGGTAATGTCCGTGATTGAAAAGAGCAGGAAATGTAGTAAGAATCTACTAACTTTTATTTCAAGGGTTTCTTATAAGTTTTTAATCATTTCTGGAAACTCTAATTGCGTATTTTAAGAGTTTTACCACAATTAGATAGTTTTCTTACAAGTATGTAATGGAACCGGCAGGATAGTAACTGATTCACCAAAAAGACGCTAGAGAATTTCGGCCTCAATTGTAAACATTAGCAGTATAGTCCTCACTTACAGTCTTTCTACACTAATGGTGAGCTGTATAAAAATGAATTCCTAATATTTGAAAGCAAATTCAAGTCAAAACGCTCGCTAAAGTGGCCGGAGTTGTAAATATTATCAGTTTTCTGGTCATTTCCCTGCTTTTCACGGGTCATGTCCGTGATTGAAAACAGCAGGAAATGTAGTAAGAATGTACTAACTTTTATTTCAAGGGTTTCTTATAAGTTTTTAATCATTTCTGGAAACTCTAATTGCGTATTTTAAGAGTTTTACCACAATTAGACAGTTTTCTTACAAGTATGTAATGGAACCGGCAGGATAGTAACTGATTCACCAAAAAGACGCTAGAGAAATTCGGCCTCAATTGTAAACATTAGCAGTATAGTCCTCTCTTACAGTCTTTCTACACTAATGGTGAGCTGTATAAACATGAATTCCTAATATTTGAAAGCAAATTCAAGTCAAAACGCTCGCTAAAGTGGCCGGAGTTGTAAATATTATCAGTTTTCTGGTCATTTCCATGCTTTAAACGGGTCATGTCCGTGATTGAATACAGCAGGAAATGTAGTAAGAATCTACAAACTTTTATTTCAAGGGTTTCTTATAAGTTTTTAATCATTTCTGGAAACTCTAATTGTGTATTTAAAAAGTTTTACCACAATTAGACAGTTTTCTTACAAGTATGTAATGGAACCGGCAGGATATTAACTGATTCACCAAAAAGACGCTAGAGAAATTCGGCCTCAATTGTAAACATTAGCAGTATAGTCCTCACTTACAGTCTTTCTACACTAATGGTGAGCTGTGTAAACATGAATTCCTAATATTTGAAAACAAATTCAAGTCAAAATGCTCGCTAAAGTGGCCGGAGTTGTAAATACTATCAGTTTTCTGGTCATTTTTCTGCTTTCCACGGGTAATGTCCGTGATTGAAAAGAGCAGGAAATGTAGTAAGAATCTACTAACTTTTATTTCAAGGGTTTCTTATAAGTTTTTAATCATTTCTGGAAACTCTAATTGCGTATTTTAAGAGTTTTACCACAATTAGACAGTTTTCTTACAAGTATGTAATGGAACCGTCAGGATAGTAACTGATTCACCAAAAAGACGCTAGAGAAATTCGGCCTCAATTGTAAACATTAGCAGTATAGTCCTCACTTACAGTTTTCTACACTAATGGTGAGCTGTGTAAACATGAATTCCTAATATTTGAAAACAAATTCAAGTCAAAATGCTCGCTAAAGTGGCCGGAGTTGTAAATACTATCAGTTTTCTGGTCATTTTTCTGCTTTCCACGGGTCATGTCCGTGATTGAAAAGAGCAGGAAATGTAGTAAGGATCTACTAACTTTTATTTCAAGGGTTTCTTATAAGTTTTTAATCATTTCTGGAAACTCTAATTGTGTATTTTAAGAGTTTTACCACAATTAGATAGTTTTCTTACAAGTATGTAATGGAACCGGCAGGATAGTAACTGATTCACCAAAAAGACGCTAGAGAAATTCGGCCTCAATTGTAAACATTAGCAGTATAGTCCTCACTTACAGTCTTTCTACACTAATGGTGAGCTGTATAAACATGAATTCCTAATATTTGAAAGCAAATTCAAGTCAAAACGCTCGCTAAAGTGGCCGGAGTTGTAAATATTATCAGTTTTCTGGTCATTTCCCTGCTTTTCACGGGTCATGTCCGTGATTGAAAACAGCAGGAAATGTAGTAAGAATCTACAAACTTTTATTTCAAGGCTTTCTTATAAGTTTTTAATCATTTCTGGAAACTCTAATTGCGTATTTTAAGAGTTTTACCACAATTAGACAGTTTTCTTACAAGTATGTAATGGAACCGGCAGGATATTAACTGATTCACCAAAAAGACGCTAGAGAAATTCGGCCTCAATTGTAAACATTAGCAGTATAGTCCTCACTTACAGTCTTTCTACACTAATGGTGAGCTGTATAAACATGAATTCCTAATATTTGAAAGCAAATTCAAGTCAAAACGCTCGCTAAAGTGGCCGGAGTTGTAAATATTATCAGTTTTCTGGTCATTTCCCTGCTTTTCACGGGTCATGTCCGTGATTGAAAACAGCAGGAAATGTAGTAAGAATCTACTAACTTTTATTTCAAGGGTTTCTTATAAGTTTTTAATCATTTCTGGAAACTCTAATTGCGTATTTTAAGAGTTTTACCACAATTAGATAGTTTTCTTACAAGTATGTAATGGAACCGGCAGGATAGTAACTGATTCACCAAAAAGACGCTAGAGAAATTCGGCCTCAATTGTAAACATTAGCAGTATAGTCCTCACTTACAGTCTTTCTACACAAATGGTGAGCTGTATAAACATGAATTCCTAATATTTGAAAGCAAATTCAAGTCAAAACGCTCGCTAAAGTGGCCGGAGTTGTAAATATTATCAGTTTTCTGGTCATTTCCCTGCTTTTCACGGGTCATGTCCGTGATTGAAAACAGCAGGAAATGTAGTAAGAATCTACAAACTTTTATTTCAAGGGTTTCTTATAAGTTTTTAATCATTTCTGGAAACTCTAATTGCGTATTTTAAGAGTTTTACCACAATTAGACAGTTTTCTTACAAGTATGTAATGGAACCGTCAGGATAGTAACTGATTCACCAAAAAGACGCTAGAGAAATTCGGCCTCAATTGTAAACATTAGCAGTATAGTCCTCACTTACAGTCTTTCTACACTAATGGTGAGCTGTATAAACATGAATTCCTAATATTTGAAAACAAATTCAAGTCAAAACGCTCGCTAAAGTGGCCGGAGTTGTAAATATTATCAGTTTTCTGGTCATTTCCCTGCTTTTCACGGGTCATGTCCGTGATTGAAAACAGCAGGAAATGTAGTAAGAATCTACAAACTTTTATTTCAAGGCTTTCTTATAAGTTTTTAATCATTTCTGGAAACTCTAATTGCGTATTTTAAGAGTTTTACCACAATTAGACAGTTTTCTTACAAGTATGTAATGGAACCGGCAGGATATTAACTGATTCACCAAAAAGACGCTAGAGAAATTCGGCCTCAATTTTAAACATTAGCAGTATAGTCCTCTCTTACAGTCTTTCTACACTAATGGTGAGCTGTATAAACATGAATTCCTAATATTTGAAAGCAAATTCAAGTCAAAACGCTCGCTAAAGTGGCCGGAGTTGTAAATATTATCAGTTTTCTGGTCATTTCCATGCTTTAAACGGGTCATGTCCGTGATTGAATACAGCAGGAAATGTAGTAAGAATCTACAAACTTTTATTTCAAGGGTTTCTTATAAGTTTTTAATCATTTCTGGAAACTCTAATTGTGTATTTAAAAAGTTTTACCACAATTAGACAGTTTTCTTACAAGTATGTAATGGAACCGGCAGGATATTAACTGATTCACCAAAAAGACGCTAGAGAAATTCGGCCTCAATTGTAAACATTAGCAGTATAGTCCTCACTTACAGTCTTTCTACACTAATGGTGAGCTGTGTAAACATGAATTCCTAATATTTGAAAACAAATTCAAGTCAAAATGCTCGCTAAAGTGGCCGGAGTTGTAAATACTATCAGTTTTCTGGTCATTTTTCTGCTTTCCACGGGTAATGTCCGTGATTGAAAAGAGCAGGAAATGTAGTAAGAATCTACTAACTTTTATTTCAAGGGTTTCTTATAAGTTTTTAATCATTTCTGGAAACTCTAATTGCGTATTTTAAGAGTTTTACCACAATTAGATAGTTTTCTTACAAGTATGTAATGGAACCGGCAGGATAGTAACTGATTCACCAAAAAGACGCTAGAGAATTTCGGCCTCAATTGTAAACATTAGCAGTATAGTCCTCACTTACAGTCTTTCTACACTAATGGTGAGCTGTATAAAAATGAATTCCTAATATTTGAAAGCAAATTCAAGTCAAAACGCTCGCTAAAGTGGCCGGAGTTGTAAATATTATCAGTTTTCTGGTCATTTCCCTGCTTTTCACGGGTCATGTCCGTGATTGAAAACAGCAGGAAATGTAGTAAGAATCTACTAACTTTTATTTCAAGGGTTTCTTATAAGTTTTTAATCATTTCTGGAAACTCTAATTGCGTATTTTAAGAGTTTTACCACAATTAGACAGTTTTCTTACAAGTATGTAATGGAACCGTCAGGATAGTAACTGATTCACCAAAAAGACGCTAGAGAAATTCGGCCTCAATTGTAAACATTAGCAGTATAGTCCTCACTTACAGTCTTTCTACACTAATGGTGAGCTGTATAAACATGAATTCCTAATATTTGAAAGCAAATTCAAGTCAAAACGCTCGCTAAAGTGGCCGGAGTTGTAAATATTATCAGTTTTCTGGTCATTTTTCTGCTTTCCACGGGTAATGTCCGTGATTGAAAAGAGCAGGAAATGTAGTAAGAATCTACTAACTTTTATTTCAAGGGTTTCTTAAAAGTTTTTAATCATTTCTGGAAACTCTAATTGCGTATTTTAAGAGTTTTACCACAATTAGATAGTTTTCTTACAAGTATGTAATGGAACCGGCAGGATAGTAACTGATTCACCAAAAAGACGCTAGAGAATTTCGGCCTCAATTGTAAACATTAGCAGTATAGTCCTCACTTACAGTCTTTCTACACTAATGGTGAGCTGTATAAAAATGAATTCCTAATATTTGAAAGCAAATTCAAGTCAAAACGCTCGCTAAAGTGGCCGGAGTTGTAAATATTATCAGTTTTCTGGTCATTTCCCTGCTTTTCACGGGTCATGTCCGTGATTGAAAACAGCAGGAAATGTAGTAAGAATGTACTAACTTTTATTTCAAGGGTTTCTTATAAGTTTTTAATCATTTCTGGAAACTCTAATTGCGTATTTTAAGAGTTTTACCACAATTAGACAGTTTTCTTACAAGTATGTAATGGAACCGGCAGGATAGTAACTGATTCACCAAAAAGACGCTAGAGAAATTCGGCCTCAATTGTAAACATTAGCAGTATAGTCCTCTCTTACAGTCTTTCTACACTAATGGTGAGCTGTATAAACATGAATTCCTAATATTTGAAAGCAAATTCAAGTCAAAACGCTCGCTAAAGTGGCCGGAGTTGTAAATATTATCAGTTTTCTGGTCATTTCCATGCTTTAAACGGGTCATGTCCGTGATTGAATACAGCAGGAAATGTAGTAAGAATCTACAAACTTTTATTTCAAGGGTTTCTTATAAGTTTTTAATCATTTCTGGAAACTCTAATTGTGTATTTAAAAAGTTTTACCACAATTAGACAGTTTTCTTACAAGTATGTAATGGAACCGGCAGGATATTAACTGATTCACCAAAAAGACGCTAGAGAAATTCGGCCTCAATTGTAAACATTAGCAGTATAGTCCTCACTTACAGTCTTTCTACACTAATGGTGAGCTGTGTAAACATGAATTCCTAATATTTGAAAACAAATTCAAGTCAAAATGCTCGCTAAAGTGGCCGGAGTTGTAAATACTATCAGTTTTCTGGTCATTTTTCTGCTTTCCACGGGTAATGTCCGTGATTGAAAAGAGCAGGAAATGTAGTAAGAATCTACTAACTTTTATTTCAAGGGTTTCTTATAAGTTTTTAATCATTTCTGGAAACTCTAATTGCGTATTTTAAGAGTTTTACCACAATTAGACAGTTTTCTTACAAGTATGTAATGGAACCGTCAGGATAGTAACTGATTCACCAAAAAGACGCTAGAGAAATTCGGCCTCAATTGTAAACATTAGCAGTATAGTCCTCACTTACAGTTTTCTACACTAATGGTGAGCTGTGTAAACATGAATTCCTAATATTTGAAAACAAATTCAAGTCAAAATGCTCGCTAAAGTGGCCGGAGTTGTAAATACTATCAGTTTTCTGGTCATTTTTCTGCTTTCCACGGGTCATGTCCGTGATTGAAAAGAGCAGGAAATGTAGTAAGGATCTACTAACTTTTATTTCAAGGGTTTCTTATAAGTTTTTAATCATTTCTGGAAACTCTAATTGTGTATTTTAAGAGTTTTACCACAATTAGATAGTTTTCTTACAAGTATGTAATGGAACCGTCAGGATAGTAACTGATTCACCAAAAAGACGCTAGAGAAATTCGGCCTCAATTGTAAACATTAGCAGTATAGTCCTCACTTACAGTCTTTCTACACTAATGGTGAGCTGTATAAACATGAATTCCTAATATTTGAAAACAAATTCAAGTCAAAACGCTCGCTAAAGTGGCCGGAGTTGTAAATATTATCAGTTTTCTGGTCATTTCCCTGCTTTTCACGGGTCATGTCCGTGATTGAAAACAGCAGGAAATGTAGTAAGAATCTACAAACTTTTATTTCAAGGCTTTCTTATAAGTTTTTAATCATTTCTGGAAACTCTAATTGCGTATTTTAAGAGTTTTACCACAATTAGACAGTTTTCTTACAAGTATGTAATGGAACCGGCAGGATATTAACTGATTCACCAAAAAGACGCTAGAGAAATTCGGCCTCAATTTTAAACATTAGCAGTATAGTCCTCTCTTACAGTCTTTCTACACTAATGGTGAGCTGTATAAACATGAATTCCTAATATTTGAAAGCAAATTCAAGTCAAAACGCTCGCTAAAGTGGCCGGAGTTGTAAATATTATCAGTTTTCTGGTCATTTCCATGCTTTAAACGGGTCATGTCCGTGATTGAATACAGCAGGAAATGTAGTAAGAATCTACAAACTTTTATTTCAAGGGTTTCTTATAAGTTTTTAATCATTTCTGGAAACTCTAATTGTGTATTTAAAAAGTTTTACCACAATTAGACAGTTTTCTTACAAGTATGTAATGGAACCGGCAGGATATTAACTGATTCACCAAAAACACGCTAGAGAAATTCGGCCTCAATTGTAAACATTAGCAGTATAGTCCTCACTTACAGTCTTTCTACACTAATGGTGAGCTGTGTAAACATGAATTCCTAATATTTGAAAACAAATTCAAGTCAAAATGCTCGCTAAAGTGGCCGGAGTTGTAAATACTATCAGTTTTCTGGTCATTTTTCTGCTTTCCACGGGTAATGTCCGTGATTGAAAAGAGCAGGAAATGTAGTAAGAATCTACTAACTTTTATTTCAAGGGTTTCTTATAAGTTTTTAATCATTTCTGGAAACTCTAATTGCGTATTTTAAGAGTTTTACCACAATTAGATAGTTTTCTTACAAGTATGTAATGGAACCGGCAGGATAGTAACTGATTCACCAAAAAGACGCTAGAGAATTTCGGCCTCAATTGTAAACATTAGCAGTATAGTCCTCACTTACAGTCTTTCTACACTAATGGTGAGCTGTATAAAAATGAATTCCTAATATTTGAAAGCAAATTCAAGTCAAAACGCTCGCTAAAGTGGCCGGAGTTGTAAATATTATCAGTTTTCTGGTCATTTCCCTGCTTTTCACGGGTCATGTCCGTGATTGAAAACAGCAGGAAATGTAGTAAGAATCTACTAACTTTTATTTCAAGGGTTTCTTATAAGTTTTTAATCATTTCTGGAAACTCTAATTGCGTATTTTAAGAGTTTTACCACAATTAGACAGTTTTCTTACAAGTATGTAATGGAACCGTCAGGATAGTAACTGATTCACCAAAAAGACGCTAGAGAAATTCGGCCTCAATTGTAAACATTAGCAGTATAGTCCTCACTTACAGTCTTTCTACACTAATGGTGAGCTGTATAAACATGAATTCCTAATATTTGAAAGCAAATTCAAGTCAAAACGCTCGCTAAAGTGGCCGGAGTTGTAAATATTATCAGTTTTCTGGTCATTTTTCTGCTTTCCACGGGTAATGTCCGTGATTGAAAAGAGCAGGAAATGTAGTAAGAATCTACTAACTTTTATTTCAAGGGTTTCTTATAAGTTTTTAATCATTTCTGGAAACTCTAATTGCGTATTTTAAGAGTTTTACCACAATTAGATAGTTTTCTTACAAGTATGTAATGGAACCGGCAGGATAGTAACTGATTCACCAAAAAGACGCTAGAGAATTTCGGCCTCAATTGTAAACATTAGCAGTATAGTCCTCACTTACAGTCTTTCTACACTAATGGTGAGCTGTATAAAAATGAATTCCTAATATTTGAAAGCAAATTCAAGTCAAAACGCTCGCTAAAGTGGCCGGAGTTGTAAATATTATCAGTTTTCTGGTCATTTCCCTGCTTTTCACGGGTCATGTCCGTGATTGAAAACAGCAGGAAATGTAGTAAGAATGTACTAACTTTTATTTCAAGGGTTTCTTATAAGTTTTTAATCATTTCTGGAAACTCTAATTGCGTATTTTAAGAGTTTTACCACAATTAGACAGTTTTCTTACAAGTATGTAATGGAACCGGCAGGATAGTAACTGATTCACCAAAAAGACGCTAGAGAAATTCGGCCTCAATTGTAAACATTAGCAGTATAGTCCTCTCTTACAGTCTTTCTACACTAATGGTGAGCTGTATAAACATGAATTCCTAATATTTGAAAGCAAATTCAAGTCAAAACGCTCGCTAAAGTGGCCGGAGTTGTAAATATTATCAGTTTTCTGGTCATTTCCATGCTTTAAACGGGTCATGTCCGTGATTGAATACAGCAGGAAATGTAGTAAGAATCTACAAACTTTTATTTCAAGGGTTTCTTATAAGTTTTTAATCATTTCTGGAAACTCTAATTGTGTATTTAAAAAGTTTTACCACAATTAGACAGTTTTCTTACAAGTATGTAATGGAACCGGCAGGATATTAACTGATTCACCAAAAAGACGCTAGAGAAATTCGGCCTCAATTGTAAACATTAGCAGTATAGTCCTCACTTACAGTCTTTCTACACTAATGGTGAGCTGTGTAAACATGAATTCCTAATATTTGAAAACAAATTCAAGTCAAAATGCTCGCTAAAGTGGCCGGAGTTGTAAATACTATCAGTTTTCTGGTCATTTTTCTGCTTTCCACGGGTAATGTCCGTGATTGAAAAGAGCAGGAAATGTAGTAAGAATCTACTAACTTTTATTTCAAGGGTTTCTTATAAGTTTTTAATCATTTCTGGAAACTCTAATTGCGTATTTTAAGAGTTTTACCACAATTAGACAGTTTTCTTACAAGTATGTAATGGAACCGTCAGGATAGTAACTGATTCACCAAAAAGACGCTAGAGAAATTCGGCCTCAATTGTAAACATTAGCAGTATAGTCCTCACTTACAGTTTTCTACACTAATGGTGAGCTGTGTAAACATGAATTCCTAATATTTGAAAACAAATTCAAGTCAAAATGCTCGCTAAAGTGGCCGGAGTTGTAAATACTATCAGTTTTCTGGTCATTTTTCTGCTTTCCACGGGTCATGTCCGTGATTGAAAAGAGCAGGAAATGTAGTAAGGATCTACTAACTTTTATTTCAAGGGTTTCTTATAAGTTTTTAATCATTTCTGGAAACTCTAATTGTGTATTTTAAGAGTTTTACCACAATTAGATAGTTTTCTTACAAGTATGTAATGGAACCGGCAGGATAGTAACTGATTCACCAAAAAGACGCTAGAGAAATTCGGCCTCAATTGTAAACATTAGCAGTATAGTCCTCACTTACAGTCTTTCTACACTAATGGTGAGCTGTATAAACATGAATTCCTAATATTTGAAAGCAAATTCAAGTCAAAACGCTCGCTAAAGTGGCCGGAGTTGTAAATATTATCAGTTTTCTGGTCATTTCCCTGCTTTTCACGGGTCATGTCCGTGATTGAAAACAGCAGGAAATGTAGTAAGAATCTACAAACTTTTATTTCAAGGCTTTCTTATAAGTTTTTAATCATTTCTGGAAACTCTAATTGCGTATTTTAAGAGTTTTACCACAATTAGACAGTTTTCTTACAAGTATGTAATGGAACCGGCAGGATATTAACTGATTCACCAAAAAGACGCTAGAGAAATTCGGCCTCAATTGTAAACATTAGCAGTATAGTCCTCACTTACAGTCTTTCTACACTAATGGTGAGCTGTATAAACATGAATTCCTAATATTTGAAAGCAAATTCAAGTCAAAACGCTCGCTAAAGTGGCCGGAGTTGTAAATATTATCAGTTTTCTGGTCATTTCCCTGCTTTTCACGGGTCATGTCCGTGATTGAAAACAGCAGGAAATGTAGTAAGAATCTACTAACTTTTATTTCAAGGGTTTCTTATAAGTTTTTAATCATTTCTGGAAACTCTAATTGCGTATTTTAAGAGTTTTACCACAATTAGATAGTTTTCTTACAAGTATGTAATGGAACCGGCAGGATAGTAACTGATTCACCAAAAAGACGCTAGAGAAATTCGGCCTCAATTGTAAACATTAGCAGTATAGTCCTCACTTACAGTCTTTCTACACAAATGGTGAGCTGTATAAACATGAATTCCTAATATTTGAAAGCAAATTCAAGTCAAAACGCTCGCTAAAGTGGCCGGAGTTGTAAATATTATCAGTTTTCTGGTCATTTCCCTGCTTTTCACGGGTCATGTCCGTGATTGAAAACAGCAGGAAATGTAGTAAGAATCTACAAACTTTTATTTCAAGGGTTTCTTATAAGTTTTTAATCATTTCTGGAAACTCTAATTGCGTATTTTAAGAGTTTTACCACAATTAGACAGTTTTCTTACAAGTATGTAATGGAACCGTCAGGATAGTAACTGATTCACCAAAAAGACGCTAGAGAAATTCGGCCTCAATTGTAAACATTAGCAGTATAGTCCTCACTTACAGTCTTTCTACACTAATGGTGAGCTGTATAAACATGAATTCCTAATATTTGAAAACAAATTCAAGTCAAAACGCTCGCTAAAGTGGCCGGAGTTGTAAATATTATCAGTTTTCTGGTCATTTCCCTGCTGTTCACGGGTCATGTCCGTGATTGAAAACAGCAGGAAATGTAGTAAGAATCTACAAACTTTTATTTCAAGGCTTTCTTATAAGTTTTTAATCATTTCTGGAAACTCTAATTGCGTATTTTAAGAGTTTTACCACAATTAGACAGTTTTCTTACAAGTATGTAATGGAACCGGCAGGATATTAACTGATTCACCAAAAAGACGCTAGAGAAATTCGGCCTCAATTGTAAACATTAGCAGTATAGTCCTCTCTTACAGTCTTTCTACACTAATGGTGAGCTGTATAAACATGAATTCCTAATATTTGAAAGCAAATTCAAGTCAAAACGCTCGCTAAAGTGGCCGGAGTTGTAAATATTATCAGTTTTCTGGTCATTTCCATGCTTTAAACGGGTCATGTCCGTGATTGAATACAGCAGGAAATGTAGTAAGAATCTACAAACTTTTATTTCAAGGGTTTCTTATAAGTTTTTAATCATTTCTGGAAACTCTAATTGTGTATTTAAAAAGTTTTACCACAATTAGACAGTTTTCTTACAAGTATGTAATGGAACCGGCAGGATATTAACTGATTCACCAAAAAGACGCTAGAGAAATTCGGCCTCAATTGTAAACATTAGCAGTATAGTCCTCACTTACAGTCTTTCTACACTAATGGTGAGCTGTGTAAACATGAATTCCTAATATTTGAAAACAAATTCAAGTCAAAATGCTCGCTAAAGTGGCCGGAGTTGTAAATACTATCAGTTTTCTGGTCATTTTTCTGCTTTCCACGGGTAATGTCCGTGATTGAAAAGAGCAGGAAATGTAGTAAGAATCTACTAACTTTTATTTCAAGGGTTTCTTATAAGTTTTTAATCATTTCTGGAAACTCTAATTGCGTATTTTAAGAGTTTTACCACAATTAGATAGTTTTCTTACAAGTATGTAATGGAACCGGCAGGATAGTAACTGATTCACCAAAAAGACGCTAGAGAATTTCGGCCTCAATTGTAAACATTAGCAGTATAGTCCTCACTTACAGTCTTTCTACACTAATGGTGAGCTGTATAAAAATGAATTCCTAATATTTGAAAGCAAATTCAAGTCAAAACGCTCGCTAAAGTGGCCGGAGTTGTAAATATTATCAGTTTTCTGGTCATTTCCCTGCTTTTCACGGGTCATGTCCGTGATTGAAAACAGCAGGAAATGTAGTAAGAATCTACTAACTTTTATTTCAAGGGTTTCTTATAAGTTTTTAATCATTTCTGGAAACTCTAATTGCGTATTTTAAGAGTTTTACCACAATTAGACAGTTTTCTTACAAGTATGTAATGGAACCGTCAGGATAGTAACTGATTCACCAAAAAGACGCTAGAGAAATTCGGCCTCAATTGTAAACATTAGCAGTATAGTCCTCACTTACAGTCTTTCTACACTAATGGTGAGCTGTATAAACATGAATTCCTAATATTTGAAAGCAAATTCAAGTCAAAACGCTCGCTAAAGTGGCCGGAGTTGTAAATATTATCAGTTTTCTGGTCATTTCCCTGCTTTAAACGGGTCATGTCCGTGATTGAATACAGCAGGAAATGTAGTAAGAATCTACAAACTTTTATTTCAAGGGTTTCTTATAAGTTTTTAATCATTTCTGGAAACTCTAATTGTGTATTTAAAAAGTTTTACCACAATTAGACAGTTTTCTTACAAGTATGTAATGGAACCGGCAGGATAGTAACTGATTCACCAAAAAGACGCTAGAGAAATTCGGCCTCAATTGTAAACATTAGCAGTATAGTCCTCACTTACAGTCTTTCTACACTAATGGTGAGCTGTATAAAAATGAATTCCTAATATTTGAAAGCAAATTCAAGTCAAAACGCTCGCTAAAGTGGCCGGAGTTGTAAATATTATCAGTTTTCTGGTCATTTCCCTGCTTTTCACGGGTCATGTCCGTGATTGAAAACAGCAGGAAATGTAGTAAGAATCTACAAACTTTTATTTCAAGGGTTTCTTATAAGTTTTTAATCATTTCTGGAAACTCTAATTGCGTATTTTAAGAGTTTTACCACAATTAGACAGTTTTCTTACAAGTATGTAATGGAACCGGCAGGATAGTAACTGATTCACCAAAAAGACGCTAGAGAAATTCGGCCTCAATTGTAAACATTAGCAGTATAGTCCTCACTTACAGTCTTTCTACACAAATGGTGAGCTGTATAAACATGAATTCCTAATATTTGAAAGCAAATTCAAGTCAAAACGCTCGCTAAAGTGGCCGGAGTTGTAAATATTATCAGTTTTCTGGTCATTTCCCTGCTTTTCACGGGTCATGTCCGTGATTGAAAACAGCAGGAAATGTAGTAAGAATCTACAAACTTTTATTTCAAGGCTTTCTTATAAGTTTTTAATCATTTCTGGAAACTCTAATTGCGTATTTTAAGAGTTTTACCACAATTAGACAGTTTTCTTACAAGTATGTAATGGAACCGTCAGGATAGTAACTGATTCACCAAAAAGACGCTAGAGAAATTCGGCCTCAATTGTAAACATTAGCAGTATAGTCCTCACTTACAGTTTTCTACACTAATGGTGAGCTGTGTAAACATGAATTCCTAATATTTGAAAACAAATTCAAGTCAAAATGCTCGCTAAAGTGGCCGGAGTTGTAAATACTATCAGTTTTCTGGTCATTTTTCTGCTTTCCACGGGTCATGTCCGTGATTGAAAAGAGCAGGAAATGTAGTAAGGATCTACTAACTTTTATTTCAAGGGTTTCTTATAAGTTTTTAATCATTTCTGGAAACTCTAATTGCGTATTTTAAGAGTTTTACCACAATTAGACAGTTTTCTTACAAGTATGTAATGGAACCGGCAGGATAGTAACTGATTCACCAAAAAGACGCTAGAGAAATTCGGCCTCAATTGTAAACATTAGCAGTATAGTCCTCACTTACAGTCTTTCTACACTAATGGTGAGCTGTATAAACATGAATTCCTAATATTTGAAAGCAAATTCAAGTCAAAACGCTCGCTAAAGTGGCCGGAGTTGTAAATATTATCAGTTTTCTGGTCATTTCCCTGCTTTTCACGGGTCATGTCCGTGATTGAAAACAGCAGGAAATGTAGTAACAATCTACAAACTTTTATTTCAAGGGTTTGTTATAAGTTTTTAATCATTTCTGGAAACTCTAATTGCGTATTTTAAGAGTTTTACCACAATTAGACAGTTTTCTTAAAGTATGTAATGCAACCGGCAGGATAGTAACTGATTCACCAAAAAGACGCTAGAGAAATTCGGCCTCAATTGTAAACATTAGCAGTATAGTCCTCACTTACAGTCTTTCTACACTAATGGTGAGCTGTATAAACATGAATTCCTAATATTTGAAAGCAAATTCAAGTCAAAACGCTCGCTAAAGTGGCCGGAGTTGTAAATATTATCAGTTTTCCGGTCATTTCCCTGCTTTTCACGGGTCATGTCCGTGATTGAAAACAGCAGGAAATGTAGTAAGAATCTACTAACTTTTATTTCAAGGGTTTCTTATAAGTTTTTAATCATTTCTGGAAACTCTAATTGCGTATTTTAAGAGTTTTACCACAATTAGACAGTTTTCTTAAAGTATGTAATGCAACCGGCAGGATAGTAACTGATTCACCAAAAAGACGCTAGAGAAATTCGGCCTCAATTGTAAACATTAGCAGTATAGTCCTCACTTACAGTCTTTCTACACTAATGGTGAGCTGTATAAACATGAATTCCTAATATTTGAAAGCAAATTCAAGTCAAAACGCTCGCTAAAGTGGCCGGAATTGTAAATATTATCAGTTTTCTGGTCATTTTTCTGCTTTCCACGGGTAATGTCCGTGATTGAAAAGAGCAGGAAATGTAGTAAGAATCTACTAACTTTTATTTCAAGGGTTTCTTATAAGTTTTTAATCATTTCTGGAAACTCTAATTGCGTATTTTAAGAGTTTTACCACAATTAGATAGTTTTCTTACAAGTATGTAATGGAACCGGCAGGATAGTAACTGATTCACCAAAAAGACGCTAGAGAATTTCGGCCTCAATTGTAAACATTAGCAGTATAGTCCTCACTTACAGTCTTTCTACACTAATGGTGAGCTGTATAAAAATGAATTCCTAATATTTGAAAGCAAATTCAAGTCAAAACGCTCGCTAAAGTGGCCGGAGTTGTAAATATTATCAGTTTTCTGGTCATTTCCCTGCTTTTCACGGGTCATGTCCGTGATTGAAAACAGCAGGAAATGTAGTAAGAATGTACTAACTTTTATTTCAAGGGTTTCTTATAAGTTTTTAATCATTTCTGGAAACTCTAATTGCGTATTTTAAGAGTTTTACCACAATTAGACAGTTTTCTTACAAGTATGTAATGGAACCGGCAGGATAGTAACTGATTCACCAAAAAGACGCTAGAGAAATTCGGCCTCAATTGTAAACATTAGCAGTATAGTCCTCTCTTACAGTCTTTCTACACTAATGGTGAGCTGTATAAACATGAATTCCTAATATTTGAAAGCAAATTCAAGTCAAAACGCTCGCTAAAGTGGCCGGAGTTGTAAATATTATCAGTTTTCTGGTCATTTCCATGCTTTAAACGGGTCATGTCCGTGATTGAATACAGCAGGAAATGTAGTAAGAATCTACAAACTTTTATTTCAAGGGTTTCTTATAAGTTTTTAATCATTTCTGGAAACTGTAATTGTGTATTTAAAAAGTTTTACCACAATTAGACAGTTTTCTTACAAGTATGTAATGGAACCGGCAGGATATTAACTGATTCACCAAAAAGACGCTAGAGAAATTCGGCCTCAATTGTAAACATTAGCAGTATAGTCCTCACTTACAGTCTTTCTACACTAATGGTGAGCTGTGTAAACATGAATTCCTAATATTTGAAAACAAATTCAAGTCAAAATGCTCGCTAAAGTGGCCGGAGTTGTAAATACTATCAGTTTTCTGGTCATTTTTCTGCTTTCCACGGGTAATGTCCGTGATTGAAAAGAGCAGGAAATGTAGTAAGAATCTACTAACTTTTATTTCAAGGGTTTCTTATAAGTTTTTAATCATTTCTGGAAACTCTAATTGCGTATTTTAAGAGTTTTACCACAATTAGACAGTTTTCTTACAAGTATGTAATGGAACCGTCAGGATAGTAACTGATTCACCAAAAAGACGCTAGAGAAATTCGGCCTCAATTGTAAACATTAGCAGTATAGTCCTCACTTACAGTTTTCTACACTAATGGTGAGCTGTGTAAACATGAATTCCTAATATTTGAAAACAAATTCAAGTCAAAATGCTCGCTAAAGTGGCCGGAGTTGTAAATACTATCAGTTTTCTGGTCATTTTTCTGCTTTCCACGGGTCATGTCCGTGATTGAAAAGAGCAGGAAATGTAGTAAGGATCTACTAACTTTTATTTCAAGGGTTTCTTATAAGTTTTTAATCATTTCTGGAAACTCTAATTGTGTATTTTAAGAGTTTTACCACAATTAGATAGTTTTCTTACAAGTATGTAATGGAACCGGCAGGATAGTAACTGATTCACCAAAAAGACGCTAGAGAAATTCGGCCTCAATTGTAAACATTAGCAGTATAGTCCTCACTTACAGTCTTTCTACACTAATGGTGAGCTGTATAAACATGAATTCCTAATATTTGAAAGCAAATTCAAGTCAAAACGCTCGCTAAAGTGGCCGGAGTTGTAAATATTATCAGTTTTCTGGTCATTTCCCTGCTTTTCACGGGTCATGTCCGTGATTGAAAACAGCAGGAAATGTAGTAAGAATCTACAAACTTTTATTTCAAGGCTTTCTTATAAGTTTTTAATCATTTCTGGAAACTCTAATTGCGTATTTTAAGAGTTTTACCACAATTAGACAGTTTTCTTACAAGTATGTAATGGAACCGGCAGGATATTAACTGATTCACCAAAAAGACGCTAGAGAAATTCGGCCTCAATTGTAAACATTAGCAGTATAGTCCTCACTTACAGTCTTTCTACACTAATGGTGAGCTGTATAAACATGAATTCCTAATATTTGAAAGCAAATTCAAGTCAAAACGCTCGCTAAAGTGGCCGGAGTTGTAAATATTATCAGTTTTCTGGTCATTTCCCTGCTTTTCACGGGTCATGTCCGTGATTGAAAACAGCAGGAAATGTAGTAAGAATCTACTAACTTTTATTTCAAGGGTTTCTTATAAGTTTTTAATCATTTCTGGAAACTCTAATTGCGTATTTTAAGAGTTTTACCACAATTAGATAGTTTTCTTACAAGTATGTAATGGAACCGGCAGGATAGTAACTGATTCACCAAAAAGACGCTAGAGAAATTCGGCCTCAATTGTAAACATTAGCAGTATAGTCCTCACTTACAGTCTTTCTACACAAATGGTGAGCTGTATAAACATGAATTCCTAATATTTGAAAGCAAATTCAAGTCAAAACGCTCGCTAAAGTGGCCGGAGTTGTAAATATTATCAGTTTTCTGGTCATTTCCCTGCTTTTCACGGGTCATGTCCGTGATTGAAAACAGCAGGAAATGTAGTAAGAATCTACAAACTTTTATTTCAAGGGTTTCTTATAAGTTTTTAATCATTTCTGGAAACTCTAATTGCGTATTTTAAGAGTTTTACCACAATTAGACAGTTTTCTTACAAGTATGTAATGGAACCGTCAGGATAGTAACTGATTCACCAAAAAGACGCTAGAGAAATTCGGCCTCAATTGTAAACATTAGCAGTATAGTCCTCACTTACAGTCTTTCTACACTAATGGTGAGCTGTATAAACATGAATTCCTAATATTTGAAAACAAATTCAAGTCAAAACGCTCGCTAAAGTGGCCGGAGTTGTAAATATTATCAGTTTTCTGGTCATTTCCCTGCTTTTCACGGGTCATGTCCGTGATTGAAAACAGCAGGAAATGTAGTAAGAATCTACAAACTTTTATTTCAAGGCTTTCTTATAAGTTTTTAATCATTTCTGGAAACTCTAATTGCGTATTTTAAGAGTTTTACCACAATTAGACAGTTTTCTTACAAGTATGTAATGGAACCGGCAGGATATTAACTGATTCACCAAAAAGACGCTAGAGAAATTCGGCCTCAATTGTAAACATTAGCAGTATAGTCCTCTCTTACAGTCTTTCTACACTAATGGTGAGCTGTATAAACATGAATTCCTAATATTTGAAAGCAAATTCAAGTCAAAACGCTCGCTAAAGTGGCCGGAGTTGTAAATATTATCAGTTTTCTGGTCATTTCCATGCTTTAAACGGGTCATGTCCGTGATTGAATACAGCAGGAAATGTAGTAAGAATCTACAAACTTTTATTTCAAGGGTTTCTTATAAGTTTTTAATCATTTCTGGAAACTCTAATTGTGTATTTAAAAAGTTTTACCACAATTAGACAGTTTTCTTACAAGTATGTAATGGAACCGGCAGGATATTAACTGATTCACCAAAAAGACGCTAGAGAAATTCGGCCTCAATTGTAAACATTAGCAGTATAGTCCTCACTTACAGTCTTTCTACACTAATGGTGAGCTGTGTAAACATGAATTCCTAATATTTGAAAACAAATTCAAGTCAAAATGCTCGCTAAAGTGGCCGGAGTTGTAAATACTATCAGTTTTCTGGTCATTTTTCTGCTTTCCACGGGTAATGTCCGTGATTGAAAAGAGCAGGAAATGTAGTAAGAATCTACTAACTTTTATTTCAAGGGTTTCTTATAAGTTTTTAATCATTTCTGGAAACTCTAATTGCGTATTTTAAGAGTTTTACCACAATTAGATAGTTTTCTTACAAGTATGTAATGGAACCGGCAGGATAGTAACTGATTCACCAAAAAGACGCTAGAGAATTTCGGCCTCAATTGTAAACATTAGCAGTATAGTCCTCACTTACAGTCTTTCTACACTAATGGTGAGCTGTATAAAAATGAATTCCTAATATTTGAAAGCAAATTCAAGTCAAAACGCTCGCTAAAGTGGCCGGAGTTGTAAATATTATCAGTTTTCTGGTCATTTCCCTGCTTTTCACGGGTCATGTCCGTGATTGAAAACAGCAGGAAATGTAGTAAGAATCTACTAACTTTTATTTCAAGGGTTTCTTATAAGTTTTTAATCATTTCTGGAAACTCTAATTGCGTATTTTAAGAGTTTTACCACAATTAGACAGTTTTCTTACAAGTATGTAATGGAACCGTCAGGATAGTAACTGATTCACCAAAAAGACGCTAGAGAAATTCGGCCTCAATTGTAAACATTAGCAGTATAGTCCTCACTTACAGTCTTTCTACACTAATGGTGAGCTGTATAAACATGAATTCCTAATATTTGAAAGCAAATTCAAGTCAAAACGCTCGCTAAAGTGGCCGGAGTTGTAAATATTATCAGTTTTCTGGTCATTTCCCTGCTTTAAACGGGTCATGTCCGTGATTGAATACAGCAGGAAATGTAGTAAGAATCTACAAACTTTTATTTCAAGGGTTTCTTATAAGTTTTTAATCATTTCTGGAAACTCTAATTGTGTATTTAAAAAGTTTTACCACAATTAGACAGTTTTCTTACAAGTATGTAATGGAACCGGCAGGATAGTAACTGATTCACCAAAAAGACGCTAGAGAAATTCGGCCTCAATTGTAAACATTAGCAGTATAGTCCTCACTTACAGTCTTTCTACACTAATGGTGAGCTGTATAAAAATGAATTCCTAATATTTGAAAGCAAATTCAAGTCAAAACGCTCGCTAAAGTGGCCGGAGTTGTAAATATTATCAGTTTTCTGGTCATTTCCCTGCTTTTCACGGGTCATGTCCGTGATTGAAAACAGCAGGAAATGTAGTAAGAATCTACAAACTTTTATTTCAAGGGTTTCTTATAAGTTTTTAATCATTTCTGGAAACTCTAATTGCGTATTTTAAGAGTTTTACCACAATTAGACAGTTTTCTTACAAGTATGTAATGGAACCGGCAGGATAGTAACTGATTCACCAAAAAGACGCTAGAGAAATTCGGCCTCAATTGTAAACATTAGCAGTATAGTCCTCACTTACAGTCTTTCTACACAAATGGTGAGCTGTATAAACATGAATTCCTAATATTTGAAAGCAAATTCAAGTCAAAACGCTCGCTAAAGTGGCCGGAGTTGTAAATATTATCAGTTTTCTGGTCATTTCCCTGCTTTTCACGGGTCATGTCCGTGATTGAAAACAGCAGGAAATGTAGTAAGAATCTACAAACTTTTATTTCAAGGCTTTCTTATAAGTTTTTAATCATTTCTGGAAACTCTAATTGCGTATTTTAAGAGTTTTACCACAATTAGACAGTTTTCTTACAAGTATGTAATGGAACCGTCAGGATAGTAACTGATTCACCAAAAAGACGCTAGAGAAATTCGGCCTCAATTGTAAACATTAGCAGTATAGTCCTCACTTACAGTTTTCTACACTAATGGTGAGCTGTGTAAACATGAATTCCTAATATTTGAAAACAAATTCAAGTCAAAATGCTCGCTAAAGTGGCCGGAGTTGTAAATACTATCAGTTTTCTGGTCATTTTTCTGCTTTCCACGGGTCATGTCCGTGATTGAAAAGAGCAGGAAATGTAGTAAGGATCTACTAACTTTTATTTCAAGGGTTTCTTATAAGTTTTTAATCATTTCTGGAAACTCTAATTGCGTATTTTAAGAGTTTTACCACAATTAGACAGTTTTCTTACAAGTATGTAATGGAACCGGCAGGATAGTAACTGATTCACCAAAAAGACGCTAGAGAAATTCGGCCTCAATTGTAAACATTAGCAGTATAGTCCTCACTTACAGTCTTTCTACACTAATGGTGAGCTGTATAAACATGAATTCCTAATATTTGAAAGCAAATTCAAGTCAAAACGCTCGCTAAAGTGGCCGGAGTTGTAAATATTATCAGTTTTCTGGTCATTTCCCTGCTTTTCACGGGTCATGTCCGTGATTGAAAACAGCAGGAAATGTAGTAACAATCTACAAACTTTTATTTCAAGGGTTTGTTATAAGTTTTTAATCATTTCTGGAAACTCTAATTGCGTATTTTAAGAGTTTTACCACAATTAGACAGTTTTCTTAAAGTATGTAATGCAACCGGCAGGATAGTAACTGATTCACCAAAAAGACGCTAGAGAAATTCGGCCTCAATTGTAAACATTAGCAGTATAGTCCTCACTTACAGTCTTTCTACACTAATGGTGAGCTGTATAAACATGAATTCCTAATATTTGAAAGCAAATTCAAGTCAAAACGCTCGCTAAAGTGGCCGGAGTTGTAAATATTATCAGTTTTCTGGTCATTTCCCTGCTTTTCACGGGTCATGTCCGTGATTGAAAACAGCAGGAAATGTAGTAAGAATCTACAAACTTTTATTTCAAGGGTTTCTTATAAGTTTTTAATCATTTCTGGAAACTCTAATTGCGTATTTTAAGAGTTTTACCACAATTAGACAGTTTTCTTACAAGTATGTAATGGAACCGTCAGGATAGTAACTGATTCACCAAAAAGACGCTAGAGAAATTCGGCCTCAATTGTAAACATTAGCAGTATAGTCCTCACTTACAGTCTTTCTACACTAATGGTGAGCTGTATAAACATGAATTCCTAATATTTGAAAACAAATTCAAGTCAAAACGCTCGCTAAAGTGGCCGGAGTTGTAAATATTATCAGTTTTCTGGTCATTTCCCTGCTTTTCACGGGTCATGTCCGTGATTGAAAACAGCAGGAAATGTAGTAAGAATCTACTAACTTTTATTTCAAGGCTTTCTTATAAGTTTTTAATCATTTCTGGAAACTCTAATTGCGTATTTTAAGAGTTTTACCACAATTAGACAGTTTTCTTACAAGTATGTAATGGAACCGGCAGGATAGTAACTGATTCACCAAAAAGACGCTAGAGAAATTCGGCCTCAATTGTAAACATTAGCAGTATAGTCCTCACTTACAGTCTTTCTACACAAATGGTGAGCTGTATAAACATGAATTCCTAATATTTGAAAGCAAATTCAAGTCAAAACGCTCGCTAAAGTGGCCGGAGTTGTAAATATTATCAGTTTTCTGGTCATTTCCCTGCTTTTCACGGGTCATGTCCGTGATTGAAAACAGCAGGAAATGTAGTAAGAATCTACAAACTTTTATTTCAAGGGTTTCTTATAAGTTTTTAATCATTTCTGGAAACTCTAATTGCGTATTTTAAGAGTTTTACCACAATTAGACAGTTTTCTTACAAGTATGTAATGGAACCGTCAGGATAGTAACTGATTCACCAAAAAGACGCTAGAGAAATTCGGCCTCAATTGTAAACATTAGCAGTATAGTCCTCACTTACAGTTTTCTACACTAATGGTGAGCTGTGTAAACATGAATTCCTAATATTTGAAAACAAATTCAAGTCAAAATGCTCGCTAAAGTGGCCGGAGTTGTAAATACTATCAGTTTTCTGGTCATTTTTCTGCTTTCCACGGGTCATGTCCGTGATTGAAAAGAGCAGGAAATGTAGTAAGGATCTACTAACTTTTATTTCAAGGGTTTCTTATAAGTTTTTAATCATTTCTGGAAACTCTAATTGCGTATTTTAAGAGTTTTACCACAATTAGATAGTTTTCTTACAAGTATGTAATGGAACCGGCAGGATATTAACTGATTCACCAAAAAGACGCTAGAGAAATTCGGCCTCAATTGTAAACATTAGCAGTATAGTCCTCACTTACAGTCTTTCTACACTAATGGTGAGCTGTATAAACATGAATTCCTAATATTTGAAAGCAAATTCAAGTCAAAACGCTCGCTAAAGTGGCCGGAGTTGTAAATATTATCAGTTTTCTGGTCATTTCCCTGCTTTTCACGGGCCATGTCCGTGATTGAAAACAGCAGGAAATGTAGTAAGAATCTACAAACTTTTATTTCAAGGGTTTCTTATAAGTTTTTAATCATTTCTGGAAACTCTAATTGCGTATTTTAAGAGTTTTACCACAATTAGACAGTTTTCTTAAAGTATGTAATGCAACCGGCAGGATAGTAACTGATTCACCAAAAAGACGCTAGAGAAATTCGGCCTCAATTGTAAACATTAGCAGTATAGTCCTCACTTACAGTCTTTCTACACTAATGGTGAGCTGTATAAACATGAATTCCTAATATTTGAAAGCAAATTCAAGTCAAAACGCTCGCTAAAGTGGCCGGAGTTGTAAATATTATCAGTTTTCCGGTCATTTCCCTGCTTTTCACGGGTCATGTCCGTGATTGAAAACAGCAGGAAATGTAGTAAGAATCTACAAACTTTTATTTCAAGGCTTTCTTATAAGTTTTTAATCATTTCTGGAAACTCTAATTGCATATTTTAAGAGTTTTACCACAATTAGACAGTTTTCTTACAAGTATGTAATGGAACCGGCAGGATAGTAACTGATTCACCAAAAAGACGCTAGAGAAATTCGGCCTCAATTGTAAACATTAGCAGTATAGTCCTCACTTACAGTCTTTCTACACTAATGGTGAGCTGTATAAACATGAATTCCTAATATTTGAAAGCAAATTCAAGTCAAAACGCTCGCTAAAGTGGCCGGAGTTGTAAATATTATCAGTTTTCTGGTCATTTCCCTGCTTTAAACGGGTCATGTCCGTGATTGAATACAGCAGGAAATGTAGTAAGAATCTACAAACTTTTATTTCAAGGGTTTCTTATAAGTTTTTAATCATTTCTGGAAACTCTAATTGTGTATTTAAAAAGTTTTACCACAATTAGACAGTTTTCTTACAAGTATGTAATGGAACCGGCAGGATAGTAACTGATTCACCAAAAAGACGCTAGAGAAATTCGGCCTCAATTGTAAACATTAGCAGTATAGTCCTCACTTACAGTCTTTCTACACTAATGGTGAGCTGTATAAAAATGAATTCCTAATATTTGAAAGCAAATTCAAGTCAAAACGCTCGCTAAAGTGGCCGGAGTTGTAAATATTATCAGTTTTCTGGTCATTTCCCTGCTTTTCACGGGTCATGTCCGTGATTGAAAACAGCAGGAAATGTAGTAAGAATCTACAAACTTTTATTTCAAGGGTTTCTTATAAGTTTTTAATCATTTCTGGAAACTCTAATTGCGTATTTTAAGAGTTTTACCACAATTAGACAGTTTTCTTACAAGTATGTAATGGAACCGGCAGGATAGTAACTGATTCACCAAAAAGACGCTAGAGAAATTCGGCCTCAATTGTAAACATTAGCAGTATAGTCCTCACTTACAGTCTTTCTACACAAATGGTGAGCTGTATAAACATGAATTCCTAATATTTGAAAGCAAATTCAAGTCAAAACGCTCGCTAAAGTGGCCGGAGTTGTAAATATTATCAGTTTTCTGGTCATTTCCCTGCTTTTCACGGGTCATGTCCGTGATTGAAAACAGCAGGAAATGTAGTAAGAATCTACAAACTTTTATTTCAAGGCTTTCTTATAAGTTTTTAATCATTTCTGGAAACTCTAATTGCGTATTTTAAGAGTTTTACCACAATTAGACAGTTTTCTTACAAGTATGTAATGGAACCGTCAGGATAGTAACTGATTCACCAAAAAGACGCTAGAGAAATTCGGCCTCAATTGTAAACATTAGCAGTATAGTCCTCACTTACAGTTTTCTACACTAATGGTGAGCTGTGTAAACATGAATTCCTAATATTTGAAAACAAATTCAAGTCAAAATGCTCGCTAAAGTGGCCGGAGTTGTAAATACTATCAGTTTTCTGGTCATTTTTCTGCTTTCCACGGGTCATGTCCGTGATTGAAAAGAGCAGGAAATGTAGTAAGGATCTACTAACTTTTATTTCAAGGGTTTCTTATAAGTTTTTAATCATTTCTGGAAACTCTAATTGCGTATTTTAAGAGTTTTACCACAATTAGATAGTTTTCTTACAAGTATGTAATGGAACCGGCAGGATATTAACTGATTCACCAAAAAGACGCTAGAGAAATTCGGCCTCAATTGTAAACATTAGCAGTATAGTCCTCACTTACAGTCTTTCTACACTAATGGTGAGCTGTATAAACATGAATTCCTAATATTTGAAAGCAAATTCAAGTCAAAACGCTCGCTAAAGTGGCCGGAGTTGTAAATATTATCAGTTTTCTGGTCATTTCCCTGCTTTTCACGGGTCATGTCCGTGATTGAAAACAGGAGGAAATGTAGTAAGAATCTACAAACTTTTATTTCAAGGGTTTGTTATAAGTTTTTAATCATTTCTGGAAACTCTAATTGCGTATTTTAAGAGTTTTACCACAATTAGACAGTTTTCTTAAAGTATGTAATGCAACCGGCAGGATAGTAACTGATTCACCAAAAAGACGCTAGAGAAATTCGGCCTCAATTGTAAACATTAGCAGTATAGTCCTCACTTACAGTCTTTCTACACTAATGGTGAGCTGTATAAACATGAATTCCTAATATTTGAAAGCAAATTCAAGTCAAAACGCTCGCTAAAGTGGCCGGAGTTGTAAATATTATCAGTTTTCCGGTCATTTCCCTGCTTTTCACGGGTCATGTCCGTGATTGAAAACAGCAGGAAATGTAGTAAGAATCTACAAACTTTTATTTCAAGGCTTTCTTATAAGTTTTTAATCATTTCTGGAAACTCTAATTGCATATTTTAAGAGTTTTACCACAATTAGACAGTTTTCTTACAAGTATGTAATGGAACCGGCAGGATAGTAACTGATTCACCAAAAAGACGCTAGAGAAATTCGGCCTCAATTGTAAACATTAGCAGTATAGTCCTCACTTACAGTCTTTCTACACAAATGGTGAGCTGTATAAACATGAATTCCTAATATTTGAAAGCAAATTCAAGTCAAAACGCTCGCTAAAGTGGCCGGAGTTGTAAATATTATCAGTTTTCTGGTCATTTCCCTGCTTTTCACGGGTCATGTCCGTGATTGAAAACAGCAGGAAATGTAGTAAGAATCTACAAACTTTTATTTCAAGGGTTTCTTATAAGTTTTTAATCATTTCTGGAAACTCTAATTGCGTATTTTAAGAGTTTTACCACAATTAGACAGTTTTCTTACAAGTATGTAATGGAACCGTCAGGATAGTAACTGATTCACCAAAAAGACGCTAGAGAAATTCGGCCTCAATTGTAAACATTAGCAGTATAGTCCTCACTTACAGTCTTTCTACACTAATGGTGAGCTGTATAAACATGAATTCCTAATATTTGAAAGCAAATTCAAGTCAAAACGCTCGCTAAAGTGGCCGGAGTTGTAAATATTATCAGTTTTCTGGTCATTTCCCTGCTTTTCACGGGTCATGTCCGTGATTGAAAACAGCAGGAAATGTAGTAAGAATCTACAAACTTTTATTTCAAGGGTTTCTTATAAGTTTTTAATCATTTCTGGAAACTCTAATTGCGTATTTTAAGAGTTTTACCACAATTAGACAGTTTTCTTACAAGTATGTAATGGAACCGTCAGGATAGTAACTGATTCACCAAAAAGACGCTAGAGAAATTCGGCCTCAATTGTAAACATTAGCAGTATAGTCCTCACTTACAGTCTTTCTACACTAATGGTGAGCTGTATAAACATGAATTCCTAATATTTGAAAGCAAATTCAAGTCAAAACGCTCGCTCAAGTGGCCGGAGTTGTAAATATTATCAGTTTTCCGGTCATTTCCATGCTTTAAACGGGTCATGTCCGTGATTGAATACAGCAGGAAATGTAGTAAGAATCTACAAACTTTTATTTCAAGGGTTTCTTATAAGTTTTTAATCATTTCTGGAAACTCTAATTGTGTATTTAAAAAGTTTTACCACAATTAGACAGTTTTCTTACAAGTATGTAATGGAACCGGCAGGATATTAACTGATTCACCAAAAAGACGCTAGAGAAATTCGGCCTCAATTGTAAACATTAGCAGTATAGTCCTCACTTACAGTCTTTCTACACTAATGGTGAGCTGTGTAAACATGAATTCCTAATATTTGAAAACAAATTCAAGTCAAAATGCTCGCTAAAGTGGCCGGAGTTGTAAATACTATCAGTTTTCTGGTCATTTTTCTGCTTTCCACGGGTAATGTCCGTGATTGAAAAGAGCAGGAAATGTAGTAAGAATCTACTAACTTTTATTTCAAGGGTTTCTTATAAGTTTTTAATCATTTCTGGAAACTCTAATTGCGTATTTTAAGAGTTTTACCACAATTAGACAGTTTTCTTACAAGTATGTAATGGAACCGGCAGGATAGTAACTGATTCACCAAAAAGACGCTAGAGAAATTCGGCCTCAATTGTAAACATTAGCAGTATAGTCCTCACTTACAGTCTTTCTACACTAATGGTGAGCTGTATAAACATGAATTCCTAATATTTGAAAGCAAATTCAAGTCAAAACGCTCGCTAAAGTGGCCGGAGTTGTAAATATTATCAGTTTTCTGGTCATTTCCCTGCTTTTCACGGGTCATGTCCGTGATTGAAAACAGCAGGAAATGTAGTAAGAATCTACAAACTTTTATTTCAAGGGTTTCTTATAAGTTTTTAATCATTTCTGGAAACTCTAATTGCGTATTTTAAGAGTTTTACCACAATTAGACAGTTTTCTTACAAGTATGTAATGGAACCGGCAGGATAGTAACTGATTCACCAAAAAGACGCTAGAGAAATTCGGCCTCAATTGTAAACATTAGCAGTATAGTCCTCACTTACAGTCTTTCTACACAAATGGTGAGCTGTATAAACATGAATTCCTAATATTTGAAAGCAAATTCAAGTCAAAACGCTCGCTAAAGTGGCCGGAGTTGTAAATATTATCAGTTTTCTGGTCATTTCCCTGCTTTTCACGGGTCATGTCCGTGATTGAAAACAGCAGGAAATGTAGTAAGAATCTACAAACTTTTATTTCAAGGGTTTCTTATAAGTTTTTAATCATTTCTGGAAACTCTAATTGCGTATTTTAAGAGTTTTACCACAATTAGACAGTTTTCTTACAAGTATGTAATGGAACCGTCAGGATAGTAACTGATTCACCAAAAAGACGCTAGAGAAATTCGGCCTCAATTGTAAACATTAGCAGTATAGTCCTCACTTACAGTTTTCTACACTAATGGTGAGCTGTGTAAACATGAATTCCTAATATTTGAAAACAAATTCAAGTCAAAATGCTCGCTAAAGTGGCCGGAGTTGTAAATACTATCAGTTTTCTGGTCATTTTTCTGCTTTCCACGGGTCATGTCCGTGATTGAAAAGAGCAGGAAATGTAGTAAGGATCTACTAACTTTTATTTCAAGGGTTTCTTATAAGTTTTTAATCATTTCTGGAAACTCTAATTGCGTATTTTAAGAGTTTTACCACAATTAGATAGTTTTCTTACAAGTATGTAATGGAACCGGCAGGATATTAACTGATTCACCAAAAAGACGCTAGAGAAATTCGGCCTCAATTGTAAACATTAGCAGTATAGTCCTCACTTACAGTCTTTCTACACTAATGGTGAGCTGTATAAACATGAATTCCTAATATTTGAAAGCAAATTCAAGTCAAAACGCTCGCTAAAGTGGCCGGAGTTGTAAATATTATCAGTTTTCTGGTCATTTCCCTGCTTTTCACGGGTCATGTCCGTGATTGAAAACAGGAGGAAATGTAGTAAGAATCTACAAACTTTTATTTCAAGGGTTTGTTATAAGTTTTTAATCATTTCTGGAAACTCTAATTGCGTATTTTAAGAGTTTTACCACAATTAGACAGTTTTCTTAAAGTATGTAATGCAACCGGCAGGATAGTAACTGATTCACCAAAAAGACGCTAGAGAAATTCGGCCTCAATTGTAAACATTAGCAGTATAGTCCTCACTTACAGTCTTTCTACACTAATGGTGAGCTGTATAAACATGAATTCCTAATATTTGAAAGCAAATTCAAGTCAAAACGCTCGCTAAAGTGGCCGGAGTTGTAAATATTATCAGTTTTCCGGTCATTTCCCTGCTTTTCACGGGTCATGTCCGTGATTGAAAACAGCAGGAAATGTAGTAAGAATCTACAAACTTTTATTTCAAGGCTTTCTTATAAGTTTTTAATCATTTCTGGAAACTCTAATTGCATATTTTAAGAGTTTTACCACAATTAGACAGTTTTCTTACAAGTATGTAATGGAACCGGCAGGATAGTAACTGATTCACCAAAAAGACGCTAGAGAAATTCGGCCTCAATTGTAAACATTAGCAGTATAGTCCTCACTTACAGTCTTTCTACACAAATGGTGAGCTGTATAAACATGAATTCCTAATATTTGAAAGCAAATTCAAGTCAAAACGCTCGCTAAAGTGGCCGGAGTTGTAAATATTATCAGTTTTCTGGTCATTTCCCTGCTTTTCACGGGTCATGTCCGTGATTGAAAACAGCAGGAAATGTAGTAAGAATCTACAAACTTTTATTTCAAGGGTTTCTTATAAGTTTTTAATCATTTCTGGAAACTCTAATTGCGTATTTTAAGAGTTTTACCACAATTAGACAGTTTTCTTACAAGTATGTAATGGAACCGTCAGGATAGTAACTGATTCACCAAAAAGACGCTAGAGAAATTCGGCCTCAATTGTAAACATTAGCAGTATAGTCCTCACTTACAGTCTTTCTACACTAATGGTGAGCTGTATAAACATGAATTCCTAATATTTGAAAGCAAATTCAAGTCAAAACGCTCGCTAAAGTGGCCGGAGTTGTAAATATTATCAGTTTTCTGGTCATTTCCCTGCTTTTCACGGGTCATGTCCGTGATTGAAAACAGCAGGAAATGTAGTAAGAATCTACAAACTTTTATTTCAAGGGTTTCTTATAAGTTTTTAATCATTTCTGGAAACTCTAATTGCGTATTTTAAGAGTTTTACCACAATTAGACAGTTTTCTTACAAGTATGTAATGGAACCGTCAGGATAGTAACTGATTCACCAAAAAGACGCTAGAGAAATTCGGCCTCAATTGTAAACATTAGCAGTATAGTCCTCACTTACAGTCTTTCTACACTAATGGTGAGCTGTATAAACATGAATTCCTAATATTTGAAAGCAAATTCAAGTCAAAACGCTCGCTCAAGTGGCCGGAGTTGTAAATATTATCAGTTTTCCGGTCATTTCCATGCTTTAAACGGGTCATGTCCGTGATTGAATACAGCAGGAAATGTAGTAAGAATCTACAAACTTTTATTTCAAGGGTTTCTTATAAGTTTTTAATCATTTCTGGAAACTCTAATTGTGTATTTAAAAAGTTTTACCACAATTAGACAGTTTTCTTACAAGTATGTAATGGAACCGGCAGGATATTAACTGATTCACCAAAAAGACGCTAGAGAAATTCGGCCTCAATTGTAAACATTAGCAGTATAGTCCTCACTTACAGTCTTTCTACACTAATGGTGAGCTGTGTAAACATGAATTCCTAATATTTGAAAACAAATTCAAGTCAAAATGCTCGCTAAAGTGGCCGGAGTTGTAAATACTATCAGTTTTCTGGTCATTTTTCTGCTTTCCACGGGTAATGTCCGTGATTGAAAAGAGCAGGAAATGTAGTAAGAATCTACTAACTTTTATTTCAAGGGTTTCTTATAAGTTTTTAATCATTTCTGGAAACTCTAATTGCGTATTTTAAGAGTTTTACCACAATTAGACAGTTTTCTTACAAGTATGTAATGGAACCGGCAGGATAGTAACTGATTCACCAAAAAGACGCTAGAGAAATTCGGCCTCAATTGTAAACATTAGCAGTATAGTCCTCACTTACAGTCTTTCTACACTAATGGTGAGCTGTATAAACATGAATTCCTAATATTTGAAAGCAAATTCAAGTCAAAACGCTCGCTAAAGTGGCCGGAGTTGTAAATATTATCAGTTTTCTGGTCATTTTTCTGCTTTCCACGGGTAATGTCCGTGATTGAAAAGAGCAGGAAATGTAGTAAGAATCTACTAACTTTTATTTCAAGGGTTTCTTATAAGTTTTTAATCATTTCTGGAAACTCTAATTGCGTATTTTAAGAGTTTTACCACAATTAGATAGTTTTCTTACAAGTATGTAATGGAACCGGCAGGATAGTAACTGATTCACCAAAAAGACGCTAGAGAAATTCGGCCTCAATTGTAAACATTAGCAGTATAGTCCTCACTTACAGTCTTTCTACACTAATGGTGAGCTGTATAAACATGAATTCCTAATATTTGAAAGCAAATTCAAGTCAAAACGCTCGCTAAAGTGGCCGGAGTTGTAAATATTATCAGTTTTCTGGTCATTTCCCTGCTTTTCACGGGTCATGTCCGTGATTGAAAACAGCAGGAAATGTAGTAAGAATCTACAAACTTTTATTTCAAGGGTTTCTTATAAGTTTTTAATCATTTCTGGAAACTCTAATTGCGTATTTTAAGAGTTTTACCACAATTAGACAGTTTTCTTACAAGTATGTAATGGAACCGGCAGGATAGTAACTGATTCACCAAAAAGACGCTAGAGAAATTCGGCCTCAATTGTAAACATTAGCAGTATAGTCCTCACTTACAGTCTTTCTACACAAATGGTGAGCTGTATAAACATGAATTCCTAATATTTGAAAGCAAATTCAAGTCAAAACGCTCGCTAAAGTGGCCGGAGTTGTAAATATTATCAGTTTTCTGGTCATTTCCCTGCTTTTCACGGGTCATGTCCGTGATTGAAAACAGCAGGAAATGTAGTAAGAATCTACAAACTTTTATTTCAAGGGTTTCTTATAAGTTTTTAATCATTTCTGGAAACTCTAATTGCGTATTTTAAGAGTTTTACCACAATTAGACAGTTTTCTTACAAGTATGTAATGGAACCGTCAGGATAGTAACTGATTCACCAAAAAGACGCTAGAGAAATTCGGCCTCAATTGTAAACATTAGCAGTATAGTCCTCACTTACAGTTTTCTACACTAATGGTGAGCTGTGTAAACATGAATTCCTAATATTTGAAAACAAATTCAAGTCAAAATGCTCGCTAAAGTGGCCGGAGTTGTAAATACTATCAGTTTTCTGGTCATTTTTCTGCTTTCCACGGGTCATGTCCGTGATTGAAAAGAGCAGGAAATGTAGTAAGGATCTACTAACTTTTATTTCAAGGGTTTCTTATAAGTTTTTAATCATTTCTGGAAACTCTAATTGCGTATTTTAAGAGTTTTACCACAATTAGATAGTTTTCTTACAAGTATGTAATGGAACCGGCAGGATATTAACTGATTCACCAAAAAGACGCTAGAGAAATTCGGCCTCAATTGTAAACATTAGCAGTATAGTCCTCACTTACAGTCTTTCTACACTAATGGTGAGCTGTATAAACATGAATTCCTAATATTTGAAAGCAAATTCAAGTCAAAACGCTCGCTAAAGTGGCCGGAGTTGTAAATATTATCAGTTTTCTGGTCATTTCCCTGCTTTTCACGGGTCATGTCCGTGATTGAAAACAGCAGGAAATGTAGTAAGAATCTACAAACTTTTATTTCAAGGGTTTCTTATAAGTTTTTAATCATTTCTGGAAACTCTAATTGCGTATTTTAAGAGTTTTACCACAATTAGACAGTTTTCTTAAAGTATGTAATGCAACCGGCAGGATAGTAACTGATTCACCAAAAAGACGCTAGAGAAATTCGGCCTCAATTGTAAACATTAGCAGTATAGTCCTCACTTACAGTCTTTCTACACTAATGGTGAGCTGTATAAACATGAATTCCTAATATTTGAAAGCAAATTCAAGTCAAAACGCTCGCTAAACTGGCCGGAGTTGTAAATATTATCAGTTTTCCGGTCATTTCCCTGCTTTTCACGGGTCATGTCCGTGATTGAAAACAGCAGGAAATGTAGTAAGAATCTACAAACTTTTATTTCAAGGCTTTCTTATAAGTTTTTAATCATTTCTGGAAACTCTAATTGCATATTTTAAGAGTTTTACCACAATTAGACAGTTTTCTTACAAGTATGTAATGGAACCGGCAGGATAGTAACTGATTCACCAAAAAGACGCTAGAGAAATTCGGCCTCAATTGTAAACATTAGCAGTATAGTCCTCACTTACAGTCTTTCTACACAAATGGTGAGCTGTATAAACATGAATTCCTAATATTTGAAAGCAAATTCAAGTCAAAACGCTCGCTAAAGTGGCCGGAGTTGTAAATATTATCAGTTTTCCGGTCATTTCCCTGCTTTTCACGGGTCATGTCCGTGATTGAAAACAGCAGGAAATGTAGTAAGAATCTACAAACTTTTATTTCAAGGCTTTCTTATAAGTTTTTAATCATTTCTGGAAACTCTAATTGCGTATTTTAAGAGTTTTACCACAATTAGACAGTTTTCTTACAAGTATGTAATGGAACCGGCAGGATAGTAACTGATTCACCAAAAAGACGCTAGAGAAATTCGGCCTCAATTGTAAACATTAGCAGTATAGTCCTCACTTACAGTCTTTCTACACAAATGGTGAGCTGTATAAACATGAAATCCTAATATTTGAAAGCAAATTCAAGTCAAAACGCTCGCTAAAGTGGCCGGAGTTGTAAATATTATCAGTTTTCTGGTCATTTCCCTGCTTTTCACGGGTCATGTCCGTGATTGAAAACAGCAGGAAATGTAGTAAGAATCTACAAACTTTTATTTCAAGGGTTTCTTATAAGTTTTTAATCATTTCTGGAAACTCTAATTGCGTATTTTAAGAGTTTTACCACAATTAGACAGTTTTCTTACAAGTATGTAATGGAACCGTCAGGATAGTAACTGATTCACCAAAAAGACGCTAGAGAAATTCGGCCTCAATTGTAAACATTAGCAGTATAGTCCTCACTTACAGTCTTTCTACACTAATGGTGAGCTGTATAAACATGAATTCCTAATATTTGAAAACAAATTCAAGTCAAAACGCTCGCTAAAGTGGCCGGAGTTGTAAATATTATCAGTTTTCTGGTCATTTCCCTGCTTTTCACGGGTCATGTCCGTGATTGAAAACAGCAGGAAATGTAGTAAGAATCTACAAACTTTTATTTCAAGGCTTTCTTATAAGTTTTTAATCATTTCTGGAAACTCTAATTGCGTATTTTAAGAGTTTTACCACAATTAGACAGTTTTCTTACAAGTATGTAATGGAACCGGCAGGATAGTAACTGATTCACCAAAAAGACGCTAGAGAAATTCGGCCTCAATTGTAAACATTAGCAGTATAGTCCTCACTTACAGTCTTTCTACACAAATGGTGAGCTGTATAAACATGAATTCCTAATATTTGAAAGCAAATTCAAGTCAAAACGCTCGCTAAAGTGGCCGGAGTTGTAAATATTATCAGTTTTCTGGTCATTTCCCTGCTTTTCACGGGTCATGTCCGTGATTGAAAACAGCAGGAAATGTAGTAAGAATCTACAAACTTTTATTTCAAGGGTTTCTTATAAGTTTTTAATCATTTCTGGAAACTCTAATTGCGTATTTTAAGAGTTTTACCACAATTAGACAGTTTTCTTACAAGTATGTAATGGAACCGTCAGGATATTAACTGATTCACCAAAAAGACGCTAGAGAAATTCGGCCTCAATTGTAAACATTAGCAGTATAGTCCTCACTTACAGTCTTTCTACACTAATGGTGAGCTGTATAAACATGAATTCCTAATATTTGAAAGCAAATTCAAGTCAAAACGCTCGCTAAAGTGGCCGGAGTTGTAAATATTATCAGTTTTCTGGTCATTTCCCTGCTTTTCACGGGCCATGTCCGTGATTGAAAACAGCAGGAAATGTAGTAAGAATCTACAAACTTTTATTTCAAGGGTTTCTTATAAGTTTTTAATCATTTCTGGAAACTCTAATTGCGTATTTTAAGAGTTTTACCACAATTAGACAGTTTTCTTAAAGTATGTAATGCAACCGGCAGGATAGTAACTGATTCACCAAAAAGACGCTAGAGAAATTCGGCCTCAATTGTAAACATTAGCAGTATAGTCCTCACTTACAGTCTTTCTACACTAATGGTGAGCTGTATAAACATGAATTCCTAATATTTGAAAGCAAATTCAAGTCAAAACGCTCGCTAAAGTGGCCGGAGTTGTAAATATTATCAGTTTTCCGGTCATTTCCCTGCTTTTCACGGGTCATGTCCGTGATTGAAAACAGCAGGAAATGTAGTAAGAATCTACAAACTTTTATTTCAAGGCTTTCTTATAAGTTTTTAATCATTTCTGGAAACTCTAATTGCATATTTTAAGAGTTTTACCACAATTAGACAGTTTTCTTACAAGTATGTAATGGAACCGGCAGGATAGTAACTGATTCACCAAAAAGACGCTAGAGAAATTCGGCCTCAATTGTAAACATTAGCAGTATAGTCCTCACTTACAGTCTTTCTACACTAATGGTGAGCTGTATAAACATGAATTCCTAATATTTGAAAGCAAATTCAAGTCAAAACGCTCGCTAAAGTGGCCGGAGTTGTAAATATTATCAGTTTTCTGGTCATTTCCCTGCTTTAAACGGGTCATGTCCGTGATTGAATACAGCAGGAAATGTAGTAAGAATCTACAAACTTTTATTTCAAGGGTTTCTTATAAGTTTTTAATCATTTCTGGAAACTCTAATTGTGTATTTAAAAAGTTTTACCACAATTAGACAGTTTTCTTACAAGTATGTAATGGAACCGGCAGGATAGTAACTGATTCACCAAAAAGACGCTAGAGAAATTCGGCCTCAATTGTAAACATTAGCAGTATAGTCCTCACTTACAGTCTTTCTACACTAATGGTGAGCTGTATAAAAATGAATTCCTAATATTTGAAAGCAAATTCAAGTCAAAACGCTCGCTAAAGTGGCCGGAGTTGTAAATATTATCAGTTTTCTGGTCATTTCCCTGCTTTTCACGGGTCATGTCCGTGATTGAAAACAGCAGGAAATGTAGTAAGAATCTACAAACTTTTATTTCAAGGGTTTCTTATAAGTTTTTAATCATTTCTGGAAACTCTAATTGCGTATTTTAAGAGTTTTACCACAATTAGACAGTTTTCTTACAAGTATGTAATGGAACCGGCAGGATAGTAACTGATTCACCAAAAAGACGCTAGAGAAATTCGGCCTCAATTGTAAACATTAGCAGTATAGTCCTCACTTACAGTCTTTCTACACAAATGGTGAGCTGTATAAACATGAATTCCTAATATTTGAAAGCAAATTCAAGTCAAAACGCTCGCTAAAGTGGCCGGAGTTGTAAATATTATCAGTTTTCTGGTCATTTCCCTGCTTTTCACGGGTCATGTCCGTGATTGAAAACAGCAGGAAATGTAGTAAGAATCTACAAACTTTTATTTCAAGGCTTTCTTATAAGTTTTTAATCATTTCTGGAAACTCTAATTGCGTATTTTAAGAGTTTTACCACAATTAGACAGTTTTCTTACAAGTATGTAATGGAACCGTCAGGATAGTAACTGATTCACCAAAAAGACGCTAGAGAAATTCGGCCTCAATTGTAAACATTAGCAGTATAGTCCTCACTTACAGTTTTCTACACTAATGGTGAGCTGTGTAAACATGAATTCCTAATATTTGAAAACAAATTCAAGTCAAAATGCTCGCTAAAGTGGCCGGAGTTGTAAATACTATCAGTTTTCTGGTCATTTTTCTGCTTTCCACGGGTCATGTCCGTGATTGAAAAGAGCAGGAAATGTAGTAAGGATCTACTAACTTTTATTTCAAGGGTTTCTTATAAGTTTTTAATCATTTCTGGAAACTCTAATTGCGTATTTTAAGAGTTTTACCACAATTAGATAGTTTTCTTACAAGTATGTAATGGAACCGGCAGGATATTAACTGATTCACCAAAAAGACGCTAGAGAAATTCGGCCTCAATTGTAAACATTAGCAGTATAGTCCTCACTTACAGTCTTTCTACACTAATGGTGAGCTGTATAAACATGAATTCCTAATATTTGAAAGCAAATTCAAGTCAAAACGCTCGCTAAAGTGGCCGGAGTTGTAAATATTATCAGTTTTCTGGTCATTTCCCTGCTTTTCACGGGTCATGTCCGTGATTGAAAACAGCAGGAAATGTAGTAAGAATCTACAAACTTTTATTTCAAGGGTTTGTTATAAGTTTTTAATCATTTCTGGAAACTCTAATTGCGTATTTTAAGAGTTTTACCACAATTAGACAGTTTTCTTAAAGTATGTAATGCAACCGGCAGGATAGTAACTGATTCACCAAAAAGACGCTAGAGAAATTCGGCCTCAATTGTAAACATTAGCAGTATAGTCCTCACTTACAGTCTTTCTACACTAATGGTGAGCTGTATAAACATGAATTCCTAATATTTGAAAGCAAATTCAAGTCAAAACGCTCGCTAAAGTGGCCGGAGTTGTAAATATTATCAGTTTTCCGGTCATTTCCCTGCTTTTCACGGGTCATGTCCGTGATTGAAAACAGCAGGAAATGTAGTAAGAATCTACAAACTTTTATTTCAAGGCTTTCTTATAAGTTTTTAATCATTTCTGGAAACTCTAATTGCATATTTTAAGAGTTTTACCACAATTAGACAGTTTTCTTACAAGTATGTAATGGAACCGGCAGGATAGTAACTGATTCACCAAAAAGACGCTAGAGAAATTCGGCCTCAATTGTAAACATTAGCAGTATAGTCCTCACTTACAGTCTTTCTACACAAATGGTGAGCTGTATAAACATGAATTCCTAATATTTGAAAGCAAATTCAAGTCAAAACGCTCGCTAAAGTGGCCGGAGTTGTAAATATTATCAGTTTTCTGGTCATTTCCCTGCTTTTCACGGGTCATGTCCGTGATTGAAAACAGCAGGAAATGTAGTAAGAATCTACAAACTTTTATTTCAAGGGTTTCTTATAAGTTTTTAATCATTTCTGGAAACTCTAATTGCGTATTTTAAGTGTTTTACCACAATTAGACAGTTTTCTTACAAGTATGTAATGGAACCGTCAGGATAGTAACTGATTCACCAAAAAGACGCTAGAGAAATTCGGCCTCAATTGTAAACATTAGCAGTATAGTCCTCACTTACAGTCTTTCTACACTAATGGTGAGCTGTATAAACATGAATTCCTAATATTTGAAAGCAAATTCAAGTCAAAACGCTCGCTCAAGTGGCCGGAGTTGTAAATATTATCAGTTTTCCGGTCATTTCCATGCTTTAAACGGGTCATGTCCGTGATTGAATACAGCAGGAAATGTAGTAAGAATCTACAAACTTTTATTTCAAGGGTTTCTTATAAGTTTTTAATCATTTCTGGAAACTCTAATTGTGTATTTAAAAAGTTTTACCACAATTAGACAGTTTTCTTACAAGTATGTAATGGAACCGGCAGGATATTAACTGATTCACCAAAAAGACGCTAGAGAAATTCGGCCTCAATTGTAAACATTAGCAGTATAGTCCTCACTTACAGTCTTTCTACACTAATGGTGAGCTGTGTAAACATGAATTCCTAATATTTGAAAACAAATTCAAGTCAAAATGCTCGCTAAAGTGGCCGGAGTTGTAAATACTATCAGTTTTCTGGTCATTTTTCTGCTTTCCACGGGTAATGTCCGTGATTGAAAAGAGCAGGAAATGTAGTAAGAATCTACTAACTTTTATTTCAAGGGTTTCTTATAAGTTTTTAATCATTTCTGGAAACTCTAATTGCGTATTTTAAGAGTTTTACCACAATTAGACAGTTTTCTTACAAGTATGTAATGGAACCGGCAGGATAGTAACTGATTCACCAAAAAGACGCTAGAGAAATTCGGCCTCAATTGTAAACATTAGCAGTATAGTCCTCACTTACAGTCTTTCTACACTAATGGTGAGCTGTATAAACATGAATTCCTAATATTTGAAAGCAAATTCAAGTCAAAACGCTCGCTAAAGTGGCCGGAGTTGTAAATATTATCAGTTTTCTGGTCATTTTTCTGCTTTCCACGGGTAATGTCCGTGATTGAAAAGAGCAGGAAATGTAGTAAGAATCTACTAACTTTTATTTCAAGGGTTTCTTATAAGTTTTTAATCATTTCTGGAAACTCTAATTGCGTATTTTAAGAGTTTTACCACAATTAGATAGTTTTCTTACAAGTATGTAATGGAACCGGCAGGATAGTAACTGATTCACCAAAAAGACGCTAGAGAAATTCGGCCTCAATTGTAAACATTAGCAGTATAGTCCTCACTTACAGTCTTTCTACACTAATGGTGAGCTGTATAAACATGAATTCCTAATATTTGAAAGCAAATTCAAGTCAAAACGCTCGCTAAAGTGGCCGGAGTTGTAAATATTATCAGTTTTCTGGTCATTTCCCTGCTTTTCACGGGTCATGTCCGTGATTGAAAACAGCAGGAAATGTAGTAAGAATCTACAAACTTTTATTTCAAGGGTTTCTTATAAGTTTTTAATCATTTCTGGAAACTCTAATTGCGTATTTTAAGAGTTTTACCACAATTAGACAGTTTTCTTACAAGTATGTAATGGAACCGGCAGGATAGTAACTGATTCACCAAAAAGACGCTAGAGAAATTCGGCCTCAATTGTAAACATTAGCAGTATAGTCCTCACTTACAGTCTTTCTACACAAATGGTGAGCTGTATAAACATGAATTCCTAATATTTGAAAGCAAATTCAAGTCAAAACGCTCGCTAAAGTGGCCGGAGTTGTAAATATTATCAGTTTTCTGGTCATTTCCCTGCTTTTCACGGGTCATGTCCGTGATTGAAAACAGCAGGAAATGTAGTAAGAATCTACAAACTTTTATTTCAAGGGTTTCTTATAAGTTTTTAATCATTTCTGGAAACTCTAATTGCGTATTTTAAGAGTTTTACCACAATTAGACAGTTTTCTTACAAGTATGTAATGGAACCGTCAGGATAGTAACTGATTCACCAAAAAGACGCTAGAGAAATTCGGCCTCAATTGTAAACATTAGCAGTATAGTCCTCACTTACAGTTTTCTACACTAATGGTGAGCTGTGTAAACATGAATTCCTAATATTTGAAAACAAATTCAAGTCAAAATGCTCGCTAAAGTGGCCGGAGTTGTAAATACTATCAGTTTTCTGGTCATTTTTCTGCTTTCCACGGGTCATGTCCGTGATTGAAAAGAGCAGGAAATGTAGTAAGGATCTACTAACTTTTATTTCAAGGGTTTCTTATAAGTTTTTAATCATTTCTGGAAACTCTAATTGCGTATTTTAAGAGTTTTACCACAATTAGATAGTTTTCTTACAAGTATGTAATGGAACCGGCAGGATATTAACTGATTCACCAAAAAGACGCTAGAGAAATTCGGCCTCAATTGTAAACATTAGCAGTATAGTCCTCACTTACAGTCTTTCTACACTAATGGTGAGCTGTATAAACATGAATTCCTAATATTTGAAAGCAAATTCAAGTCAAAACGCTCGCTAAAGTGGCCGGAGTTGTAAATATTATCAGTTTTCTGGTCATTTCCCTGCTTTTCACGGGTCATGTCCGTGATTGAAAACAGCAGGAAATGTAGTAAGAATCTACAAACTTTTATTTCAAGGGTTTCTTATAAGTTTTTAATCATTTCTGGAAACTCTAATTGCGTATTTTAAGAGTTTTACCACAATTAGACAGTTTTCTTAAAGTATGTAATGCAACCGGCAGGATAGTAACTGATTCACCAAAAAGACGCTAGAGAAATTCGGCCTCAATTGTAAACATTAGCAGTATAGTCCTCACTTACAGTCTTTCTACACTAATGGTGAGCTGTATAAACATGAATTCCTAATATTTGAAAGCAAATTCAAGTCAAAACGCTCGCTAAACTGGCCGGAGTTGTAAATATTATCAGTTTTCCGGTCATTTCCCTGCTTTTCACGGGTCATGTCCGTGATTGAAAACAGCAGGAAATGTAGTAAGAATCTACAAACTTTTATTTCAAGGCTTTCTTATAAGTTTTTAATCATTTCTGGAAACTCTAATTGCATATTTTAAGAGTTTTACCACAATTAGACAGTTTTCTTACAAGTATGTAATGGAACCGGCAGGATAGTAACTGATTCACCAAAAAGACGCTAGAGAAATTCGGCCTCAATTGTAAACATTAGCAGTATAGTCCTCACTTACAGTCTTTCTACACAAATGGTGAGCTGTATAAACATGAATTCCTAATATTTGAAAGCAAATTCAAGTCAAAACGCTCGCTAAAGTGGCCGGAGTTGTAAATATTATCAGTTTTCCGGTCATTTCCCTGCTTTTCACGGGTCATGTCCGTGATTGAAAACAGCAGGAAATGTAGTAAGAATCTACAAACTTTTATTTCAAGGCTTTCTTATAAGTTTTTAATCATTTCTGGAAACTCTAATTGCGTATTTTAAGAGTTTTACCACAATTAGACAGTTTTCTTACAAGTATGTAATGGAACCGGCAGGATAGTAACTGATTCACCAAAAAGACGCTAGAGAAATTCGGCCTCAATTGTAAACATTAGCAGTATAGTCCTCACTTACAGTCTTTCTACACAAATGGTGAGCTGTATAAACATGAAATCCTAATATTTGAAAGCAAATTCAAGTCAAAACGCTCGCTAAAGTGGCCGGAGTTGTAAATATTATCAGTTTTCTGGTCATTTCCCTGCTTTTCACGGGTCATGTCCGTGATTGAAAACAGCAGGAAATGTAGTAAGAATCTACAAACTTTTATTTCAAGGGTTTCTTATAAGTTTTTAATCATTTCTGGAAACTCTAATTGCGTATTTTAAGAGTTTTACCACAATTAGACAGTTTTCTTACAAGTATGTAATGGAACCGTCAGGATAGTAACTGATTCACCAAAAAGACGCTAGAGAAATTCGGCCTCAATTGTAAACATTAGCAGTATAGTCCTCACTTACAGTCTTTCTACACTAATGGTGAGCTGTATAAACATGAATTCCTAATATTTGAAAACAAATTCAAGTCAAAACGCTCGCTAAAGTGGCCGGAGTTGTAAATATTATCAGTTTTCTGGTCATTTCCCTGCTTTTCACGGGTCATGTCCGTGATTGAAAACAGCAGGAAATGTAGTAAGAATCTACAAACTTTTATTTCAAGGCTTTCTTATAAGTTTTTAATCATTTCTGGAAACTCTAATTGCGTATTTTAAGAGTTTTACCACAATTAGACAGTTTTCTTACAAGTATGTAATGGAACCGGCAGGATAGTAACTGATTCACCAAAAAGACGCTAGAGAAATTCGGCCTCAATTGTAAACATTAGCAGTATAGTCCTCACTTACAGTCTTTCTACACAAATGGTGAGCTGTATAAACATGAATTCCTAATATTTGAAAGCAAATTCAAGTCAAAACGCTCGCTAAAGTGGCCGGAGTTGTAAATATTATCAGTTTTCTGGTCATTTCCCTGCTTTTCACGGGTCATGTCCGTGATTGAAAACAGCAGGAAATGTAGTAAGAATCTACAAACTTTTATTTCAAGGGTTTCTTATAAGTTTTTAATCATTTCTGGAAACTCTAATTGCGTATTTTAAGAGTTTTACCACAATTAGACAGTTTTCTTACAAGTATGTAATGGAACCGTCAGGATAGTAACTGATTCACCAAAAAGACGCTAGAGAAATTCGGCCTCAATTGTAAACATTAGCAGTATAGTCCTCACTTACAGTTTTCTACACTAATGGTGAGCTGTGTAAACATGAATTCCTAATATTTGAAAACAAATTCAAGTCAAAATGCTCGCTAAAGTGGCCGGAGTTGTAAATACTATCAGTTTTCTGGTCATTTTTCTGCTTTCCACGGGTCATGTCCGTGATTGAAAAGAGCAGGAAATGTAGTAAGGATCTACTAACTTTTATTTCAAGGGTTTCTTATAAGTTTTTAATCATTTCTGGAAACTCTAATTGCGTATTTTAAGAGTTTTACCACAATTAGATAGTTTTCTTACAAGTATGTAATGGAACCGGCAGGATATTAACTGATTCACCAAAAAGACGCTAGAGAAATTCGGCCTCAATTGTAAACATTAGCAGTATAGTCCTCACTTACAGTCTTTCTACACTAATGGTGAGCTGTATAAACATGAATTCCTAATATTTGAAAGCAAATTCAAGTCAAAACGCTCGCTAAAGTGGCCGGAGTTGTAAATATTATCAGTTTTCTGGTCATTTCCCTGCTTTTCACGGGCCATGTCCGTGATTGAAAACAGCAGGAAATGTAGTAAGAATCTACAAACTTTTATTTCAAGGGTTTCTTATAAGTTTTTAATCATTTCTGGAAACTCTAATTGCGTATTTTAAGAGTTTTACCACAATTAGACAGTTTTCTTAAAGTATGTAATGCAACCGGCAGGATAGTAACTGATTCACCAAAAAGACGCTAGAGAAATTCGGCCTCAATTGTAAACATTAGCAGTATAGTCCTCACTTACAGTCTTTCTACACTAATGGTGAGCTGTATAAACATGAATTCCTAATATTTGAAAGCAAATTCAAGTCAAAACGCTCGCTAAAGTGGCCGGAGTTGTAAATATTATCAGTTTTCCGGTCATTTCCCTGCTTTTCACGGGTCATGTCCGTGATTGAAAACAGCAGGAAATGTAGTAAGAATCTACAAACTTTTATTTCAAGGCTTTCTTATAAGTTTTTAATCATTTCTGGAAACTCTAATTGCATATTTTAAGAGTTTTACCACAATTAGACAGTTTTCTTACAAGTATGTAATGGAACCGGCAGGATAGTAACTGATTCACCAAAAAGACGCTAGAGAAATTCGGCCTCAATTGTAAACATTAGCAGTATAGTCCTCACTTACAGTCTTTCTACACTAATGGTGAGCTGTATAAACATGAATTCCTAATATTTGAAAGCAAATTCAAGTCAAAACGCTCGCTAAAGTGGCCGGAGTTGTAAATATTATCAGTTTTCTGGTCATTTCCCTGCTTTAAACGGGTCATGTCCGTGATTGAATACAGCAGGAAATGTAGTAAGAATCTACAAACTTTTATTTCAAGGGTTTCTTATAAGTTTTTAATCATTTCTGGAAACTCTAATTGTGTATTTAAAAAGTTTTACCACAATTAGACAGTTTTCTTACAAGTATGTAATGGAACCGGCAGGATAGTAACTGATTCACCAAAAAGACGCTAGAGAAATTCGGCCTCAATTGTAAACATTAGCAGTATAGTCCTCACTTACAGTCTTTCTACACTAATGGTGAGCTGTATAAAAATGAATTCCTAATATTTGAAAGCAAATTCAAGTCAAAACGCTCGCTAAAGTGGCCGGAGTTGTAAATATTATCAGTTTTCTGGTCATTTCCCTGCTTTTCACGGGTCATGTCCGTGATTGAAAACAGCAGGAAATGTAGTAAGAATCTACAAACTTTTATTTCAAGGGTTTCTTATAAGTTTTTAATCATTTCTGGAAACTCTAATTGCGTATTTTAAGAGTTTTACCACAATTAGACAGTTTTCTTACAAGTATGTAATGGAACCGGCAGGATAGTAACTGATTCACCAAAAAGACGCTAGAGAAATTCGGCCTCAATTGTAAACATTAGCAGTATAGTCCTCACTTACAGTCTTTCTACACAAATGGTGAGCTGTATAAACATGAATTCCTAATATTTGAAAGCAAATTCAAGTCAAAACGCTCGCTAAAGTGGCCGGAGTTGTAAATATTATCAGTTTTCTGGTCATTTCCCTGCTTTTCACGGGTCATGTCCGTGATTGAAAACAGCAGGAAATGTAGTAAGAATCTACAAACTTTTATTTCAAGGCTTTCTTATAAGTTTTTAATCATTTCTGGAAACTCTAATTGCGTATTTTAAGAGTTTTACCACAATTAGACAGTTTTCTTACAAGTATGTAATGGAACCGTCAGGATAGTAACTGATTCACCAAAAAGACGCTAGAGAAATTCGGCCTCAATTGTAAACATTAGCAGTATAGTCCTCACTTACAGTTTTCTACACTAATGGTGAGCTGTGTAAACATGAATTCCTAATATTTGAAAACAAATTCAAGTCAAAATGCTCGCTAAAGTGGCCGGAGTTGTAAATACTATCAGTTTTCTGGTCATTTTTCTGCTTTCCACGGGTCATGTCCGTGATTGAAAAGAGCAGGAAATGTAGTAAGGATCTACTAACTTTTATTTCAAGGGTTTCTTATAAGTTTTTAATCATTTCTGGAAACTCTAATTGCGTATTTTAAGAGTTTTACCACAATTAGATAGTTTTCTTACAAGTATGTAATGGAACCGGCAGGATATTAACTGATTCACCAAAAAGACGCTAGAGAAATTCGGCCTCAATTGTAAACATTAGCAGTATAGTCCTCACTTACAGTCTTTCTACACTAATGGTGAGCTGTATAAACATGAATTCCTAATATTTGAAAGCAAATTCAAGTCAAAACGCTCGCTAAAGTGGCCGGAGTTGTAAATATTATCAGTTTTCTGGTCATTTCCCTGCTTTTCACGGGTCATGTCCGTGATTGAAAACAGCAGGAAATGTAGTAAGAATCTACAAACTTTTATTTCAAGGGTTTGTTATAAGTTTTTAATCATTTCTGGAAACTCTAATTGCGTATTTTAAGAGTTTTACCACAATTAGACAGTTTTCTTAAAGTATGTAATGCAACCGGCAGGATAGTAACTGATTCACCAAAAAGACGCTAGAGAAATTCGGCCTCAATTGTAAACATTAGCAGTATAGTCCTCACTTACAGTCTTTCTACACTAATGGTGAGCTGTATAAACATGAATTCCTAATATTTGAAAGCAAATTCAAGTCAAAACGCTCGCTAAAGTGGCCGGAGTTGTAAATATTATCAGTTTTCCGGTCATTTCCCTGCTTTTCACGGGTCATGTCCGTGATTGAAAACAGCAGGAAATGTAGTAAGAATCTACAAACTTTTATTTCAAGGCTTTCTTATAAGTTTTTAATCATTTCTGGAAACTCTAATTGCATATTTTAAGAGTTTTACCACAATTAGACAGTTTTCTTACAAGTATGTAATGGAACCGGCAGGATAGTAACTGATTCACCAAAAAGACGCTAGAGAAATTCGGCCTCAATTGTAAACATTAGCAGTATAGTCCTCACTTACAGTCTTTCTACACAAATGGTGAGCTGTATAAACATGAATTCCTAATATTTGAAAGCAAATTCAAGTCAAAACGCTCGCTAAAGTGGCCGGAGTTGTAAATATTATCAGTTTTCTGGTCATTTCCCTGCTTTTCACGGGTCATGTCCGTGATTGAAAACAGCAGGAAATGTAGTAAGAATCTACAAACTTTTATTTCAAGGGTTTCTTATAAGTTTTTAATCATTTCTGGAAACTCTAATTGCGTATTTTAAGTGTTTTACCACAATTAGACAGTTTTCTTACAAGTATGTAATGGAACCGTCAGGATAGTAACTGATTCACCAAAAAGACGCTAGAGAAATTCGGCCTCAATTGTAAACATTAGCAGTATAGTCCTCACTTACAGTCTTTCTACACTAATGGTGAGCTGTATAAACATGAATTCCTAATATTTGAAAACAAATTCAAGTCAAAACGCTCGCTAAAGTGGCCGGAGTTGTAAATATTATCAGTTTTCTGGTCATTTCCCTGCTTTTCACGGGTCATGTCCGTGATTGAAAACAGCAGGAAATGTAGTAAGAATCTACAAACTTTTATTTCAAGGCTTTCTTATAAGTTTTTAATCATTTCTGGAAACTCTAATTGCGTATTTTAAGAGTTTTACCACAATTAGACAGTTTTCTTACAAGTATGTAATGGAACCGGCAGGATAGTAACTGATTCACCAAAAAGACGCTAGAGAAATTCGGCCTCAATTGTAAACATTAGCAGTATAGTCCTCACTTACAGTCTTTCTACACTAATGGTGAGCTGTATAAACATGAATTCCTAATATTTGAAAGCAAATTCAAGTCAAAACGCTCGCTCAAGTGGCCGGAGTTGTAAATATTATCAGTTTTCCGGTCATTTCCATGCTTTAAACGGGTCATGTCCGTGATTGAATACAGCAGGAAATGTAGTAAGAATCTACAAACTTTTATTTCAAGGGTTTCTTATAAGTTTTTAATCATTTCTGGAAACTCTAATTGTGTATTTAAAAAGTTTTACCACAATTAGACAGTTTTCTTACAAGTATGTAATGGAACCGGCAGGATATTAACTGATTCACCAAAAAGACGCTAGAGAAATTCGGCCTCAATTGTAAACATTAGCAGTATAGTCCTCACTTACAGTCTTTCTACACTAATGGTGAGCTGTGTAAACATGAATTCCTAATATTTGAAAACAAATTCAAGTCAAAATGCTCGCTAAAGTGGCCGGAGTTGTAAATACTATCAGTTTTCTGGTCATTTTTCTGCTTTCCACGGGTAATGTCCGTGATTGAAAAGAGCAGGAAATGTAGTAAGAATCTACTAACTTTTATTTCAAGGGTTTCTTATAAGTTTTTAATCATTTCTGGAAACTCTAATTGCGTATTTTAAGAGTTTTACCACAATTAGACAGTTTTCTTACAAGTATGTAATGGAACCGGCAGGATAGTAACTGATTCACCAAAAAGACGCTAGAGAAATTCGGCCTCAATTGTAAACATTAGCAGTATAGTCCTCACTTACAGTCTTTCTACACTAATGGTGAGCTGTATAAACATGAATTCCTAATATTTGAAAGCAAATTCAAGTCAAAACGCTCGCTAAAGTGGCCGGAGTTGTAAATATTATCAGTTTTCTGGTCATTTTTCTGCTTTCCACGGGTAATGTCCGTGATTGAAAAGAGCAGGAAATGTAGTAAGAATCTACTAACTTTTATTTCAAGGGTTTCTTATAAGTTTTTAATCATTTCTGGAAACTCTAATTGCGTATTTTAAGAGTTTTACCACAATTAGATAGTTTTCTTACAAGTATGTAATGGAACCGGCAGGATAGTAACTGATTCACCAAAAAGACGCTAGAGAAATTCGGCCTCAATTGTAAACATTAGCAGTATAGTCCTCACTTACAGTCTTTCTACACTAATGGTGAGCTGTATAAACATGAATTCCTAATATTTGAAAGCAAATTCAAGTCAAAACGCTCGCTAAAGTGGCCGGAGTTGTAAATATTATCAGTTTTCTGGTCATTTCCCTGCTTTTCACGGGTCATGTCCGTGATTGAAAACAGCAGGAAATGTAGTAAGAATCTACAAACTTTTATTTCAAGGGTTTCTTATAAGTTTTTAATCATTTCTGGAAACTCTAATTGCGTATTTTAAGAGTTTTACCACAATTAGACAGTTTTCTTACAAGTATGTAATGGAACCGGCAGGATAGTAACTGATTCACCAAAAAGACGCTAGAGAAATTCGGCCTCAATTGTAAACATTAGCAGTATAGTCCTCACTTACAGTCTTTCTACACAAATGGTGAGCTGTATAAACATGAATTCCTAATATTTGAAAGCAAATTCAAGTCAAAACGCTCGCTAAAGTGGCCGGAGTTGTAAATATTATCAGTTTTCTGGTCATTTCCCTGCTTTTCACGGGTCATGTCCGTGATTGAAAACAGCAGGAAATGTAGTAAGAATCTACAAACTTTTATTTCAAGGGTTTCTTATAAGTTTTTAATCATTTCTGGAAACTCTAATTGCGTATTTTAAGAGTTTTACCACAATTAGACAGTTTTCTTACAAGTATGTAATGGAACCGTCAGGATAGTAACTGATTCACCAAAAAGACGCTAGAGAAATTCGGCCTCAATTGTAAACATTAGCAGTATAGTCCTCACTTACAGTTTTCTACACTAATGGTGAGCTGTGTAAACATGAATTCCTAATATTTGAAAACAAATTCAAGTCAAAATGCTCGCTAAAGTGGCCGGAGTTGTAAATACTATCAGTTTTCTGGTCATTTTTCTGCTTTCCACGGGTCATGTCCGTGATTGAAAAGAGCAGGAAATGTAGTAAGGATCTACTAACTTTTATTTCAAGGGTTTCTTATAAGTTTTTAATCATTTCTGGAAACTCTAATTGCGTATTTTAAGAGTTTTACCACAATTAGATAGTTTTCTTACAAGTATGTAATGGAACCGGCAGGATATTAACTGATTCACCAAAAAGACGCTAGAGAAATTCGGCCTCAATTGTAAACATTAGCAGTATAGTCCTCACTTACAGTCTTTCTACACTAATGGTGAGCTGTATAAACATGAATTCCTAATATTTGAAAGCAAATTCAAGTCAAAACGCTCGCTAAAGTGGCCGGAGTTGTAAATATTATCAGTTTTCTGGTCATTTCCCTGCTTTTCACGGGTCATGTCCGTGATTGAAAACAGCAGGAAATGTAGTAAGAATCTACAAACTTTTATTTCAAGGGTTTCTTATAAGTTTTTAATCATTTCTGGAAACTCTAATTGCGTATTTTAAGAGTTTTACCACAATTAGACAGTTTTCTTAAAGTATGTAATGCAACCGGCAGGATAGTAACTGATTCACCAAAAAGACGCTAGAGAAATTCGGCCTCAATTGTAAACATTAGCAGTATAGTCCTCACTTACAGTCTTTCTACACTAATGGTGAGCTGTATAAACATGAATTCCTAATATTTGAAAGCAAATTCAAGTCAAAACGCTCGCTAAACTGGCCGGAGTTGTAAATATTATCAGTTTTCCGGTCATTTCCCTGCTTTTCACGGGTCATGTCCGTGATTGAAAACAGCAGGAAATGTAGTAAGAATCTACAAACTTTTATTTCAAGGCTTTCTTATAAGTTTTTAATCATTTCTGGAAACTCTAATTGCATATTTTAAGAGTTTTACCACAATTAGACAGTTTTCTTACAAGTATGTAATGGAACCGGCAGGATAGTAACTGATTCACCAAAAAGACGCTAGAGAAATTCGGCCTCAATTGTAAACATTAGCAGTATAGTCCTCACTTACAGTCTTTCTACACAAATGGTGAGCTGTATAAACATGAATTCCTAATATTTGAAAGCAAATTCAAGTCAAAACGCTCGCTAAAGTGGCCGGAGTTGTAAATATTATCAGTTTTCCGGTCATTTCCCTGCTTTTCACGGGTCATGTCCGTGATTGAAAACAGCAGGAAATGTAGTAAGAATCTACAAACTTTTATTTCAAGGCTTTCTTATAAGTTTTTAATCATTTCTGGAAACTCTAATTGCGTATTTTAAGAGTTTTACCACAATTAGACAGTTTTCTTACAAGTATGTAATGGAACCGGCAGGATAGTAACTGATTCACCAAAAAGACGCTAGAGAAATTCGGCCTCAATTGTAAACATTAGCAGTATAGTCCTCACTTACAGTCTTTCTACACAAATGGTGAGCTGTATAAACATGAAATCCTAATATTTGAAAGCAAATTCAAGTCAAAACGCTCGCTAAAGTGGCCGGAGTTGTAAATATTATCAGTTTTCTGGTCATTTCCCTGCTTTTCACGGGTCATGTCCGTGATTGAAAACAGCAGGAAATGTAGTAAGAATCTACAAACTTTTATTTCAAGGGTTTCTTATAAGTTTTTAATCATTTCTGGAAACTCTAATTGCGTATTTTAAGAGTTTTACCACAATTAGACAGTTTTCTTACAAGTATGTAATGGAACCGTCAGGATAGTAACTGATTCACCAAAAAGACGCTAGAGAAATTCGGCCTCAATTGTAAACATTAGCAGTATAGTCCTCACTTACAGTTTTCTACACTAATGGTGAGCTGTGTAAACATGAATTCCTAATATTTGAAAACAAATTCAAGTCAAAATGCTCGCTAAAGTGGCCGGAGTTGTAAATACTATCAGTTTTCTGGTCATTTTTCTGCTTTCCACGGGTCATGTCCGTGATTGAAAAGAGCAGGAAATGTAGTAAGGATCTACTAACTTTTATTTCAAGTGTTTCTTATAAGTTTTTAATCATTTCTGGAAACTCTAATTGCGTATTTTAAGAGTTTTACCACAATTAGATAGTTTTCTTACAAGTATGTAATGGAACCGGCAGGATATTAACTGATTCACCAAAAAGACGCTAGAGAAATTCGGCCTCAATTGTAAACATTAGCAGTATAGTCCTCACTTACAGTCTTTCTACACTAATGGTGAGCTGTATAAACATGAATTCCTAATATTTGAAAGCAAATTCAAGTCAAAACGCTCGCTAAAGTGGCCGGAGTTGTAAATATTATCAGTTTTCTGGTCATTTCCCTGCTTTTCACGGGTCATGTCCGTGATTGAAAACAGCAGGAAATGTAGTAAGAATCTACAAACTTTTATTTCAAGGGTTTCTTATAAGTTTTTAATCATTTCTGGAAACTCTAATTGCGTATTTTAAGAGTTTTACCACAATTAGACAGTTTTCTTAAAGTATGTAATGCAACCGGCAGGATAGTAACTGATTCACCAAAAAGACGCTAGAGAAATTCGGCCTCAATTGTAAACATTAGCAGTATAGTCCTCACTTACAGTCTTTCTACACTAATGGTGAGCTGTATAAACATGAATTCCTAATATTTGAAAGCAAATTCAAGTCAAAACGCTCGCTAAAGTGGCCGGAGTTGTAAATATTATCAGTTTTCCGGTCATTTCCCTGCTTTTCACGGCTCATGTCCGTGATTGAAAACAGCAGGAAATGTAGTAAGAATCTACAAACTTTTATTTCAAGGCTTTCTTATAAGTTTTTAATCATTTCTGGAAACTCTAATTGCATATTTTAAGAGTTTTACCACAATTAGACAGTTTTCTTACAAGTATGTAATGGAACCGGCAGGATAGTAACTGATTCACCAAAAAGACGCTAGAGAAATTCGGCCTCAATTGTAAACATTAGCAGTATAGTCCTCACTTACAGTCTTTCTACACAAATGGTGAGCTGTATAAACATGAATTCCTAATATTTGAAAGCAAATTCAAGTCAAAACGCTCGCTAAAGTGGCCGGAGTTGTAAATATTATCAGTTTTCCGGTCATTTCCCTGCTTTTCACGGGTCATGTCCGTGATTGAAAACAGCAGGAAATGTAGTAAGAATCTACAAACTTTTATTTCAAGGGTTTCTTATAAGTTTTTAATCATTTCTGGAAACTCTAATTGCGTATTTTAAGAGTTTTACCACAATTAGACAGTTTTCTTACAAGTATGTAATGGAACCGGCAGGATAGTAACTGATTCACCAAAAAGACGCTAGAGAAATTCGGCCTCAATTGTAAACATTAGCAGTATAGTCCTCACTTACAGTCTTTCTACACAAATGGTGAGCTGTATAAACATGAATTCCTAATATTTGAAAGCAAATTCAAGTCAAAACGCTCGCTAAAGTGGCCGGAGTTGTAAATATTATCAGTTTTCTGGTCATTTCCCTGCTTTTCACGGGTCATGTCCGTGATTGAAAACAGCAGGAAATGTAGTAAGAATCTACAAACTTTTATTTCAAGGGTTTCTTATAAGTTTTTAATCATTTCTGGAAACTCTAATTGCGTATTTTAAGAGTTTTACCACAATTAGACAGTTTTCTTACAAGTATGTAATGGAACCATCAGGATAGTAACTGATTCACCAAAAAGACGCTAGAGAAATTCGGCCTCAATTGTAAACATTAGCAGTATAGTCCTCACTTACAGTCTTTCTACACTAATGGTGAGCTGTATAAACATGAATTCCTAATATTTGAAAGCAAATTCAAGTCAAAACGCTCGCTAAAGTGGCCGGAGTTGTAAATATTATCAGTTTTCTGGTCATTTCCCTGCTATTCACGGGTCATGTCCGTGATTGAAAACAGCAGGAAATGTAGTAAGAATCTACAAACTTTTATTTCAAGGCTTTCTTATAAGTTTTTAATCATTTCTGGAAACTCTAATTGCGTATTTTAAGAGTTTTACCACAATTAGACAGTTTTCTTACAAGTATGTAATGGAACCGGCAGGATAGTAACTGATTCACCAAAAAGACGCTAGAGAAATTCGGCCTCAATTGTAAACATTAGCAGTATAGTCCTCACTTACAGTCTTTCTACACTAATGGTGAGCTGTATAAAAATGAATTCCTAATATTTGAAAGCAAATTCAAGTCAAAACGCTCGCTAAAGTGGCCGGAGTTGTAAATATTATCAGTTTTCTGGTCATTTCCCTGCTTTTCACGGGTCATGTCCGTGATTGAAAACAGCAGGAAATGTAGTAAGAATCTACAAACTTTTATTTCAAGGGTTTCTTGTAAGTTTTTAATCATTTCTGGAAACTCTAATTGCGTATTTTAAGAGTTTTACCACAATTAGACAGTTTTCTTACAAGTATGTAATGGAACCGGCAGGATAGTAACTGATTCACCAAAAAGACGCTAGAGAAATTCGGCCTCAATTGTAAACATTAGCAGTATAGTCCTCACTTACAGTCTTTCTACACTAATGGTGAGCTGTATAAACATGAATTCCTAATATTTGAAAGCAAATTCAAGTCAAAACGCTCGCTAAAGTGGCCGGAGTTGTAAATATTATCAGTTTTCTGGTCATTTCCCTGCTTTTCACGGGTCATGTCCGTGATTGAAAACAGCAGGAAATGTAGTAAGAATCTACAAACTTTTATTTCAAGGGTTTCTTATAAGTTTTTAATCATTTCTGGAAACTCTAATTGCGTATTTTAAGAGTTTTACCACAATTAGACAGTTTTCTTACAAGTATGTAATGGAACCATCAGGATAGTAACTGATTCACCAAAAAGACGCTAGAGAAATTCGGCCTCAATTGTAAACATTAGCAGTATAGTCCTCACTTACAGTCTTTCTACACTAATGGTGAGCTGTATAAACATGAATTCCTAATATTTGAAAGCAAATTCAAGTCAAAACGCTCGCTAAAGTGGCCGGAGTTGTAAATACTATCAGTTTTCTGGTCATTTTTCTGCTTTCCACGGGTCATGTCCGTGATTGAAAAGAGCAGGAAATGTAGTAAGGATCTACTAACTTTTATTTCAAGGGTTTCTTATAAGTTTTTAATCATTTCTGGAAACTCTAATTGTGTATTTTAAGAGTTTTACCACAATTAGATAGTTTTCTTACAAGTATGTAATGGAACCGGCAGGATAGTAACTGATTCACCAAAAAGACGCTAGAGAAATTCGGCCTCAATTGTAAACATTAGCAGTATAGTCCTCACTTACAGTCTTTCTACACTAATGGTGAGCTGTATAAACATGAATTCCTAATATTTGAAAGCAAATTCAAGTCAAAACGCTCGCTAAAGTGGCCGGAGTTGTAAATATTATCAGTTTTCTGGTCATTTCCCTGCTTTTCACGGGTCATGTCCGTGATTGAAAACAGCAGGAAATGTAGTAAGAATCTACAAACTTTTATTTCAAGGCTTTCTTATAAGTTTTTAATCATTTCTGGAAACTCTAATTGCGTATTTTAAGAGTTTTACCACAATTAGACAGTTTTCTTACAAGTATGTAATGGAACCGGCAGGATATTAACTGATTCACCAAAAAGACGCTAGAGAAATTCGGCCTCAATTGTAAACATTAGCAGTATAGTCCTCACTTACAGTCTTTCTACACTAATGGTGAGCTGTATAAACATGAATTCCTAATATTTGAAAGCAAATTCAAGTCAAAACGCTCGCTAAAGTGGCCGGAGTTGTAAATATTATCAGTTTTCTGGTCATTTCCATGCTTTAAACGGGTCATGTCCGTGATTGAATACAGCAGGAAATGTAGTAAGAATCTACAAACTTTTATTTCAAGGGTTTCTTATATGTTTTTAATCATTTCTGGAAACTCTAATTGTGTATTTAAAAAGTTTTACCACAATTAGACAGTTTTCTTACAAGTATGTAATGGAACCGGCAGGATATTAACTGATTCACCAAAAAGACGCTAGAGAAATTCGGCCTCAATTGTAAACATTAGCAGTATAGTCCTCACTTACAGTCTTTCTACACTAATGGTGAGCTGTGTAAACATGAATTCCTAATATTTGAAAACAAATTCAAGTCAAAATGCTCGCTAAAGTGGCCGGAGTTGTAAATACTATCAGTTTTCTGGTCATTTTTCTGCTTTCCACGGGTCATGTCCGTGATTGAAAAGAGCAGGAAATGTAGTAAGAATCTACTAACTTTTATTTCAAGGGTTTCTTATAAGTTTTTAATCATTTCTGGAAACTCTAATTGCGTATTTTAAGAGTTTTACCACAATTAGATAGTTTTCTTACAAGTATGTAATGGAACCGGCAGGATAGTAACTGATTCACCAAAAAGACGCTAGAGAATTTCGGCCTCAATTGTAAACATTAGCAGTATAGTCCTCACTTACAGTCTTTCTACACTAATGGTGAGCTGTATAAAAATGAATTCCTAATATTTGAAAGCAAATTCAAGTCAAAACGCTCGCTAAAGTGGCCGGAGTTGTAAATATTATCAGTTTTCTGGTCATTTCCCTGCTTTTCACGGGTCATGTCCGTGATTGAAAACAGCAGGAAATGTAGTAAGAATCTACTAACTTTTATTTCAAGGGTTTCTTATAAGTTTTTAATCATTTCTGGAAACTCTAATTGCGTATTTTAAGAGTTTTACCACAATTAGATAGTTTTCTTACAAGTATGTAATGGAACCGGCAGGATAGTAACTGATTCACCAAAAAGACGCTAGAGAAATTCGGCCTCAATTGTAAACATTAGCAGTATAGTCCTCACTTACAGTCTTTCTACACTAATGGTGAGCTGTATAAACATGAATTCCTAACATTTGAAAGCAAATTCAAGTCAAAACGCTCGCTAAAGTGGCCGGAGTTGTAAATATTATCAGTTTTCTGGTCATTTCCCTGCTTTTCACGGGTCATGTCCGTGATTGAAAACAGCAGGAAATGTAGTAAGAATCTACAAACTTTTATTTCAAGGGTTTCTTATAAGTTTTTAATCATTTCTGGAAACTCTAATTGCGTATTTTAAGAGTTTTACCACAATTAGACAGTTTTCTTAAAGTATGTAATGGAACCGGCAGGATAGTAACTGATTCACCAAAAAGACGCTAGAGAAATTCGGCCTCAATTGTAAACATTAGCAGTATAGTCCTCACTTACAGTCTTTCTATACTAATGGTGAGCTGTATAAACATGAATTCCTAATATTTGAAAGCAAATTCAAGTCAAAACGCTCGCTAAAGTGGCCGGAGTTGTAAATATTATCAGTTTTCCGGTCATTTCCCTGCTTTTCACGGGTCATGTCCGTGATTGAAAACAGCAGGAAATGTAGTAAGAATCTACAAACTTTTATTTCAAGGCTTTCTTATAAGTTTTTAATCATTTCTGGAAACTCTAATTGCATATTTTAAGAGTTTTACCACAATTAGACAGTTTTCTTACAAGTATGTAATGGAACCGGCAGGATAGTAACTGATTCACCAAAAAGACGCTAGAGAAATTCGGCCTCAATTGTAAACATTAGCAGTATAGTCCTCACTTACAGTCTTTCTACACAAATGGTGAGCTGTATAAACATGAATTCCTAATATTTGAAAGCAAATTCAAGTCAAAACGCTCGCTAAAGTGGCCGGAGTTGTAAATATTATCAGTTTTCCGGTCATTTCCCTGCTTTTCACGGGTCATGTCCGTGATTGAAAACAGCAGGAAATGTAGTAAGAATCTACAAACTTTTATTTCAAGGGTTTCTTATAAGTTTTTAATCATTTCTGGAAACTCTAATTGCGTATTTTAAGAGTTTTACCACAATTAGACAGTTTTCTTACAAGTATGTAATGGAACCGGCAGGATAGTAACTGATTCACCAAAAAGACGCTAGAGAAATTCGGCCTCAATTGTAAACATTAGCAGTATAGTCCTCACTTACAGTCTTTCTACACAAATGGTGAGCTGTATAAACATGAATTCCTAATATTTGAAAGCAAATTCAAGTCAAAACGCTCGCTAAAGTGGCCGGAGTTGTAAATATTATCAGTTTTCTGGTCATTTCCCTGCTTTTCACGGGTCATGTCCGTGATTGAAAACAGCAGGAAATGTAGTAAGAATCTACAAACTTTTATTTCAAGGGTTTCTTATAAGTTTTTAATCATTTCTGGAAACTCTAATTGCGTATTTTAAGAGTTTTACCACAATTAGACAGTTTTCTTACAAGTATGTAATGGAACCATCAGGATAGTAACTGATTCACCAAAAAGACGCTAGAGAAATTCGGCCTCAATTGTAAACATTAGCAGTATAGTCCTCACTTACAGTCTTTCTACACTAATGGTGAGCTGTATAAACATGAATTCCTAATATTTGAAAGCAAATTCAAGTCAAAACGCTCGCTAAAGTGGCCGGAGTTGTAAATATTATCAGTTTTCTGGTCATTTCCCTGCTATTCACGGGTCATGTCCGTGATTGAAAACAGCAGGAAATGTAGTAAGAATCTACAAACTTTTATTTCAAGGCTTTCTTATAAGTTTTTAATCATTTCTGGAAACTCTAATTGCGTATTTTAAGAGTTTTACCACAATTAGACAGTTTTCTTACAAGTATGTAATGGAACCGGCAGGATAGTAACTGATTCACCAAAAAGACGCTAGAGAAATTCGGCCTCAATTGTAAACATTAGCAGTATAGTCCTCACTTACAGTCTTTCTACACTAATGGTGAGCTGTATAAACATGAATTCCTAATATTTGAAAGCAAATTCAAGTCAAAACGCTCGCTAAAGTGGCCGGAGTTGTAAATATTATCAGTTTTCTGGTCATTTTTCTGCTTTCCACGGGTAATGTCCGTGACTGAAAAGAGCAGGAAATGTAGTAAGAATCTACTAACTTTTATTTCAAGGGTTTCTTATAAGTTTTTAATCATTTCTGGAAACTCTAATTGCGTATTTTAAGAGTTTTACCACAATTAGATAGTTTTCTTACAAGTATGTAATGGAACCGGCAGGATAGTAACTGATTCACCAAAAAGACGCTAGAGAAATTCGGCCTCAATTGTAAACATTAGCAGTATAGTCCTCACTTACAGTCTTTCTACACTAATGGTGAGCTGTATAAAAATGAATTCCTAATATTTGAAAGCAAATTCAAGTCAAAACGCTCGCTAAAGTGGCCGGAGTTGTAAATATTATCAGTTTTCTGGTCATTTCCCTGCTTTTCACGGGTCATGTCCGTGATTGAAAACAGCAGGAAATGTAGTAAGAATCTACAAACTTTTATTTCAAGGGTTTCTTGTAAGTTTTTAATCATTTCTGGAAACTCTAATTGCGTATTTTAAGAGTTTTACCACAATTAGACAGTTTTCTTACAAGTATGTAATGGAACCGGCAGGATAGTAACTGATTCACCAAAAAGACGCTAGAGAAATTCGGCCTCAATTGTAAACATTAGCAGTATAGTCCTCACTTACAGTCTTTCTACACTAATGGTGAGCTGTATAAACATGAATTCCTAATATTTGAAAGCAAATTCAAGTCAAAACGCTCGCTAAAGTGGCCGGAGTTGTAAATATTATCAGTTTTCTGGTCATTTTTCTGCTTTCCACGGGTAATGTCCGTGACTGAAAAGAGCAGGAAATGTAGTAAGAATCTACTAACTTTTATTTCAAGGGTTTCTTATAAGTTTTTAATCATTTCTGGAAACTCTAATTGCGTATTTTAAGAGTTTTACCACAATTAGATAGTTTTCTTACAAGTATGTAATGGAACCGGCAGGATAGTAACTGATTCACCAAAAAGACGCTAGAGAAATTCGGCCTCAATTGTAAACATTAGCAGTATAGTCCTCACTTACAGTCTTTCTACACTAATGGTGAGCTGTATAAACATGAATTCCTAATATTTGAAAGCAAATTCAAGTCAAAACGCTCGCTAAAGTGGCCGGAGTTGTAAATATTATCAGTTTTCTGGTCATTTCCCTGCTTTTCACGGGTCATGTCCGTGATTGAAAACAGCAGGAAATGTAGTAAGAATCTACAAACTTTTATTTCAAGGGTTTCTTATAAGTTTTTAATCATTTCTGGAAACTCTAATTGCGTATTTTAAGAGTTTTACCAGAATTAGACAGTTTTCTTACAAGTATGTAATGGAACCGGCAGGATAGTAACTGATTCACCAAAAAGACGCTAGAGAAATTCGGCCTCAATTGTAAACATTAGCAGTATAGTCCTCACTTACAGTTTTCTACACTAATGGTGAGCTGTGTAAACATGAATTCCTAATATTTGAAAACAAATTCAAGTCAAAATGCTCGCTAAAGTGGCCGGAGTTGTAAATACTATCAGTTTTCTGGTCATTTTTCTGCTTTCCACGGGTCATGTCCGTGATTGAAAAGAGCAGGAAATGTAGTAAGGATCTACTAACTTTTATTTCAAGGGTTTCTTATAAGTTTTTAATCATTTCTGGAAACTCTAATTGTGTATTTTAAGAGTTTTACCACAATTAGATAGTTTTCTTACAAGTATGTAATGGAACCGGCAGGATAGTAACTGATTCACCAAAAAGACGCTAGAGAAATTCGGCCTCAATTGTAAACATTAGCAGTATAGTCCTCACTTACAGTCTTTCTACACTAATGGTGAGCTGTATAAACATGAATTCCTAATATTTGAAAGCAAATTCAAGTCAAAACGCTCGCTAAAGTGGCCGGAGTTGTAAATATTATCAGTTTTCTGGTCATTTCCCTGCTTTTCACGGGTCATGTCCGTGATTGAAAACAGCAGGAAATGTAGTAAGAATCTACAAACTTTTATTTCAAGGCTTTCTTATAAGTTTTTAATCATTTCTGGAAACTCTAATTGCGTATTTTAAGAGTTTTACCACAATTAGACAGTTTTCTTACAAGTATGTAATGGAACCGGCAGGATATTAACTGATTCACCAAAAAGACGCTAGAGAAATTCGGCCTCAATTGTAAACATTAGCAGTATAGTCCTCACTTACAGTCTTTCTACACTAATGGTGAGCTGTATAAACATGAATTCCTAATATTTGAAAGCAAATTCAAGTCAAAACGCTCGCTAAAGTGGCCGGAGTTGTAAATATTATCAGTTTTCTGGTCATTTCCATGCTTTAAACGGGTCATGTCCGTGATTGAATACAGCAGGAAATGTAGTAAGAATCCACAAACTTTTATTTCAAGGGTTTCTTATATGTTTTTAATCATTTCTGGAAACTCTAATTGTGTATTTAAAAAGTTTTACCACAATTAGACAGTTTTCTTACAAGTATGTAATGGAACCGGCAGGATATTAACTGATTCACCAAAAAGACGCTAGAGAAATTCGGCCTCAATTGTAAACATTAGCAGTATAGTCCTCACTTACAGTCTTTCTACACTAATGGTGAGCTGTGTAAACATGAATTCCTAATATTTGAAAACAAATTCAAGTCAAAATGCTCGCTAAAGTGGCCGGAGTTGTAAATACTATCAGTTTTCTGGTCATTTTTCTGCTTTCCACGGGTCATGTCCGTGATTGAAAAGAGCAGGAAATGTAGTAAGGATCTACTAACTTTTATTTCAAGGGTTTCTTATAAGTTTTTAATCATTTCTGGAAACTCTAATTGTGTATTTTAAGAGTTTTACCACAATTAGATAGTTTTCTTACAAGTATGTAATGGAACCGGCAGGATAGTAACTGATTCACCAAAAAGACGCTAGAGAAATTCGGCCTCAATTGTAAACATTAGCAGTATAGTCCTCACTTACAGTCTTTCTACACTAATGGTGAGCTGTATAAACATGAATTCCTAATATTTGAAAGCAAATTCAAGTCAAAACGCTCGCTAAAGTGGCCGGAGTTGTAAATATTATCAGTTTTCTGGTCATTTCCCTGCTTTTCACGGGTCATGTCCGTGATTGAAAACAGCAGGAAATGTAGTAAGAATCTACAAACTTTTATTTCAAGGCTTTCTTATAAGTTTTTAATCATTTCTGGAAACTCTAATTGCGTATTTTAAGAGTTTTACCACAATTAGACAGTTTTCTTACAAGTATGTAATGGAACCGGCAGGATATTAACTGATTCACCAAAAAGACGCTAGAGAAATTCGGCCTCAATTGTAAACATTAGCAGTATAGTCCTCACTTACAGTCTTTCTACACTAATGGTGAGCTGTATAAACATGAATTCCTAATATTTGAAAGCAAATTCAAGTCAAAACGCTCGCTAAAGTGGCCGGAGTTGTAAATATTATCAGTTTTCTGGTCATTTCCATGCTTTAAACGGGTCATGTCCGTGATTGAATACAGCAGGAAATGTAGTAAGAATCTACAAACTTTTATTTCAAGGGTTTCTTATATGTTTTTAATCATTTCTGGAAACTCTAATTGTGTATTTAAAAAGTTTTACCACAATTAGACAGTTTTCTTACAAGTATGTAATGGAACCGGCAGGATATTAACTGATTCACCAAAAAGACGCTAGAGAAATTCGGCCTCAATTGTAAACATTAGCAGTATAGTCCTCACTTACAGTCTTTCTACACTAATGGTGAGCTGTGTAAACATGAATTCCTAATATTTGAAAACAAATTCAAGTCAAAATGCTCGCTAAAGTGGCCGGAGTTGTAAATACTATCAGTTTTCTGGTCATTTTTCTGCTTTCCACGGGTAATGTCCGTGATTGAAAAGAGCAGGAAATGTAGTAAGAATCTACTAACTTTTATTTCAAGGGTTTCTTATAAGTTTTTAATCATTTCTGGAAACTCTAATTGCGTATTTTAAGAGTTTTACCACAATTAGATAGTTTTCTTACAAGTATGTAATGGAACCGGCAGGATAGTAACTGATTCACCAAAAAGACGCTAGAGAATTTCGGCCTCAATTGTAAACATTAGCAGTATAGTCCTCACTTACAGTCTTTCTACACTAATGGTGAGCTGTATAAAAATGAATTCCTAATATTTGAAAGCAAATTCAAGTCAAAACGCTCGCTAAAGTGGCCGGAGTTGTAAATATTATCAGTTTTCTGGTCATTTCCCTGCTTTTCACGGGTCATGTCCGTGATTGAAAACAGCAGGAAATGTAGTAAGAATCTACTAACTTTTATTTCAAGGGTTTCTTATAAGTTTTTAATCATTTCTGGAAACTCTAATTGCGTATTTTAAGAGTTTTACCACAATTAGATAGTTTTCTTACAAGTATGTAATGGAACCGGCAGGATAGTAAATGATTCACCAAAAAGACGCTAGAGAAATTCGGCCTCAATTGTAAACATTAGCAGTATAGTCCTCACTTACAGTCTTTCTACACTAATGGTGAGCTGTATAAAAATGAATTCCTAATATTTGAAAGCAAATTCAAGTCAAAACGCTCGCTAAAGTGGCCGGAGTTGTAAATATTATCAGTTTTCTGGTCATTTCCCTGCTTTTCACGGGTCATGTCCGTGATTGAAAACAGCAGGAAATGTAGTAAGAATCTACAAACTTTTATTTCAAGGGTTTCTTATAAGTTTTTAATCATTTCTGGAAACTCTAATTGTGTATTTAAAAAGTTTTACCACAATTAGACAGTTTTCTTACAAGTATGTAATGGAACCGGCAGGATATTAACTGATTCACCAAAAAGACGCTAGAGAAATTCGGCCTCAATTGTAAACATTAGCAGTATAGTCCTCACTTACAGTCTTTCTACACTAATGGTGAGCTGTGTAAACATGAATTCCTAATATTTGAAAACAAATTCAAGTCAAAATGCTCGCTAAAGTGGCCGGAGTTGTAAATACTATCAGTTTTCTGGTCATTTTTCTGCTTTCCACGGGTAATGTCCGTGATTGAAAAGAGCAGGAAATGTAGTAAGAATCTACTAACTTTTATTTCAAGGGTTTCTTATAAGTTTTTAATCATTTCTGGAAACTCTAATTGCGTATTTTAAGAGTTTTACCACAATTAGACAGTTTTCTTACAAGTATGTAATGGAACCGTCAGGATAGTAACTGATTCACCAAAAAGACGCTAGAGAAATTCGGCCTCAATTGTAAACATTAGCAGTATAGTCCTCACTTACAGTTTTCTACACTAATGGTGAGCTGTGTAAACATGAATTCCTAATATTTGAAAACAAATTCAAGTCAAAATGCTCGCTAAAGTGACCGGAGTTGTAAATACTATCAGTTTTCTGGTCATTTTTCTGCTTTCCACGGGTCATGTCCGTGATTGAAAAGAGCAGGAAATGTAGTAAGGATCTACTAACTTTTATTTCAAGGGTTTCTTATAAGTTTTTAATCATTTCTGGAAACTCTAATTGTGTATTTTAAGAGTTTTACCACAATTAGATAGTTTTCTTACAAGTATGTAATGGAACCGGCAGGATAGTAACTGATTCACCAAAAAGACGCTAGAGAAATTCGGCCTCAATTGTAAACATTAGCAGTATAGTCCTCACTTACAGTCTTTCTACACTAATGGTGAGCTGTATAAACATGAATTCCTAATATTTGAAAGCAAATTCAAGTCAAAACGCTCGCTAAAGTGGCCGGAGTTGTAAATATTATCAGTTTTCTGGTCATTTCCCTGCTTTTCACGGGTCATGTCCGTGATTGAAAACAGCAGGAAATGTAGTAAGAATCTACAAACTTTTATTTCAAGGCTTTCTTATAAGTTTTTAATCATTTCTGGAAACTCTAATTGCGTATTTTAAGAGTTTTACCACAATTAGACAGTTTTCTTACAAGTATGTAATGGAACCGGCAGGATATTAACTGATTCACCAAAAAGACGCTAGAGAAATTCGGCCTCAATTGTAAACATTAGCAGTATAGTCCTCACTTACAGTCTTTCTACACTAATGGTGAGCTGTATAAACATGAATTCCTAATATTTGAAAGCAAATTCAAGTCAAAACGCTCGCTAAAGTGGCCGGAGTTGTAAATATTATCAGTTTTCTGGTCATTTCCCTGCTTTTCACGGGTCATGTCCGTGATTGAAAACAGCAGGAAATGTAGTAAGAATCTACAAACTTTTATTTCAAGGGTTTCTTATAAGTTTTTAATCATTTCTGGAAACTCTAATTGCGTATTTTAAGAGTTTTACCACAATTAGACAGTTTTCTTACAAGTATGTAATGGAACCATCAGGATAGTAACTGATTCACCAAAAAGACGCTAGAGAAATTCGGCCTCAATTGTAAACATTAGCAGTATAGTCCTCACTTACAGTCTTTCTACACTAATGGTGAGCTGTATAAACATGAATTCCTAATATTTGAAAGCAAATTCAAGTCAAAACGCTCGCTAAAGTGGCCGGAGTTGTAAATATTATCAGTTTTCTGGTCATTTCCCTGCTATTCACGGGTCATGTCCGTGATTGAAAACAGCAGGAAATGTAGTAAGAATCTACAAACTTTTATTTCAAGGCTTTCTTATAAGTTTTTAATCATTTCTGGAAACTCTAATTGCGTATTTTAAGAGTTTTACCACAATTAGACAGTTTTCTTACAAGTATGTAATGGAACCGGCAGGATAGTAACTGATTCACCAAAAAGACGCTAGAGAAATTCGGCCTCAATTGTAAACATTAGCAGTATAGTCCTCACTTACAGTCTTTCTACACTAATGGTGAGCTGTATAAACATGAATTCCTAATATTTGAAAGCAAATTCAAGTCAAAACGCTCGCTAAAGTGGCCGGAGTTGTAAATATTATCAGTTTTCTGGTCATTTCCCTGCTTTTCAGGGGTCATGTCCGTGATTGAAAACAGCAGGAAATGTAGTAAGAATCTACAAACTTTTATTTCAAGGCTTTCTTATAAGTTTTTAATCATTTCTGGAAACTCTAATTGCGTATTTTAAGAGTTTTACCACAATTAGACAGTTTTCTTACAAGTATGTAATGGAACCGGCAGGATATTAACTGATTCACCAAAAAGACGCTAGAGAAATTCGGCCTCAATTGTAAACATTAGCAGTATAGTCCTCACTTACAGTCTTTCTACACTAATGGTGAGCTGTATAAACATGAATTCCTAATATTTGAAAGCAAATTCAAGTCAAAACGCTCGCTAAAGTGGCCGGAGTTGTAAATATTATCAGTTTTCTGGTCATTTCCATGCTTTAAACGGGTCATGTCCGTGATTGAATACAGCAGGAAATGTAGTAAGAATCTACAAACTTTTATTTCAAGGGTTTCTTATATGTTTTTAATCATTTCTGGAAACTCTAATTGTGTATTTAAAAAGTTTTACCACAATTAGACAGTTTTCTTACAAGTATGTAATGGAACCGGCAGGATATTAACTGATTCACCAAAAAGACGCTAGAGAAATTCGGCCTCAATTGTAAACATTAGCAGTATAGTCCTCACTTACAGTCTTTCTACACTAATGGTGAGCTGTGTAAACATGAATTCCTAATATTTGAAAACAAATTCAAGTCAAAATGCTCGCTAAAGTGGCCGGAGTTGTAAATACTATCAGTTTTCTGGTCATTTTTCTGCTTTCCACGGGTAATGTCCGTGATTGAAAAGAGCAGGAAATGTAGTAAGAATCTACTAACTTTTATTTCAAGGGTTTCTTATAAGTTTTTAATCATTTCTGGAAACTCTAATTGCGTATTTTAAGAGTTTTACCACAATTAGATAGTTTTCTTACAAGTATGTAATGGAACCGGCAGGATAGTAACTGATTCACCAAAAAGACGCTAGAGAATTTCGGCCTCAATTGTAAACATTAGCAGTATAGTCCTCACTTACAGTCTTTCTACACTAATGGTGAGCTGTATAAAAATGAATTCCTAATATTTGAAAGCAAATTCAAGTCAAAACGCTCGCTAAAGTGGCCGGAGTTGTAAATATTATCAGTTTTCTGGTCATTTCCCTGCTTTTCACGGGTCATGTCCGTGATTGAAAACAGCAGGAAATGTAGTAAGAATCTACTAACTTTTATTTCAAGGGTTTCTTATAAGTTTTTAATCATTTCTGGAAACTCTAATTGCGTATTTTAAGAGTTTTACCACAATTAGATAGTTTTCTTACAAGTATGTAATGGAACCGGCAGGATAGTAACTGATTCACCAAAAAGACGCTAGAGAAATTCGGCCTCAATTGTAAACATTAGCAGTATAGTCCTCACTTACAGTCTTTCTACACTAATGGTGAGCTGTATAAAAATGAATTCCTAATATTTGAAAGCAAATTCAAGTCAAAACGCTCGCTAAAGTGGCCGGAGTTGTAAATATTATCAGTTTTCTGGTCATTTCCCTGCTTTTCACGGGTCATGTCCGTGATTGAAAACAGCAGGAAATGTAGTAAGAATCTACAAACTTTTATTTCAAGGGTTTCTTATAAGTTTTTAATCATTTCTGGAAACTCTAATTGCGTATTTTAAGAGTTTTACCACAATTAGACAGTTTTCTTACAAGTATGTAATGGAACCGGCAGGATAGTAACTGATTCACCAAAAAGACGCTAGAGAAATTCGGCCTCAATTGTAAACATTAGCAGTATAGTCCTCACTTACAGTCTTTCTACACAAATGGTGAGCTGTATAAACATGAATTCCTAATATTTGAAAGCAAATTCAAGTCAAAACGCTCGCTAAAGTGGCCGGAGTTGTAAATATTATCAGTTTTCTGGTCATTTCCCTGCTTTTCACGGGTCATGTCCGTGATTGAAAACAGCAGGAAATGTAGTAAGAATCTACAAACTTTTATTTCAAGGGTTTCTTATAAGTTTTTAATCATTTCTGGAAACTCTAATTGCGTATTTTAAGAGTTTTACCACAATTAGACAGTTTTCTTACAAGTATGTAATGGAACCGTCAGGATAGTAACTGATTCACCAAAAAGACGCTAGAGAAATTCGGCCTCAATTGTAAACATTAGCAGTATAGTCCTCACTTACAGTCTTTCTACACTAATGGTGAGCTGTATAAACATGAATTCCTAATATTTGAAAACAAATTCAAGTCAAAACGCTCGCTAAAGTGGCCGGAGTTGTAAATATTATCAGTTTTCTGGTCATTTCCCTGCTTTTCACGGGTCATGTCCGTGATTGAAAACAGCAGGAAATGTAGTAAGAATCTACAAACTTTTATTTCAAGGCTTTCTTATAAGTTTTTAATCATTTCTGGAAACTCTAATTGCGTATTTTAAGAGTTTTACCACAATTAGACAGTTTTCTTACAAGTATGTAATGGAACCGGCAGGATATTAACTGATTCACCAAAAAGACGCTAGAGAAATTCGGCCTCAATTGTAAACATTAGCAGTATAGTCCTCTCTTACAGTCTTTCTACACTAATGGTGAGCTGTATAAACATGAATTCCTAATATTTGAAAGCAAATTCAAGTCAAAACGCTCGCTAAAGTGGCCGGAGTTGTAAATATTATCAGTTTTCTGGTCATTTCCATGCTTTAAACGGGTCATGTCCGTGATTGAATACAGCAGGAAATGTAGTAAGAATCTACAAACTTTTATTTCAAGGGTTTCTTATAAGTTTTTAATCATTTCTGGAAACTCTAATTGTGTATTTAAAAAGTTTTACCACAATTAGACAGTTTTCTTACAAGTATGTAATGGAACCGGCAGGATATTAACTGATTCACCAAAAAGACGCTAGAGAAATTCGGCCTCAATTGTAAACATTAGCAGTATAGTCCTCACTTACAGTCTTTCTACACTAATGGTGAGCTGTGTAAACATGAATTCCTAATATTTGAAAACAAATTCAAGTCAAAATGCTCGCTAAAGTGGCCGGAGTTGTAAATACTATCAGTTTTCTGGTCATTTTTCTGCTTTCCACGGGTAATGTCCGTGATTGAAAAGAGCAGGAAATGTAGTAAGAATCTACTAACTTTTATTTCAAGGGTTTCTTATAAGTTTTTAATCATTTCTGGAAACTCTAATTGCGTATTTTAAGAGTTTTACCACAATTAGACAGTTTTCTTACAAGTATGTAATGGAACCGTCAGGATAGTAACTGATTCACCAAAAAGACGCTAGAGAAATTCGGCCTCAATTGTAAACATTAGCAGTATAGTCCTCACTTACAGTTTTCTACACTAATGGTGAGCTGTGTAAACATGAATTCCTAATATTTGAAAACAAATTCAAGTCAAAATGCTCGCTAAAGTGACCGGAGTTGTAAATACTATCAGTTTTCTGGTCATTTTTCTGCTTTCCACGGGTCATGTCCGTGATTGAAAAGAGCAGGAAATGTAGTAAGGATCTACTAACTTTTATTTCAAGGGTTTCTTATAAGTTTTTAATCATTTCTGGAAACTCTAATTGTGTATTTTAAGAGTTTTACCACAATTAGATAGTTTTCTTACAAGTATGTAATGGAACCGGCAGGATAGTAACTGATTCACCAAAAAGACGCTAGAGAAATTCGGCCTCAATTGTAAACATTAGCAGTATAGTCCTCACTTACAGTCTTTCTACACTAATGGTGAGCTGTATAAACATGAATTCCTAATATTTGAAAGCAAATTCAAGTCAAAACGCTCGCTAAAGTGGCCGGAGTTGTAAATATTATCAGTTTTCTGGTCATTTCCCTGCTTTTCACGGGTCATGTCCGTGATTGAAAACAGCAGGAAATGTAGTAAGAATCTACAAACTTTTATTTCAAGGCTTTCTTATAAGTTTTTAATCATTTCTGGAAACTCTAATTGCGTATTTTAAGAGTTTTACCACAATTAGACAGTTTTCTTACAAGTATGTAATGGAACCGGCAGGATATTAACTGATTCACCAAAAAGACGCTAGAGAAATTCGGCCTCAATTGTAAACATTAGCAGTATAGTCCTCACTTACAGTCTTTCTACACTAATGGTGAGCTGTATAAACATGAATTCCTAATATTTGAAAGCAAATTCAAGTCAAAACGCTCGCTAAAGTGGCCGGAGTTGTAAATATTATCAGTTTTCTGGTCATTTCCCTGCTTTTCACGGGTCATGTCCGTGATTGAAAACAGCAGGAAATGTAGTAAGAATCTACAAACTTTTATTTCAAGGGTTTCTTATAAGTTTTTAATCATTTCTGGAAACTCTAATTGCGTATTTTAAGAGTTTTACCACAATTAGACAGTTTTCTTACAAGTATGTAATGGAACCATCAGGATAGTAACTGATTCACCAAAAAGACGCTAGAGAAATTCGGCCTCAATTGTAAACATTAGCAGTATAGTCCTCACTTACAGTCTTTCTACACTAATGGTGAGCTGTATAAACATGAATTCCTAATATTTGAAAGCAAATTCAAGTCAAAACGCTCGCTAAAGTGGCCGGAGTTGTAAATATTATCAGTTTTCTGGTCATTTCCCTGCTATTCACGGGTCATGTCCGTGATTGAAAACAGCAGGAAATGTAGTAAGAATCTACAAACTTTTATTTCAAGGCTTTCTTATAAGTTTTTAATCATTTCTGGAAACTCTAATTGCGTATTTTAAGAGTTTTACCACAATTAGACAGTTTTCTTACAAGTATGTAATGGAACCGGCAGGATAGTAACTGATTCACCAAAAAGACGCTAGAGAAATTCGGCCTCAATTGTAAACATTAGCAGTATAGTCCTCACTTACAGTCTTTCTACACTAATGGTGAGCTGTATAAACATGAATTCCTAATATTTGAAAGCAAATTCAAGTCAAAACGCTCGCTAAAGTGGCCGGAGTTGTAAATATTATCAGTTTTCTGGTCATTTTTCTGCTTTCCACGGGTAATGTCCGTGACTGAAAAGAGCAGGAAATGTAGTAAGAATCTACTAACTTTTATTTCAAGGGTTTCTTATAAGTTTTTAATCATTTCTGGAAACTCTAATTGCGTATTTTAAGAGTTTTACCACAATTAGATAGTTTTCTTACAAGTATGTAATGGAACCGGCAGGATAGTAACTGATTCACCAAAAAGACGCTAGAGAAATTCGGCCTCAATTGTAAACATTAGCAGTATAGTCCTCACTTACAGTCTTTCTACACTAATGGTGAGCTGTATAAAAATGAATTCCTAATATTTGAAAGCAAATTCAAGTCAAAACGCTCGCTAAAGTGGCCGGAGTTGTAAATATTATCAGTTTTCTGGTCATTTCCCTGCTTTTCACGGGTCATGTCCGTGATTGAAAACAGCAGGAAATGTAGTAAGAATCTACAAACTTTTATTTCAAGGGTTTCTTATAAGTTTTTAATCATTTCTGGAAACTCTAATTGCGTATTTTAAGAGTTTTACCACAATTAGACAGTTTTCTTACAAGTATGTAATGGAACCGTCAGGATAGTAACTGATTCACCAAAAAGACGCTAGAGAAATTCGGCCTCAATTGTAAACATTAGCAGTATAGTCCTCACTTACAGTTTTCTACACTAATGGTGAGCTGTGTAAACATGAATTCCTAATATTTGAAAACAAATTCAAGTCAAAATGCTCGCTAAAGTGGCCGGAGTTGTAAATACTATCAGTTTTCTGGTCATTTTTCTGCTTTCCACGGGTCATGTCCGTGATTGAAAAGAGCAGGAAATGTAGTAAGGATCTACTAACTTTTATTTCAAGGGTTTCTTATAAGTTTTTAATCATTTCTGGAAACTCTAATTGTGTATTTTAAGAGTTTTACCACAATTAGATAGTTTTCTTACAAGTATGTAATGGAACCGGCAGGATAGTAACTGATTCACCAAAAAGACGCTAGAGAAATTCGGCCTCAATTGTAAACATTAGCAGTATAGTCCTCACTTACAGTCTTTCTACACTAATGGTGAGCTGTATAAACATGAATTCCTAATATTTGAAAGCAAATTCAAGTCAAAACGCTCGCTAAAGTGGCCGGAGTTGTAAATATTATCAGTTTTCTGGTCATTTCCCTGCTTTTCACGGGTCATGTCCGTGATTGAAAACAGCAGGAAATGTAGTAAGAATCTACAAACTTTTATTTCAAGGCTTTCTTATAAGTTTTTAATCATTTCTGGAAACTCTAATTGCGTATTTTAAGAGTTTTACCACAATTAGACAGTTTTCTTACAAGTATGTAATGGAACCGGCAGGATATTAACTGATTCACCAAAAAGACGCTAGAGAAATTCGGCCTCAATTGTAAACATTAGCAGTATAGTCCTCACTTACAGTCTTTCTACACTAATGGTGAGCTGTATAAACATGAATTCCTAATATTTGAAAGCAAATTCAAGTCAAAACGCTCGCTAAAGTGGCCGGAGTTGTAAATATTATCAGTTTTCTGGTCATTTCCATGCTTTAAACGGGTCATGTCCGTGATTGAATACAGCAGGAAATGTAGTAAGAATCTACAAACTTTTATTTCAAGGGTTTCTTATATGTTTTTAATCATTTCTGGAAACTCTAATTGTGTATTTAAAAAGTTTTACCACAATTAGACAGTTTTCTTACAAGTATGTAATGGAACCGGCAGGATATTAACTGATTCACCAAAAAGACGCTAGAGAAATTCGGCCTCAATTGTAAACATTAGCAGTATAGTCCTCACTTACAGTCTTTCTACACTAATGGTGAGCTGTGTAAACATGAATTCCTAATATTTGAAAACAAATTCAAGTCAAAACGCTCGCTAAAGTGGCCGGAGTTGTAAATATTATCAGTTTTCTGGTCATTTCCCTGCTTTTCACGGGTCATGTCCGTGATTGAAAACAGCAGGAAATGTAGTAAGAATCTACTAACTTTTATTTCAAGGGTTTCTTATAAGTTTTTAATCATTTCTGGAAACTCTAATTGCGTATTTTAAGAGTTTTACCACAATTAGATAGTTTTCTTACAAGTATGTAATGGAACCGGCAGGATAGTAACTGATTCACCAAAAAGACGCTAGAGAAATTCGGCCTCAATTGTAAACATTAGCAGTATAGTCCTCACTTACAGTCTTTCTACACTAATGGTGAGCTGTATAAAAATGAATTCCTAATATTTGAAAGCAAATTCAAGTCAAAACGCTCGCTAAAGTGGCCGGAGTTGTAAATATTATCAGTTTTCTGGTCATTTCCCTGCTTTTCACGGGTCATGTCCGTGATTGAAAACAGCAGGAAATGTAGTAAGAATCTACAAACTTTTATTTCAAGGGTTTCTTATAAGTTTTTAATCATTTCTGGAAACTCTAATTGCGTATTTTAAGAGTTTTACCACAATTAGACAGTTTTCTTACAAGTATGTAATGGAACCGGCAGGATAGTAACTGATTCACCAAAAAGACGCTAGAGAAATTCGGCCTCAATTGTAAACATTAGCAGTATAGTCCTCACTTACAGTCTTTCTACACAAATGGTGAGCTGTATAAACATGAATTCCTAATATTTGAAAGCAAATTCAAGTCAAAACGCTCGCTAAAGTGGCCGGAGTTGTAAATATTATCAGTTTTCTGGTCATTTCCCTGCTTTTCACGGGTCATGTCCGTGATTGAAAACAGCAGGAAATGTAGTAAGAATCTACAAACTTTTATTTCAAGGGTTTCTTATAAGTTTTTAATCATTTCTGGAAACTCTAATTGCGTATTTTAAGAGTTTTACCACAATTAGACAGTTTTCTTACAAGTATGTAATGGAACCGTCAGGATAGTAACTGATTCACCAAAAAGACGCTAGAGAAATTCGGCCTCAATTGTAAACATTAGCAGTATAGTCCTCACTTACAGTCTTTCTACACTAATGGTGAGCTGTATAAACATGAATTCCTAATATTTGAAAACAAATTCAAGTCAAAACGCTCGCTAAAGTGGCCGGAGTTGTAAATATTATCAGTTTTCTGGTCATTTCCCTGCTTTTCACGGGTCATGTCCGTGATTGAAAACAGCAGGAAATGTAGTAAGAATCTACAAACTTTTATTTCAAGGCTTTCTTATAAGTTTTTAATCATTTCTGGAAACTCTAATTGCGTATTTTAAGAGTTTTACCACAATTAGACAGTTTTCTTACAAGTATGTAATGGAACCGGCAGGATATTAACTGATTCACCAAAAAGACGCTAGAGAAATTCGGCCTCAATTGTAAACATTAGCAGTATAGTCCTCTCTTACAGTCTTTCTACACTAATGGTGAGCTGTATAAACATGAATTCCTAATATTTGAAAGCAAATTCAAGTCAAAACGCTCGCTAAAGTGGCCGGAGTTGTAAATATTATCAGTTTTCTGGTCATTTCCATGCTTTAAACGGGTCATGTCCGTGATTGAATACAGCAGGAAATGTAGTAAGAATCTACAAACTTTTATTTCAAGGGTTTCTTATAAGTTTTTAATCATTTCTGGAAACTCTAATTGTGTATTTAAAAAGTTTTACCACAATTAGACAGTTTTCTTACAAGTATGTAATGGAACCGGCAGGATATTAACTGATTCACCAAAAAGACGCTAGAGAAATTCGGCCTCAATTGTAAACATTAGCAGTATAGTCCTCACTTACAGTCTTTCTACACTAATGGTGAGCTGTGTAAACATGAATTCCTAATATTTGAAAACAAATTCAAGTCAAAATGCTCGCTAAAGTGGCCGGAGTTGTAAATACTATCAGTTTTCTGGTCATTTTTCTGCTTTCCACGGGTAATGTCCGTGATTGAAAAGAGCAGGAAATGTAGTAAGAATCTACTAACTTTTATTTCAAGGGTTTCTTATAAGTTTTTAATCATTTCTGGAAACTCTAATTGCGTATTTTAAGAGTTTTACCACAATTAGACAGTTTTCTTACAAGTATGTAATGGAACCGTCAGGATAGTAACTGATTCACCAAAAAGACGCTAGAGAAATTCGGCCTCAATTGTAAACATTAGCAGTATAGTCCTCACTTACAGTTTTCTACACTAATGGTGAGCTGTGTAAACATGAATTCCTAATATTTGAAAACAAATTCAAGTCAAAATGCTCGCTAAAGTGACCGGAGTTGTAAATACTATCAGTTTTCTGGTCATTTTTCTGCTTTCCACGGGTCATGTCCGTGATTGAAAAGAGCAGGAAATGTAGTAAGGATCTACTAACTTTTATTTCAAGGGTTTCTTATAAGTTTTTAATCATTTCTGGAAACTCTAATTGTGTATTTTAAGAGTTTTACCACAATTAGATAGTTTTCTTACAAGTATGTAATGGAACCGGCAGGATAGTAACTGATTCACCAAAAAGACGCTAGAGAAATTCGGCCTCAATTGTAAACATTAGCAGTATAGTCCTCACTTACAGTCTTTCTACACTAATGGTGAGCTGTATAAACATGAATTCCTAATATTTGAAAGCAAATTCAAGTCAAAACGCTCGCTAAAGTGGCCGGAGTTGTAAATATTATCAGTTTTCTGGTCATTTCCCTGCTTTTCACGGGTCATGTCCGTGATTGAAAACAGCAGGAAATGTAGTAAGAATCTACAAACTTTTATTTCAAGGCTTTCTTATAAGTTTTTAATCATTTCTGGAAACTCTAATTGCGTATTTTAAGAGTTTTACCACAATTAGACAGTTTTCTTACAAGTATGTAATGGAACCGGCAGGATATTAACTGATTCACCAAAAAGACGCTAGAGAAATTCGGCCTCAATTGTAAACATTAGCAGTATAGTCCTCACTTACAGTCTTTCTACACTAATGGTGAGCTGTATAAACATGAATTCCTAATATTTGAAAGCAAATTCAAGTCAAAACGCTCGCTAAAGTGGCCGGAGTTGTAAATATTATCAGTTTTCTGGTCATTTCCATGCTTTAAACGGGTCATGTCCGTGATTGAATACAGCAGGAAATGTAGTAAGAATCTACAAACTTTTATTTCAAGGGTTTCTTATATGTTTTTAATCATTTCTGGAAACTCTAATTGTGTATTTAAAAAGTTTTACCACAATTAGACAGTTTTCTTACAAGTATGTAATGGAACCGGCAGGATATTAACTGATTCACCAAAAAGACGCTAGAGAAATTCGGCCTCAATTGTAAACATTAGCAGTATAGTCCTCACTTACAGTCTTTCTACACTAATGGTGAGCTGTGTAAACATGAATTCCTAATATTTGAAAACAAATTCAAGTCAAAATGCTCGCTAAAGTGGCCGGAGTTGTAAATATTATCAGTTTTCTGGTCATTTCCCTGCTTTTCACGGGTCATGTCCGTGATTGAAAACAGCAGGAAATGTAGTAAGAATCTACAAACTTTTATTTCAAGGGTTTCTTATAAGTTTTTAATCATTTCTGGAAACTCTAATTGCGTATTTTAAGAGTTTTACCACAATTAGACAGTTTTCTTACAAGTATGTAATGGAACCGTCAGGATAGTAACTGATTCACCAAAAAGACGCTAGAGAAATTCGGCCTCAATTGTAAACATTAGCAGTATAGTCCTCACTTACAGTCTTTCTACACTAATGGTGAGCTGTATAAACATGAATTCCTAATATTTGAAAACAAATTCAAGTCAAAACGCTCGCTAAAGTGGCCGGAGTTGTAAATATTATCAGTTTTCTGGTCATTTCCCTGCTTTTCACGGGTCATGTCCGTGATTGAAAACAGCAGGAAATGTAGTAAGAATCTACAAACTTTTATTTCAAGGCTTTCTTATAAGTTTTTAATCATTTCTGGAAACTCTAATTGCGTATTTTAAGAGTTTTACCACAATTAGACAGTTTTCTTACAAGTATGTAATGGAACCGGCAGGATATTAACTGATTCACCAAAAAGACGCTAGAGAAATTCGGCCTCAATTGTAAACATTAGCAGTATAGTCCTCTCTTACAGTCTTTCTACACTAATGGTGAGCTGTATAAACATGAATTCCTAATATTTGAAAGCAAATTCAAGTCAAAACGCTCGCTAAAGTGGCCGGAGTTGTAAATATTATCAGTTTTCTGGTCATTTCCATGCTTTAAACGGGTCATGTCCGTGATTGAATACAGCAGGAAATGTAGTAAGAATCTACAAACTTTTATTTCAAGGGTTTCTTATAAGTTTTTAATCATTTCTGGAAACTCTAATTGTGTATTTAAAAAGTTTTACCACAATTAGACAGTTTTCTTACAAGTATGTAATGGAACCGGCAGGATATTAACTGATTCACCAAAAAGACGCTAGAGAAATTCGGCCTCAATTGTAAACATTAGCAGTATAGTCCTCACTTACAGTCTTTCTACACTAATGGTGAGCTGTGTAAACATGAATTCCTAATATTTGAAAACAAATTCAAGTCAAAATGCTCGCTAAAGTGGCCGGAGTTGTAAATACTATCAGTTTTCTGGTCATTTTTCTGCTTTCCACGGGTAATGTCCGTGATTGAAAAGAGCAGGAAATGTAGTAAGAATCTACTAACTTTTATTTCAAGGGTTTCTTATAAGTTTTTAATCATTTCTGGAAACTCTAATTGCGTATTTTAAGAGTTTTACCACAATTAGACAGTTTTCTTACAAGTATGTAATGGAACCGTCAGGATAGTAACTGATTCACCAAAAAGACGCTAGAGAAATTCGGCCTCAATTGTAAACATTAGCAGTATAGTCCTCACTTACAGTTTTCTACACTAATGGTGAGCTGTGTAAACATGAATTCCTAATATTTGAAAACAAATTCAAGTCAAAATGCTCGCTAAAGTGACCGGAGTTGTAAATACTATCAGTTTTCTGGTCATTTTTCTGCTTTCCACGGGTCATGTCCGTGATTGAAAAGAGCAGGAAATGTAGTAAGGATCTACTAACTTTTATTTCAAGGGTTTCTTATAAGTTTTTAATCATTTCTGGAAACTCTAATTGTGTATTTTAAGAGTTTTACCACAATTAGATAGTTTTCTTACAAGTATGTAATGGAACCGGCAGGATAGTAACTGATTCACCAAAAAGACGCTAGAGAAATTCGGCCTCAATTGTAAACATTAGCAGTATAGTCCTCACTTACAGTCTTTCTACACTAATGGTGAGCTGTATAAACATGAATTCCTAATATTTGAAAGCAAATTCAAGTCAAAACGCTCGCTAAAGTGGCCGGAGTTGTAAATATTATCAGTTTTCTGGTCATTTCCCTGCTTTTCACGGGTCATGTCCGTGATTGAAAACAGCAGGAAATGTAGTAAGAATCTACAAACTTTTATTTCAAGGCTTTCTTATAAGTTTTTAATCATTTCTGGAAACTCTAATTGCGTATTTTAAGAGTTTTACCACAATTAGACAGTTTTCTTACAAGTATGTAATGGAACCGGCAGGATATTAACTGATTCACCAAAAAGACGCTAGAGAAATTCGGCCTCAATTGTAAACATTAGCAGTATAGTCCTCACTTACAGTCTTTCTACACTAATGGTGAGCTGTATAAACATGAATTCCTAATATTTGAAAGCAAATTCAAGTCAAAACGCTCGCTAAAGTGGCCGGAGTTGTAAATATTATCAGTTTTCTGGTCATTTCCATGCTTTAAACGGGTCATGTCCGTGATTGAATACAGCAGGAAATGTAGTAAGAATCTACAAACTTTTATTTCAAGGGTTTCTTATATGTTTTTAATCATTTCTGGAAACTCTAATTGTGTATTTAAAAAGTTTTACCACAATTAGACAGTTTTCTTACAAGTATGTAATGGAACCGGCAGGATATTAACTGATTCACCAAAAAGACGCTAGAGAAATTCGGCCTCAATTGTAAACATTAGCAGTATAGTCCTCACTTACAGTCTTTCTACACTAATGGTGAGCTGTGTAAACATGAATTCCTAATATTTGAAAACAAATTCAAGTCAAAATGCTCGCTAAAGTGGCCGGAGTTGTAAATATTATCAGTTTTCTGGTCATTTCCCTGCTTTTCACGGGTCATGTCCGTGATTGAAAACAGCAGGAAATGTAGTAAGAATCTACAAACTTTTATTTCAAGGGTTTCTTATAAGTTTTTAATCATTTCTGGAAACTCTAATTGCGTATTTTAAGAGTTTTACCACAATTAGACAGTTTTCTTACAAGTATGTAATGGAACCGTCAGGATAGTAACTGATTCACCAAAAAGACGCTAGAGAAATTCGGCCTCAATTGTAAACATTAGCAGTATAGTCCTCACTTACAGTCTTTCTACACTAATGGTGAGCTGTATAAACATGAATTCCTAATATTTGAAAACAAATTCAAGTCAAAACGCTCGCTAAAGTGGCCGGAGTTGTAAATATTATCAGTTTTCTGGTCATTTCCCTGCTTTTCACGGGTCATGTCCGTGATTGAAAACAGCAGGAAATGTAGTAAGAATCTACAAACTTTTATTTCAAGGCTTTCTTATAAGTTTTTAATCATTTCTGGAAACTCTAATTGCGTATTTTAAGAGTTTTACCACAATTAGACAGTTTTCTTACAAGTATGTAATGGAACCGGCAGGATATTAACTGATTCACCAAAAAGACGCTAGAGAAATTCGGCCTCAATTGTAAACATTAGCAGTATAGTCCTCTCTTACAGTCTTTCTACACTAATGGTGAGCTGTATAAACATGAATTCCTAATATTTGAAAGCAAATTCAAGTCAAAACGCTCGCTAAAGTGGCCGGAGTTGTAAATATTATCAGTTTTCTGGTCATTTCCATGCTTTAAACGGGTCATGTCCGTGATTGAATACAGCAGGAAATGTAGTAAGAATCTACAAACTTTTATTTCAAGGGTTTCTTATAAGTTATTAATCATTTCTGGAAACTCTAATTGTGTATTTAAAAAGTTTTACCACAATTAGACAGTTTTCTTACAAGTATGTAATGGAACCGGCAGGATATTAACTGATTCACCAAAAAGACGCTAGAGAAATTCGGCCTCAATTGTAAACATTAGCAGTATAGTCCTCACTTACAGTCTTTCTACACTAATGGTGAGCTGTGTAAACATGAATTCCTAATATTTGAAAACAAATTCAAGTCAAAATGCTCGCTAAAGTGGCCGGAGTTGTAAATACTATCAGTTTTCTGGTCATTTTTCTGCTTTCCACGGGTAATGTCCGTGATTGAAAAGAGCAGGAAATGTAGTAAGAATCTACTAACTTTTATTTCAAGGGTTTCTTATAAGTTTTTAATCATTTCTGGAAACTCTAATTGCGTATTTTAAGAGTTTTACCACAATTAGACAGTTTTCTTACAAGTATGTAATGGAACCGTCAGGATAGTAACTGATTCACCAAAAAGACGCTAGAGAAATTCGGCCTCAATTGTAAACATTAGCAGTATAGTCCTCACTTACAGTTTTCTACACTAATGGTGAGCTGTGTAAACATGAATTCCTAATATTTGAAAACAAATTCAAGTCAAAATGCTCGCTAAAGTGACCGGAGTTGTAAATACTATCAGTTTTCTGGTCATTTTTCTGCTTTCCACGGGTCATGTCCGTGATTGAAAAGAGCAGGAAATGTAGTAAGGATCTACTAACTTTTATTTCAAGGGTTTCTTATAAGTTTTTAATCATTTCTGGAAACTCTAATTGTGTATTTTAAGAGTTTTACCACAATTAGATAGTTTTCTTACAAGTATGTAATGGAACCGGCAGGATAGTAACTGATTCACCAAAAAGACGCTAGAGAAATTCGGCCTCAATTGTAAACATTAGCAGTATAGTCCTCACTTACAGTCTTTCTACACTAATGGTGAGCTGTATAAACATGAATTCCTAATATTTGAAAGCAAATTCAAGTCAAAACGCTCGCTAAAGTGGCCGGAGTTGTAAATATTATCAGTTTTCTGGTCATTTCCCTGCTTTTCACGGGTCATGTCCGTGATTGAAAACAGCAGGAAATGTAGTAAGAATCTACAAACTTTTATTTCAAGGCTTTCTTATAAGTTTTTAATCATTTCTGGAAACTCTAATTGCGTATTTTAAGAGTTTTACCACAATTAGACAGTTTTCTTACAAGTATGTAATGGAACCGGCAGGATATTAACTGATTCACCAAAAAGACGCTAGAGAAATTCGGCCTCAATTGTAAACATTAGCAGTATAGTCCTCACTTACAGTCTTTCTACACTAATGGTGAGCTGTGTAAACATGAATTCCTAATATTTGAAAACAAATTCAAGTCAAAATGCTCGCTAAAGTGGCCGGAGTTGTAAATACTATCAGTTTTCTGGTCATTTTTCTGCTTTCCACGGGTAATGTCCGTGATTGAAAAGAGCAGGAAATGTAGTAAGAATCTACTAACTTTTATTTCAAGGGTTTCTTATAAGTTTTTAATCATTTCTGGAAACTCTAATTGTGTATTTAAAAAGTTTTACCACAATTAGACAGTTTTCTTACAAGTATGTAATGGAACCGGCAGGATAGTAACTGATTCACCAAAAAGACGCTAGAGAAATTCGGCCTCAATTGTAAACATTAGGAGTATAGTCCTCACTTACAGTCTTTCTACACTAATGGTGAGCTGTATAAAAATGAATTCCTAATATTTGAAAGCAAATTCAAGTCAAAACGCTCGCTAAAGTGGCCGGAGTTGTAAATATTATCAGTTTTCTGGTCATTTCCCTGCTTTTCACGGGTCATGTCCGTGATTGAAAACAGCAGGAAATGTAGTAAGAATCTACAAACTTTTATTTCAAGGGTTTCTTATAAGTTTTTAATCATTTCTGGAAACTCTAATTGCGTATTTTAAGAGTTTTACCACAATTAGACAGTTTTCTTACAAGTATGTAATGGAACCGTCAGGATAGTAACTGATTCACCAAAAAGACGCTAGAGAAATTCGGCCTCAATTGTAAACATTAGCAGTATAGTCCTCACTTACAGTCTTTCTACACTAATGGTGAGCTGTATAAACATGAATTCCTAATATTTGAAAACAAATTCAAGTCAAAACGCTCGCTAAAGTGGCCGGAGTTGTAAATATTATCAGTTTTCTGGTCATTTCCCTGCTTTTCACGGGTCATGTCCGTGATTGAAAACAGCAGGAAATGTAGTAAGAATCTACAAACTTTTATTTCAAGGCTTTCTTATAAGTTTTTAATCATTTCTGGAAACTCTAATTGCGTATTTTAAGAGTTTTACCACAATTAGACAGTTTTCTTACAAGTATGTAATGGAACCGGCAGGATATTAACTGATTCACCAAAAAGACGCTAGAGAAATTCGGCCTCAATTGTAAACATTAGCAGTATAGTCCTCTCTTACAGTCTTTCTACACTAATGGTGAGCTGTATAAACATGAATTCCTAATATTTGAAAGCAAATTCAAGTCAAAACGCTCGCTAAAGTGGCCGGAGTTGTAAATATTATCAGTTTTCTGGTCATTTCCATGCTTTAAACGGGTCATGTCCGTGATTGAATACAGCAGGAAATGTAGTAAGAATCTACAAACTTTTATTTCAAGGGTTTCTTATAAGTTTTTAATCATTTCTGGAAACTCTAATTGTGTATTTAAAAAGTTTTACCACAATTAGACAGTTTTCTTACAAGTATGTAATGGAACCGGCAGGATATTAACTGATTCACCAAAAAGACGCTAGAGAAATTCGGCCTCAATTGTAAACATTAGCAGTATAGTCCTCACTTACAGTCTTTCTACACTAATGGTGAGCTGTGTAAACATGAATTCCTAATATTTGAAAACAAATTCAAGTCAAAATGCTCGCTAAAGTGGCCGGAGTTGTAAATACTATCAGTTTTCTGGTCATTTTTCTGCTTTCCACGGGTAATGTCCGTGATTGAAAAGAGCAGGAAATGTAGTAAGAATCTACTAACTTTTATTTCAAGGGTTTCTTATAAGTTTTTAATCATTTCTGGAAACTCTAATTGCGTATTTTAAGAGTTTTACCACAATTAGACAGTTTTCTTACAAGTATGTAATGGAACCGTCAGGATAGTAACTGATTCACCAAAAAGACGCTAGAGAAATTCGGCCTCAATTGTAAACATTAGCAGTATAGTCCTCACTTACAGTTTTCTACACTAATGGTGAGCTGTGTAAACATGAATTCCTAATATTTGAAAACAAATTCAAGTCAAAATGCTCGCTAAAGTGACCGGAGTTGTAAATACTATCAGTTTTCTGGTCATTTTTCTGCTTTCCACGGGTCATGTCCGTGATTGAAAAGAGCAGGAAATGTAGTAAGGATCTACTAACTTTTATTTCAAGGGTTTCTTATAAGTTTTTAATCATTTCTGGAAACTCTAATTGTGTATTTTAAGAGTTTTACCACAATTAGATAGTTTTCTTACAAGTATGTAATGGAACCGGCAGGATAGTAACTGATTCACCAAAAAGACGCTAGAGAAATTCGGCCTCAATTGTAAACATTAGCAGTATAGTCCTCACTTACAGTCTTTCTACACTAATGGTGAGCTGTATAAACATGAATTCCTAATATTTGAAAGCAAATTCAAGTCAAAACGCTCGCTAAAGTGGCCGGAGTTGTAAATATTATCAGTTTTCTGGTCATTTCCCTGCTTTTCACGGGTCATGTCCGTGATTGAAAACAGCAGGAAATGTAGTAAGAATCTACAAACTTTTATTTCAAGGCTTTCTTATAAGTTTTTAATCATTTCTGGAAACTCTAATTGCGTATTTTAAGAGTTTTACCACAATTAGACAGTTTTCTTACAAGTATGTAATGGAACCGGCAGGATATTAACTGATTCACCAAAAAGACGCTAGAGAAATTCGGCCTCAATTGTAAACATTAGCAGTATAGTCCTCACTTACAGTCTTTCTACACTAATGGTGAGCTGTATAAACATGAATTCCTAATATTTGAAAGCAAATTCAAGTCAAAACGCTCGCTAAAGTGGCCGGAGTTGTAAATATTATCAGTTTTCTGGTCATTTCCATGCTTTAAACGGGTCATGTCCGTGATTGAATACAGCAGGAAATGTAGTAAGAATCTACAAACTTTTATTTCAAGGGTTTCTTATATGTTTTTAATCATTTCTGGAAACTCTAATTGTGTATTTAAAAAGTTTTACCACAATTAGACAGTTTTCTTACAAGTATGTAATGGAACCGGCAGGATATTAACTGATTCACCAAAAAGAGGCTAGAGAAATTCGGCCTCAATTGTAAACATTAGCAGTATAGTCCTCACTTACAGTCTTTCTACACTAATGGTGAGCTGTGTAAACATGAATTCCTAATATTTGAAAACAAATTCAAGTCAAAATGCTCGCTAAAGTGGCCGGAGTTGTAAATATTATCAGTTTTCTGGTCATTTCCCTGCTTTTCACGGGTCATGTCCGTGATTGAAAACAGCAGGAAATGTAGTAAGAATCTACAAACTTTTATTTCAAGGGTTTCTTATAAGTTTTTAATCATTTCTGGAAACTCTAATTGCGTATTTTAAGAGTTTTACCACAATTAGACAGTTTTCTTACAAGTATGTAATGGAACCGTCAGGATAGTAACTGATTCACCAAAAAGACGCTAGAGAAATTCGGCCTCAATTGTAAACATTAGCAGTATAGTCCTCACTTACAGTCTTTCTACACTAATGGTGAGCTGTATAAACATGAATTCCTAATATTTGAAAACAAATTCAAGTCAAAACGCTCGCTAAAGTGGCCGGAGTTGTAAATATTATCAGTTTTCTGGTCATTTCCCTGCTTTTCACGGGTCATGTCCGTGATTGAAAACAGCAGGAAATGTAGTAAGAATCTACAAACTTTTATTTCAAGGCTTTCTTATAAGTTTTTAATCATTTCTGGAAACTCTAATTGCGTATTTTAAGAGTTTTACCACAATTAGACAGTTTTCTTACAAGTATGTAATGGAACCGGCAGGATATTAACTGATTCACCAAAAAGACGCTAGAGAAATTCGGCCTCAATTGTAAACATTAGCAGTATAGTCCTCTCTTACAGTCTTTCTACACTAATGGTGAGCTGTATAAACATGAATTCCTAATATTTGAAAGCAAATTCAAGTCAAAACGCTCGCTAAAGTGGCCGGAGTTGTAAATATTATCAGTTTTCTGGTCATTTCCATGCTTTAAACGGGTCATGTCCGTGATTGAATACAGCAGGAAATGTAGTAAGAATCTACAAACTTTTATTTCAAGGGTTTCTTATAAGTTATTAATCATTTCTGGAAACTCTAATTGTGTATTTAAAAAGTTTTACCACAATTAGACAGTTTTCTTACAAGTATGTAATGGAACCGGCAGGATATTAACTGATTCACCAAAAAGACGCTAGAGAAATTCGGCCTCAATTGTAAACATTAGCAGTATAGTCCTCACTTACAGTCTTTCTACACTAATGGTGAGCTGTGTAAACATGAATTCCTAATATTTGAAAACAAATTCAAGTCAAAATGCTCGCTAAAGTGGCCGGAGTTGTAAATACTATCAGTTTTCTGGTCATTTTTCTGCTTTCCACGGGTAATGTCCGTGATTGAAAAGAGCAGGAAATGTAGTAAGAATCTACTAACTTTTATTTCAAGGGTTTCTTATAAGTTTTTAATCATTTCTGGAAACTCTAATTGCGTATTTTAAGAGTTTTACCACAATTAGACAGTTTTCTTACAAGTATGTAATGGAACCGTCAGGATAGTAACTGATTCACCAAAAAGACGCTAGAGAAATTCGGCCTCAATTGTAAACATTAGCAGTATAGTCCTCACTTACAGTTTTCTACACTAATGGTGAGCTGTGTAAACATGAATTCCTAATATTTGAAAACAAATTCAAGTCAAAATGCTCGCTAAAGTGACCGGAGTTGTAAATACTATCAGTTTTCTGGTCATTTTTCTGCTTTCCACGGGTCATGTCCGTGATTGAAAAGAGCAGGAAATGTAGTAAGGATCTACTAACTTTTATTTCAAGGGTTTCTTATAAGTTTTTAATCATTTCTGGAAACTCTAATTGTGTATTTTAAGAGTTTTACCACAATTAGATAGTTTTCTTACAAGTATGTAATGGAACCGGCAGGATAGTAACTGATTCACCAAAAAGACGCTAGAGAAATTCGGCCTCAATTGTAAACATTAGCAGTATAGTCCTCACTTACAGTCTTTCTACACTAATGGTGAGCTGTATAAACATGAATTCCTAATATTTGAAAGCAAATTCAAGTCAAAACGCTCGCTAAAGTGGCCGGAGTTGTAAATATTATCAGTTTTCTGGTCATTTCCCTGCTTTTCACGGGTCATGTCCGTGATTGAAAACAGCAGGAAATGTAGTAAGAATCTACAAACTTTTATTTCAAGGCTTTCTTATAAGTTTTTAATCATTTCTGGAAACTCTAATTGCGTATTTTAAGAGTTTTACCACAATTAGACAGTTTTCTTACAAGTATGTAATGGAACCGGCAGGATATTAACTGATTCACCAAAAAGACGCTAGAGAAATTCGGCCTCAATTGTAAACATTAGCAGTATAGTCCTCACTTACAGTCTTTCTACACTAATGGTGAGCTGTGTAAACATGAATTCCTAATATTTGAAAACAAATTCAAGTCAAAATGCTCGCTAAAGTGGCCGGAGTTGTAAATACTATCAGTTTTCTGGTCATTTTTCTGCTTTCCACGGGTAATGTCCGTGATTGAAAAGAGCAGGAAATGTAGTAAGAATCTACTAACTTTTATTTCAAGGGTTTCTTATAAGTTTTTAATCATTTCTGGAAACTCTAATTGCGTATTTTAAGAGTTTTACCACAATTAGATAGTTTTCTTACAAGTATGTAATGGAACCGGCAGGATAGTAACTGATTCACCAAAAAGACGCTAGAGAATTTCGGCCTCAATTGTAAACATTAGCAGTATAGTCCTCACTTACAGTCTTTCTACACTAATGGTGAGCTGTATAAACATGAATTCCTAATATTTGAAAGCAAATTCAAGTCAAAACGCTCGCTCGCTAAAGTGGCCGGAGTTGTAAATATTATCAGTTTTCTGGTCATTTCCCTGCTTTTCACGGGTCATGTCCGTGATTGAAAACAGCAGGAAATGTAGTAAGAATCTACTAACTTTTATTTCAAGGGTTTCTTATAAGTTTTTAATCATTTCTGGAAACTCTAATTGCGTATTTTAAGAGTTTTACCACAATTAGATAGTTTTCTTACAAGTATGTAATGGAACCGGCAGGATAGTAACTGATTCACCAAAAAGACGCTAGAGAAATTCGGCCTCAATTGTAAACATTAGCAGTATAGTCCTCACTTACAGTCTTTCTACACTAATGGTGAGCTGTATAAAAATGAATTCCTAATATTTGAAAGCAAATTCAAGTCAAAACGCTCGCTAAAGTGGCCGGAGTTGTAAATATTATCAGTTTTCTGGTCATTTCCCTGCTTTTCACGGGTCATGTCCGTGATTGAAAACAGCAGGAAATGTAGTAAGAATCTACAAACTTTTATTTCAAGGGTTTCTTATAAGTTTTTAATCATTTCTGGAAACTCTAATTGCGTATTTTAAGAGTTTTACCACAATTAGACAGTTTTCTTACAAGTATGTAATGGAACCGGCAGGATAGTAACTGATTCACCAAAAAGACGCTAGAGAAATTCGGCCTCAATTGTAAACATTAGCAGTATAGTCCTCACTTACAGTCTTTCTACACAAATGGTGAGCTGTATAAACATGAATTCCTAATATTTGAAAGCAAATTCAAGTCAAAACGCTCGCTAAAGTGGCCGGAGTTGTAAATATTATCAGTTTTCTGGTCATTTCCCTGCTTTTCACGGGTCATGTCCGTGATTGAAAAGAGCAGGAAATGTAGTAAGAATCTACAAACTTTTATTTCAAGGGTTTCTTATAAGTTTTTAATCATTTCTGGAAACTCTAATTGCGTATTTTAAGAGTTTTACCACAATTAGACAGTTTTCTTACAAGTATGTAATGGAACCGTCAGGATAGTAACTGATTCACCAAAAAGACGCTAGAGAAATTCGGCCTCAATTGTAAACATTAGCAGTATAGTCCTCACTTACAGTCTTTCTACACTAATGGTGAGCTGTATAAACATGAATTCCTAATATTTGAAAACAAATTCAAGTCAAAACGCTCGCTAAAGTGGCCGGAGTTGTAAATATTATCAGTTTTCTGGTCATTTCCCTGCTTTTCACGGGTCATGTCCGTGATTGAAAACAGCAGGAAATGTAGTAAGAATCTACAAACTTTTATTTCAAGGCTTTCTTATAAGTTTTTAATCATTTCTGGAAACTCTAATTGCGTATTTTAAGAGTTTTACCACAATTAGACAGTTTTCTTACAAGTATGTAATGGAACCGGCAGGATATTAACTGATTCACCAAAAAGACGCTAGAGAAATTCGGCCTCAATTGTAAACATTAGCAGTATAGTCCTCACTTACAGTATTTCTACACTAATGGTGAGCTGTATAAACATGAATTCCTAATATTTGAAAGCAAATTCAAGTCAAAACGCTCGCTAAAGTGGCCGGAGTTGTAAATATTATCAGTTTTCTGGTCATTTCCATGCTTTAAACGGGTCATGTCCGTGATTGAATACAGCAGGAAATGTAGTAAGAATCTACAAACTTTTATTTCAAGGGTTTCTTATATGTTTTTAATCATTTCTGGAAACTCTAATTGTGTATTTAAAAAGTTTTACCACAATTAGACAGTTTTCTTACAAGTATGTAATGGAACCGGCAGGATATTAACTGATTCACCAAAAAGACGCTAGAGAAATTCGGCCTCAATTGTAAACATTAGCAGTATAGTCCTCACTTACAGTCTTTCTACACTAATGGTGAGCTGTGTAAACATGAATTCCTAATATTTGAAAACAAATTCAAGTCAAAATGCTCGCTAAAGTGGCCGGAGTTGTAAATACTATCAGTTTTCTGGTCATTTTTCTGCTTTCCACGGGTAATGTCCGTGATTGAAAAGAGCAGGAAATGTAGTAAGAATCTACTAACTTTTATTTCAAGGGTTTCTTATAAGTTTTTAATCATTTCTGGAAACTCTAATTGCGTATTTTAAGAGTTTTACCACAATTAGATAGTTTTCTTACAAGTATGTAATGGAACCGGCAGGATAGTAACTGATTCACCAAAAAGACGCTAGAGAATTTCGGCCTCAATTGTAAACATTAGCAGTATAGTCCTCACTTACAGTCTTTCTACACTAATGGTGAGCTGTATAAAAATGAATTCCTAATATTTGAAAGCAAATTCAAGTCAAAACGCTCGCTAAAGTGGCCGGAGTTGTAAATATTATCAGTTTTCTGGTCATTTCCCTGCTTTTCACGGGTCATGTCCGTGATTGAAAACAGCAGGAAATGTAGTAAGAATCTACAAACTTTTATTTCAAGGGTTTCTTATAAGTTTTTAATCATTTCTGGAAACTCTAATTGCGTATTTTAAGAGTTTTACCACAATTAGACAGTTTTCTTACAAGTATGTAATGGAACCGGCAGGATAGTAACTGATTCACCAAAAAGACGCTAGAGAAATTCGGCCTCAATTGTAAACATTAGCAGTATAGTCCTCACTTACAGTCTTTCTACACAAATGGTGAGCTGTATAAACATGAATTCCTAATATTTGAAAGCAAATTCAAGTCAAAACGCTCGCTAAAGTGGCCGGAGTTGTAAATATTATCAGTTTTCTGGTCATTTCCCTGCTTTTCACGGGTCATGTCCGTGATTGAAAAGAGCAGGAAATGTAGTAAGAATCTACAAACTTTTATTTCAAGGGTTTCTTATAAGTTTTTAATCATTTCTGGAAACTCTAATTGCGTATTTTAAGAGTTTTACCACAATTAGACAGTTTTCTTACAAGTATGTAATGGAACCGTCAGGATAGTAACTGATTCACCAAAAAGACGCTAGAGAAATTCGGCCTCAATTGTAAACATTAGCAGTATAGTCCTCACTTACAGTCTTTCTACACTAATGGTGAGCTGTATAAACATGAATTCCTAATATTTGAAAACAAATTCAAGTCAAAACGCTCGCTAAAGTGGCCGGAGTTGTAAATATTATCAGTTTTCTGGTCATTTCCCTGCTTTTCACGGGTCATGTCCGTGATTGAAAACAGCAGGAAATGTAGTAAGAATCTACAAACTTTTATTTCAAGGCTTTCTTATAAGTTTTTAATCATTTCTGGAAACTCTAATTGCGTATTTTAAGAGTTTTACCACAATTAGACAGTTTTCTTACAAGTATGTAATGGAACCGGCAGGATATTAACTGATTCACCAAAAAGACGCTAGAGAAATTCGGCCTCAATTGTAAACATTAGCAGTATAGTCCTCTCTTACAGTCTTTCTACACTAATGGTGAGCTGTATAAACATGAATTCCTAATATTTGAAAGCAAATTCAAGTCAAAACGCTCGCTAAAGTGGCCGGAGTTGTAAATATTATCAGTTTTCTGGTCATTTCCATGCTTTAAACGGGTCATGTCCGTGATTGAATACAGCAGGAAATGTAGTAAGAATCTACAAACTTTTATTTCAAGGGTTTCTTATAAGTTTTTAATCATTTCTGGAAACTCTAATTGTGTATTTAAAAAGTTTTACCACAATTAGACAGTTTTCTTACAAGTATGTAATGGAACCGGCAGGATATTAACTGATTCACCAAAAAGACGCTAGAGAAATTCGGCCTCAATTGTAAACATTAGCAGTATAGTCCTCACTTACAGTCTTTCTACACTAATGGTGAGCTGTATAAACATGAATTCCTAATATTTGAAAACAAATTCAAGTCAAAACGCTCGCTAAAGTGGCCGGAGTTGTAAATATTATCAGTTTTCTGGTCATTTCCCTGCTTTTCACGGGTCATGTCCGTGATTGAAAACAGCAGGAAATGTAGTAAGAATCTACAAACTTTTATTTCAAGGCTTTCTTATAAGTTTTTAATCATTTCTGGAAACTCTAATTGCGTATTTTAAGAGTTTTACCACAATTAGACAGTTTTCTTACAAGTATGTAATGGAACCGGCAGGATATTAACTGATTCACCAAAAAGACGCTAGAGAAATTCGGCCTCAATTGTAAACATTAGCAGTATAGTCCTCTCTTACAGTCTTTCTACACTAATGGTGAGCTGTATAAACATGAATTCCTAATATTTGAAAGCAAATTCAAGTCAAAACGCTCGCTAAAGTGGCCGGAGTTGTAAATATTATCAGTTTTCTGGTCATTTCCATGCTTTAAACGGGTCATGTCCGTGATTGAATACAGCAGGAAATGTAGTAAGAATCTACAAACTTTTATTTCAAGGGTTTCTTATAAGTTTTTAATCATTTCTGGAAACTCTAATTGTGTATTTAAAAAGTTTTACCACAATTAGACAGTTTTCTTACAAGTATGTAATGGAACCGGCAGGATATTAACTGATTCACCAAAAAGACGCTAGAGAAATTCGGCCTCAATTGTAAACATTAGCAGTATAGTCCTCACTTACAGTCTTTCTACACTAATGGTGAGCTGTGTAAACATGAATTCCTAATATTTGAAAACAAATTCAAGTCAAAATGCTCGCTAAAGTGGCCGGAGTTGTAAATACTATCAGTTTTCTGGTCATTTTTCTGCTTTCCACGGGTAATGTCCGTGATTGAAAAGAGCAGGAAATGTAGTAAGAATCTACTAACTTTTATTTCAAGGGTTTCTTATAAGTTTTTAATCATTTCTGGAAACTCTAATTGCGTATTTTAAGAGTTTTACCACAATTAGACAGTTTTCTTACAAGTATGTAATGGAACCGTCAGGATAGTAACTGATTCACCAAAAAGACGCTAGAGAAATTCGGCCTCAATTGTAAACATTAGCAGTATAGTCCTCACTTACAGTTTTCTACACTAATGGTGAGCTGTGTAAACATGAATTCCTAATATTTGAAAACAAATTCAAGTCAAAATGCTCGCTAAAGTGGCCGGAGTTGTAAATACTATCAGTTTTCTGGTCATTTTTCTGCTTTCCACGGGTCATGTCCGTGATTGAAAAGAGCAGGAAATGTAGTAAGGATCTACTAACTTTTATTTCAAGGGTTTCTTATAAGTTTTTAATCATTTCTGGAAACTCTAATTGTGTATTTTAAGAGTTTTACCACAATTAGATAGTTTTCTTACAAGTATGTAATGGAACCGGCAGGATAGTAACTGATTCACCAAAAAGACGCTAGAGAAATTCGGCCTCAATTGTAAACATTAGCAGTATAGTCCTCACTTACAGTCTTTCTACACTAATGGTGAGCTGTATAAACATGAATTCCTAATATTTGAAAGCAAATTCAAGTCAAAACGCTCGCTAAAGTGGCCGGAGTTGTAAATATTATCAGTTTTCTGGTCATTTCCCTGCTTTTCACGGGTCATGTCCGTGATTGAAAACAGCAGGAAATGTAGTAAGAATCTACAAACTTTTATTTCAAGGCTTTCTTATAAGTTTTTAATCATTTCTGGAAACTCTAATTGCGTATTTTAAGAGTTTTACCACAATTAGACAGTTTTCTTACAAGTATGTAATGGAACCGGCAGGATATTAACTGATTCACCAAAAAGACGCTAGAGAAATTCGGCCTCAATTGTAAACATTAGCAGTATAGTCCTCACTTACAGTCTTTCTACACTAATGGTGAGCTGTATAAACATGAATTCCTAATATTTGAAAGCAAATTCAAGTCAAAACGCTCGCTAAAGTGGCCGGAGTTGTAAATATTATCAGTTTTCTGGTCATTTCCCTGCTTTTCACGGGTCATGTCCGTGATTGAAAACAGCAGGAAATGTAGTAAGAATCTACTAACTTTTATTTCAAGGGTTTCTTATAAGTTTTTAATCATTTCTGGAAACTCTAATTGCGTATTTTAAGAGTTTTACCACAATTAGATAGTTTTCTTACAAGTATGTAATGGAACCGGCAGGATAGTAACTGATTCACCAAAAAGACGCTAGAGAAATTCGGCCTCAATTGTATACATTAGCAGTATAGTCCTCACTTACAGTCTTTCTACACTAATGGTGAGCTGTATAAAAATGAATTCCTAATATTTGAAAGCAAATTCAAGTCAAAACGCTCGCTAAAGTGGCCGGAGTTGTAAATATTATCAGTTTTCTGGTCATTTCCCTGCTTTTCACGGGTCATGTCCGTGATTGAAAACAGCAGGAAATGTAGTAAGAATCTACAAACTTTTATTTCAAGGGTTTCTTATAAGTTTTTAATCATTTCTGGAAACTCTAATTGCGTATTTTAAGAGTTTTACCACAATTAGACAGTTTTCTTACAAGTATGTAATGGAACCGGCAGGATAGTAACTGATTCACCAAAAAGACGCTAGAGAAATTCGGCCTCAATTGTAAACATTAGCAGTATAGTCCTCACTTACAGTCTTTCTACACAAATGGTGAGCTGTATAAACATGAATTCCTAATATTTGAAAGCAAATTCAAGTCAAAACGCTCGCTAAAGTGGCCGGAGTTGTAAATATTATCAGTTTTCTGGTCATTTCCCTGCTTTTCACGGGTCATGTCCGTGATTGAAAACAGCAGGAAATGTAGTAAGAATCTACAAACTTTTATTTCAAGGGTTTCTTATAAGTTTTTAATCATTTCTGGAAACTCTAATTGCGTATTTTAAGAGTTTTACCACAATTAGACAGTTTTCTTACAAGTATGTAATGGAACCGGCAGGATAGTAACTGATTCACCAAAAAGACGCTAGAGAAATTCGGCCTCAATTGTAAACATTAGCAGTATAGTCCTCACTTACAGTCTTTCTACACTAATGGTGAGCTGTATAAACATGAATTCCTAATATTTGAAAACAAATTCAAGTCAAAACGCTCGCTAAAGTGGCCGGAGTTGTAAATATTATCAGTTTTCTGGTCATTTCCCTGCTTTTCACGGGTCATGTCCGTGATTGAAAACAGCAGGAAATGTAGTAAGAATCTACAAACTTTTATTTCAAGGCTTTCTTATAAGTTTTTAATCATTTCTGGAAACTCTAATTGCGTATTTTAAGAGTTTTACCACAATTAGACAGTTTTCTTACAAGTATGTAATGGAACCGGCAGGATATTAACTGATTCACCAAAAAGACGCTAGAGAAATTCGGCCTCAACTGTAAACATTAGCAGTATAGTCCTCTCTTACAGTCTTTCTACACTAATGGTGAGCTGTATAAACATGAATTCCTAATATTTGAAAGCAAATTCAAGTCAAAACGCTCGCTAAAGTGGCCGGAGTTGTAAATATTATCAGTTTTCTGGTCATTTCCATGCTTTAAACGGGTCATGTCCGTGATTGAATACAGCAGGAAATGTAGTAAGAATCTACAAACTTTTATTTCAAGGGTTTCTTATAAGTTTTTAATCATTTCTGGAAACTCTAATTGTGTATTTAAAAAGTTTTACCACAATTAGACAGTTTTCTTACAAGTATGTAATGGAACCGGCAGGATATTAACTGATTCACCAAAAAGACGCTAGAGAAATTCGGCCTCAATTGTAAACATTAGCAGTATAGTCCTCACTTACAGTCTTTCTACACTAATGGTGAGCTGTGTAAACATGAATTCCTAATATTTGAAAACAAATTCAAGTCAAAATGCTCGCTAAAGTGGCCGGAGTTGTAAATACTATCAGTTTTCTGGTCATTTTTCTGCTTTCCACGGGTAATGTCCGTGATTGAAAAGAGCAGGAAATGTAGTAAGAATCTACTAACTTTTATTTCAAGGGTTTCTTATAAGTTTTTAATCATTTCTGGAAACTCTAATTGCGTATTTTAAGAGTTTTACCACAATTAGATAGTTTTCTTACAAGTATGTAATGGAACCGGCAGGATAGTAACTGATTCACCAAAAAGACGCTAGAGAATTTCGGCCTCAATTGTAAACATTAGCAGTATAGTCCTCACTTACAGTCTTTCTACACTAATGGTGAGCTGTATAAAAATGAATTCCTAATATTTGAAAGCAAATTCAAGTCAAAACGCTCGCTAAAGTGGCCGGAGTTGTAAATATTATCAGTTTTCTGGTCATTTCCCTGCTTTTCACGGGTCATGTCCGTGATTGAAAACAGCAGGAAATGTAGTAAGAATCTACTAACTTTTATTTCAAGGGTTTCTTATAAGTTTTTAATCATTTCTGGAAACTCTAATTGCGTATTTTAAGAGTTTTACCACAATTAGACAGTTTTCTTACAAGTATGTAATGGAACCGTCAGGATAGTAACTGATTCACCAAAAAGACGCTAGAGAAATTCGGCCTCAATTGTAAACATTAGCAGTATAGTCCTCACTTACAGTCTTTCTACACTAATGGTGAGCTGTATAAACATGAATTCCTAATATTTGAAAGCAAATTCAAGTCAAAACGCTCGCTAAAGTGGCCGGAGTTGTAAATATTATCAGTTTTCTGGTCATTTCCCTGCTTTCCACGGGTAATGTCCGTGATTGAAAAGAGCAGGAAATGTAGTAAGAATCTACTAACTTTTATTTCAAGGGTTTCTTATAAGTTTTTAATCATTTCTGGAAACTCTAATTGCGTATTTTAAGAGTTTTACCACAATTAGATAGTTTTCTTACAAGTATGTAATGGAACCGGCAGGATAGTAACTGATTCACCAAAAAGACGCTAGAGAAATTCGGCCTCAATTGTAAACATTAGCAGTATAGTCCTCACTTACAGTCTTTCTACACTAATGGTGAGCTGTATAAAAATGAATTCCTAATATTTGAAAGCAAATTCAAGTCAAAACGCTCGCTAAAGTGGCCGGAGTTGTAAATATTATCAGTTTTCTGGTCATTTCCCTGCTTTTCACGGGTCATGTCCGTGATTGAAAACAGCAGGAAATGTAGTAAGAATCTACAAACTTTTATTTCAAGGGTTTCTTATAAGTTTTTAATCATTTCTGGAAACTCTAATTGCGTATTTTAAGAGTTTTACCACAATTAGACAGTTTTCTTACAAGTATGTAATGGAACCGTCAGGATAGTAACTGATTCACCAAAAAGACGCTAGAGAAATTCGGCCTCAATTGTAAACATTAGCAGTATAGTCCTCACTTACAGTTTTCTACACTAATGGTGAGCTGTGTAAACATGAATTCCTAATATTTGAAAACAAATTCAAGTCAAAATGCTCGCTAAAGTGGCCGGAGTTGTAAATACTATCAGTTTTCTGGTCATTTTTCTGCTTTCCACGGGTCATGTCCGTGATTGAAAAGAGCAGGAAATGTAGTAAGGATCTACTAACTTTTATTTCAAGGGTTTCTTATAAGTTTTTAATCATTTCTGGAAACTCTAATTGCGTATTTTAAGAGTTTTACCACAATTAGATAGTTTTCTTACAAGTATGTAATGGAACCGGCAGGATATTAACTGATTCACCAAAAAGACGCTAGAGAAATTCGGCCTCAATTGTAAACATTAGCAGTATAGTCCTCACTTACAGTCTTTCTACACTAATGGTGAGCTGTATAAACATGAATTCCTAATATTTGAAAGCAAATTCAAGTCAAAACGCTCGCTAAAGTGGCCGGAGTTGTAAATATTATCAGTTTTCTGGTCATTTCCCTGCTTTTCACGGGCCATGTCCGTGATTGAAAACAGCAGGAAATGTAGTAAGAATCTACAAACTTTTATTTCAAGGGTTTCTTATAAGTTTTTAATCATTTCTGGAAACTCTAATTGCGTATTTTAAGAGTTTTACCACAATTAGACAGTTTTCTTAAAGTATGTAATGCAACCGGCAGGATAGTAACTGATTCACCAAAAAGACGCTAGAGAAATTCGGCCTCAATTGTAAACATTAGCAGTATAGTCCTCACTTACAGTCTTTCTACACTAATGGTGAGCTGTATAAACATGAATTCCTAATATTTGAAAGCAAATTCAAGTCAAAACGCTCGCTAAAGTGGCCGGAGTTGTAAATATTATCAGTTTTCCGGTCATTTCCCTGCTTTTCACGGGTCATGTCCGTGATTGAAAACAGCAGGAAATGTAGTAAGAATCTACAAACTTTTATTTCAAGGCTTTCTTATAAGTTTTTAATCATTTCTGGAAACTCTAATTGCATATTTTAAGAGTTTTACCACAATTAGACAGTTTTCTTACAAGTATGTAATGGAACCGGCAGGATAGTAACTGATTCACCAAAAAGACGCTAGAGAAATTCGGCCTCAATTGTAAACATTAGCAGTATAGTCCTCACTTACAGTCTTTCTACACTAATGGTGAGCTGTATAAACATGAATTCCTAATATTTGAAAGCAAATTCAAGTCAAAACGCTCGCTAAAGTGGCCGGAGTTGTAAATATTATCAGTTTTCTGGTCATTTCCCTGCTTTAAACGGGTCATGTCCGTGATTGAATACAGCAGGAAATGTAGTAAGAATCTACAAACTTTTATTTCAAGGGTTTCTTATAAGTTTTTAATCATTTCTGGAAACTCTAATTGTGTATTTAAAAAGTTTTACCACAATTAGACAGTTTTCTTACAAGTATGTAATGGAACCGGCAGGATAGTAACTGATTCACCAAAAAGACGCTAGAGAAATTCGGCCTCAATTGTAAACATTAGCAGTATAGTCCTCACTTACAGTCTTTCTACACTAATGGTGAGCTGTATAAAAATGAATTCCTAATATTTGAAAGCAAATTCAAGTCAAAACGCTCGCTAAAGTGGCCGGAGTTGTAAATATTATCAGTTTTCTGGTCATTTCCCTGCTTTTCACGGGTCATGTCCGTGATTGAAAACAGCAGGAAATGTAGTAAGAATCTACTAACTTTTATTTCAAGGGTTTCGTATAAGTTTTTAATCATTTCTGGAAACTCTAATTGCGTATTTTAAGAGTTTTACCACAATTAGACAGTTTTCTTACAAGTATGTAATGGAACCGTCAGGATAGTAACTGATTCACCAAAAAGACGCTAGAGAAATTCGGCCTCAATTGTAAACATTAGCAGTATAGTCCTCACTTACAGTCTTTCTACACTAATGGTGAGCTGTATAAACATGAATTCCTAATATTTGAAAGCAAATTCAAGTCAAAACGCTCGCTAAAGTGGCCGGAGTTGTAAATATTATCAGTTTTCTGGTCATTTTTCTGCTTTCCACGGGTAATGTCCGTGATTGAAAAGAGCAGGAAATGTAGTAAGAATCTACTAACTTTTATTTCAATGGTTTCTTATAAGTTTTTAATCATTTCTGGAAACTCTAATTGCGTATTTTAAGAGTTTTACCACAATTAGATAGTTTTCTTACAAGTATGTAATGGAACCGGCAGGATAGTAACTGATTCACCAAAAAGACGCTAGAGAAATTCGGCCTCAATTGTAAACATTAGCAGTATAGTCCTCACTTACAGTCTTTCTACACTAATGGTGAGCTGTATAAAAATGAATTCCTAATATTTGAAAGCAAATTCAAGTCAAAACGCTCGCTAAAGTGGCCGGAGTTGTAAATATTATCAGTTTTCTGGTCATTTCCCTGCTTTTCACGGGTCATGTCCGTGATTGAAAACAGCAGGAAATGTAGTAAGAATCTACAAACTTTTATTTCAAGGGTTTCTTATAAGTTTTTAATCATTTCTGGAAACTCTAATTGCGTATTTTAAGAGTTTTACCACAATTAGACAGTTTTCTTACAAGTATGTAATGGAACCGTCAGGATAGTAACTGATTCACCAAAAAGACGCTAGAGAAATTCGGCCTCAATTGTAAACATTAGCAGTATAGTCCTCACTTACAGTTTTCTACACTAATGGTGAGCTGTGTAAACATGAATTCCTAATATTTGAAAACAAATTCAAGTCAAAATGCTCGCTAAAGTGGCCGGAGTTGTAAATACTATCAGTTTTCTGGTCATTTTTCTGCTTTCCACGGGTCATGTCCGTGATTGAAAAGAGCAGGAAATGTAGTAAGGATCTACTAACTTTTATTTCAAGGGTTTCTTATAAGTTTTTAATCATTTCTGGAAACTCTAATTGCGTATTTTAAGAGTTTTACCACAATTAGATAGTTTTCTTACAAGTATGTAATGGAACCGGCAGGATATTAACTGATTCACCAAAAAGACGCTAGAGAAATTCGGCCTCAATTGTAAACATTAGCAGTATAGTCCTCACTTACAGTCTTTCTACACTAATGGTGAGCTGTATAAACATGAATTCCTAATATTTGAAAGCAAATTCAAGTCAAAACGCTCGCTAAAGTGGCCGGAGTTGTAAATATTATCAGTTTTCTGGTCATTTCCCTGCTTTTCACGGGCCATGTCCGTGATTGAAAACAGCAGGAAATGTAGTAAGAATCTACAAACTTTTATTTCAAGGGTTTCTTATAAGTTTTTAATCATTTCTGGAAACTCTAATTGCGTATTTTAAGAGTTTTACCACAATTAGACAGTTTTCTTAAAGTATGTAATGCAACCGGCAGGATAGTAACTGATTCACCAAAAAGACGCTAGAGAAATTCGGCCTCAATTGTAAACATTAGCAGTATAGTCCTCACTTACAGTCTTTCTACACTAATGGTGAGCTGTATAAACATGAATTCCTAATATTTGAAAGCAAATTCAAGTCAAAACGCTCGCTAAAGTGGCCGGAGTTGTAAATATTATCAGTTTTCCGGTCATTTCCCTGCTTTTCACGGGTCATGTCCGTGATTGAAAACAGCAGGAAATGTAGTAAGAATCTACAAACTTTTATTTCAAGGCTTTCTTATAAGTTTTTAATCATTTCTGGAAACTCTAATTGCATATTTTAAGAGTTTTACCACAATTAGACAGTTTTCTTACAAGTATGTAATGGAACCGGCAGGATAGTAACTGATTCACCAAAAAGACGCTAGAGAAATTCGGCCTCAATTGTAAACATTAGCAGTATAGTCCTCACTTACAGTCTTTCTACACTAATGGTGAGCTGTATAAACATGAATTCCTAATATTTGAAAGCAAATTCAAGTCAAAACGCTCGCTAAAGTGGCCGGAGTTGTAAATATTATCAGTTTTCTGGTCATTTCCCTGCTTTAAACGGGTCATGTCCGTGATTGAATACAGCAGGAAATGTAGTAAGAATCTACAAACTTTTATTTCAAGGGTTTCTTATAAGTTTTTAATCATTTCTGGAAACTCTAATTGTGTATTTAAAAAGTTTTACCACAATTAGACAGTTTTCTTACAAGTATGTAATGGAACCGGCAGGATAGTAACTGATTCACCAAAAAGACGCTAGAGAAATTCGGCCTCAATTGTAAACATTAGCAGTATAGTCCTCACTTACAGTCTTTCTACACTAATGGTGAGCTGTATAAAAATGAATTCCTAATATTTGAAAGCAAATTCAAGTCAAAACGCTCGCTAAAGTGGCCGGAGTTGTAAATATTATCAGTTTTCTGGTCATTTCCCTGCTTTTCACGGGTCATGTCCGTGATTGAAAACAGCAGGAAATGTAGTAAGAATCTACAAACTTTTATTTCAAGGGTTTCTTATAAGTTTTTAATCATTTCTGGAAACTCTAATTGCGTATTTTAAGAGTTTTACCACAATTAGACAGTTTTCTTACAAGTATGTAATGGAACCGGCAGGATAGTAACTGATTCACCAAAAAGACGCTAGAGAAATTCGGCCTCAATTGTAAACATTAGCAGTATAGTCCTCACTTACAGTCTTTCTACACAAATGGTGAGCTGTATAAACATGAATTCCTAATATTTGAAAGCAAATTCAAGTCAAAACGCTCGCTAAAGTGGCCGGAGTTGTAAATATTATCAGTTTTCTGGTCATTTCCCTGCTTTTCACGGGTCATGTCCGTGATTGAAAACAGCAGGAAATGTAGTAAGAATCTACAAACTTTTATTTCAAGGCTTTCTTATAAGTTTTTAATCATTTCTGGAAACTCTAATTGCGTATTTTAAGAGTTTTACCACAATTAGACAGTTTTCTTACAAGTATGTAATGGAACCGTCAGGATAGTAACTGATTCACCAAAAAGACGCTAGAGAAATTCGGCCTCAATTGTAAACATTAGCAGTATAGTCCTCACTTACAGTTTTCTACACTAATGGTGAGCTGTGTAAACATGAATTCCTAATATTTGAAAACAAATTCAAGTCAAAATGCTCGCTAAAGTGGCCGGAGTTGTAAATACTATCAGTTTTCTGGTCATTTTTCTGCTTTCCACGGGTCATGTCCGTGATTGAAAAGAGCAGGAAATGTAGTAAGGATCTACTAACTTTTATTTCAAGGGTTTCTTATAAGTTTTTAATCATTTCTGGAAACTCTAATTGCGTATTTTAAGAGTTTTACCACAATTAGATAGTTTTCTTACAAGTATGTAATGGAACCGGCAGGATATTAACTGATTCACCAAAAAGACGCTAGAGAAATTCGGCCTCAATTGTAAACATTAGCAGTATAGTCCTCACTTACAGTCTTTCTACACTAATGGTGAGCTGTATAAACATGAATTCCTAATATTTGAAAGCAAATTCAAGTCAAAACGCTCGCTAAAGTGGCCGGAGTTGTAAATATTATCAGTTTTCTGGTCATTTCCCTGCTTTTCACGGGTCATGTCCGTGATTGAAAACAGCAGGAAATGTAGTAAGAATCTACAAACTTTTATTTCAAGGGTTTGTTATAAGTTTTTAATCATTTCTGGAAACTCTAATTGCGTATTTTAAGAGTTTTACCACAATTAGACAGTTTTCTTAAAGTATGTAATGCAACCGGCAGGATAGTAACTGATTCACCAAAAAGACGCTAGAGAAATTCGGCCTCAATTGTAAACATTAGCAGTATAGTCCTCACTTACAGTCTTTCTACACTAATGGTGAGCTGTATAAACATGAATTCCTAATATTTGAAAGCAAATTCAAGTCAAAACGCTCGCTAAAGTGGCCGGAGTTGTAAATATTATCAGTTTTCCGGTCATTTCCCTGCTTTTCACGGGTCATGTCCGTGATTGAAAACAGCAGGAAATGTAGTAAGAATCTACAAACTTTTATTTCAAGGCTTTCTTATAAGTTTTTAATCATTTCTGGAAACTCTAATTGCATATTTTAAGAGTTTTACCACAATTAGACAGTTTTCTTACAAGTATGTAATGGAACCGGCAGGATAGTAACTGATTCACCAAAAAGACGCTAGAGAAATTCGGCCTCAATTGTAAACATTAGCAGTATAGTCCTCACTTACAGTCTTTCTACACAAATGGTGAGCTGTATAAACATGAATTCCTAATATTTGAAAGCAAATTCAAGTCAAAACGCTCGCTAAAGTGGCCGGAGTTGTAAATATTATCAGTTTTCTGGTCATTTCCCTGCTTTTCACGGGTCATGTCCGTGATTGAAAACAGCAGGAAATGTAGTAAGAATCTACAAACTTTTATTTCAAGGGTTTCTTATAAGTTTTTAATCATTTCTGGAAACTCTAATTGCGTATTTTAAGAGTTTTACCACAATTAGACAGTTTTCTTACAAGTATGTAATGGAACCGTCAGGATAGTAACTGATTCACCAAAAAGACGCTAGAGAAATTCGGCCTCAATTGTAAACATTAGCAGTATAGTCCTCACTTACAGTCTTTCTACACTAATGGTGAGCTGTATAAACATGAATTCCTAATATTTGAAAACAAATTCAAGTCAAAACGCTCGCTAAAGTGGCCGGAGTTGTAAATATTATCAGTTTTCTGGTCATTTCCCTGCTTTTCACGGGTCATGTCCGTGATTGAAAACAGCAGGAAATGTAGTAAGAATCTACAAACTTTTATTTCAAGGCTTTCTTATAAGTTTTTAATCATTTCTGGAAACTCTAATTGCGTATTTTAAGAGTTTTACCACAATTAGACAGTTTTCTTACAAGTATGTAATGGAACCGGCAGGATATTAACTGATTCACCAAAAAGACGCTAGAGAAATTCGGCCTCAATTGTAAACATTAGCAGTATAGTCCTCACTTACAGTCTTTCTACACTAATGGTGAGCTGTATAAACATGAATTCCTAATATTTGAAAGCAAATTCAAGTCAAAACGCTCGCTAAAGTGGCCGGAGTTGTAAATATTATCAGTTTTCTGGTCATTTCCATGCTTTAAACGGGTCATGTCCGTGATTGAATACAGCAGGAAATGTAGTAAGAATCTACAAACTTTTATTTCAAGGGTTTCTTATAAGTTTTTAATCATTTCTGGAAACTCTAATTGTGTATTTAAAAAGTTTTACCACAATTAGACAGTTTTCTTACAAGTATGTAATGGAACCGGCAGGATATTAACTGATTCACCAAAAAGACGCTAGAGAAATTCGGCCTCAATTGTAAACATTAGCAGTATAGTCCTCACTTACAGTCTTTCTACACTAATGGTGAGCTGTGTAAACATGAATTCCTAATATTTGAAAACAAATTCAAGTCAAAATGCTCGCTAAAGTGGCCGGAGTTGTAAATATTATCAGTTTTCTGGTCATTTCCCTGCTTTTCACGGGTCATGTCCGTGATTGAAAACAGCAGGAAATGTAGTAAGAATCTACAAACTTTTATTTCAAGGGTTTCTTATAAGTTTTTAATCATTTCTGGAAACTCTAATTGCGTATTTTAAGAGTTTTACCACAATTAGACAGTTTTCTTAAAGTATGTAATGCAACCGGCAGGATAGTAACTGATTCACCAAAAAGACGCTAGAGAAATTCGGCCTCAATTGTAAACATTAGCAGTATAGTCCTCACTTACAGTCTTTCTACACTAATGGTGAGCTGTATAAACATGAATTCCTAATATTTGAAAGCAAATTCAAGTCAAAACGCTCGCTAAAGTGGCCGGAGTTGTAAATATTATCAGTTTTTCGGTCATTTCCCTGCTTTTCACGGGTCATGTCCGTGATTGAAAACAGCAGGAAATGTAGTAAGAATCTACAAACTTTTATTTCAAGGCTTTCTTATAAGTTTTTAATCATTTCTGGAAACTCTAATTGCATATTTTAAGAGTTTTACCACAATTAGACAGTTTTCTTACAAGTATGTAATGGAACCGGCAGGATAGTAACTGATTCACCAAAAAGACGCTAGAGAAATTCGGCCTCAATTGTAAACATTAGCAGTATAGTCCTCACTTACAGTCTTTCTACACAAATGGTGAGCTGTATAAACATGAATTCCTAATATTTGAAAGCAAATTCAAGTCAAAACGCTCGCTAAAGTGGCCGGAGTTGTAAATATTATCAGTTTTCCGGTCATTTCCCTGCTTTTCACGGGTCATGTCCGTGATTGAAAACAGCAGGAAATGTAGTAAGAATCTACAAACTTTTATTTCAAGGGTTTCTTATAAGTTTTTAATCATTTCTGGAAACTCTAATTGCGTATTTTAAGAGTTTTACCACAATTAGACAGTTTTCTTACAAGTATGTAATGGAACCGGCAGGATAGTAACTGATTCACCAAAAAGACGCTAGAGAAATTCGGCCTCAATTGTAAACATTAGCAGTATAGTCCTCACTTACAGTCTTTCTACACAAATGGTGAGCTGTATAAACATGAAATCCTAATATTTGAAAGCAAATTCAAGTCAAAACGCTCGCTAAAGTGGCCGGAGTTGTAAATATTATCAGTTTTCTGGTCATTTCCCTGCTTTTCACGGGTCATGTCCGTGATTGAAAACAGCAGGAAATGTAGTAAGAATCTACAAACTTTTATTTCAAGGGTTTCTTATAAGTTTTTAATCATTTCTGGAAACTCTAATTGCGTATTTTAAGAGTTTTACCACAATTAGACAGTTTTCTTACAAGTATGTAATGGAACCGTCAGGATAGTAACTGATTCACCAAAAAGACGCTAGAGAAATTCGGCCTCAATTGTAAACATTAGCAGTATAGTCCTCACTTACAGTTTTCTACACTAATGGTGAGCTGTGTAAACATGAATTCCTAATATTTGAAAACAAATTCAAGTCAAAATGCTCGCTAAAGTGGCCGGAGTTGTAAATACTATCAGTTTTCTGGTCATTTTTCTGCTTTCCACGGGTCATGTCCGTGATTGAAAAGAGCAGGAAATGTAGTAAGGATCTACTAACTTTTATTTCAAGGGTTTCTTATAAGTTTTTAATCATTTCTGGAAACTCTAATTGCGTATTTTAAGAGTTTTACCACAATTAGATAGTTTTCTTACAAGTATGTAATGGAACCGGCAGGATATTAACTGATTCACCAAAAAGACGCTAGAGAAATTCGGCCTCAATTGTAAACATTAGCAGTATAGTCCTCACTTACAGTCTTTCTACACTAATGGTGAGCTGTATAAACATGAATTCCTAATATTTGAAAGCAAATTCAAGTCAAAACGCTCGCTAAAGTGGCCGGAGTTGTAAATATTATCAGTTTTCTGGTCATTTCCCTGCTTTTCACGGGTCATGTCCGTGATTGAAAACAGCAGGAAATGTAGTAAGAATCTACAAACTTTTATTTCAAGGGTTTCTTATAAGTTTTTAATCATTTCTGGAAACTCTAATTGCGTATTTTAAGAGTTTTACCACAATTAGACAGTTTTCTTAAAGTATGTAATGCAACCGGCAGGATAGTAACTGATTCACCAAAAAGACGCTAGAGAAATTCGGCCTCAATTGTAAACATTAGCAGTATAGTCCTCACTTACAGTCTTTCTACACTAATGGTGAGCTGTATAAACATGAATTCCTAATATTTGAAAGCAAATTCAAGTCAAAACGCTCGCTAAAGTGGCCGGAGTTGTAAATATTATCAGTTTTCCGGTCATTTCCCTGCTTTTCACGGGTCATGTCCGTGATTGAAAACAGCAGGAAATGTAGTAAGAATCTACAAACTTTTATTTCAAGGGTTTCTTATAAGTTTTTAATCATTTCTGGAAACTCTAATTGCATATTTTAAGAGTTTTACCACAATTAGACAGTTTTCTTACAAGTATGTAATGGAACCGGCAGGATAGTAACTGATTCACCAAAAAGACGCTAGAGAAATTCGGCCCAAATTGTAAACATTAGCAGTATAGTCCTCACTTACAGTCTTTCTACACAAATGGTGAGCTGTATAAACATGAATTCCTAATATTTGAAAGCAAATTCAAGTCAAAACGCTCGCTAAAGTGGCCGGAGTTGTAAATATTATCAGTTTTCCGGTCATTTCCCTGCTTTTCACGGGTCATGTCCGTGATTGAAAACAGCAGGAAATGTAGTAAGAATCTACAAACTTTTATTTCAAGGGTTTCTTATAAGTTTTTAATCATTTCTGGAAACTCTAATTGCGTATTTTAAGAGTTTTACCACAATTAGACAGTTTTCTTACAAGTATGTAATGGAACCGGCAGGATAGTAACTGATTCACCAAAAGACGCTAGAGAAATTCGGCCTCAATTGTAAACATTAGCAGTATAGTCCTCACTTACAGTCTTTCTACACAAATGGTGAGCTGTATAAACATGAAATCCTAATATTTGAAAGCAAATTCAAGTCAAAACGCTCGCTAAAGTGGCCGGAGTTGTAAATATTATCAGTTTTCTGGTCATTTCCCTGCTTTTCACGGGTCATGTCCGTGATTGAAAACAGCAGGAAATGTAGTAAGAATCTACAAACTTTTATTTCAAGGGTTTCTTATAAGTTTTTAATCATTTCTGGAAACTCTAATTGCGTATTTTAAGAGTTTTACCACAATTAGACAGTTTTCTTACAAGTATGTAATGGAACCGTCAGGATAGTAACTGATTCACCAAAAAGACGCTAGAGAAATTCGGCCTCAATTGTAAACATTAGCAGTATAGTCCTCACTTACAGTCTTTCTACACTAATGGTGAGCTGTATAAACATGAATTCCTAATATTTGAAAACAAATTCAAGTCAAAACGCTCGCTAAAGTGGCCGGAGTTGTAAATATTATCAGTTTTCTGGTCATTTCCCTGCTTTTCACGGGTCATGTCCGTGATTGAAAACAGCAGGAAATGTAGTAAGAATCTACAAACTTTTATTTCAAGGCTTTCTTATAAGTTTTTAATCATTTCTGGAAACTCTAATTGCGTATTTTAAGAGTTTTACCACAATTAGACAGTTTTCTTACAAGTATGTAATGGAACCGGCAGGATATTAACTGATTCACCAAAAAGACGCTAGAGAAATTCGGCCTCAATTGTAAACATTAGCAGTATAGTCCTCACTTACAGTCTTTCTACACTAATGGTGAGCTGTATAAACATGAATTCCTAATATTTGAAAGCAAATTCAAGTCAAAACGCTCGCTAAAGTGGCCGGAGTTGTAAATATTATCAGTTTTCTGGTCATTTCCATGCTTTAAACGGGTCATGTCCGTGATTGAATACAGCAGGAAATGTAGTAAGAATCTACAAACTTTTATTTCAAGGGTTTCTTATAAGTTTTTAATCATTTCTGGAAACTCTAATTGTGTATTTAAAAAGTTTTACCACAATTAGACAGTTTTCTTACAAGTATGTAATGGAACCGGCAGGATATTAACTGATTCACCAAAAAGACGCTAGAGAAATTCGGCCTCAATTGTAAACATTAGCAGTATAGTCCTCACTTACAGTCTTTCTACACTAATGGTGAGCTGTGTAAACATGAATTCCTAATATTTGAAAACAAATTCAAGTCAAAATGCTCGCTAAAGTGGCCGGAGTTGTAAATACTATCAGTTTTCTGGTCATTTTTCTGCTTTCCACGGGTAATGTCCGTGATTGAAAAGAGCAGGAAATGTAGTAAGAATCTACTAACTTTTATTTCAAGGGTTTCTTATAAGTTTTTAATCATTTCTGGAAACTCTAATTGCGTATTTTAAGAGTTTTACCACAATTAGACAGTTTTCTTACAAGTATGTAATGGAACCGGCAGGATAGTAACTGATTCACCAAAAAGACGCTAGAGAAATTCGGCCTCAATTGTAAACATTAGCAGTATAGTCCTCACTTACAGTCTTTCTACACTAATGGTGAGCTGTATAAACATGAATTCCTAATATTTGAAAGCAAATTCAAGTCAAAACGCTCGCTAAAGTGGCCGGAGTTGTAAATATTATCAGTTTTCTGGTCATTTTTCTGCTTTCCACGGGTAATGTCCGTGATTGAAAAGAGCAGGAAATGTAGTAAGAATCTACTAACTTTTATTTCAAGGGTTTCTTATAAGTTTTTAATCATTTCTGGAAACTCTAATTGCGTATTTTAAGAGTTTTACCACAATTAGATAGTTTTCTTACAAGTATGTAATGGAACCGGCAGGATAGTAACTGATTCACCAAAAAGACGCTAGAGAAATTCGGCCTCAATTGTAAACATTAGCAGTATAGTCCTCACTTACAGTCTTTCTACACTAATGGTGAGCTGTATAAACATGAATTCCTAATATTTGAAAGCAAATTCAAGTCAAAACCCTCGCTAAAGTGGCCGGAGTTGTAAATATTATCAGTTTTCTGGTCATTTCCCTGCTTTTCACGGGTCATGTCCGTGATTGAAAACAGCAGGAAATGTAGTAAGAATCTACAAACTTTTATTTCAAGGGTTTCTTATAAGTTTTTAATCATTTCTGGAAACTCTAATTGCGTATTTTAAGAGTTTTACCACAATTAGACAGTTTTCTTACAAGTATGTAATGGAACCGGCAGGATAGTAACTGATTCACCAAAAAGACGCTAGAGAAATTCGGCCTCAATTGTAAACATTAGCAGTATAGTCCTCACTTACAGTCTTTCTACACAAATGGTGAGCTGTATAAACATGAATTCCTAATATTTGAAAGCAAATTCAAGTCAAAACGCTCGCTAAAGTGGCCGGAGTTGTAAATATTATCAGTTTTCTGGTCATTTCCCTGCTTTTCACGGGTCATGTCCGTGATTGAAAACAGCAGGAAATGTAGTAAGAATCTACAAACTTTTATTTCAAGGGTTTCTTATAAGTTTTTAATCATTTCTGGAAACTCTAATTGCGTATTTTAAGAGTTTTACCACAATTAGACAGTTTTCTTACAAGTATGTAATGGAACCGTCAGGATAGTAACTGATTCACCAAAAAGACGCTAGAGAAATTCGGCCTCAATTGTAAACATTAGCAGTATAGTCCTCACTTACAGTTTTCTACACTAATGGTGAGCTGTGTAAACATGAATTCCTAATATTTGAAAACAAATTCAAGTCAAAATGCTCGCTAAAGTGGCCGGAGTTGTAAATACTATCAGTTTTCTGGTCATTTTTCTGCTTTCCACGGGTCATGTCCGTGATTGAAAAGAGCAGGAAATGTAGTAAGGATCTACTAACTTTTATTTCAAGGGTTTCTTATAAGTTTTTAATCATTTCTGGAAACTCTAATTGCGTATTTTAAGAGTTTTACCACAATTAGATAGTTTTCTTACAAGTATGTAATGGAACCGGCAGGATATTAACTGATTCACCAAAAAGACGCTAGAGAAATTCGGCCTCAATTGTAAACATTAGCAGTATAGTCCTCACTTACAGTCTTTCTACACTAATGGTGAGCTGTATAAACATGAATTCCTAATATTTGAAAGCAAATTCAAGTCAAAACGCTCGCTAAAGTGGCCGGAGTTGTAAATATTATCAGTTTTCTGGTCATTTCCCTGCTTTTCACGGGTCATGTCCGTGATTGAAAACAGCAGGAAATGTAGTAAGAATCTACAAACTTTTATTTCAAGGGTTTCTTATAAGTTTTTAATCATTTCTGGAAACTCTAATTGCGTATTTTAAGAGTTTTACCACAATTAGACAGTTTTCTTAAAGTATGTAATGCAACCGGCAGGATAGTAACTGATTCACCAAAAAGACGCTAGAGAAATTCGGCCTCAATTGTAAACATTAGCAGTATAGTCCTCACTTACAGTCTTTCTGCACTAATGGTGAGCTGTATAAACATGAATTCCTAATATTTGAAAGCAAATTCAAGTCAAAACGCTCGCTAAAGTGGCCGGAGTTGTAAATATTATCAGTTTTCCGGTCATTTCCCTGCTTTTCACGGGTCATGTCCGTGATTGAAAACAGCAGGAAATGTAGTAAGAATCTACAAACTTTTATTTCAAGGCTTTCTTATAAGTTTTTAATCATTTCTGGAAACTCTAATTGCATATTTTAAGAGTTTTACCACAATTAGACAGTTTTCTTACAAGTATGTAATGGAACCGGCAGGATAGTAACTGATTCACCAAAAAGACGCTAGAGAAATTCGGCCTCAATTGTAAACATTAGCAGTATAGTCCTCACTTACAGTCTTTCTACACAAATGGTGAGCTGTATAAACATGAATTCCTAATATTTGAAAGCAAATTCAAGTCAAAACGCTCGCTAAAGTGGCCGGAGTTGTAAATATTATCAGTTTTCTGGTCATTTCCCTGCTTTTCACGGGTCATGTCCGTGATTGAAAACAGCAGGAAATGTAGTAAGAAACTACAAACTTTTATTTCAAGGGTTTCTTATAAGTTTTTAATCATTTCTGGAAACTCTAATTGCGTATTTTAAGAGTTTTACCACAATTAGACAGTTTTCTTACAAGTATGTAATGGAACCGTCAGGATAGTAACTGATTCACCAAAAAGACGCTAGAGAAATTCGGCCTCAATTGTAAACATTAGCAGTATAGTCCTCACTTACAGTTTTCTACACTAATGGTGAGCTGTGTAAACATGAATTCCTAATATTTGAAAACAAATTCAAGTCAAAATGCTCGCTAAAGTGGCCGGAGTTGTAAATACTATCAGTTTTCTGGTCATTTTTCTGCTTTCCACGGGTCATGTCCGTGATTGAAAAGAGCAGGAAATGTAGTAAGGATCTACTAACTTTTATTTCAAGGGTTTCTTATAAGTTTTTAATCATTTCTGGAAACTCTAATTGCGTATTTTAAGAGTTTTACCACAATTAGATAGTTTTCTTACAAGTATGTAATGGAACCGGCAGGATATTAACTGATTCACCAAAAAGACGCTAGAGAAATTCGGCCTCAATTGTAAACATTAGCAGTATAGTCCTCACTTACAGTCTTTCTACACTAATGGTGAGCTGTATAAACATGAATTCCTAATATTTGAAAGCAAATTCAAGTCAAAACGCTCGCTAAAGTGGCCGGAGTTGTAAATATTATCAGTTTTCTGGTCATTTCCCTGCTTTTCACGGGTCATGTCCGTGATTGAAAACAGCAGGAAATGTAGTAAGAATCTACAAACTTTTATTTCAAGGGTTTCTTATAAGTTTTTAATCATTTCTGGAAACTCTAATTGCGTATTTTAAGAGTTTTACCACAATTAGACAGTTTTCTTAAAGTATGTAATGCAACCGGCAGGATAGTAACTGATTCACCAAAAAGACGCTAGAGAAATTCGGCCTCAATTGTAAACATTAGCAGTATAGTCCTCACTTACAGTCTTTCTGCACTAATGGTGAGCTGTATAAACATGAATTCCTAATATTTGAAAGCAAATTCAAGTCAAAACGCTCGCTAAAGTGGCCGGAGTTGTAAATATTATCAGTTTTCCGGTCATTTCCCTGCTTTTCACGGGTCATGTCCGTGATTGAAAACAGCAGGAAATGTAGTAAGAATCTACAAACTTTTATTTCAAGGCTTTCTTATAAGTTTTTAATCATTTCTGGAAACTCTAATTGCATATTTTAAGAGTTTTACCACAATTAGACAGTTTTCTTACAAGTATGTAATGGAACCGGCAGGATAGTAACTGATTCACCAAAAAGACGCTAGAGAAATTCGGCCTCAATTGTAAACATTAGCAGTATAGTCCTCACTTACAGTCTTTCTACACAAATGGTGAGCTGTATAAACATGAATTCCTAATATTTGAAAGCAAATTCAAGTCAAAACGCTCGCTAAAGTGGCCGGAGTTGTAAATATTATCAGTTTTCCGGTCATTTCCCTGCTTTTCACGGGTCATGTCCGTGATTGAAAACAGCAGGAAATGTAGTAAGAATCTACAAACTTTTATTTCAAGGGTTTCTTATAAGTTTTTAATCATTTCTGGAAACTCTAATTGCGTATTTTAAGAGTTTTACCACAATTAGACAGTTTTCTTACAAGTATGTAATGGAACCGGCAGGATAGTAACTGATTCACCAAAAAGACGCTAGAGAAATTCGGCCTCAATTGTAAACATTAGCAGTATAGTCCTCACTTACAGTCTTTCTACACAAATGGTGAGCTGTATAAACATGAAATCCTAATATTTGAAAGCAAATTCAAGTCAAAACGCTCGCTAAAGTGGCCGGAGTTGTAAATATTATCAGTTTTCTGGTCATTTCCCTGCTTTTCACGGGTCATGTCCGTGATTGAAAACAGCAGGAAATGTAGTAAGAATCTACAAACTTTTATTTCAAGGGTTTCTTATAAGTTTTTAATCATTTCTGGAAACTCTAATTGCGTATTTTAAGAGTTTTACCACAATTAGACAGTTTTCTTACAAGTATGTAATGGAACCGTCAGGATAGTAACTGATTCACCAAAAAGACGCTAGAGAAATTCGGCCTCAATTGTAAACATTAGCAGTATAGTCCTCACTTACAGTCTTTCTACACTAATGGTGAGCTGTATAAACATGAATTCCTAATATTTGAAAACAAATTCAAGTCAAAACGCTCGCTAAAGTGGCCGGAGTTGTAAATATTATCAGTTTTCTGGTCATTTCCCTGCTTTTCACGGGTCATGTCCGTGATTGAAAACAGCAGGAAATGTAGTAAGAATCTACAAACTTTTATTTCAAGGCTTTCTTATAAGTTTTTAATCATTTCTGGAAACTCTAATTGCGTATTTTAAGAGTTTTACCACAATTAGACAGTTTTCTTACAAGTATGTAATGGAACCGGCAGGATATTAACTGATTCACCAAAAAGACGCTAGAGAAATTCGGCCTCAATTGTAAACATTAGCAGTATAGTCCTCACTTACAGTCTTTCTACACTAATGGTGAGCTGTATAAACATGAATTCCTAATATTTGAAAGCAAATTCAAGTCAAAACGCTCGCTAAAGTGGCCGGAGTTGTAAATATTATCAGTTTTCTGGTCATTTCCATGCTTTAAACGGGTCATGTCCGTGATTGAATACAGCAGGAAATGTAGTAAGAATCTACAAACTTTTATTTCAAGGGTTTCTTATAAGTTTTTAATCATTTCTGGAAACTCTAATTGTGTATTTAAAAAGTTTTACCACAATTAGACAGTTTTCTTACAAGTATGTAATGGAACCGGCAGGATATTAACTGATTCACCAAAAAGACGCTAGAGAAATTCGGCCTCAATTGTAAACATTAGCAGTATAGTCCTCACTTACAGTCTTTCTACACTAATGGTGAGCTGTGTAAACATGAATTCCTAATATTTGAAAACAAATTCAAGTCAAAATGCTCGCTAAAGTGGCCGGAGTTGTAAATACTATCAGTTTTCTGGTCATTTTTCTGCTTTCCACGGGTAATGTCCGTGATTGAAAAGAGCAGGAAATGTAGTAAGAATCTACTAACTTTTATTTCAAGGGTTTCTTATAAGTTTTTAATCATTTCTGGAAACTCTAATTGCGTATTTTAAGAGTTTTACCACAATTAGACAGTTTTCTTACAAGTATGTAATGGAACCGGCAGGATAGTAACTGATTCACCAAAAAGACGCTAGAGAAATTCGGCCTCAATTGTAAACATTAGCAGTATAGTCCTCACTTACAGTCTTTCTACACTAATGGTGAGCTGTATAAACATGAATTCCTAATATTTGAAAGCAAATTCAAGTCAAAACGCTCGCTAAAGTGGCCGGAGTTGTAAATATTATCAGTTTTCTGGTCATTTTTCTGCTTTCCACGGGTAATGTCCGTGATTGAAAAGAGCAGGAAATGTAGTAAGAATCTACTAACTTTTATTTCAAGGGTTTCTTATAAGTTTTTAATCATTTCTGGAAACTCTAATTGCGTATTTTAAGAGTTTTACCACAATTAGATAGTTTTCTTACAAGTATGTAATGGAACCGGCAGGATAGTAACTGATTCACCAAAAAGACGCTAGAGAAATTCGGCCTCAATTGTAAACATTAGCAGTATAGTCCTCACTTACAGTCTTTCTACACTAATGGTGAGCTGTATAAACATGAATTCCTAATATTTGAAAGCAAATTCAAGTCAAAACGCTCGCTAAAGTGGCCGGAGTTGTAAATATTATCAGTTTTCTGGTCATTTCCCTGCTTTTCACGGGTCATGTCCGTGATTGAAAACAGCAGGAAATGTAGTAAGAATCTACAAACTTTTATTTCAAGGGTTTCTTATAAGTTTTTAATCATTTCTGGAAACTCTAATTGCGTATTTTAAGAGTTTTACCACAATTAGACAGTTTTCTTACAAGTATGTAATGGAACCGGCAGGATAGTAACTGATTCACCAAAAAGACGCTAGAGAAATTCGGCCTCAATTGTAAACATTAGCAGTATAGTCCTCACTTACAGTCTTTCTACACAAATGGTGAGCTGTATAAACATGAATTCCTAATATTTGAAAGCAAATTCAAGTCAAAACGCTCGCTAAAGTGGCCGGAGTTGTAAATATTATCAGTTTTCTGGTCATTTCCCTGCTTTTCACGGGTCATGTCCGTGATTGAAAACAGCAGGAAATGTAGTAAGAATCTACAAACTTTTATTTCAAGGGTTTCTTATAAGTTTTTAATCATTTCTGGAAACTCTAATTGCGTATTTTAAGAGTTTTACCACAATTAGACAGTTTTCTTACAAGTATGTAATGGAACCGTCAGGATAGTAACTGATTCACCAAAAAGACGCTAGAGAAATTCGGCCTCAATTGTAAACATTAGCAGTATAGTCCTCACTTACAGTTTTCTACACTAATGGTGAGCTGTGTAAACATGAATTCCTAATATTTGAAAACAAATTCAAGTCAAAATGCTCGCTAAAGTGGCCGGAGTTGTAAATACTATCAGTTTTCTGGTCATTTTTCTGCTTTCCACGGGTCATGTCCGTGATTGAAAAGAGCAGGAAATGTAGTAAGGATCTACTAACTTTTATTTCAAGGGTTTCTTATAAGTTTTTAATCATTTCTGGAAACTCTAATTGCGTATTTTAAGAGTTTTACCACAATTAGATAGTTTTCTTACAAGTATGTAATGGAACCGGCAGGATATTAACTGATTCACCAAAAAGACGCTAGAGAAATTCGGCCTCAATTGTAAACATTAGCAGTATAGTCCTCACTTACAGTCTTTCTACACTAATGGTGAGCTGTATAAACATGAATTCCTAATATTTGAAAGCAAATTCAAGTCAAAACGCTCGCTAAAGTGGCCGGAGTTGTAAATATTATCAGTTTTCTGGTCATTTCCCTGCTTTTCACGGGTCATGTCCGTGATTGAAAACAGCAGGAAATGTAGTAAGAATCTACAAACTTTTATTTCAAGGGTTTCTTATAAGTTTTTAATCATTTCTGGAAACTCTAATTGCGTATTTTAAGAGTTTTACCACAATTAGACAGTTTTCTTAAAGTATGTAATGCAACCGGCAGGATAGTAACTGATTCACCAAAAAGACGCTAGAGAAATTCGGCCTCAATTGTAAACATTAGCAGTATAGTCCTCACTTACAGTCTTTCTGCACTAATGGTGAGCTGTATAAACATGAATTCCTAATATTTGAAAGCAAATTCAAGTCAAAACGCTCGCTAAAGTGGCCGGAGTTGTAAATATTATCAGTTTTCCGGTCATTTCCCTGCTTTTCACGGGTCATGTCCGTGATTGAAAACAGCAGGAAATGTAGTAAGAATCTACAAACTTTTATTTCAAGGCTTTCTTATAAGTTTTTAATCATTTCTGGAAACTCTAATTGCATATTTTAAGAGTTTTACCACAATTAGACAGTTTTCTTACAAGTATGTAATGGAACCGGCAGGATAGTAACTGATTCACCAAAAAGACGCTAGAGAAATTCGGCCTCAATTGTAAACATTAGCAGTATAGTCCTCACTTACAGTCTTTCTACACAAATGGTGAGCTGTATAAACATGAATTCCTAATATTTGAAAGCAAATTCAAGTCAAAACGCTCGCTAAAGTGGCCGGAGTTGTAAATATTATCAGTTTTCTGGTCATTTCCCTGCTTTTCACGGGTCATGTCCGTGATTGAAAACAGCAGGAAATGTAGTAAGAATCTACAAACTTTTATTTCAAGGGTTTCTTATAAGTTTTTAATCATTTCTGGAAACTCTAATTGCGTATTTTAAGAGTTTTACCACAATTAGACAGTTTTCTTACAAGTATGTAATGGAACCGTCAGGATAGTAACTGATTCACCAAAAAGACGCTAGAGAAATTCGGCCTCAATTGTAAACATTAGCAGTATAGTCCTCACTTACAGTTTTCTACACTAATGGTGAGCTGTGTAAACATGAATTCCTAATATTTGAAAACAAATTCAAGTCAAAATGCTCGCTAAAGTGGCCGGAGTTGTAAATACTATCAGTTTTCTGGTCATTTTTCTGCTTTCCACGGGTCATGTCCGTGATTGAAAAGAGCAGGAAATGTAGTAAGGATCTACTAACTTTTATTTCAAGGGTTTCTTATAAGTTTTTAATCATTTCTGGAAACTCTAATTGCGTATTTTAAGAGTTTTACCACAATTAGATAGTTTTCTTACAAGTATGTAATGGAACCGGCAGGATATTAACTGATTCACCAAAAAGACGCTAGAGAAATTCGGCCTCAATTGTAAACATTAGCAGTATAGTCCTCACTTACAGTCTTTCTACACTAATGGTGAGCTGTATAAACATGAATTCCTAATATTTGAAAGCAAATTCAAGTCAAAACGCTCGCTAAAGTGGCCGGAGTTGTAAATATTATCAGTTTTCTGGTCATTTCCCTGCTTTTCACGGGTCATGTCCGTGATTGAAAACAGCAGGAAATGTAGTAAGAATCTACAAACTTTTATTTCAAGGGTTTCTTATAAGTTTTTAATCATTTCTGGAAACTCTAATTGCGTATTTTAAGAGTTTTACCACAATTAGACAGTTTTCTTAAAGTATGTAATGCAACCGGCAGGATAGTAACTGATTCACCAAAAAGACGCTAGAGAAATTCGGCCTCAATTGTAAACATTAGCAGTATAGTCCTCACTTACAGTCTTTCTGCACTAATGGTGAGCTGTATAAACATGAATTCCTAATATTTGAAAGCAAATTCAAGTCAAAACGCTCGCTAAAGTGGCCGGAGTTGTAAATATTATCAGTTTTCCGGTCATTTCCCTGCTTTTCACGGGTCATGTCCGTGATTGAAAACAGCAGGAAATGTAGTAAGAATCTACAAACTTTTATTTCAAGGCTTTCTTATAAGTTTTTAATCATTTCTGGAAACTCTAATTGCATATTTTAAGAGTTTTACCACAATTAGACAGTTTTCTTACAAGTATGTAATGGAACCGGCAGGATAGTAACTGATTCACCAAAAAGACGCTAGAGAAATTCGGCCTCAATTGTAAACATTAGCAGTATAGTCCTCACTTACAGTCTTTCTACACAAATGGTGAGCTGTATAAACATGAATTCCTAATATTTGAAAGCAAATTCAAGTCAAAACGCTCGCTAAAGTGGCCGGAGTTGTAAATATTATCAGTTTTCCGGTCATTTCCCTGCTTTTCACGGGTCATGTCCGTGATTGAAAACAGCAGGAAATGTAGTAAGAATCTACAAACTTTTATTTCAAGGGTTTCTTATAAGTTTTTAATCATTTCTGGAAACTCTAATTGCGTATTTTAAGAGTTTTACCACAATTAGACAGTTTTCTTACAAGTATGTAATGGAACCGGCAGGATAGTAACTGATTCACCAAAAAGACGCTAGAGAAATTCGGCCTCAATTGTAAACATTAGCAGTATAGTCCTCACTTACAGTCTTTCTACACAAATGGTGAGCTGTATAAACATGAAATCCTAATATTTGAAAGCAAATTCAAGTCAAAACGCTCGCTAAAGTGGCCGGAGTTGTAAATATTATCAGTTTTCTGGTCATTTCCCTGCTTTTCACGGGTCATGTCCGTGATTGAAAACAGCAGGAAATGTAGTAAGAATCTACAAACTTTTATTTCAAGGGTTTCTTATAAGTTTTTAATCATTTCTGGAAACTCTAATTGCGTATTTTAAGAGTTTTACCACAATTAGACAGTTTTCTTACAAGTATGTAATGGAACCGTCAGGATAGTAACTGATTCACCAAAAAGACGCTAGAGAAATTCGGCCTCAATTGTAAACATTAGCAGTATAGTCCTCACTTACAGTTTTCTACACTAATGGTGAGCTGTGTAAACATGAATTCCTAATATTTGAAAACAAATTCAAGTCAAAATGCTCGCTAAAGTGGCCGGAGTTGTAAATACTATCAGTTTTCTGGTCATTTTTCTGCTTTCCACGGGTCATGTCCGTGATTGAAAAGAGCAGGAAATGTAGTAAGGATCTACTAACTTTTATTTCAAGGGTTTCTTATAAGTTTTTAATCATTTCTGGAAACTCTAATTGCGTATTTTAAGAGTTTTACCACAATTAGATAGTTTTCTTACAAGTATGTAATGGAACCGGCAGGATATTAACTGATTCACCAAAAAGACGCTAGAGAAATTCGGCCTCAATTGTAAACATTAGCAGTATAGTCCTCACTTACAGTCTTTCTACACTAATGGTGAGCTGTATAAACATGAATTCCTAATATTTGAAAGCAAATTCAAGTCAAAACGCTCGCTAAAGTGGCCGGAGTTGTAAATATTATCAGTTTTCCGGTCATTTCCCTGCTTTTCACGGGTCATGTCCGTGATTGAAAACAGCAGGAAATGTAGTAAGAATCTACAAACTTTTATTTCAAGGCTTTCTTATAAGTTTTTAATCATTTCTGGAAACTCTAATTGCATATTTTAAGAGTTTTACCACAATTAGACAGTTTTCTTACAAGTATGTAATGGAACCGGCAGGATAGTAACTGATTCACCAAAAAGACGCTAGAGAAATTCGGCCTCAATTGTAAATATTAGCAGTATAGTCCTCACTTACAGTCTTTCTACACAAATGGTGAGCTGTATAAACATGAATTCCTAATATTTGAAAGCAAATTCAAGTCAAAACGCTCGCTAAAGTGGCCGGAGTTGTAAATATTATCAGTTTTCCGGTCATTTCCCTGCTTTTCACGGGTCATGTCCGTGATTGAAAACAGCAGGAAATGTAGTAAGAATCTACAAACTTTTATTTCAAGGGTTTCTTATAAGTTTTTAATCATTTCTGGAAACTCTAATTGCGTATTTTAAGAGTTTTACTACAATTAGACAGTTTTCTTACAAGTATGTAATGGAACCGGCAGGATAGTAACTGATTCACCAAAAAGACGCTAGAGAAATTCGGCCTCAATTGTAAACATTAGCAGTATAGTCCTCACTTACAGTCTTTCTACACAAATGGTGAGCTGTATAAACATGAATTCCTAATATTTGAAAGCAAATTCAAGTCAAAACGCTCGCTAAAGTGGCCGGAGTTGTAAATATTATCAGTTTTCTGGTCATTTCCCTGCTTTTCACGGGTCATGTCCGTGATTGAAAACAGCAGGAAATGTAGTAAGAATCTACAAACTTTTATTTCAAGGGTTTCTTATAAGTTTTTAATCATTTCTGGAAACTCTAATTGCGTATTTTAAGAGTTTTACCACAATTAGACAGTTTTCTTACAAGTATGTAATGGAACCGTCAGGATAGTAACTGATTCACCAAAAAGACGCTAGAGAAATTCGGCCTCAATTGTAAACATTAGCAGTATAGTCCTCACTTACAGTCTTTCTACACTAATGGTGAGCTGTATAAACATGAATTCCTAATATTTGAAAACAAATTCAAGTCAAAACGCTCGCTAAAGTGGCCGGAGCTGTAAATATTATCAGTTTTCTGGTCATTTCCCTGCTTTTCACGGGTCATGTCCGTGATTGAAAACAGCAGGAAATGTAGTAAGAATCTACAAACTTTTATTTCAAGGCTTTCTTATAAGTTTTTAATCATTTCTGGAAACTCTAATTGCGTATTTTAAGAGTTTTACCACAATTAGACAGTTTTCTTACAAGTATGTAATGGAACCGGCAGGATATTAACTGATTCACCAAAAAGACGCTAGAGAAATTCGGCCTCAATTGTAAACATTAGCAGTATAGTCCTCACTTACAGTCTTTCTACACTAATGGTGAGCTGTATAAACATGAATTCCTAATATTTGAAAGCAAATTCAAGTCAAAACGCTCGCTAAAGTGGCCGGAGTTGTAAATATTATCAGTTTTCTGGTCATTTCCATGCTTTAAACGGGTCATGTCCGTGATTGAATACAGCAGGAAATGTAGTAAGAATCTACAAACTTTTATTTCAAGGGTTTCTTATAAGTTTTTAATCATTTCTGGAAACTCTAATTGTGTATTTAAAAAGTTTTACCACAATTAGACAGTTTTCTTACAAGTATGTAATGGAACCGGCAGGATATTAACTGATTCACCAAAAAGACGCTAGAGAAATTCGGCCTCAATTGTAAACATTAGCAGTATAGTCCTCACTTACAGTCTTTCTACACTAATGGTGAGCTGTGTAAACATGAATTCCTAATATTTGAAAACAAATTCAAGTCAAAATGCTCGCTAAAGTGGCCGGAGTTGTAAATACTATCAGTTTTCTGGTCATTTTTCTGCTTTCCACGGGTAATGTCCGTGATTGAAAAGAGCAGGAAATGTAGTAAGAATCTACTAACTTTTATTTCAAGGGTTTCTTATAAGTTTTTAATCATTTCTGGAAACTCTAATTGCGTATTTTAAGAGTTTTACCACAATTAGATAGTTTTCTTACAAGTATGTAATGGAACCGGCAGGATAGTAACTGATTCACCAAAAAGACGCTAGAGAATTTCGGCCTCAATTGTAAACATTAGCAGTATAGTCCTCACTTACAGTCTTTCTACACTAATGGTGAGCTGTATAAAAATGAATTCCTAATATTTGAAAGCAAATTCAAGTCAAAACGCTCGCTAAAGTGGCCGGAGTTGTAAATATTATCAGTTTTCTGGTCATTTCCCTGCTTTTCACGGGTCATGTCCGTGATTGAAAACAGCAGGAAATGTAGTAAGAATCTACTAACTTTTATTTCAAGGGTTTCTTATAAGTTTTTAATCATTTCTGGAAACTCTAATTGCGTATTTTAAGAGTTTTACCACAATTAGATAGTTTTCTTACAAGTATGTAATGGAACCGGCAGGATAGTAACTGATTCACCAAAAAGACGCTAGAGAAATTCGGCCTCAATTGTAAACATTAGCAGTATAGTCCTCACTTACAGTCTTTCTACACTAATGGTGAGCTGTATAAAAATGAATTCCTAATATTTGAAAGCAAATTCAAGTCAAAACGCTCGCTAAAGTGGCCGGAGCTGTAAATATTATCAGTTTTCTGGTCATTTCCCTGCTTTTCACGGGTCATGTCCGTGATTGAAAACAGCAGGAAATGTAGTAAGAATCTACAAACTTTTATTTCAAGGCTTTCTTATAAGTTTTTAATCATTTCTGGAAACTCTAATTGCGTATTTTAAGAGTTTTACCACAATTAGACAGTTTTCTTACAAGTATGTAATGGAACCGGCAGGATATTAACTGATTCACCAAAAAGACGCTAGAGAAATTCGGCCTCAATTGTAAACATTAGCAGTATAGTCCTCACTTACAGTCTTTCTACACTAATGGTGAGCTGTATAAACATGAATTCCTAATATTTGAAAGCAAATTCAAGTCAAAACGCTCGCTAAAGTGGCCGGAGTTGTAAATATTATCAGTTTTCTGGTCATTTCCATGCTTTAAACGGGTCATGTCCGTGATTGAATACAGCAGGAAATGTAGTAAGAATCTACAAACTTTTATTTCAAGGGTTTCTTATAAGTTTTTAATCATTTCTGGAAACTCTAATTGTGTATTTAAAAAGTTTTACCACAATTAGACAGTTTTCTTACAAGTATGTAATGGAACCGGCAGGATATTAACTGATTCACCAAAAAGACGCTAGAGAAATTCGGCCTCAATTGTAAACATTAGCAGTATAGTCCTCACTTACAGTCTTTCTACACTAATGGTGAGCTGTGTAAACATGAATTCCTAATATTTGAAAATAAATTCAAGTCAAAATGCTCGCTAAAGTGGCCGGAGTTGTAAATACTATCAGTTTTCTGGTCATTTTTCTGCTTTCCACGGGTAATGTCCGTGATTGAAAAGAGCAGGAAATGTAGTAAGAATCTACTAACTTTTATTTCAAGGGTTTCTTATAAGTTTTTAATCATTTCTGGAAACTCTAATTGCGTATTTTAAGAGTTTTACCACAATTAGATAGTTTTCTTACAAGTATGTAATGGAACCGGCAGGATAGTAACTGATTCACCAAAAAGACGCTAGAGAATTTCGGCCTCAATTGTAAACATTAGCAGTATAGTCCTCACTTACAGTCTTTCTACACTAATGGTGAGCTGTATAAAAATGAATTCCTAATATTTGAAAGCAAATTCAAGTCAAAACGCTCGCTAAAGTGGCCGGAGTTGTAAATATTATCAGTTTTCTGGTCATTTCCCTGCTTTTCACGGGTCATGTCCGTGATTGAAAACAGCAGGAAATGTAGTAAGAATCTACTAACTTTTATTTCAAGGGTTTCTTATAAGTTTTTAATCATTTCTGGAAACTCTAATTGCGTATTTTAAGAGTTTTACCACAATTAGACAGTTTTCTTACAAGTATGTAATGGAACCGGCAGGATAGTAACTGATTCACCAAAAAGACGCTAGAGAAATTCGGCCTCAATTGTAAACATTAGCAGTATAGTCCTCACTTACAGTCTTTCTACACAAATGGTGAGCTGTATAAACATGAATTCCTAATATTTGAAAGCAAATTCAAGTCAAAACGCTCGCTAAAGTGGCCGGAGTTGTAAATATTATCAGTTTTCTGGTCATTTCCCTGCTTTTCACGGGTCATGTCCGTGATTGAAAACAGCAGGAAATGTAGTAAGAATCTACAAACTTTTATTTCAAGGGTTTCTTATAAGTTTTTAATCATTTCTGGAAAATCTAATTGCGTATTTTAAGAGTTTTACCACAATTAGACAGTTTTCTTACAAGTATGTAATGGAACCGTCAGGATAGTAACTGATTCACCAAAAAGACGCTAGAGAAATTCGGCCTCAATTGTAAACATTAGCAGTATAGTCCTCACTTACAGTTTTCTACACTAATGGTGAGCTGTGTAAACATGAATTCCTAATATTTGAAAACAAATTCAAGTCAAAATGCTCGCTAAAGTGGCCGGAGTTGTAAATACTATCAGTTTTCTGGTCATTTTTCTGCTTTCCACGGGTCATGTCCGTGATTGAAAAGAGCAGGAAATGTAGTAAGGATCTACTAACTTTTATTTCAAGGGTTTCTTATAAGTTTTTAATCATTTCTGGAAACTCTAATTGCGTATTTTAAGAGTTTTACCACAATTAGACAGTTTTCTTACAAGTATGTAATGGAACCGGCAGGATATTAACTGATTCACCAAAAAGACGCTAGAGAAATTTGGCCTCAATTGTAAACATTAGCAGTATAGTCCTCACTTACAGTCTTTCTACACTAATGGTGAGCTGTATAAACATGAATTCCTAATATTTGAAAGCAAATTCAAGTCAAAACGCTCGCTAAAGTGGCCGGAGTTGTAAATATTATCAGTTTTCTGGTCATTTCCCTGCTTTTCACGGGTCATGTCCGTGATTGAAAACAGCAGGAAATGTAGTAAGAATCTACAAACTTTTATTTCAAGGGTTTCTTATAAGTTTTTAATCATTTCTGGAAACTCTAATTGCGTATTTTAAGAGTTTTACCACAATTAGACAGTTTTCTTAAAGTATGTAATGCAACCGGCAGGATAGTAACTGATTCACCAAAAAGACGCTAGAGAAATTCGGCCTCAATTGTAAACATTAGCAGTATAGTCCTCACTTACAGTCTTTCTACACTAATGGTGAGCTGTATAAACATGAATTCCTAATATTTGAAAGCAAATTCAAGTCAAAACGCTCGCTAAAGTGGCCGGAGTTGTAAATATTATCAGTTTTCTGGTCATTTCCCTGCTTTTCACGGGTCATGTCCGTGATTGAAAACAGCAGGAAATGTAGTAAGAATCTACAAACTTTTATTTCAAGGGTTTCTTATAAGTTTTTAATCATTTCTGGAAACTCTAATTGCGTATTTTAAGAGTTTTACCACAATTAGACAGTTTTCTTACAAGTATGTAATGGAACCGTCAGGATAGTAACTGATTCACCAAAAAGACGCTAGAGAAATTCGGCCTCAATTGTAAACATTAGCAGTATAGTCCTCACTTACAGTTTTCTACACTAATGGTGAGCTGTGTAAACATGAATTCCTAATATTTGAAAACAAATTCAAGTCAAAATGCTCGCTAAAGTGGCCGGAGTTGTAAATACTATCAGTTTTCTGGTCATTTTTCTGCTTTCCACGGGTCATGTCCGTGATTGAAAAGAGCAGGAAATGTAGTAAGGATCTACTAACTTTTATTTCAAGGGTTTCTTATAAGTTTTTAATCATTTCTGGAAACTCTAATTGCGTATTTTAAGAGTTTTACCACAATTAGATAGTTTTCTTACAAGTATGTAATGGAACCGGCAGGATATTAACTGATTCACCAAAAAGACGCTAGAGAAATTCGGCCTCAATTGTAAACATTAGCAGTATAGTCCTCACTTACAGTCTTTCTACACTAATGGTGAGCTGTATAAACATGAATTCCTAATATTTGAAAGCAAATTCAAGTCAAAACGCTCGCTAAAGTGGCCGGAGTTGTAAATATTATCAGTTTTCTGGTCATTTCCCTGCTTTTCACGGGTCATGTCCGTGATTGAAAACAGCAGGAAATGTAGTAAGAATCTACAAACTTTTATTTCAAGGGTTTCTTATAAGTTTTTAATCATTTCTGGAAACTCTAATTGCGTATTTTAAGAGTTTTACCACAATTAGACAGTTTTCTTAAAGTATGTAATGCAACCGGCAGGATAGTAACTGATTCACCAAAAAGACGCTAGAGAAATTCGGCCTCAATTGTAAACATTAGCAGTATAGTCCTCACTTACAGTCTTTCTACACTAATGGTGAGCTGTATAAACATGAATTCCTAATATTTGAAAGCAAATTCAAGTCAAAACGCTCGCTAAAGTGGCCGGAGTTGTAAATATTATCAGTTTTCCGGTCATTTCCCTGCTTTTCACGGGTCATGTCCGTGATTGAAAACAGCAGGAAATGTAGTAAGAATCTACAAACTTTTATTTCAAGGCTTTCTTATAAGTTTTTAATCATTTCTGGAAACTCTAATTGCATATTTTAAGAGTTTTACCACAATTAGACAGTTTTCTTACAAGTATGTAATGGAACCGGCAGGATAGTAACTGATTCACCAAAAAGACGCTAGAGAAATTCGGCCTCAATTGTAAACATTAGCAGTATAGTCCTCACTTACAGTCTTTCTACACAAATGGTGAGCTGTATAAACATGAATTCCTAATATTTGAAAGCAAATTCAAGTCAAAACGCTCGCTAAAGTGGCCGGAGTTGTAAATATTATCAGTTTTCCGGTCATTTCCCTGCTTTTCACGGGTCATGTCCGTGATTGAAAACAGCAGGAAATGTAGTAAGAATCTACAAACTTTTATTTCAAGGGTTTCTTATAAGTTTTTAATCATTTCTGGAAACTCTAATTGCGTATTTTAAGAGTTTTACCACAATTAGACAGTTTTCTTACAAGTATGTAATGGAACCGGCAGGATAGTAACTGATTCACCAAAAAGACGCTAGAGAAATTCGGCCTCAATTGTAAACATTAGCAGTATAGTCCTCACTTACAGTCTTTCTACACAAATGGTGAGCTGTATAAACATGAAATCCTAATATTTGAAAGCAAATTCAAGTCAAAACGCTCGCTAAAGTGGCCGGAGTTGTAAATATTATCAGTTTTCTGGTCATTTCCCTGCTTTTCACGGGTC